>NC_138140.1:1313729-1940221 GCF_964188305.1 Podarcis bocagei | reverse complement strand
AAAGAGTGGGTTTTCAGGGGGAAAGCTCCAAGGCAAAAAAATCCTCACACTCAGACATGGAGCTTTTAAGCGCAGACTTGTACTTGGAAAAAGTGGGGCAAAAGGTAAGTGCAGATAAGCCCTTCGCCTGAAACTGAAGGCAAAGAAGGCAACAAAAACAAAAGACCAATGAAACAGAAGGAATAAAACCAATGCAGTATCAGAACTATTAAATGGAAACATACTGGCACGGTTTCCATATAATGCTAATATTTTTCCAGGCAAGCTAAAACACAAGCCCAGGTTCAGACAACATGCTAAATCAAACCATGGCTTAGTTTAACGCAGCAACAAAATTACTGGAGGTGCAAATTAGCCACCATTCCCTCTCTGGAAGCCTGCACCTCTGCAGAAAGCCATGGTTTGGCTTAGCAGTACATGCAAACAAGGTTCCTATGAAATTAACAAGTATAGGGTGCCTCCTCTCTCTCTTCTCCTTCAGACCCCCCTTTTCTGCCTGGCCTTTGGCTTGTCAACTTTAATCCCCATCCCCAACTATAATCAAACTTTGTGGCACAGGGCTTGCCCACATAATTATAATAATATAATAATAATTTATTATTTATACCCTGCCCATCTGGCTGGGTTTCCCCAGCCACTCTGGGCGGCTTCCAACAGAATATTAAAAACACGATAAAACATCAAACATTAAAAATGTCCCTAAACATGGCTGCCTTCAGATGTCTTCTAAAAGTCAGATAGCTGTTTATTTCCTTGACATCTGATGGGAGGGCGTTCCACAGGGCGGGTGCCACTGCCAAGAAGGCCCTCTGCCTGGTTCCCTGTAACCTCACTTTTCACAGTGAGGGAACTGCCAGAGGGGCCTCGGAGCTGGACCTGAGTGTCCGGGCTGAATGATGGGAATGGAAACACTCCTTCAGGTATACAGAGAGGTAGAGCTTGGCATCATCTGCATACGGATGAACACCCATCCCAAACCTATTCTCCCCTTCCTCCCCTGTGGCAACAAGCTGGCTCAGGAGGGCCAGTATATGCCATGGAGCATGTACAGTGCTGCCCCTCGACCAAGGGGAATGGCCAGAAAATGGGGGTTAGGAGCACCAGCAAGGAGGCTGCCTCCACTGTCCCCAGCATCTGCTTGCCTTATGCAAAGAACAGCTGAAAAAAAGAGAGAGATTCCCTTCTCCATCTATTTCCAGTTAAGGTATTTGAACTCCCAGTGTGTTTTTTCAGCTCCTGTACACAAGTAAAAATTCACAGGAGGATCAGATCAGATCATTATTATTATTTTGAGAGGTATAAATTCTAACCAAAACAAGCTCCTTTCCTTTACCTGGGCTCCAACTAATTGGAGAAGTGCAAAGTTTACAGGAAGCACATCAATGTCAGTGTTGATGGCTGTCTGGTCAAAAGGGCAGGCCTTGCGGTGAAGCTTATTCAAGCAGGTCTTGCAGACCGTGTGTGAGCAGCCTAAGCTGATGGGCTTGTGCACATTCTCGTCGAATTCGTTGTAGCAGATTGGGCAGGACAGGAACTCTGTCCACTGAGCCGCCTGCACAGGCATCGTGAAAGCCAGGCACTCAGTCAGATAGCTAGCAAAACATGCTGTCTCTTGTCCAGGGCTCTGGCGGCTGTGAAGCAAGCAAATAAATAAATAAATAAATAAATAAATAAATAAATAAATAAACAAACAAATAAATATTTTTCTCCAGCTATATCCAAAGCTGATCACCAGCCACCACTGACACAATGACCTTACCCACCCACCCCAAATGGTTTTGTAAATATATAGTTACATGTAAGTGTCTACAGTTCATGTACAGTGAAGAGCTTCCCATCCATTGCAGTGTCAAAAACAGTGCATTTGATAACTAAGAGGCCACAGCTAATCCATTTTTTTTTGTTCTGGAGTAAGGTTCCATGTGATTAGAAAGTATCATGGCAACACTATGAGTTACTATGACTTTACTGAATTGTATTAATTGCATTGATGACCCTGTTGCTGCTGTTTGCTTTATTTATACACTATTTTGTTTGATATTATGATGATTGCAGTGTTTGCTTTTTATGCTATTGTGAATATTGTGAACTGCTTTGAGTTCAACATTTGTTGTTGGAAAAGTGGAATACAAATATTGTATCAAATAAAATATACAAAGGCATTTTTGAATAGAGACATATGTACATTCCTTTGCTTTTTCAAGCTGCAGAAAAGGTTGGGATTGGTCATTTAAAAACAAAAAGCAAAACACACAGCTGTCCACTACCTAGGATGCTACACTGGCATGGGGGTGCAGGTTGACATTCTTGCTCAGTGGCAAACAGCAGACAGGTTAAGATGGCATACATATATCTTAGATCAGCTACAAAAGCACATGAATGCCTCAGTGTTGAGAAGGAAGAAAACAAATATAGCCGTACCTTGGTTTTTGAACAGCTTAGGTCTCGAATGTTTTGGCTGCCAAACGCCGCAACCCCGGAAGTGACTGTTCCAGTTTGCGAAATATTTTTGGAAGGGGAACGTCCGATGGGGCTTCCACTGCTTCCGATTATCTGCAGGAACTTCCTGCAGCCAATCAGAAGCCATGCTTTGGTTTCCGAACGTTTTGGAAGTCGAACGGACTTCCGGAACAGATTTCCGTTCAACTTCCAAGGTATGACTGTATAGCATTGTTTCTGTCCCTCAGTGGCTTAGCCTGAGTTGCAAACAAACTACTTGGCAATTAGGCAATTATCTGGCTGCACATACCCATCTGAACTCACTATTTGCTACACAAGCCTTGTCTTTTGAGCCTACAAATGGAATAACACCCCCCCCCAACACTACGCCACACTTTCCAAATGTCCCTATTTTCCAGGGACAGTCCCAGATTTACTGAAGCTGATGTGATCCTGGAATGCCCCACTTTTCCTTAATATGTCCCTATTTTCATCAGAGAAGTGTTGTAGGATACAGAGTTATGCAACCCCTGAGCCAAGGAGATAAGTAGCTATACAACCTTTAGAAGACACCTGAAGACAGTCCTGTATAGGGAAGTTTTAAAATGTTTATTGTTTTATTATCTTTGTATATATGTTGGAAGTCGCCTACAGTAGTTGGGGCAACTCTGTCATATGGGCAGGATATACAGTGAGGGGGGAAAGTATATGATCCCCTGCTAAATTTGCCCGTCTGCCCTCTGATGAAGAAATGGCCAGTCCATAATTTTAATGGTAGGTTTAATGGTATTCTGCCTCTCACAGCTAAAATAAACCTACCATTAAAATTATGGACTGGCCATTTCTTCATCAGAGGGCAAACGGGCAAATTTAGCAGGTGATCGTATACTTTCCCCCCATCACTGTAAATAATAAAAAGATGATGATGATGATGGAATAGGATGTCCCTATTTCCATTGGAGAGATGTTGAAGGGTATGCTAACCTCAAAAGACCCTGCCACAACAGTCAGTGAATGGGCTAAACAAAACACTTTCAGCCTACTGGCAAAAGCAAAGAAGGTAGGGGCACAGCCTAGCCTCCTTTGGAAACAAGTTCCACAATCTGGTTACAGCCACTGAGAAAGTCCTCTCTCTCTCTCTCCACCAGGGAAGAGGTAGGCTGTTAAAATAAAGATAACGTACCTCCAAGCTCAGATGGAATAAGGGGGGGGGGGCACTTTTGCAGGTGATTTTACATGACACAGCTAGGTTAGCCAACAGGTGTTTGGCATCTAATGCCCCGGGTGTCTCTAATCCTGCCAAACTCCCAGCTTTCAACGCAGTAACATCCACATCCACAGCCGTTGGGATCAGGACGACAACACTTAGATAATGCAATTATAACACACAGGCACAGTCCAACTCTTTGGGAACTGCGGGCAAGCACATTTAACCAACCTGTCCTTTGTAACACCTCAGGTTTGGGAGATGCAATCCCTGTTTGTTTGTTTGTTTGTTTGTTTGTTTGTTTGTTTGTTTGTTCACAAAGCTTTTTCTATTTGGCAGAGTCAGAGCTGTGGGCACGCTGGGATTACGTGGAAGCATGGGAGTGGGGAGAAAGAGCACAGAATGCGATGTTAGGAGTGGCTTCCTGAGCATCTGTTTTTGCTACCCAACTCCTAAGTTAAGTTTCTAGCCTTTAAGTTCATGAAGAAATGCTTAAAAGTGTAGGCAATCCCTGTTGCTGAATCATAGAAGCCTAATGAACAGCAGTAGGGCATTGGTGCCCATCCCTATGGTCAGCAAAACTAGAATGAATTATGTAAAATAAGGGAATTTGCATGATTTACACAGCCTGGGCAAGTTCAACTCCAGCATTTTAATTTTGTTAGGATGGGAATGCACAAAGAATGGATACCAAGAAGGCCCTGAAACTTGAAGTAGAGCTATTTCAACATTCTCACAAGCCACATCCTGGCTGCCAAATTGAGAGCTGCACATCAAAACTGAAATGGGAAGCAGCCCCACCCACAGTGGGCAGGCCTTGACTTTCAGGTACTACAAGGTGGAAAACCACTAAACTGGCTGCTTGTGATGGGCATCAGCAATCTCACAGCAATCTGCCTCTCAGTAACATGCAATGGTTGTCTGGCTGTGATGATGGGCAGGGTGAGGGCTAGCAAGCAGAGACTGACTCCCAACAAGACAGGCACTATAGATGAGCAGTTGCTGGGTCTAGGAATTATACATATTGCCTGTTCTGGATGGGGTTGCAATCCCTCTGGTGCCAGCTGATGGGTGGGTGGGCTTTTTTTTTGGGGGGGGGAGTCCTTGTGGGCCAAATTGGACCCTCTGGAGGGCTAAAATTGGCCTACAGGCTGGAGGTTCCCCACCCCTGTTATAAGGAATGATTTACAGCTGGCATTTTTAGTATTGTTGGTTTTATTATGTATTGAGGTTTAACACATTTTCTTTGCTACCTGCTCTGGGACAGCTTTATGCAGTGAAAGTATGGGCTATGAATAGGTTGCATCCAACCAAGCTCTACTATGAGTAGTTCTATTTAAATTAATGAGCCTAAGTTTGCCATGCCCACTGATTTAAATGGATCTGCTCTCAGTAAGACTGTCCTGGGTACAACCCTAAGTTTTAAAATAAATATGGGCAGCTTTATCAGAAGACCCTTATTTTTGCTACCTTTGCCAGGAGCCCAAGATAGCTCCAGGCAGAAGGGGGGAGTTGGTGAAGATGACAGCTTTGGGCTAGATGTCTTCAGCAGGCTAATGCTTGCCTTGCTTCTGTTGCTGATGCCCATGGTCGTATCTTCCTCTTCCAGGCCCAATACACATTGCCTGCCAGGAAGAGGCTGCTGGTTCTCTTGCTTGCGCCTGTCACTGCACCCTGGTTCAGAGGCACAAGGTGCACAGGCAGGAGGAACAGCAACAGCAGCGCCAGAAGGCTCAAGGGCCGGCAGTGGTAGTCCCTGTTGAGGAACAGGCCTTGGCAGGGCCCCAGCCATGTCAAACCCTGATGCTGGCACTTGCAAAGAACCACTGGGTCATCATTCAACCCACCAACTGGGGTAGATTCAAAGAGTCAGGGCTTGGACCTTGTTATGCAGCTGAAAAACAGGAATGAAAATATGCAGCCACATTAGATTCTCGTGAAGGTGAACAAGGAAGACAGTAAATCACTTCTGCATAGTGGGCAAATCTGAATTGCACCTGAATTCCTCAGTTTCTGATTTCATATCTCACTTGGGCTTTGGCTGTGCAACAATCTAATTAGTAGCAACACATTAAAGTGCTTACTAGAATGCTGCTGATTAAGACTTGCTTTTTTGCATACACTTTAATTACAACCATCTGTTTAAAAATTCTGTTTGGAACCTCAGCTATCTAATGCCCTTAAGCAACAGGATATGCTTGATACACAGTGTTCTTATCTGCACTCAGACTATTAACATTTGGAAGGCTTATTATTTCTGATTCTTCCAACTTCTGATTTCTGTGCTGCTTTTGCTGATGTAACATGTACAGGTGTTCCCCCCCCCACGCGTGATCAACTCACAAGTGACCATGTATATGCACAGCGCTGGGAAATAATTAAATAATTCAGTTCTGTAAGGCGCTTTTTTCTTTTACAAAGTCCCCCATGATATTCTTGTGAGGAAGATGATAAAATGTGGGTTGAATGAGGTGGATTTTTAGCTGGTTGCCTGACCGAACCCAAAGAGTTCTCACTAATGGTTCCTTGTCAACCTGGGGAAAAATGACAAGTGGGGTGCTGCAGGGTTCTGTCCTGGGCCCATTGTTGTTTGACATCTTTATAAACGACTTGGATGAAGGAGCTGAGGGAATGCTCATCCACTTTGCAGATGGCACCAAACTGGAAGGGGTAGCTAATGACGCAGAAGGCAGAACCAGAATTCAAAATGACCTCAGCGTATTGGAGAACAGGGCCCAGGCTAACAAAATGGATTTCAATAGGGACAGAAGTAAGATCCTGCACTTGGGCAGGAAGAACCAGATGCACAAATATAGGACGGGGGACACCTGACTAACTAGCAATACATGTGAAAATAACTTAGGGGTCTTAGTAACGCACAAGCTTAACATAAGTCAACTGTGTGATGCAGCAGCGAAACAGCTAATGCTATTCTCAGCTGCATCAACAGAAGTCTAGTGTCCAGATCAAGGGAAGTAACAGTACCACTCTATTCTGCCTTGGCCAGACCATACTGGGAATCCTGTGTCCAATTCTGGGCACCACAATTTAAGAAGGATGTTGACAAGCTGGAAGGTGTGCAGAGGAGGGCAACCAGGATGATCAAGAGTCTGTAAACCAAGCCTTATGAGGAACAGTTGAAGGAGCTGGGTATGTTTAGTCTTGAAAAGAGGAGACTGAGAGGAGATAGGATAGCCATCTTCAAATATCTTAAGGGCTGTCACATGGAGGAGGCAGCAAGCTTGTTTTCTCCTGCCATGGAGAGTAGGACTCGAACCAATAGCTTCAAGTGACAAGAGAGGAGATTCTGACTAAACATACAGAAATTCTTTATGACAGTAAGAGCTGTTCCAACAGTGGAACAGTCTCCCTCAGGAGGTGGTGGGCTCTCCTTCCTTGGAGGTTTTTAAGCAGAGGCTTTTGGATGGCCATCTGTCATGGATGCTTGAGCTGAGATTCCTGCATTGCAGAGGTTGGACTAGATGACCCCCAGGGTCCCTTCCAACTCTACAATTCCATAATTCTGCGATTCTATGATCTGCATCACAAAGAACAGTGGAGGTTTCTCCTTTGTAACTGTGCTCAGTAGCAACTGTTAAACACATCCGCTGTGAATCTGTCCTGAAGGAGGATACCAGCAACTATTAGCCATTAAAAATTAAACAAAACCTCCATGGTCAGAGCCAGTATACCTTTGTTTATTAGATGTACGGGACAAAATAACAGAAGATGCTGGGAGCAACATGAGTTGAAAGAGTTTTGCATGGGTTTTGCAATCTTTCAGATAAGCTTCAAGCAAAATTGGTTTATTTATTGTCCCTACCCCCTCCCCAATCTCCCCAGGTCTTCAGGATGGGAAGGGTTAGCCTTTTAAATAAAATAAATAAATAACACAGCTTCCTTAGACCAAGCGCCTCACAGCTCAATCATAACTATGGATAAATTATTTTTAAATTAATGGCACTTGCTTCTAAGTGAACATTGCTAGAGAGATGCTTGTTTATGTGCAATTTTAAGCAGATTTCTCTGAAACTAAGCTTGACTGAAACCAACTTGACATACTTTCAAATAGTTGTTGTTATTGTTGTTTAAACTGCATTACAATGTTACTAAAAACAAAGCCATGGTTTCAGTGGCACCAAACTCCATGCTTTGGCTAGTTACAACTGGTGAGAATTACACAGCGTCTTCAGGGAGGCGAGAGTCACTAATTTCCATCTAAACCAAACATGAATTTGTCTAGTCTGTAGAAAGGGGAGGATTCAAAAATTATATTGAGCTGGAGCACCTCAGTCAGTTCACTACTTGCACTCAACAAGGTATTCGCATGGAGTTACTTACAGAGAGGACTTCCGTCTTTTACACACCAGTTTTCTTCTGTAGCAGCCAGATAGAGACCTGAGTCATAGTCAAAGCCCAGGGAAGAACAGCAGTCACAATAATAGCACCCTGCATCGTTTAGACGTGATGACTTGAAGCTTAAATAAACCTTCTCTAGATAGAACAGACTCACTTATTTCTGCACATTGCATGATGTCTGCCACAAGCCAGGGCTCAGTCCTGGAATATGTGAAGAAATAAAGAAGACACACACCCTGAGCATGTGCAGAATGCCATTCCTTCATGTCTCATTAGCCCCTGCCTACTCCCACATTGCTGGGGCCAGCAGACAAAACTTCCAGATCACACAAGCTGTCTGTAGAAATGAAGCACCAGCCACAACTAGGCCTCCCTATTAGAAGAGTTTCATATAGTGAATGGCTGCATTCGGGTGTCATGCTAAACCATGACTTATAGTGATTGGAACAAACGAGGTTTTCCTTGGGGCTAGTGTACCCCACTCCCCTGTGGTGCTGCTATGCTGGTCAAGGAGATCAAAAGCTTCTGCTTCCATTTTTCTTCCTTAATCACAGATTGGTGCTATGTCCAAATGCCCAAACTGTGGTTAATATT
This sequence comes from Podarcis bocagei, assembly GCF_964188305.1. Lineage (NCBI taxonomy): Eukaryota > Metazoa > Chordata > Lepidosauria > Squamata > Lacertidae > Podarcis > Podarcis bocagei. The sequence goes on along the minus strand of NC_138140.1, from coordinate 1,931,622 downwards.
AACTATGGTTTGTTTAAGCAACCCTGCTTCATGCCCATGGACTGAAATTTAAACCATAGTTCACATGAAATATAGATTGGTCCAGGCCATAGTATATCATAGTTTATGGATTACTGTGGACATGGAGATCACTCCTGCTGTGCTCACTACATGAATGGGAGCAACAAACTATAATCCATGGCCTGGTGCTACATCTGAAGCAGGGATTGTGGCTTGTTCATGAATACAAACTTTGGCTTGAGCAAAGTGGGAGCCATCTACACCTTCACGGCAAGCCATTAACTATGGTTTACCACAACCTGTGAATGCAGCCTGTCAGCCTTGCATGGAATAACAAGCTGTGGTTAACAAAGAATGAAAGTGAAAGCTTTGGATCACCTCCTTATAACAGCACTGCAGGAAAAGGGGAGGGAGTGAGCTTGTGATTTGCCTAGGTTTATTCTCTTAATGATAAACAGTAGTTTAATGTAGCCTTCCCCAGCCTAGTAGCCTGAAGCATGCGGAAGGTGCAACTTTCACCCTCCCTAGCCATGCTGCCTGTGGGAGGTGCAGTAGAGGTCTGGAGGAAGTACAGTGGTACCTCTGGTTGCGAACAGGATCCGTTCCGGAGGCCCGTTTGCAACATGAGCAGAACGCAACCAGCGTCTGCACGTGCGCAGGTCGCAATTCACCGCTTCCGCGCATGCGTGTGACGTCATTTTGCATGTCTGCACATGCGGGAGCAGCGAAACCCGGAAGTAAGCCATTCCGGTACTTCTGGATCGTCATGGCACGCAACCTGAAAACGCTCAACCTGAAGCAAACATAACATGAGGTATGACTGTATAGTGGGGTGGAGGGAAGCAAATACTGCACAGCACGTTATTGGCTGTGCTGCATGCTGGACCCTCCCCTAACTGAGGGTACACTGTGTGCTCTGTCATCCAGTCCTTGAACCTGCAGGTGCTGTTGGTTTGTTTTAAATAAAATCTCCTCCATCCACAATGACTGTGGATGAGGATGCTGATCTGACTTGTGTAAGTGAAACCTGGGCAGATGAGCAGCAAGGAGTTGGGTTTTTCCCAGCTGGGTATTTTTTGCCAACCTGGGTATTCAGGGTAGCATGAGTGGGGGGGGGGGCTTGGGGTGTGTGTCCTGTGATACTCTCTTTCTAAGCTTACCACATGACCAAATTCAAGTTCCGTGTGTAGAGGACATGTTAGGAGGCTGCTGGTATAATGCCCAGTTGTCTTCCTGCTTGAGCTGACATAGGCAGTCTCTATACCGTGAACCACTGAGCTGTTGGTCATGGGGGATTTCAATATTCATGCTGGATCTGGGGCAGCTGAGTACTTCATGCCTATCACAACAAAGATGGGGCCTTCCGAACATGTCATTGGTCCAATGCTTACAGCTGGACATGCTCTGGACAGGACAGAAAGAGGGTGATCTGAGAGTGGAGGATATTATCAACATTCCCTTTTCATGATCAAGTCACCCCCCTGGTGAGATTCAGGCTGTCACTGTCCTTTTCTCTATGTGGAGGAAGGGTATCAGTTAGGATGGCCCACTCTGACAGAAAGATGCCAACAACAACTACTACTACTTCCAGAGGCTGAGTCAAACAGATTACCAAACAGTTGGGGCTCCTACCTCCCCAGCTGATAGAACTGATGCTCCTGTTTAAGTCCCATGGAGTGGAGAGGTGACCCAGGATCACTCCTACTTGATAAAGCCCAGATAGCTCTGTGGTACACCAGGGAGTAGAGGGTGCTCAAGCAGGTTGGGAGATGGCTTGAATGTGTGGAGGAAAACTCCAGACAAATGCAACTGAACTAGTATTCATTTATTATTGAGTCTGCTTAGTAGCAGTGAAGGAGGGAAAGAGTGTTTCTTTGCTTCTTCCATTGCATCCTTTATATGCTGTCCAGCGGAGCTATTCTGTTGCATTTAACAAATTGGCCTAAATGAGTTTTTGGAACCCACAGCATCCTGCTATGTCTTGTTTGCAAGACATTTTAAGGATAAAATTGTATCTGCCAGGACTTGGGCTCCACTATTGTAGCAAGTCAGTCTCAAGAGGTACCCAGAGTACTGTCTGGGCCAGTTTTGTTGGACGAATTCTAGCTGACATGGCTTGAGGTTGTGGACAATGTGTTGGTGGATCACTTGACTTCTTGCTCTTGCCCCTCAAAGCTGGTAAAATCTATGGAGGCGGGGCTTGTTAGGCAGGGAGGGGAGGGATGAATGCCTCGTTGCAATATGGAGCAGTCCCAGGCAACTTGAGATAGGTGGTGTTAAGGTCACTCCTGGTCAACATTCCCTGGACCCAAACGATATGGACAAAATAGAAGAGTCACTCCTGTCCCTTTCTTGTGCAAGGTTCTCAAGTGTGCGGTCACTAACCAGCAAAAGACAATCTTGGATGGGACTGATTTTCTGGACCATTTCTATTGGAGTTTGTTCCTGCTCTTGGCAGAAAAACTGCCAATATGATGACCTACGCCGGGAGAGATGGGAGTGTCACCCTGTTGATTGTCCTCTCAGTGGCTTTTGATACCATCCATCTTGCTATCCTTTTAGAGTTAAAAATGGGTGGTGCTCCAGAAGGTGGTGTCTGGGGAGGGGCGTATTGTTTGGTCCCATGGAATCTCCAATGCAGGTTTCTGCAATGTTCAGTTTTATCCCCCATTCTATTCTACATCATGCTGCTGAATGGAGACATCCAGAGTTTGGGAGTGTGTCATCAGTACTCCAATCCAGTTAAGGCAGAGACACTGTTAGTGGGCAGTTCCTCAGTCTGTACAGGGTGTGTGTGTGTGTAACCTGTTAGGATGGGATCGCACGTCTCCTGAAGGAGCAGGTACTCAGCTTGGGGGTACTATTGGATCCATCAGTGTCACTGCAGACACAAGTGGCTTGCATGGTGCAGAGCGCCATCTCTTTGCCCTGTCTGGTGGCCCAGCTGCAACTCCATCTGGATTAGGATAGTCTGGCTTTGGTGGTCTATGCTCTAGTAACCTCTAGTTAGATTACTGCATTATATGTTGAGCGGCCTTTGAAGATAGTTTAGAAACTGATGCTTCTGCAAAATTATTGACTACGACCAGCTAGCCCAATGGGGAAGGGTGCTAAAAAGCCAAGAGAGGAGGTTGGAAGAACCAGAAGATGGCCCCTGACCGGTCACAAAGAACTTGGCACTGCTTCTGCCATTGCAGCAGACCCACACCCCTGGAAGAAACATGTTCCTTGAAGTGCACAAGTCTCTTAGAGAGTATTATGAGTGTGCTGCGTCTCACCTTTAAAGGGGGGGGGGCATGACCAGTTGTAATGTCTTCAAAGCTACTGCCTGGTCTTGGACCCCTGATGTCATTTTTTAACTCTTTAGCTATACAATCTGTTAACGTAGCCTGACGTGTACCATTGCAAGCCTTGAACGAAGCTTATTTTCTTACTCACACATAAGCATTTGAGTGGGAGCCTGGACCATCTTTCTACCTACGAGCCTACCTAGACCCCATGACAATGATCTCAGGTCCTTCTTAGCACACCACCTCCAAAAGAGGTTTGCAGTGAGAGAACAGGCCTTTCCAGTGGTAGCTGGCCCCCAACCCTGCAATCTGCCCGTCACCAACACTGTTATTTTTATGGCACTAGGGGAAGACGTTCTTATTCTCCCATGTATTTAAGCACTGATACTGTCTTGGGTCTTTTGGGGTTTTTCTAGTAGAAACTGGTGCTTACCCTGCTGCTGAATGGGGAAGAGTGGTTTTGTATTCTGACTTATTTTTGTGGGTGAATGCTTCAGTGTAATTTTTAAATACAGTATTTTATATGGGTTTCTTCAGAACTTCTTTGCAGGAAGCAAAATGCAAATAAGTAAGTAAGTAAATGATAAAAAACATCTGCTTGGCACAGGGCTGGGAAAGACTTGTTTATCATGACATACAAATGCAGCCGGCAAGTGGTATAGAACAGGACACAGAATGGATGCAACCTCCTAGAAACCAAAAAATTGCCACTTCTGTGAACAGATAATTCAATTTATTCCACAAAAAGAGGAGCAGCTCAAGGCACACCAAAGCACCACCCTGCTACTTCCATTTATAACTTTGCTTGAACCAAACAAATTTTAAATGAAAATAGTCACATTAGCATTAACATAAAAACATTAGTAACACTTTTTGTATTGATTTTTAAATTCTTATTAAATGATTTTTAATTTTTTTATTAAAATGGTGCCAACTTTATTTTAGAAACGTACAAATACATGTCAAAAAAAGGAGGGGGAATAAAAAAGAATCAATAAAACTAAGATGGGGAACTGCCAGACTATCTGTCCACACAAGCCAGTATTGACAGACTGACTGGAGCTCTCCAGGGTTTCAGTCAGAGAAGGATCTTTCTCCTTCACTTGCTATCTAATCCTTCTAACTGAATATGCTGGGGACCGAACCTGGGACCTTCTGCATGCAAAGGTATGTGCTCTACAAGTAAGCTATGGCCACTTCCTTGAGGACTGCTTCCTTTGAGCTGAAATCTAAATAAATACGTATAGTTATGTATTTCACTTCTCCAACTCTGCTCCCTTCTACATGGGAAGACAGCTGTTCTACTTGAACACTAGCTTGTGAAAAGTCACCTGTGATGGAACTGATATGGCTCAGAAAGTCAAAGGTTATTGGGCACCCCACTGCTGGTGCAAATAACAGAATTATGAATTACGCAGAGCTCTTCCAAAAGGTAGCGATTAAAAGCTCTTGCTTGCTGAAGAATATTGTGCCGCTCAGAAGCCTGCTTCCCTCAAAGTCACATAATAATAATAAACATTGCCATAACTATTTTATCTCTCTAGAAATGGTAATGATTGTGTTCAGAACCCTTGATTTCAATCAACTATGCCCCCTTGATGGTTCAAGGCACAGACCATCTCTAAGCAGCTGCAGCAAGCTGAGCTAAATAGCTGGCATCTCTTGAGCTATTCTAGCATACATGCTGCATTTTTCTGTGCTGTAAAGTCAAAGCAGTGGAAAGACAAACTGGGCCTTGTTCAGACCACCACGTAGCTGAGCTTCAATACATTTCCACCAGCATTTTGTCTTCAAATTTCCCACAGGATATAAGGATGAAAAGCACTTCTATCATCTTTGAGCAGGAGCACAATCAAATTTTAACTCACAAGCTAACTAACCCCACCACATGTAGGCTTATAAAAAATATTTCTACACTCACTAGGAGGAAGGTGTGGTGGCAGGAAACTATAATAAAAATAATGGCATTAGGGTGACAAGTTTTGCAAGGATCTAATTTTAAAGCGACCACCTCTGCATACAGAGTACAATGTTAGAAATAGTAATTTTGAGAGTTTGAGCAGGTTGCTTGAAATCAGGGGTGGGGAACGTGTAGGGCTCCTAGGCGTTGTTCCAGTATAACTCCCATCATCCCTGACCACTGCTCACATTGGCTGGGACTAATGCAAGTTCAAGCCCAAAGACACCAGGAGGGCTGCAGATTCTCCATCCCTGATTTAAACTCTCATGAGGACAATCAGACGAGGAGGCAAATGGTGGTGCCTTTTGCCTAGAATGAAAGGGCTGCTCCGAACACACCAGAATTCCCACATGAAAAACACTTCCATGCGTGAAACAGCATACAATGCACACATAGATCATCACATGTGACATAAACACAATACACATGTAGCCTGGAAGCAGTGGCATGCATTGTGTACTGTTTCTTTGATCAATATTTCCCATGTACAGAAGTTATCATGTCTAAAGCAGTCCTTTGGGGCATTTAGCGACCTGGCTTAACTGTCTGCTTGTGTGCATATACTTGACCCGAGCATATTAACATGCTGGGCATGCAACCTCACACTTTTTAAAAATCTGAGCTCTGACTGCAGAATCCTGCAGATACATTTTGTGCAACCTGAAAGCTCATACCCAACATTTTAATCATCTGGGGGCAGCGGGTGCTCACATAGTTCTTCTCAAACTTTCCAATAACCAGGGAAAAAAGAAGATGACAGAACAGGGATAGGGGATAGGAACATAGCGCCTGTCCTACCATTAGGCAGACTAAGGCAGCCAACCTAGGCAACTGCTTCTGGGTATCAGAAAAGGGCAACAAATTGCTAATTATTTTGTTTGTTGCAATTTCACTGTTAGAAAGAGGGAGAAACAATTTTGGGGATTTCTTCCTCGAGTGCTCCATTGGTCCTGAGTACTATGCATCAAGATCCAGTGTGGTTAGGGAGAAGAGACATCATCTGCTGCTCTGCCTTGGGCAGCAGAATAACTTAGGCTAGCCCTGGGAGGGTGAGATGAAACAAAGTGATGTGTTTCAACGGTGTACACATACACAACCCCTCTTCTTTTGAGGAAGTTCCCCTTATTCCTCATACAAACTCTTGCCCCAAGAGAGGAGGGGGGAATTAGTGTGTGTGAGGCACCCACCCAGGGCACCCCACCCCTGTGCAGCCCAGCTATCAATACTGGGGAGAAAAACATAAAGGGTCCCTTGCCAAAGGCCCAACTAGTGCAGCTGCCTGTTTCTCGCAGCAGCTAACCAGAAGGGCTCCCCAGTCTGCGAGCAGGACACAGGAGCACAGCAGCACTCGCCCAGCTCACCACCAGCAACCCATCAGCCCCCAGTGACCACGACCCGTAGGGCATCCTTGTTCCCGAGAGGGGCTGCTGGTGGGGAGCCCAGCCTGTGAGTGCATTGGGAGCGGGGGGGGGGCCTTCTCTCTTTCTCCCGACCCCACCGACTACCAATACTTTTTTGAAGGGGGAGGGAGAGGGAAATGACATCAAAAACAACAACTCCCCGCGCCCCCCCCCTCAAATAATCGCCATTCCCTTTTCTTTGGGCTCTGAGTGGGGGGAGGGGGAAGGGTGATGACCCACACTGAATGGAAGCCCCCTCCCCGCACAGCAGCCGGGGGGGGCGGGAACAAACACTGCAGGGGAGTGGGGAGTGGAGGGTCGCCCTTCTTCGCCGCCCCCCCCCGCTGGGAACGAGCCACGCCCCCTCCCCCATTTCACCCCCTCGGCCCGCGGGGTGAGAGGGCAGAAGGGGGGCGGGGCCGCCTTCCGCCTCACAGCCGCCGCTGGGCCCCCGCCCTCCCGGGCCCCCTACCTGCAGGAGGGCCCGGGATCTCCTCACACCCCCTCAGGGGCGCACCCCGGAGCAGCCCAGCGGCGGCGGCGGCGACGGCGCCTCCTCATCGCGGTGACAGCCGGGAGCCCCGCCCAGATCGGGCCCGCCCCACCTCTCGCGAGGGTTCGCCTCGCAGCCGCGGCCCCGCCCACCTCCAACCCAAAGTCACGTGGACGGAGGCGCGCTAGCTGGGAACGGGGAGAGAGAGCGAGGATAGGAAGAAGCGTCAGAAGGGCATACCACAGAGATGAAGCGCCCAGATGGGACCGGTAGCGACGATAGATACAGCGCAGCGACGACCGCTCCTCGTTCCAGCTCGCCAGCCGCTTTGCAACGCGCGTGCGCCCTGAGCAGAAGTGAGGCCGGCGGGCGGAAGAGGCGACGTGCGCCGCGGCTGCGCTTCCTGTAATTCGCGCACGTTCGCACAATCACAGAACGATAGAGCGTTAAAGGGACCCCCGAGGGTCATCTAGCCCACCCCTGCACTTCACCGCAGTAGAAATATTCGGTCGTGGCTGGTTTTAATTTTCTTTGCTACTCATTTTGTAACTATACAGTACAATCCTCCTAGGAGTCTTGTGGGGATTAAGCGAGGAAGAGGAGAACCATGTATTATTCTACCTTGAGTTCCTCGGAGAATAGAAATAAACGAATAAATTTAGTAATATTTATCATTTCTGTCATACAGCTTTGCTTTTCATCCGTTGTTATAATTGTTCTCTCCGTTTTACATAAACTAAAAAATGAAACGGGGGAAAAAGCTTTATGAAGAAAACATAGTACTGAATTCCCTCGCCACCCTGTTGTTTTTAAAAGATAAAAGTATTGACAGGCGCCTCCCGCTCATCCTTCAGTGTTTCTCCCCATACATTTGTAGCTCGATTCTGTCTGGAGTGGCAATATAGAAATGAAGAGGGAGAAGATTTGGGGAACACCCACATCATACATTTAAAGCACATGACTCCCCCCCCCCCCAATATAATAATCCTGGAGACAGTAGTATGTTAAGATGGCTGAAAACCATAGCTTCTGTGAGGGTAAAACTACAGTTCCCAGGTTTAGGGAGGGAGGAGTTGTGAGCGTTAAATGGTGCGGATTGGCCTCTCTATTTAAAGCAGGTGGGGAGGAGTGGGAGAAATAAAAGAGGGTAATCCCTGAGGTCCTGAAGTTGGAATACAATAATAATAATTTTTATTTATACCCCGCCCTCCCCGGCTAACACCGGGCTTAGAGCAGCTAACATCAAATGTATAACACATTAATATATCACAATCAGATTGTCGCACTGGATATTTAGTAAAAGCTTAAGATTTCTCTTCACACTAGTGATTGATTTCTAGTAAGACAGCATGCTGTTGAAAGGATATACAGTGGTACCTCTGGTTGCGAATAGGATCCGTTCCAGAGGCCTGTTCGCAACATGAAAGGAACGCAACCCTTGTCTGCGCACGCACAGATTGCGATTTGCCACTTCTGCACATGTGCGCGACGTCATTTTGCGCATCTGCGCATGCGGCGAAACCCGGAAGTAACCCTTTCCGGTACTTCCGAGTCGCCGCGGGACGCAACCTGAAAAAACGTATCATGAAGCAAACGTAACAAGAGGTATGACTGTATATCGAGAGCTACTTGGGTGTTTTGTAGGATCAAGTCCCTACTTTCACTTTTGTTATTTTTGCTATTAGTCTCTCGGTTGTCAGATCTAGACCGGTTACACCCCTGTGCACAGTGGTCTTGGGGGAGTGCAACACTACGGTCAGTCTCTTTAGTATTGAGGGAGCTATTTCTGGCCGCCAGAAGCACGAACTCAGCCAGGAGTGACATTACCTTTTCTAGTTTGGTGTTAATTTCCTTCACTGTTCTTGCAGTCAGCAGACAGTGGTCCACGAGTATTCCCGCATAGAGTGGTGCCCTCTCGGGTAGTAGTTCAAGAGATGGTTTATGGGCGCTCACCTCAGCGTTCTCCCCTGGGTGGTCTCCACCCATTAAAGCGTCCCCACCTATCTAGGAATGAACTCCGTTTGATGTGGTAGGTGCTGGATTCTGGGCTCTTACAAAATCATCCAGTTAACTCTGCTTGCACTTCTGCTATGGGCTCACTTGTGTAGATGAAGCCAATGGCTTCTTAGACATTTTCACAGAGATGCAGCTGCTACTACTTTCAGCTGTAAATCAGGAAACTCGGAATCCTTCCAGGTTTAGGGCGTTTGATCTCCTCTCCTGCTGATAAGTAGTTGGTAGACTGAGTCGAGCTGGAGCTAATTAAGGCTTTCTCTGGGATGTTGCCTAAAACTTTTAGCTTGAACCTTGTGATTAAAATAATTAAGAAAAAGATACCGAGTGATAAAATACTAGAATACTAGTAAAAGCTAATAAAATGCTGATAAAACTAATAAAAACTAATAAAACCTCCTTTGGGAAGGTTCTCAGGCTGGGTGGAAGGAGAAAGAACTTGCCCATGCGAAGACCACCAAGTGGAAACCCTTACACATATCTTTCTCAATTTTAAACTATGCTGATCTCCATCAGCAATTTCTAGATCAACTCTGTATCCCCAAATGGAAACCAGAGTCGGAGGTCATAAATTTTCTGTTACTGGGGAATGATCAGGAGCTAGTGGCTAAATATCTCTATTTGGTTTTTTGTCGTCGAAATACACTGCAGACATCTGATCTCCCTGGAGACCAAGAGATGTGACGATAGACTGCTCTGCCTCCTTCCTTTGAGCAAATGTTTTGTGCCACTGGGGAAGTAGTAATTCTGTATTGATTTGTTTTGGATGTTTGTATGTGATGCCAATAAAAGGTTTGATAATGATGATGATGATATTAATATAAAAACAGACAATCAATTTAAAATACATCCTAAAATCAGATCAGGATCAGAATAAAATCCAATCAGATGGCAATTCGCAGATTAGGGTTGGGGACCTTAAATGCTCACCAGGCCCAACTGTTTGTGCTGAACTTATATGAGCCTGTAGTGGTCTGGAGGCACCAGCCTATATCTGAAATAAAGTGGTACCTCGGGATGTGGACAGGATCCGTTCCGGAGCCCCGTTCGTATCCTGAAAGGAACATAAGATGCGACGGTGCATCTGTGCGTGCGCGGGTCGCATTTTGCCGCTTCAGCGCATGCGCGTGACGTCATTTTGAGTGTCTGCACATGCGCGAGCAGCGAAACCTGGGAGTAACGCGCTCCGTTATTTCCGGGTTGCCGCGGAGCGCAACCCGAAAGCACTCAACCTGAAGCACATTCAACCCGAGGTATAACTGTACTATGGTGTTTTTTTTAATTGTCTTCTTAGGGACCTGAATGGATTTGGATACAGCATTATGTGAATAGGAAGAAAAAATATAATTAAAAGTAACATAACTGTTCACTAAGTGCTGTTGAAAATTAATTTATGGTGCTCATACATTTATGAAAAGCAAAATTTTAACACAACACTCATGGCGATTCTTCATATGTAAGTCAAACTGGGATTTGCTTCTTAGCAAGTGCATTTAGGGTTTCAGCTTTAAACTCCCAAGTCTTTTTTTCTTAAGAAATTGGTGCGTTGAAATGGCAATATTTATTGAAATGTGAAGCTTATAGATCAGGAGGCACAACTTAAAAAAGCAACATCAAGGAACTTCTAACTAGTTAAGGAAACTGGTTTGATTTGTGCAAAAAGGCCTCTCTTCTCTGTGCAAAACTACCGGTATGTGTTCCAAAAGAGTTCAGCATGGTTTGCAGTCCTTTCAGTTCATTCAAGAGTATCAGAAATATGTCCTTCAGCTGTGGGAAAACTTTATTTTCACTACAAGTCATTTGGAGGGGGATTGGAAATGCAAGTCAGCTGGCAAGTCAGCCAAGAAAACAGGATATCAAAGCTGCCATTCCCATAATTATGCCCTGAAGACAAAGCAGGTAATGAGTGACAACTTGAAAAAATTAGCACTTAACACAACTCTTTTACAATGGGCTGGAGAGAGGAAGATAAGCCTTTAAACAGGCAGTAGGACACCACTCAAATACAGACTTTTCTGTTAAGCTAGAGCTTGTAGCATACCAAAAAATTGACATCCAAATTTACAAAAAGCCAAAACCAGCAGATCATATAAGACAGAAAGCCTAGGTCAGTTTAAGGCTGTGAACACACATTATGGGCTGCAGGTGGCGCTGTGGGTTAAATCACAGAGCTTGCCGATCAGAAGTTTTGGCCTTTAGAATCCCCATGTGCTTGCTCCGCTGCTCCGTTGCTCAGTCCCTGCTCCTGCCAACCTAGCAGTTCGACTGCTCCCTTGGCCAATAAAGCGAGATGAGCACCGCATCCCCAGAGTCGGTCACGACTGGACCTAATGGTCAGGGGTCCCTTTACCTTTACACACATTTTATTTTGCATTTCCAGTGTGCTCCCACTGCTGGTTTGGGAAGCAGTGCGTCGTTCTATTTCTTACAAAGTGCTGTGTTTTGATGCATTTCCCCACAAACCAGCTTCAACCCAAATTGAGAAAAAATAACAACTTGTATATGTTATAAGCTGGTAATGTCTACACAGCCTCTGTTAGTGTATAAACTGTGTGTATACTATATTTTGTCAGGATAGATGGAGCTGACTAGAAACAAAGGTTGTGGCAAACTTTTACAACAACAGGGGGGAAAGGACATGGCACTTAATAATGCCAAAATTGGCAAGGTGCTACACGACATGATCAAGGCCAGTGCCTCTGCAAGAACATCCATCCCATCATCCAACTTGACCAGTAACAGCAGCCATTGCATCAGATTCCTGTTGGATAAAGCATCGAGGACACCACAGCAAAGCTATGCGCCATACAAAAGCAAAACCTGCCTCAAAATAGAACCAGATTGGCTGGAAACTTGGGGCATTGTTAGATAATGCACCATAGCACAAAAACGTGGTTTCAAACCATGCTCAGGGTTTTTGCATTGGCCCACCTCTAACTCACTATCGAATCACACATCATGGCCATAAGCACAGCCTGCACACACAATAAACACGGATCCACGGCTTCCTGGCAACACTGTGGGCGAAAAACATGGTTTCGAAGCACGCATCCTCATGGATCCTCTGGGTTCTGGCATTAGGCCACCCCAAACTAACGATCAAATCACACGTCATGTCCATGGGCACAGCCTGCACCAAAAAAAACACACACGGATCCACGGCTTCCTGGCAACTGTACTGAAAAGACTCCGTGCCCAGACCTCTCACACCAAGCTGCCTCTCATAAAATTAAGATTGTGGGTGACTTGGGTCCCACCAGCACTATGCTTTGCAGCACACTCAAGCACCCTGTGAGGAGGGCAAAATTTCTGTTATAGGAAGTCAGACCATGGGTTCATGCAGCTGAATACTGTCTACACTGACTGGCAGCAGCTGTAAAGGATTTCAGGCAGCAAGTGTCTCTCAGCTCTCCCTGGAGATGCCATCGGGTTTAGAACCTTTGACCTTCTGCATGCAAGTCAGATGATCTACCCCTGATGTAGCCCACTGTACTTCCCCTAAAATGGGTGTGGGGGGTGTTTCCCTCCACACCCAGAATCACCATTTAACAACATCCTCACTGGCTGCAAACACCAGGTGCTCCCAACATGCGATGGCCCACCAAGTCTAGGGGGAAGAGAGAGAAGCTGTAGATAGTACCTTCTTTTTTATGACACAACATGCAAAGGTAAGCCAGAGTAACAAATGGTCTAAAGAAACAACAGTGCCATAAATTTCTGGTATTTTCACCACCATCCTTAAATACCAGACCTCTGAGGCCTATTTTCATCAAAGAATTAAACAGCACCTAGGAAATCCACAAGAAAATGAATATATCATATAGAGATAACCTAACCTGTTCACTGAGCGGAACGTGCCAGCACCAACACACACCAAACCAGTCCACATGTTTCAGCCAGAAGGAGCAGAGCAAAATCTTCAGCTGAAACTGATCTGGTTACAATCACACTCTTGGGCGTCTGATTGGTCCTCCTGACTGCCACTGTCCTCCCCCAGTTAAAAGTTCTAGCTTCTAAGAGAAACATTAAGCTGTAACCTTCTTTTAAGAAACAACAAAAGATAAAGCGTGAAAGTGGTGTCTCTGCTCCATGCAAACACAAAATCCAACAGCATTCGTTGCAGCTGCACTGTTTTCCTGCCATGAGAGAAATCAGTAACAACCCATTAAATATTTAATTCACAGTGGCCTCCACTAAAACACCAGCGGTCCAAGACTTAATTTTTCTTTCAAGATTTGGGCTCAGGTCGTCTTGCAAAAAGTACTACTAGTAGTAATAATAATAGCAATAGTAATTAATAATAATAATAACATCATAATCACCACCAGCAACCGAAAAAACTAAGTGCTGTGCAAAAGTAAAATAAGTCCCCTAAAGTTTTTTTCTTCACCCCACACATCTGTTCATCCCTTGACAACTCACCCCCCACCCCCGGAAAGGGATGGGGGGGGGAGATGAATTTTGTTCCATTTCCTGTTTGTGTATAGGATGTTCTCATCTCGGATGGGCAACTGGTTCTCCAACAAGCCTCCATGAACATCACCAGCGGAAATGTTGTGCTACATCTAAACACGCATCTTGTAGGGTTGAGATCCAAAAGACAGGTTGACCTCTATATTTGCAAAGCAGCTGACCTTACTGCACACTAGAGGTTCAGTATTACTGTACAGTATTTTAATATATATATTTTGGAAGCCGCCCAGAGTGGCTGGGGAAGCCCAGCCAGATGGGCAGGGTATAAATAATAAATTATTATTATAGAGATGGAGAACTCCTTTGGCTCAGTGGGCCAGATCTTTACCTCCCCCCACTTCACAGGCCAACTGTGCATTTTGATGGCTGCTGACAGATGGTTGGGTGGTCCCACTTTTGTCAACATTTGGGGTCTACTTTGCAAAGCAGCACCTAGCAGAACTGTACCAGGCGCTCCCACCCATCCACTGATGTCAACCAGTGACTTCGGCAGATGGGCAGGTGGGCGTGGTCTGTGGGAAACAGCCTCGCAGGGTGATGTGGAAAACCCCTCACCTGGTGGGCTGGGGGTTTCCCAAACCTGCTCTACAAACCCTCTCCCCCTCCCACTAGTCGTAGTCTATTCTGACTTCCGTAATGGAGTCAAAGGTGGCTTTGTCCACGCTGCTCCTCCCGTGTACAGACGTCAGGTGCTTCTTGAGGGCAGACTTGTGTTTGAAGTCCATGTCACAGCAGTGGCACTTGTAGGGCCGGTCCCCACTGTGGATGTTCAGGTGGTCCTGGAGGGTGCTTTTGGCTGTAAACGTCTTCAGGCAGACCATGCACTGGAAGGGACGGATGCCCATGTGCCCGCGGATGTGCCGGTTCAGGTTCTTCTTCTGCGTGAATGTCTTCCCGCACTGCAGGCACAGGAACAGCTTGTGCATCTTCAGGTGGCGGAGGTAGTTCTCCAGGTGGAGAAATCCCCTGGGGCACTTGGGGCATTGGTGCCGCCACGAGTAAGCAGAGTCCCCTGGGCTCTGGAACCCACCTGTGGCCGTTCTGTTGGCTCCTTCCGGATTCTCCCTGCCAAAGTCTTGGAACTGATCCCTGGGCACTTCTGTGACCCTGCTCTCCACCGTTGAATTGATCAAAGAGTGCTGAGTCTCGGGGAAGTACAAGTTTGATTTGGAGGAGGTGCACGGCTGTGGAAACTGCTCACCTTCCACATTAGGAGCGCTGATGGAATCCATTCGGATAATGCAGATTTCGTTGTCCTTATACCCTATCTTGACAGTTGATATCTCAGGGCTTTTAACGTTCTTTGTTTCTGATAGCAAGCTCTGCTGAAGGTCCCCCTTTTCCAGTTTTATATGATCCTCTGAATTCACAGGGCTGTCTTCAGAAATCTCAATGATTTCACAGTCTTTATCAGGGCAGCCACCACTGCATCCCAGCTCCTTCTCGGAAGAGTGGCACTTCTCAGGGCTGGCCCGGCTGCCCTCCACGGCCGCGTCAATCTCCAGGTACCTGGACAGTGCCTCCGTGCACTTTTCCACAATGTGCACCATCTGCAGGTAACTTGCAGCCGTAAGGTACTTGAGAAGCTCCTTCTTCTTCACCTCCAGAGCCCCCGTGTAGCAGGAGAGGAGCAGCTTCCGGCCTACCTCGGCACTCTGCAAGATGGTGATTCGCACCTGCTTGGACTGGGTGAGCAGGAACTGGTCCCGCATGAACGTGGAGCAAGCGGCGAAGATGACTTTGTGCCCTTGGAACTCAGTGTCGTTGATGTAGATGGAGACATCGCAAAATAGGTTCTGCTGTCTCAGCAGGTTCATCTTCTGCAGCATGGCGCCCCCCTGCTGCTCAAACTGGAAGTGCAGCACATCCGAGTCGGCCGCCATAGTGTTGATTCTGTTTGGGGAAGTGGGGTGGTGGAAACAAAAGAAAAAAGAAAGGTGCATTCCATACAAAGCTCATCAGGTTGTTTATTTATTTATTTATTTATTTATTTATTTATTTATTTATTTATTTATACATACCCCGCCCATCTGGCTGGTCTTCCCCAGCCACTCTGGGTGGCTTCCAACAAAGTATTAAAATACCATAATACATCAAACATTAAAAGCTTCCCTGAACAGGGCTGCCTTCAGATGTCTTCAAAAAGTCTGGTAGTTGTTTTTCTCTTTGATATCTGGTGGGAGGGTGTTCCACAGGGTGGGCACCACCACCGAGAAGGCCCTCTGCCTGGTTCCCTGTAACTTGGCTTCCTGCAGCGAGGGAACCGCCAGAAGGCCCTCGGCGCTGGACCTCAGTGTCCAGGTAGAACAATGGGTGTGCAGACGCTTATTTGAATATCCTCCACTGCACCCCGATGACAATGGCCTATTTTAGTGGGTCCTACAATATTTGTGACCTGAGGCAGCTGCCTCACTCTATCTCGTAGTGGAATCCTGCCAGACAGCTGAAGGGTGAAATATTCATGACAAACAAAACAAGCAACATCTTCACACAATGCAGAGTTAAAATTATTGAATTCCCTGAGGCTAGATGTGCTGGTGAAGGACGCAGGTGGCGCTGTGGGTTAAACCACAGAGCCTAGGACTTGCTGATCAGAAGGTCAGTGGTTCAAATCCCCGTGACAGGGTGAGCTCCCATTGCTCGGTCCCTGCTCCTGCCAACCTAGCAGTTCGAAAACACGTCAAAGTGCAAGTAGATAAGTTTATAAACAAGACAGGAAAGTTGGCTTCCAGGTGGAGAAATCAAAATTAGAAACTGAACTGTTAGAACCCAATACTAAGAATTTGTCAAGAATGTATAACTTGTTGCTGAAATGGAATACACAAGATGAAACAGTTAAATCAGCTATGATTAAGTGGGCACAGGACATTGGTCATAATATTATGTTCGCGGACTGGGAATGGTTATGGACCACCGGTATAAAATTTACGGCATGTAATGCCTTAAAGGAAAATATTATGAAAATGATTTACAGGTGGTACATGACCACAGTCAAGCTAGCAAAAATTTATCATTTGCCTGATAATAAGTGTTGGAAGTGTAAAGAAATTGAAGGTACTTTCTATCACCTTTGGTGGACGTGCCCGAAGATTAAGGTTTTCTGGGAGATGATATATAATGAAATGAAAAAGGTACTTAAATGTACTTTCCCCAAGAAACCAGAGGCCTTTCTCTTGGGCATTGTCGGCCAATTGGTGCCAAAAAAAGACAGAATTTTTTTTATGTATGCTACGACAGCAGCAAGAATACTCATCGCAAAGTATTGGAAGACACAAGATCTACCCAACCTGGAAGAATGGCAGATGAAGGTGATAGACTATATGACATTGGCCGAAATGACTGGCAGAATCCGTGATCAGGGGAAAGAGACGGCGGAAGAAGATTGGAAGAAATTCAAAATATATCTTAAGGAATATTATAAAATTGATGAATGCTAAAATGTTGAGGTTCTTAGAAAGAAAAGGAGATTACAGCGACAAAAGGTTAAGTTAAAGAAAAGAATAAGGAACACATTTGATAAAATTAAGTTTAGGATTTGCTGAAATAATTTTTGAAATTGGGATGTAGAAAGGGGAGGTTTGGGGGAGTCTGAGAAGTGAGGTTTATGAAAAAAAGGATATGAAATTATACATGTTTGTTTGTCTTTTTACTTGTTTGTATTGTTCATAAAAATTCTGTAAAATTAATAAAAAAATTATTATAAAAAAAACAACAACAAAGTGCAAGTAGATAAATAGGTACCACTCCGGCGGGAAGGTAAACGGAGTTTCCATGCGCTGCTCTGGTTCGCCAGAAGCGGCTTAGTCATGCTGGCCACATGACCCGGAAACTATACGCCGGCTCCCTCGGCCAATAAAGCGAGATGAGCGCCACAACCCCAGAGTCAGCCATGACTGGACCTAATGGTCAGGGGTCCCTTTACCTTTACCTTTAGATGTGCTGGCAGCCGCTTGTTTGCTATTGGGCAAAGTTCAAGGTGTTGGTACTGACATATAAGTTCCTATGCAGCTCAGGACCAGGTTCCTTGAGAGACAACCTTGCCCCTCTGTCTACGCACTAGATCACTGCAGTCTGCAGGAGAGCTTCTCCTGTAAGGACCGAAGACCTCAGAAGCTCACTCCATAGGAATTTGGAGCAGGGCTTTTAGTGTGGCTGCCCCTGTCCTGTGGAAGCGTATTCCTGTTGAGATACAATCAATAACCCACTATGTGCCCATTCCAGAAACAGTCAAAGACATTTTTATTTAGACATGCTTTAGTGGCTGGATAAATGGGTCTTTATCCCAAGTTGCAGCGGTTCTCCACCTGTGGGTCCCCACATGTTGTTGGACTACAACTCCCATCATCCCTGAGCTCCGGCCTTGCTAGCTAGCGGTGATGGGAGTTGTAGTTCAACAACATCTGGGGACCCACAGGTGGAGAAAGGCTGGTAGGGTTTTAGTCTTGTTTTAAATGTATTTGCTGCTTTTGTGTTTTTGACTGTTTTAAATGTGTGTGTGTGTGTGTGTAAAGCCCTTTGGAACAGTAGTTTAGAATGTGGTTAATTAATTCTAATAGTATTTAGAAGGCTTTAAAAGAGTGGTGGCTGACTCTCATCCCAGGGGCTTAGTAAGGCCTCCAAGCGAACATTTCTAGCAGCAAAAACTCGCCAATTTTGGGAGTGGCAGCAAAAAGAGAAATACAGTAGAAACAGTGTTGGTAGTGGAAAGAGGAGAGGGGTGTGTGTGTGTGACAGTGTAGAGTGTACACACCCACTGCTGGCATAAGGTCTCACGAGGGTTGGCCAATGGTGGGTGCAGCCTTCAAGCCAAAAAAGAAGGCTCTCATTGGCTACTAGTCATGATGTGAGAAACAAGTAGCGCTGTGGTCTAAACCACTAAGCCTCTTGGGCTTGCCGATCAGAAGGTCGGCGGTTCAAATTCGCACGATGGGGTGAGCTAGCAGTTTGAAAGCATACCAGTGCAAGTAGATAAATAGGTACTGCTGTGATGGGAAGGTAAACGGCGTTTCCGTGCGCTCTGGCTTCCGCCACGGTGTCCTGTTGCACCAGAAGTGGTTTAGTCCTGCTGGCCACATGATCCGGAAAGCTGTCTGTGGACAAACGCCAGCTCCCTTGGCCTGAAGCAAAATGAACGCCGCACCCGGTAGTTGCCTTTGACTGGACCTAACTGTCCAGGGGTCCTTTACCTTTCTTTTTTTTTTTACTAGTCATGATGGCTATGCACTGCCTTTAGGATCAGAGGCAATGTGCCCTGGGATACCAGTCACTGAGGGGGGGGGGGTCAAGAGCAGGAGAGGGCTGTTGTGTTCATGCCCTGCTGTGGCCTCAGGAAGCAGGATACAGAACTAGACAGAGCCCAATGGGACTCTTCTTATTTTATAAATGACAAGCGGTCCTGTGGCACTCTAAAGACTAACGCATTCATAAGCTTTCGTAGACTACAGTCCACTTCATCAGATAACATGAAAAATCTGTGAGATGCACGGATTGCCACTGCAAATAAGGCTAAACCTTTTGCCTCCTGCCTTTGCAACTGTTTCCAGAGGGATATTCACAACTATCTCTTGCAGAAGAATGCACAAAACAGTACTTTGCAAAATTACAAAATTCCAGTTGTTTTGCCTACATGTCTCTTGATTGTAAAGAAAAGAAATTAAAACCCTCAATGCACTTTACCAAAAGGGCAAAGGAATGAGATATAAGGGAAAACCGTGAAACAGCTCTTTTATACATTTTAGACATTTAGTCTCGTCAAAAGACAAACTCAGCAGTTCCAGAGTGTAGGTGCTGCCACACTAAAAGATTTCAAATCTGGAATGGGTAATGTACAGTACTGCACTTTTAACAGCACCACTTCTGCAGATTTAAGCATTCAGTTGGGGATGTATAGCGTGATATATCTATAAGATATATATCCCTCGTACCTACGGGACCGCCTCTCCCGGTATGCCCCACGGAGGACCTTAAGGTCCATAAATAGCAACACCCTAGAGGTCCCGGGCCCTAAGGAGGTCAGATTAGCTTCAACCAGAGCCAGGGCCTTTTCAGCACTGGCCCCAGCCTGGTGGAATGCTCTGCCTCATGAGACCAGGGCCCTGCGGGATCTGATTTCTTTCCGCAGGGCCTGTAAGACAGAGTTGTTCTGCCTGGCCTTTGGCTTGGAGTCAATTGGATTCCCTCCCCCTCTTTCATTTTTCCTTTCTCCTCCTGTGATGAGGCTGCATTTTAATGTTTTAATGTTGTATTTTAATCTTGTTTTTAAGTTGTATTCATTCAACTTGTTTTTATTATTGGTTGTTAGCCGCCCTGAGCCCGGCCTTGGCTGGGGAGGGTGGGGTATAAATAAAATTTATTATTATTATTATTATTATTATTATTATTATTATTATTATTATTATAGCGATCTCACAGGTAAACTGGTCCCAAACTCTTAAGGGCATTATATACTAGCAGTATATTAGTATACATTGAACTTGACCATGCGTTATATATTTAAAACATTCAAGAAAACAGGAATATCAGTTAATAGAGATGGAGTCCTCTGATGCTTTTAATCACTCCAGGTTTCCTCCCTTTGTGCCCCCCCCCCCCGCCCCGAACTGATCCATCCCAAGTGCCGGTCTTTGGGATTAGTCACCATGTTTTGATTTAACCAACATCAAAAGGAAGCGCAGTTCATTTACTCCCCCACTGCTCTAAGCGGGTGTTTGTGTTTGTTTGTGTGTGTGTGTATGCGCGCGCGCATGCTGGAGGTGTAAATGGCTATCAGACTTTGAAGGGCTGGTATAACTGGACCAAGTTCATCAATTTTGTCTAATTAATTAAACTGCATAGTTTTAGTTGAAATTCCAATAAATGCACAATTCATTGTGACTGTTTTGAACTTTGCTGTGCTACGATCTTCCTTAGTGGGTCATGCAAATAGCTTTCCATAGGGTTGGATAGGGGGCAGTGGGGGTGAGTTCACGGCACTAGGTGTGGTGGAGAACCAAATGGGTTTGGGAACCACTGGCTTAGCAACGGTGCAGCAATATTTAGGGGCGCTTTTAATGTTTGATGTATTACTGTATTTTAATATTTGGTTGGAAGCTGGCCAGAGTGGCTGGGGAAGCCCAGCCAGATGGACAGGGTATAAATAATAAATCATCATCATCATTATATGTGCTTCAGCAGGTGCAGCTAATTTTGCCAGGATGGGGAAGAGGAAAACAAAACAAAATAAAACATCAGCAGCAGCCCTTTAAAAATTCCCTCTTCTGCACAACAGCCCTGCTCTCTGCCTCCTGCCTGAGAGGGGTCAGACCAACATTTCCTTCAACGATGGAGATGCAATCTTATTCCAGGAACTCCTTCAGGTGGGACAGCTCCCTTCCAGGCATCCCTTTAAAGCCCTGGGACCTGTCAGCTGAGGCTGCCTTGCACTCTCGGCCACCTCCCCTCCCCCACCCGCAACACCCCCAATTCCCTGCTCCTTGCTCACCGGTTGCTGCAGTCAGGGGTGTGGAAGAGGTCCAGACTGAATGCTTCCCAGGCAAGGGTGCAGATGGCTCAGGCGAAGGAATAAACTTCCGGCAGTCCCTCCGAGCATCACCTCTTCTCCCACTCTAACCCGGAAAAACATCAGCAGACCCATAGCCTCCCAAAATGCATGCACCTTGTTCCTGATTGGCTGCTCCTGCAACTTTTTCAACCAGCAGGGAGGGAAGAGGTAACAAAAGGCACACCACACACACACACACACACACACACACACACACCCCATCCCAGAGGACATCTGCTCACTGCAGCTCTGGATATGTAATTTTTGGCAAGCAGCGCAGAGTCTCTTTCCAATAATACAGTTCCTTCCCACATTTTCTTATGAATTTCTATCCCTTTTCATATATTTGTATCCCATTCCCCTGTGAATATATGGGACGCAGGTGGCCCTGTGGGTTAAACCACAGAGTCTAGGACTTGCCGATCAGAAGGTCGGTGGTTTGAATCCCCGCAACAGGGTTGCTCAGTCCCTGCTCCTGCCAATTAACAGTTCGAAAGCACGTCAAAGTGCAAGTAGATAAATAGGTACCGCTCCGGTGGGAAGGTAAACGGCGTTTCCACGCGCTGCTCTGGTTCGCCAGAAGTGGCTTAGACATGCTGGCCACATGACCTGGAAGCTGTACGCTGGCTCCCTCGGCCAATAAAGCGAGATGAGCTCCGCACCCCCGAGTTGGTCACGACTGGACCTAATGGTCAGGGCTCCCTTTACCTTTTACTCCTGTGAATGGAACTTAAATGCACCCCCTCACCCCAAATATATGCTTACCAGTATCCAGACAGCTGCCAGTGCATTCACTATCATTTTATTGTTTGTGTTCGGTTCTGTATCATTTAATCTATCTGCCTCTATGGACAGAGGCAGCAATGCTTCAAAATATCAAGTTGTTTCGTGGGAACCATGGGCAGGGAGAAGGCCCTTCCAGGCTTCCCACAAGCATCTGGGTAGCCACTGTTAAGAACAGGGTGCTGGCCTTTGGTGGGCTCTCTTTGGCCTGACCCAGCAGGGGTCTTTTTATATGCAATAGTATAACTGTGGGATTCATGCTTTATTTTATCTATTTCATTAATAAACTACCTAACACACACACACATATATATATAAGCAGCATACTCAGAGTGGCTTTCAACAATTTAACTAATAATACCACAATATAAAAGCTGAATGCTATGTAAAACTAGGCTTATTTAAATTGGGGGGGGGGCACAGACCCTAAGCAGGGCCATTCCCTGTGAAAGAAAACTTGTCTAAGTGAATGAGACTCTTGCCTCACATTATGGTGGTCTCTAATTTGCAGGCTGAGGATGGGGAAACTGGCTCTTCAAACACTGCTGGGCTCCCAGGTCCCGTCAGCCCCAGAGAGCACCCAATGGCCCCAATCAAAAACTGCCACGAACAGGCTTTGTTGGGAGGGATGGAGGTCTGCCTAATCTAGCCTGTTGGCCTTCAAATGGTTTGGAGGGAAGCTCCAATCAGCCTCAGCCAGCAGGACTGCATGATGCTGGGACTGATTGTAGTCCCAATCATCTTCCCCCAAAATACTGTTACAGATTTGGGGGTCAATCTGGATGATACCTGGGGGGTCCCCTGCAGGCCTGTGATCCTGAATCCATGAGGTTTGCAATCTAGTAGTATGCCAAGCAAGTTTCTTCGTATGATAAGGGTCTTGGTTGACCAACTAAGTCCTGTTATTCACCATATCCAAAGAGGTTGCTGTGCTGCCAAAGACAAATGGCTCTGCCATTTCCACCACATTTGCCTGGATGCTTTGGGGTTGCGCTTAATGATACCAAGACAACACTGCTTCTGTTCTGAGAGAGCATCTTTCTAATCAGCAGGCCAGAATGGAAAACGACCTGAAGTTAAAATGTATACCGTATTTTTCGCACCATTGGATGCACCAGACCATAGGACGCACCGGACCATAGGAGGGGGAGAACAGGGAAAAAAATTATTTTCTTGTTCTCCCCCTCTAAAACAAGGTGCGTTCAAGGTACATTTACCAGAGCTTGTGGGGCTGGCGGTGGGGGGAAGCGCTGCTTTCCCCCACTGCCAGCCTCAAAGATCCCTGAAGCCTTTGGAGCGCAGCGCCCCGCTGCCCTGCAGAGGTTTGCGCACAGCCGTCCCCAAGCTAGAGCAGCGAGACGGAGCGCTCCGCAGTGCTCCGTCTTCCTGTTCTGGCTTTGGGCTTAGCGGCGCAGCCTGCATTCGCTCTATAGGACGCACACACATTCCCCCTTAATTTTTGGAGGCGGAAATGTGCGTCCTATAGAACGAAAAATACGGTACTTTTTTTTAACTTTCCAACGATTCCAAGTACCAGTTTCTGGAAACCATAAGAGGGCAGAGGGCGCTTGTGCTGCTCAGGTCCCGCTTGCAGGTTTGACCACTATGGTGACAGGATACTGGACTAAATGGGCTCCCTTTGGCCTGATCCAGCAAGTTCTTCTTGACATCCCAGTGCCTTTGATGAGCTGTAAACTCTGGAGAGTCTTTCAGATAGAATCATAGAATCATAGAATCCTAGAGTTGGAAGAGACCACAAGGGCCATCGAGTCCAACCCCCTGCCAAGCAGGAAACACCATGAGAGCACTCCTGACATATGGTTGTCCAGCCTCTGCTTAAAGACCTCCAAAGAAGGAGACTCCACCACACTCCTTGGCAGCAAATGCCACTGTCGAACAGCTCTTACTGTCAGGAAGTTCTTCCTAATGTTTAGGTGGAAACTTCTTTCTTGTAGTTTGGATCCATTGCTCCGTGTCCGCTTCTCTGGAGCAGCAGAAAACAACCTTTCTCCCTCCTCTATGTGACATCCTTTTATATATTTGAACATGGCTATCATATCAGATCTCTCTCCTATAACCTGCTGACCTTTTTCTTTATTTCTAAGACGGCATTATTTTACATTTTGCACAGATGGCTGTGTTTGTGCATCTTTAGATTCTGTCTAAGCTGCCTTGAACACCAATGTCTAAACAAAAGGTAAGGTATAACTTTCAGTGAATATGTAAGATAGACAGATAGAAAGATGATAAAATGGATGTATGGATGGTCTCCTCCCCCTGCACTAGTGGTTAGTTATATTAGATTGAGAGGCTTGCAGAATGGATAGAATACACCCCCCCCCCCAAGAATTGCACTAGTATGGCATTTGCTGACTGGGTCCCCTCCACTCATTTTAGACTACATCTCCCACCTGCCTCAGGCCACAGCTTTGCCTACATTGCCTCATTCATTTTTAGAACAGCCCCTTATGTTAGTCCAGTATTATCATTCCCGTGTTAACAGGCTGGGGTTGAGAGGGATTAGCCAAAATTCCATCTAGAGCATGCAGTACATGGGGTTCAGAGTACTGTTTAGTGTGACTGGCTGCTTTGTGCATTAGTGCTGGCTGGAGGAGATACAGTGCATATTTTATAGCAGTAAATGGCTCTAGTGTTTGTGTGAATGGCAGGAGTGGTATTGTGAGTGGTTATGGTAAGAGTGTGTTTTATGTTAACTTGTATCAGGCTGGCTGCCTAGTGTTTCCCCCCTTCATCTCTAAGTTATATAGACGCAGATAGTATGCATATTCTGTATGTTTGCATTTGGAGTAATCTTAAGGTAAATCATCTAAGCTTGTGATTAGTGTAATTTATGCATTTTGATTTTCCTTACTGTAAGGAAAGCGCTGATACTGGTGAATAGCAAGCAATCTGTAAATGTACTGATTAAACAAATAAGGGTCACTTGGTGTGTTTGTGGCTAAGATGAGATTCAAGCAGGCAACCTCAAAGGTCATTAACTTGCAAAGGAGCAAGCAGGCTCCTGATAGTTGCTTTGCAGCCATGTATTTTTCTGCCCCATATCTCATGTCACCTATGTCATCAGCTGTGGGGCAGTAGTTTGTGGGTTGAGGTAAAACGGCCTCAAGGGCCAACTTAGGAGCCCTGCTGGGCTAACTTGGCCCATGGGCCAGAGGCTCCCCACTGCTGATTTAGCCACCCCCCCCCCCGGCTCTCTTGTAATGAATAACATTCTGCTCGGAAACTTCCCCTCCCAACCTTGCAAAGCAGCTCACAATGATCACGGATCACATTTCACATTAGGAGGTGGTGCAGTTGTTTTATTTCGTAGCCACTGTGATGACTTGGCACACACAATGTCGAGTGGTCTTTTGGTCCTGCATACAAGAGCACATTCACAGATCAAAAGCAGCCTATGTTCTCTCCAGTAGGGGTATTTGCAAAGCTTTTACCCTATGCTAATTCACAAGCGGCCCAACCCACTCGTACTTGCTGACATGGAGAAAAGGGGCGGGGTTATGATGGTTGTGGCTCCACCCACATTTCATCATGAGCCTCCCACCCCACAGTGGAACTCCCATAAGCCCCAGTCAACATTGCCAAAGATCATGGATGAGGGGAGCTGTAGGCCAGGAACATTTGGAGGGCTACAGACCCGCTGCCCTTGGGCTGGACACTTTAAGGAGGATCCAACTGGTAGCTGAAATAGGAGTCACCCCTTCCCCAAATTAATGCTTACAATTCCCTCCTGTCTCACAACAGGGGAAGCAGGAGAGATGAGAAAGTGAGACAAAGACCCTGGTTTGCATGTAAAGCTGAAGAAAACTATGGCTAAGTGTATGAATGGGTGAGTACTCACAGCATAAACAGCCTCAAATGTTCCATCTTCCTGCTCTGCTGCATCCTGCCAGAGCTAAACTCTAGGGTGGATACGCTTGACAAACTGCGATCAATAAACTACGAACAAACTTTGGCTACAGCTCCTGCCTTGCTTGAAATCAGACACAGCAAACAGCCAATATTAGACCAGAATGCTAAGCCAAACATGGCAAAGCAGCAGCAGGGTTGGTGAGAAGTGAAGCTTGCGAGCTTTTGCTGTGAATACCTAGACACTCTCTCATTCACATTTAAGTCATAGCTTGGCTTAGTATTACAGTGGTACCTTGGGTTACAGATGCTTCAGGTTACAGACTCTGCTAACCCAGAAATAGGACCTTGGGTTAAGAACTTTGCTTCAGGATGAGAAGAGAAATTGTGTGGCGGTGGCAGCCCCGTTAGCTAAAGTGGTGCTTCAGGTTAAGAACAGTTTCAGGTTAAGAACGGACTTCCAGAACGAGTTAAGTACTTAACCCGAGGTACCACTGTATGTGTGAACTTGGCCAAAGAGGATGGGAGGACAAACAAGGTGTGGGGGGCGGGAGGGGGTCTCAGCTTGTGGCACTCTCCTGCTTTCCTTTTTACTTCTCATGGCACCAAGAATGAGTGGATGTGGCTCCTGTGGGCAGATGCCAGCAGAGGCCCCAGGCGAGGAACAGCGCATGCAGTCCAGGTGAGGCGTGGAGGGTGCTCTTCACTCTCTGCGCCTCCTGCCCCCGCCGGGAGAGCGCTTGAGCGCAAAGTGGGGGCAGGAGGTGCAGAAGCACTGGTCCACCGGTTGGGGGCCTCCAGCAGTGGATGGGAGAGTGCTTGTGTGCTGCATGAAGCATGGGGAAGGTCATCTTCACCCTTCCTGGTATGCAGCTCCCGCCACCAGCAGGCTGCAATGGGGATCTATGTGGGGAGGGGGCTGGTTTGTGCCCCCCAAACTGTGCGCCTGGGGCACAGCCCCCTCAGCTTTATGCAAAATTGAATGCTATTCCTTCCAAGTCATGGCAGCACGTGTCACCCTCCCTTGCAGTTCAGCCTCACAACAGCAGTGAGAGAGACTCCCTCAAGAGAATCCCTGTTCCATTTCCTGCTTCCAGCTCTCAAGCCAGAGTAGTCTGCAAAGAGAATGGTGCAGAGGGACAGGTAGCCCAGGGTCGGCCTGAAAGAGACTCCTATCCTGCTATACAGGCCTGACTGCAGGGTGACGCTGATGCTATAACTCACAATAAATAAATATTTAACCATTATTTGACTGCTCAAGCGTTCTTCCCTCCTCACAGGTGTAATCCCAAAGTCAGCTTGGGAGGTAACAATCTGCTAACCACCTTGGGTTCCTGCACCTTTAAGAGCTCTGATGTCTTGGAGGTGTGGTAGGGGGCCAGTTATGCCAACTCCACCCACCTCGCCACCTGTAACAGGACATCTGAATTATCTCACAAGTGCCTACAGGATTCCAAGCAGCATCCACAATGCAGGGTGAGATCCTGGCCCAGGCCCAAGAGCTTGCAGTCAGTGTCATGGAAGGAAGGGCTTGAGGGTGAGGTCAAGGACTGAGGAGGTAAAGGAAACAAAGAGACACTGCAGGCGAGGACAGGAATAGTCAGATGTGGCAAAGGGAGGCTCCAGGAGCATGCCTGGAAGCCACACAAAGCAGAAGAGGGGGGAGCCTGGCAGGCCGCTAGACAGAAAAACGGATGCCACTTCCGATTAGAGGAACAACATGAGAGAAAGGCCCAGAAGAAAACAAAGACAACTGGGGCATGCAAGTTTAGCCTTTCTAGTCTAAGCACATACTTTCCACAAAGGGTGGGTTGGGTTGTTGGGGACAGGAACTCAGCCTGGGCAGAGGCACAGAGGCGATTGCCCTATTCTGTAGCAGCAGCCTTCACCCATTTTAAATCAGGAAAGCGACTTCACTCACAACAGTCAAACAAGTTTAGGGGGGAAAATGGTCAGCTAGAGGGTAAGAAGAACAGAAGGCAAGTATTCAATGTTAAACAATACAGTTTTAAAAAATCACAGATGGACTAACAAATATTAAGAGCTTATAATTATCCAGTGCTTTCTCCCCATAAGAACTCAAAACCCCCCCTCCCCCCGTTGAAAAACATATCTATCACAGGGTATGTCTGTATTTACTCCTTTAGCCCACAAACTGGTAACTGCTTCTTGGAGGTACAATTCAACTACCCTTCAAAAAAAGGGGGCCACCCAGCGCTGCCTTACCTAAATATCAAAGGAGGCAGGCTTATGCCTCTGTTCTTTCCACACTAGGGACAAAGACACTTGGAGTCACCAAACACATCAAACCACTCTAGGGCACAAGACTTGCTACAATTTTCAGTTCAGCCCCCACAGCCCATCCAGCAGAGCCTCTTGGGCTGATGTTGTTGTTGTTTAGTCGTTTAGTCGTGCCCGACTCTTCGTGACCCCCTGGACCAGAGCACACCAGGCACTCCTGTCTTAGGCTGATACCCAAGTCCAAAGCCTGAAGCAGCTCTTCACGGCTCTTCCTGTCCCAATGCTCACAGAGAGGTGCTCCATCACCCATTTCAACTCACTCAGGCGCTTTCACTCCGCAAACTGAGCACTGCCTGTGCCAGTTTCCTGGTGTCCAGCACCTGACTGGGCTCGGCCTGCTGGCAGCCTTTTGAGTCTGTGCCTGAGCTGCAGCTGAAGGAGTCAAAATCCACGGCAATGTCCTGGACATTCCTCTCATTGGCGTTGTCAAAGCTGTTCTTGCCATGGAGCTGCTTGAGGTGCTTCCTAAGGACGGGCTTGTGGGCAAAAACCATGTCACAGTAGTTGCATTTGTGGGGCTTGTCCCCACTGTGCAGGTTGAGATGGTCCTGTAAGGAGCACTTCTGCGAGAAGGTCTTCCCACAGATCTTGCACTGGAAGGGCTTGATGCCCGCATGCACCCGCATGTGCCGGTGCAAGTTGCCCTTCTGTGTGAAGGTCTTGCCGCACAGCAGGCACATGAAAAGCTTGTGCATCTTCAAGTGGTTGGCGTAGTTCTCCAGATGCCGGAAAACACGTGTGCACTTGGGGCACTGGTGGTGCCACTGAAGGCCTTTGTCCACCCCCCGGTTGCTGGTGCCAAACATGTCTTTGGAAGCCATGATGAGGCTGTCTCCCCCCATGTACGAGAGGGTGTAGTTGTGGAGTTGGCCTTGCTCCAGGTCACCAGCTCGGTTCTCCACCGTGGAATTGATGAGGGAGTGCTGAGGCTCTGATGAGTGGAGGCTGTTCTGCTGCTCTGAGGAAATAAACTGGTTCTGGTCCTTCTTGCTTCTGACCTCTGCAACCTCCCCAATGGACTCCACCTTCACAATTTGGATGTCGCTATCGTCCATGTCCAGGCTGTCTTCAGAGGGTTGGATGCATGGAGAGTCTGGAAGCAAGGAGTCATCTTCCTCCTCCTCCTCCTTACTCCCCATCCTTGGGCACTCGTTTGGCTCTGAAGAGTCAGTCTGCTGCGGCTGCTTCCCCTCCTCCTTGTTTTCAAGCTGATGTTTTGGCCGGATGAATTTCCACAGGGCCTGTGTGCAGCGCTCCACAATGTGGCTCATCTGAAGAAAGCTAGCCGCCGTCAGGTAGTTCACTAACTCCATCTCGGGAAACTCCAGGACACCAGTGTAGCAGGACAGAAGCAGCTGCCTCCCAACCTCCGAACTCTGGAGGATGGAGATTTTCACTTCCTTGGAGTCATTCAGCAGGAACTGATCCCTTAGGAAAGGGGAGCCAGCAGCAAAGACTATTTTGTGGCCGTGAACCTCAAGGTTGTCTATGTGGACCGTGACATCACAGAACTTCTTCTCTTCCCTCAGCTTGTCCATTTTTTGCAGCATGGAGTCCCCATAGTTGTCGAACTGGAAGTGGAGGCTATCAGTTCTCTTGGTCATGTTGACAAACCTGAAAGGGGCAAGTGGATGAATACTGTGAATGCCACAGAAAGAAATAGTTTCAAGACTGTACTAGCTTTAAACCAAAAAAGATTCAGACATCAGAAACACAGTGGTGATCTACGACCATGATCAGAGGCCTGCCACTTTCTTCCCCTGTAGCTCTCGTAATGATCACATCATCACAATAATTACTGTTTTCTCAGTTTCCCTGCTTGTCCCAAACCCAATATTGCTGAAAGAAGTGACTGGACTGTGGAAATCACATTAGCTGTTGGAAAGTACCTTAGAAATTAGGTTATTTGCAGTGCAACCGCGAATGCATTTACTCAGGAATAAGTCTTACTAAGTTCAGTGGAGCTTACCCTCGGATAAGCGTGTACAGGAATCCAGCCTTACAAAGAAACAAAATGGAAAATAAACATAATAACTGTGGGGGGTGGGGAGGTGTTTCTGAGCAATCAAAGCAGCACAGATGCACCATTTCATCCTAAACCTACCAATGACATTAAGCACCGAAAAAGGCAAAGGCATCAACCTCTTCACTGGAGGTTTTGAAAGGGAGGCTGGACAGCCACTTGTCAGGTATTCCTTAGCTGTGATTATTGCACTGCAGGGGGCTGGACTAAATGGCCCTTGATGACACAGCTGGTGTGGGATGGTGCTGAGGCCACAACTCAGAGATAGAGGACCTGCTTTGCACACAGAAGGTACCAGCTGAACCCACTCCTCCCCAGAAAGATACACAGACGCCTTCTTGAAGGTCACCAGCTCCTCACGTGACTGTACTTTGGCTCTTTCAAATTCAACACTGAGAAGAGAGGATCACTACAGTACTCACTCACAAACATAAGAAGAGCCTGCTGGATAAGGTCAGTGGTCCATCTAATCCAGCAACCTGTTCTCACAGTGACCAACCAGATACCAGAACATGAGTGCAAGAACACTCTCCCCTCCCATGGTTTCCAGCAGCTAGAAGAATTCAGAAGCATTATCGCCTCCCATCAAGGAGGTGGAACAGAGCTATCCTGCTCAGCAGCCATTGACAGTAGCTTATCTCCTCCATGAATTCAGCTAATTCTCTTTAAAAGCCATCCAAATTAGTGGCCATCACTGCCCAGGGGCAAAACACGAGCATAGGAAGAGCCTGCAGGATCAGGCTAGTGGCCAACTCAGTCCAGTGACCTGCCCTCACAGTAGGAGGACGAAAAAGGGAAACCCGCAAGCAGGACCCGAGCACAAAGGCTGCAGTCTTCCCTCCTATGGTTCCAGCACCTGGCATTCAGGAGCATTTACTGTCTCAGACCAGGACGCAGAACATAGCCATTGTGGTTGACAGCATTATCTCCTCTGTGAATCCGTCCAGTCCCCTTTTAAAGCCACCCACGTTGGGGTGAAGAATAGCCTCGCAGGTGAATCAGGCGCAGTGTGAGTGAGGAGGTTATCTAGCCCAGCCTCTGTCCTCACGGCCACCAACCAGATGCCTATTATAGGAAGACCAGAAGCAGCGCTGCAGCAGCAGCAGCAGCAGCTCTCCCGTCCACATTAAACGCGCTGTCAAAACAACCACCACCCTCAAGTCCCACTCCGCGACCCCCACGTCCCCACTCCCTCCTTTTAGCCAAACCACGCCTCTCAACCTCCAGCTGATTTACGGAGAAGAAAAACGGCGGCGGCGGCGGACCGCTGTCATGAATGCGGAGGGCGATGGTCAGCTGGGCTCCGCCTCGTAACGCCCCCCCCACCCGCAATCGGAGCGCTCCTGAGGTGGGACAACCTCCGTCGGGTCTAGTGGCCGCGAGTTCCACCAGCCAACGGCTGGGACGGGAGCAAGCGGGGAGGATCGCCGGCCCCCCACAGACCCCCAGCCTCACCCCACCTCCTCTCCGCCTCCCCCAGGCGGCGCAGCCACGGGGCTGGCCCGAGGGGCGCGGGAAGGACCGCGCGGCCAGCGGAGCTCCTCCGCCACCTCCTCCTCCTCCGCCACCGGAAGCTTGAATCCCCGCAACCCCCCCCCGCAGCCCCACTTCCGGCGCCGCTTCTTTCTTTCCAGAGAGGAGAGGGATAGACGGGTTGCTAAGGAAGAGGACGGGACGGGGGGGCGGGACCGGAAGCCCCGGGAGCCGGAAGTGGCCGGGCGCCCGTCTTCCGGCCGAGCCCCGGTCACGTGAGGGCGGAAGGCGGGGAAGGAGGCGGAGGCGGGGGGCGGGATCGAGGTTGCGAGGCGGCCCGACTGAGGCCCGGCGGTGGCGGCGGCGGCGGCTGCTGCGCTGCTGCTGCTGCTCCTCCTCTTCCCGCTGCCCGAGGAGGCAGACGGAGGCCTTCGAGAGGGTAAGCCGGGCGCCGCCCAGCCCGTACCGGAGCGGGGCTGTGGGGCGGGAGGGCGCTGGCCGCCCCTGAGGGGATCCGGGGCTGGGCCGGCCGGGGGGGCGGCGGCGGCAGGGAGGGAGGGAGGGAGAAGCAGCCGCCGCCCTCGGGCGCCTCACCCCCGGGAGGGTCGTCGCTCCTCTGTGTGGAAACAGCGGCTGGCCGGGCGCTTAGCCCTCCCTGGTCTCAGGGATCGAGGGGTGGGTGGGGCTGGGGGCCGGCTCTCCATTATTTATTATTATGGGTAGCTATGACATGTATGTGCCGTCCTACATCCGTTAATTCCAGGGCGGTTCACAGCATGGAAGTGAAAGGTTAAAGCACAAAATGCGTAATGACAAGAACAAAACAGACCAGTAACCCCCCCCCCCGCCCCAATTCCAACAAACCCCTTTCCAAGGATATAGGATGTCAGTAAGCTCAAGGCCTGTTGAAGAAGGTCCCCCCCCCCCCCCCACGGCACCTAAAGGTGTATAACGATGCTGCCAGGGAGTTTATGGGAGAGCATCCCATAAACGGGGAGCCACCACAGAAAAGGACCGTTCTGTTGTTGCCACCACCCTCTGGATCTCTCGCAGCGGAGGCACAGGTGACAATTGCAGGGTTTGGGTTGATAAATTTGGCCCATGCATAACACTTACAAACGTTTGTCATGTCACCCCTTGGTCACATTTTCTCCAAACTAAATGCTTTCAGGTTCTGCAATCCTTTCTTGCTTGGCTACAACCCCTATGTGGATTCCTGCTGCTGGAGTGTAACAAAATCTTCCTTATATTACTTATTTTAACAATAATTCCTCTTTGTACAGTTGCTTTTTATGGATCTTCTCAGTAGATACCCCTATAAATGTAGGCATTCATATTATTATTTTGCACCCCTTCGGCTCACCTTCCTATGCGGCGGAACCACCCGCACCTAAATCCTGTGCTGGTAACTCCTATCATTCTTGACCACATTGCTGGGTGGGGCTGATGGGAGTTGGTGTACAGCAATTTATGGAGGACACCAAGTTCTGCATTCCTGACATAAAAGCTACTGCTGTTGTCATGATAATGCTCTCTTGGAGCGGGCACACAAAGAAGGGCCTCATAATTTGGCATACAAATGATGTTAAATAAAAATAAAATATTTGCAGTTGTGTTGGGGTGCTCCTGTTGCTCCTGCCAACACCTGGTGTTGCTTTGGTGTTGCATGTTCTCTGTGCTGTCTCACCATTCCCAAAGACTCCAGTGTGGTGGAGAGTATCGCATGAGAAGTGGTGAGGCCCAAGTTCAAGTCCCCTTTCAGTCATAAAACACAGTGGGCAACCTTGGGCCAGTCGTTCTCTTTCTCAGCCTGACCTACTTCACAGGATTGTTGTGAGCATAAAAGCAGGGGGAGGGGAGTAGGCCCCTGTTTGCTGCTTTGAGCTCCTTGGAGGAAAAGTGAAAGTTAAATTTACAGAATAAACTGGGTTGTTGTTTTTGTTGTTATTGATGATACCGAAAATAATAATCATGACACAGTATTATTAGCAGTGATAACAATATAGTGGCTGTTTGTGTTGTGTTTCAACTAAAAAGTACCTGAGACAAGTGCAGTAAAATTTCCGTAGCTGCGTTTCTTTGTCTCAGGCAATATTTTGGTGTCCATGATATGAGGTTTTGGGTTAATAGTCCACAGAACAGCCCTGTAAGTTATGCTGGTTTGAGTAGCTCTGCAGTGTAAGTATGTGTATTGTGGGGAAGACTGAGAGAAAAGTAGCCTTCATAAAGGTAGCCAGTGATGCTGCAGCTGGGGTTTTAATTGGGGGCCTTTTTCAGTACAGTGGAACCTCGAGTTGCGGACGTAATCTGTCCTGGAAGCACATCCGCAACTCGAAGCGTTCGTATCCAGAAGTGCCACGTCTGCGCAAAGGGCGATTTAGTGTTTCTGTGCACGTGCAAAGCACGATTTAGCGCTTCTGCACATGCACAAGCAGCAAAACCCGGAAGTAACCATTCTGGTACATCCGGATTGCCGCGGGGCGCAACTTGAAAAGACATAACTTGAAGCAGACGGAACATGAGGTATAACTGTACAGTAACATCTCTGTATGTGTCATATGCATAAAAGGCCCTGAGATGTAGGCTGGTACTGACTACTCATGTAATGGTGAGTTGATAGCTTGAGCTCTTAACTCATGGATCTTCTCAGCTCAGACCCTCATTCTGTACCTTGATTGAGGGGAACCATGGAAGTTAGAAGATTTGGGCTGCTGACCTAGTGTTGTCCCAAATGGAGGAGGATTGCAGAGCTTTGCCAAATCCTTAGGAAAAGCTGATTGAAAAAATATTTATCTTGGATTTTGTATTTATTTATGTAATAAAATTTACACACTGCTTTAAAAGCTTCAAAGTGGTTTACAAAAGATAAAACAGTACACTCGTACCTTGCTTCTCGAATGGCTTAGTTGCCGAACAAATTGGCTCCTGAATGCAGCAAACCCGGAAGTAAGTGTTCTGGTTGGCAGACGTTTTTCGGAAGTCGAATGTCTGATGCAGCTTCTGCTTGAGTGCAGGAAGCTCCTGCAGCCAATCGGAAGCCATGCCTTGGTTTTTGAACGGTTTTGGGAGTCAAACGGACTCCTGGAATGAATCGATTAAGTTCGAAAACCAAGGTACCACTGTAAAATCAAGAAAAATTTACAACCCCTCTTCAATACATACAAAAGTTAGAATACTAAAGCAAATTAAAATCACCTCAACTTTCTAGGCATCTGGGTGGGCTTTTCTAAACAGGAATGTTTTTAGTAGATGCCAGAAAGAGTACAGTGAAGATGTCTGCTTTATCTCAGTATGCAGGGAGTTTTGAAGCATAGGGTGCCATGTTTTTCTCTTGTAGGTGAAGACAGGAGAATAGGGAGGTTCTTGAGATGGTTTTCCTTCGTGGTGGTTAGATGTCAACATCTATGGTATTGTTTGCCAACCTGGTATCCTCCACATGTTTTGGATTGCAATTCCCATCAGTCCCAGTCATTGTGGCCATGCTGGCTGGGACTGAAGCGAGTTACAGCCCAAAACATCTGGAGGGCAGCAGGTTGACAAAGACTGGCCCGTGTAGTCTGGTTTCATGCCCCACTCCTCTCTGTTTCTTGGCCCTTCTCCTTTCAGCTACATGGGAGTCCATAAAATTTATCTGAAGGTGTTTTAGAGCTGATCTGCTTCAAATGAAACAACACCATGATGGTAGCCAGGTCTGTGGGATGAAGCACTCATGCTTGCTTCTATAGTTTCTGTAGGGTGTTCGCTTACAAAGCTAGGATGGGGTGGAGAGGGGTGTGTGTGTGTTGCTGGGCTGTTGACAATCCGATTGCTGTAGGAGGGAGAAGTGAAGCTGCAAAGGTGTGTGCACCCCAGAAGTCCCTGGGCTGTGTTAGGAATACAAAGGCTTTATCCATGCAAGTGTGTGTGAGGGGATAAACTTAGCCAGCACAAGATTAGTACTGGTTTGGCAACAATATTGTGTGGTTGGGGAAAGAACGAGGTTTTTCTGACTTTTACAAGAGGGAGTGGTGAAAAACAGTAAACTTGTTGTCTTTTATTCCTGTATATATCTGATTTGGCATTTGGTGTTTGTTTTAGAAGAAGTTTTAAGAGAGGAACTGAACCGGAATTAGAACAGTGCACATACACAAGACACACACTGCAAAGGCGTGGGGGAGGGAGGGAGAATGAAAATAAGTTGACACCACAGCCATCTGCCTGCCACTGCCCCACCCCCTGAGGCATTTGCTATGCTGGCTTAGTTGGAGGAGCATGTTATGCTTAGAATTACCTGATTGCAGGCTGTAACTCCTTTGATAAAGGACAGGGAGTGTTTGTGTAGCTTGAGCACCAGCTTCTTGGTCCCGCAATACAGTGTACATAACTAAGAGTGCTACAGCATAATACTGGAAAGAAATTGGTTGTGATGGCAGGGAGAGGCAGAACTCATGGACCACAATCCAGCCAAACCCAAGCATTTTAGACTTGCATTTTTTTTCAGTGGAGGAGTTAAGCACAATGACCAGTCTGTCCCCAGTGAGATCAAGGGGACATAAAAAGTGCTCAACTTTGGCCTTGTTATATGCCTGCCTGCCTGCCTGCTTGCTTGCTCACCCCATTGCAAAATCTTTTTAAAAAGGGTGTGTTTAATGTGGTTTTCAAAGGTTAACAAAAGAACAGGGAAATTCTAGAATATTTGACATTTCACAATGGTTCAAGAAATTGCAAAAAACTAAAAACAGACTGTGCAACTAAAGAAGAATAAAAGGGAGGTTGGATATTTGGTCTTGTTTGTAGATGAAGTATGATAGCAAATGTGTATACACTGATGTGTCCCAGGAGCTCTGTGTCTGCTGCTATGCATTGAAACTGATTGCTTTTTGAAGTTCATACAAAAGAAGGCTTTGACAATTTTCAGCATAGTCTGATGATCACTAATTCCTTAGACCACAGTTTCCCAAATTTGGGTTTCCAGCTGTTTTTGGACCACAACTCCCACCATCACTAGCTAGCAGGACCAACGGTCAGGGATGATGGGAACTGTAGTCCAAAAAGTCTGGGGACTGAAGTTTGGGAAGCCCTGCCTTAGATTATTGAAAGCTTCAACTGTGACCCAGAGTTTCTGAGAAGTAATTGGCATCCAGAGAATTACTATTTATTTATAATACTTGTATCCTGTTTTATAGCCTTGAGTGAAGGTTATAAAAAACAAATAAATGTAATGTAACATTGCTTTCTCCTGATTTATGCCCCAGACAGTCTTCAGCAGTGTGTGTCAATGAAATTCTTGTATCACTGTTTTGAAGTGGCCTGCCCTGGGAAATACTTTTAGTTTGAAACACCAACCAGAGAGTCCAAAGAGTTGTCAATTTTTTTTAGGTCCATCTCTGGAGCGGAGCCTGTAGTTCATCATCAGTTTATTTGTATGCAGTTTTTCCACAGTGGACCTCAAAGTGGCTCACAACATACCAAATGAACAATAATTATAACTCAAAAAAACCCATTAAGAACAATTAGGGACAACTATAATATTAATGAACACAAAAAATCAAGCCATACAGAAGTGCTGTAAGTAACCTAACCTAATTTAGCATCTTAAAATTAAACAAGAAAGAACTTCAAGCTTTTCCTGCCCGGTGTTGTTGGGCTATAACTCCCACCTTCCTTGGGTAGCATACCTGTGGGGGTTGCAGTCCAAAATCACCTGGAGTCCACCAGGTTTGGAAAGGGTGCCATATATAGTGTGCATATATAGTTATATATATCGCTGTGTATTGAGTTATGTAGTGCTACAACCCTTTAGGACGTTGCGGTTCTCATTCCCTGCTGAAACCAAATGGAATCTTAGTAGTTGAACAGAATTGCAAGGTCTTCAGGACAGGGACCTATAATCTTTGTTGCACTCAAGCAGAGGTAGCCAGTTTGTTCCCTCCAGAAGTTGGTGGACTACATTTCTAATAATCCATGACTATTGGACATGCTGATAGGAGTTATGGTCCACAAAATCTGGAAGGTACCATTAGCCCTGCTATGCATGTATGTGGAACTGTCTAAATAAATGGCAACAATGATGATCACACACCCCTCTCCCACAAAAACTGCTTGTTTTATTGTCATATATGTAGGTTATATCCAAATATTGTCTCCCATGTATTTTTCTGCTTCTCAACATGAGGCTTAGAATACACATTAAGAAGAGAATGTCAAATTCTCTGGGATCTTTGACTGCCACCATGTTTGGCCACTATCTTCTGTTGCCGATGACACTGTTGTGGCCATGTAGTGACCCCCCCCCAACAAAAAAGTTGGAAGAGAGCCTAATAGTAGCACTTGGGCTATTTACTAATCCTCAAGATTTTAAGATTAAAGTCTAATTGGTCTGAATGCCCGTATTTGTACTTAGTTTCCTATTGAGTCAGCCTTGTATTTATATGCTCCTTTTGAGACAGCACAGAGCTTTATACAGGTGGGTAAGTGGACTAGCAGAGGAAAGCTGACATGTTAAGCCCCTCTTTACATCTAGCATGGCAAGCAAGAAGGTGAGAACTCCCCCCCCCCTTCTCCACATCCAGCAGAGAAATGCAGGAGGGATGTTCTCCCTTCTTGGGCAGTCTCTAGCCAGCTAGTAAATTAAATAAATATCTTGTCTATTATGAAGAGTATTCCAAGGTGGCTTACAGTAGAATCCATTGAAAATACAAAGATAAAATAATAAATCCAGCAGCGTTTCAAGACTCCGTTTAACTAGAATAGTTCTGACAAGTGGTTGGTATACTTGATAGCAAAGGCCTCAGTAAACACGTAAGTTTTCAGCATGTGCCAAAAACTGCATGATCGCTTATTGTTGTTGTTCACTTACAAGACTGGATAGGGAAATCTGAATTTCTCTCCTGGGTGGCTGAAGCATGCCATTTCCCCTTTCAAAATGACTTGCAAAGGTTCTGGGGCCTGAATTCTTAGCCCAGAATCTTTGTGTTTTTGTGGCTTCTCAGACTGAGTGGTGGATCCTCTTTCTTGTTCAGCAAGAAATCTTTATTCTCCAGCTGAAGGGTGATTGGGCAATGTGAAAAGCAAACTTTTATTTTTATTTTTTATTTAATAAAAAAAAGATGCTTTACTGCTTCTTTGGTGTGCCACTTTTCTCGGATAAAAATGAACAAAACTATTGTGCTGATTACTCACATTGAAGGATGGCTGCAACTGTGCTGGGTCAGACTTTACTGCTGGGTTGAAGAGGCATTGTATTTCTATGGTATATGCAAAAAATGTTAGACCTACCTTTGAAGCTGAAGTTTATTGGTATTGGCACAGAAGATGACCTGTCCCAAAGATGGTGTAACTACCTGTGGAAACAATGACCTGTCTTGCCAGCTGTTGAGAAAATAAACTTGTTGAGGGAGAGAGCCTTGGTGGGCCAAATGCTGTCTGTCCTTTTGTATTCTCCCTTTAAAGGAGGACTCAGAAAAATCTTTGAATCAAGATCTCTGGCCTGGGTTTTAATAGATGGAATGCTATTGTTGGATATTGTACCTTCTGACAGATTGCTGGTCCTGCCAATGTGGTATATCTCAAATTGTCAAGGAACCGGCTTTTATTCCTCCTTTACGTAGCTGCTGAAATCAGAAAATCTGCCTGGGGAGAGGAATTAAAAACCTCAAAAGCAGGAACTTTTGGAGAAGGCAGCGTTCCATAGTCTTATCTGGCTGGCTGCTTCTGGCTGCTTGTTTCTTTTGTGGTCTCCAAAGAGCCTGGGAGAAATCCCAAGCTTCAAGGGGTATAAAAATAATTTGGTATCACCAGCTTCTTCTTGCTGATGCAGTGCTATGAAATCTAGACCTCTGTCTTTGTTATTTATTGGAAGGGGCACAGGAAGGGTGTTTTTCTTGAGAAACCCTCCTTTCTTTGGGGTGCAGCTATTTGAGGGTGCAAGATCGTGTGGGTGGATGTTTGCCCTAGTTTTGAACTTGTGTCAGCCTCCAGAAATTAT
Organism: Podarcis bocagei; assembly: GCF_964188305.1. Lineage (NCBI taxonomy): Eukaryota > Metazoa > Chordata > Lepidosauria > Squamata > Lacertidae > Podarcis > Podarcis bocagei. Next base: position 1,892,040 of record NC_138140.1, on the reverse strand, counting down.
TCTAAGGAACAACTGCTGTATTTGGTTTAGCTCTCTTGGTTTGGATTAGCTGCAAGTCTGTTATCAGTAAGGTAGCTGGAGTGTTGAGTACAGTGGTACCTCGGGATGCGAACGGGATCCGTTCCAGAGTCCCATTCGCATCCTGAAGCGAACGTAAGACGTGACGGTGCATCTGTGCGTGCGCGAGTCGCATTTTGCCTCTTCCGTGCATGCGCGTGACGTCATTTTGAGCGTTTGCGCATGCGCGAGCGACGAAACCCGGAAGTGACGTGCTTCGTTACTTCCAGGTTGCCGCGGAGCGCAACTCGAACACGCTCAACCTGAGGTATGACTGTACAGTAGTACCTCTGGTCACGTACTTAATTCGTTCCGGAGGTCCGTTCTTAACCTGAAACTGTTCTTAACCTGAGGTACCACTTTAGCTAATGGGGCCTCCTGCTGCTGCTGCACCACCTTATCTTGAGGTAAAGTTCTTAACCCAATGTACTGTTTCTGGGTTAGCGGAGTCTGTAACCTGAAGCGTCTGTAACTCATGGTACCACTGTACTCCTGGCCCCTCCCTGTTGCAGGCAGGAGCAAAATGAAAAGGCGAATACATTTAGCTTGCTGAATTGGACTATTCTTGGGGCAAGGTTTGTATATGAATGTGTGCCTTATATATGTATGCACACACATGGAAATGAAGCTTTTATTCGGCCCGCGGCGAGGCATGACCCTGGCTACATCCCTTTCCCATTTGATTCATGTATGTGAATAAAGGACAAGCGGATTTTCTCTGTCCAAGGAGGAAAATGTAGTTAAATGTTAAAACATCTGAAAACTGGAGTCCCTCCCAACCCTTAGCTCTCTGAGTGATCTGGAAATACCATAACTTGTTTAGATCTTCTTAGGAAGAGACATGGCAATTGTCTCTTGCAAGTTTTTTTTCCTTACTAAATTTGTCTTGGGCTGCATCTGTGATTGTGCCAAACTCCACTTTTCTGGGAGGTCTGAAGTTATCTTAATTATTTGGCGTATACTCTTGTAGTCTTGCTTGAAATCTCATTTTCACATTCCTCTGGGAGTCAGAGTGCCATGGACTACATGAGCAGCAGACCTCAGCTTTTTAAGTGTTGCAGAAATACTGTGATGATTTTTAATACGTATGCATGGGATGCAAAGTGTGCTGAGCCGTGGAAGTAGCTGCAGTGAAAAATCCTCCCCATTTCTGAGTTCCTAGATAATGAAACCAGAGGTTTGTGAAGTGGGTGAATCCCAGGTGAAGCCACAGCAGGAAGAAGTTCTTTGGAAAGAGAGAGCCTAGGGTCCTGGATCTGGGCCTTCCTACTTGAAGGGAGCAATGGAGACGGCCTCCCCCGAACTGAGAAAGCCTTTCCCACTCCCCACATGCCAGCTTAGTTTGCCCAATTTTCTGTAATTACTCCCTTCCCTCCTTTTTTGAATTTTTGCCTAAATGTGGAAGACGGCCAAGTCTGAAAGAGGCAGGAAGGAGCCGGTTGTGCCAGCTCAATTTTGTATTGGTTTTTTGAAGCGCTGCCTGCCTTATAATGTGTCAGCCAATTGATGCATCAATACACAGTGTATTGTCTGCACTGAACTGCAACAGCAATTTCAAGCAGTGGGTATTCCGAACTCTACCTGGAGGAGCTGGGGTGTGTGGTTAGGCCATTTGGTCTGTGGTGAAGGTGGAATGCTCAGGAGAGCTTTTCACAACTCATTTCTTCCCTAGCTGCTGCAGAACGGCCCTGCAGTGCTGCCAGCTGGACCTTCCGACCCAGTGGTTGCTGTCACCACCAACCCCAAAAGCAAAGGAGGGAAACTGGGAACTGCCAATTAATTGTTAAATCCTGGGATGCTGGACCAGTGCAATTTGCACAGAGCACAAGGCCCACTCTCCAGCCCTCTGCTTCTCCCTGAGAATAGGGTAAATTCCACTCTAGTCTTAGACTTCCAATAGTGTGGAACCCAATGCAGTCTAGGTGTGGTGTGGATTCCCAAACCCTGAGGGCGGCAATCACTCGTCCAATTGTGAAATTTTATTAGAAATATCTCTTATTAGAAATATCTCTTATTAGAAATAACAGATAACGGAAAAGCAGGCAACAGGTCAAGCAGAATAATACACAATAAACTGTAGCTAATTTACTGCAACATGGTATTGCTAGTCCATTTAGCTGAGGATGGTGAAGCTTCCTGTTGGAAGCCCTGGACTGGATTCCCTTCAGCGAGATTAGGAACAAAATGCAATGGCAGCTCGGCCTTTAAAGGCTCCCCTGCAGCTGGAGGCCATGTCTTCTGGCTCATTCTGATCAGTGAAAGCCAGAGTCAATCAGGTAGATCACATCTCCCAAGCAGCCCTTCCGAGCACTCTTCTGCCTTTGATAAAGCTGGAGGGAGACACATGATAACTAGGGATGGGCGATGTAGCAATACATTGTCCAAAATTGGTTTGAAGTCCACATTGTGATAACAGTTTCATAATACCTCGTGTTGCGTTTGCTTCAGGCTGAGCGTTTTCAGGTTGTGTCCTGTGGTGACCCGGAAGTACTGGAAAGGGTTACTTCTGGGTTTCACCACTTGCACATGCGCAGATGCGCAAAATGACATCACGTGCATGCGCAGAAGCCACGAATCGCCAGACATGCAGATGCAGGTTGCATTCTGCTCATGTTGCGAACGGGCATCCGGAATGGATCCTGTTCACAACCATAGGTACCACTGTATTCAACTTGGAGATATATCGCAAAAAAAAGTAAAAAATTGTGATGTGGGATAAAGGGTGAAGCTGGTCATCACTCCTCTCATTATTCCTGCCGCCCCTGTTGCTCTGTACTATAACAAAACAGTTGTAAAAACATGTTAAATGTAAATAAAAATGTATCGGTTTTACATCCCTATGTAGTGGCAGTTGTCAGGACATTATCCTGTTCGCTTCTACCTAGTTCCATCCTTATTTCAGACATTGTGCCATATTGCTATATCACAATGCTTAGCTGCTGATGTATCACAGTGTTGACCGCCAGGCATCGCTCAGCCCTAGTGATAGCCCAGCTTAGAGAAGTGGTGGGGCAGGGGACCGGGGTCCTGCGTCACATGGCCCATCTAGCTCAGTGCTGTTTACTTTCCAGGGCCTTGGGCGGAGTGCCATTCCAGCGCCACGTTATTGGGTCATTCAGCTTGGGGGTGGGAAGCATTTTTCAGCTTGAGGACCTTATTTCCTCATTGGAGAAACTTCTGAACAAGCCACACCAGTGGTGGCCAGTGGCCAGAGGCAAATATTTGGTGTATCAATAGATGCGAATCCTAACCTTGTATTATTATCATTATTAAAATTTGTATACTGCCCAACATCCATAGATTTCAGGGCGGTTCACAACATAAAATTACAATATAAAAAACACAAAAGACAGAAATCATTATCATCACCATACCCCGCCCATCTGGCTGTGTTTTCCGAGCTACTCTGGATGGCTTCAAGCAAAATACAGTGGTACCTTGGTTTTAACAGCTTAGTTTATGAACTCCTGCCAATCTAGCAGTTCGAAAGCACGTCAAAATGCAAGTAGATAAATAGGTACCGCTCCGGCGGGAAGGTAAAGGGCGTTTCCGTGCGCTGCTTTGGTTCTCCAGAAGCGGCTTTGTCATTCTGGCCACATGTCCTGGAAGCTGTCTGCAGACAAACACCGGCTCCCTCGGCCTATAGAGTGAGATGAGCGCACAACCCCAGAGTCGGTCACGACTGGACCTAATGGTCAAGGGTACCTTTACCTTAGTTTATGAACAACTTGGAAATAGAACGCTGCAAACCCGGAAGTAGATGTTCTGGTTTGTGAACTTCGCCTTGGAAGCTGAACATGTTCAGCTTCCTGTTGAGTGTGTTCCATTTGTAAACTGAGTCCCCCGCTGCTAATCAGAGGCTTCCTGTTGAGTCTCTTGGTTGTTGAGTCCTGAGCACCCACACAACATAGAGGTGATATTTGGAGCTTTTGTTTTCGCTATTTTTTTGCGTTTTTGTTTGTGTGGCTTTTTCGTTTTTGTGACTGTGACTTGCTCTTCGTTTTATGGGACTAACTTGTGGCTTCGTTTTTGTGACTTGTTTTGGTCACTGTGCGGGAACCCAGTTCAGCTACTGATTGATTGATTGTGTGACTGCAGAAATGGATAAAAGCCCCTGTCTTATTTGTTTTATAGTACAGTACTTTGATTATTGCTTTCATTTTATGGATCAATGGTCTCGTTAGATAGTAAAATTCATGTTAAATTGCTGTTTTAGGGGTTGTTTTTAAAAGTCTGGAATGGATTAATCCATTTTGCATTACTTTCTATGGGAAAGCACGCCTTGGTTTTAGAGCACTTTGGTTTTGGAACAGAATTCCAGAACGGATTAAGTTTGGGAACCAAGGTACCACTGTATAAAAACATAATAAAACATCAAACATTAAAAACTTCCTGATACAAGGCTGCCTTCAAATGTCTTCTAAAATTTTGTTGTTTATATGTTTGACACCTGACGGGAGGGTGTTCCACAGGGAGGGGGTCCACTGCCGAGAAGGCCCTCTGCCTGGTTGGTTCCCTGTAACTCTTGCAGTGAGGGATAAATAAATAAAAATAGGAATAAAAACAAACCAAAAATCCTCCCTCCCACAACACATTTAAAAGGGCATTGAATGCCAATCAGCCAAAGGCCTTATTGAAGAGGAATGTTTTTGTCTGGTGCCTAAAGGTGTATAATGAATCCTCCAGCCAAACCTCCCTGGGGAGAGCATTCCATAAATGGGGGGCCACTGCAGAAAAGGCCCATTCTTGTGTTGCTGCCCCCCCCCGGCCTTGTGGCTATGTTTTCAATCAAACAAAAGCCAGCAGTTTCTACACACTCCCTGAGCGCCTCTTCTCACCCACCATCCATGCAAGCAAGAGGTTGCATTCTAGCCAAGGAAAGGAAAGAGGGCATGGAGCTGGGCCAGTGAGGGGTGTGGCCTGCAGCAAGTCCTGAGGGCTGCTTGGGGCTTATTGGTCTGAAGTTCCTCTGATATAGATGAAGATGCCAGTAATCTAACCTGGGACTTTTTGCATGGAGTGCGTTATTCCAGGGAGCTGAATTCCATCTCTAGCATGAGGATGAATGGTGCCATTTCTCTTTTAGCAAGCAGAATGGCGGGGGCAACTTGGGAATGTGCTTTATTAAAAACCCATGTGGAGGTTGGGACAGTGAAGTGGGTGACATCAGCTCTGTCTTGGTTTCAGCACTGTAACTAAAGATAAGGAAAGGCCTTGTGGGCTGCATTCCTCTCCCCTCTCTGCCCCCTTGGAAGATCTGTGTCAGTGCCTTGTGCTGAAATGATGAGGTGTGCCAACCTCTGCCCCAGTTCCTGCTTCAGGGGCCATTTCTTAAGGTTTAGGGCAGTAGTGGGGAAGTTGTGGGCCCTTCAGATGTTCACCAGCCCCACTCAGCATGGTCCAGTGGGAAGGGATGATGGGAGTGGTGAGCCAACAACATCTGGAGGGCCATCGGTTTTCCACCCCTGGTTTTTGGCATTTTGCTGTATTTTTAAACCACATAAAATAATAGAAAATATCCGAACAGTTTACTGTAAAAATACGCCAACAATAAAAAGGAAATAGTATTTAATGTAATTATTTTAACTTGGATAAAAACATGCTGTTTGCTGCTTTGGGGGCCTTTTTGGCTGAAAAAGTGGTGTATAAATAAACTGTAGCGATAAGTGGTGACTTGGCTCAACAGCATCTTGAGGTGTGCGGGTTCTTAACACTGTGCAGCTGTGCAGAATTTAAGAACATCTCAAGGCATGACTTTCTAGGAGCAGCTTAGTAATAAACATACTTATTTTATTTGTTTTTCAGGTACTTGTAATACAAGCCCATCCATGAGTCAAGCTTCCTTTTTTTAAAGTCATGGATGACAAGGCCTCTGTTGGAAAAATCAGTGTGTCTTCAGACTCGGTATCCACTCTTAACAGCGAAGATTTTGTCTTGATTTCCAGGCAAGGGGATGAAACACCATCCACCAATAATGGTAGTGATGATGAAAAGACAGGCCTGAAGGTAAGAGCCTGCAGTTCAAGTCTGATCAGACAGTGATGGGAGTTCAGTATTGGGGGAATGGGGGAAGAAGGGAAGGTATATCTGCACAGCACGGTCACTCTGTTCCATTTGTCAGCAGTTATTTGCTGGAACTGGCTTCTGCAATCCCAAATTAAATCGTTTTTTAATCTGAAAATTTTTACACCGCTCTTCAACTGAAAAGGGCTCCCAGGGTGGCTTGCAAAGATCAGTGATAAGACAAGTCTTTGCCTTCAGACTTGCAGTATAAAAGGCATGATACAAAATGAAAAACATTTGGGAAGGAGGAGGAGGAAAGCAAACCTGGGCATTAGGTGAGTGCTAAGTGTAACTAAGATCTATTGCCAGGCTGGATAACTTTTCAGCCAAAGTGCTTCATTCCCTTGTGGGCACAGTGGTGATGGGCAGAACAAAAACCAGACACTGCCAGAGGTCAGTATGTTATATTCCATCCATTCAGAAACTAGAGGTTTGTATGTGCGCACGTACCCTCTCACACCTTATCACTCCATCTAGGCAAGCAAGAGAGATTATCACAGCTGAAGCACACATTCCAGCCAGATGAAAGCATTTGAGGAAGGCCAGTGAGGAGTGCAGCCTGGGAATGAAGTATGGCCTGCTCACATGAATCAGTTCCTCTTTTAGGTATAGGTACCTGCAGTGGCTCTCTCTAGACTCTAGAGCACTGCTTCTGCCCTCTCCCCATTTAAATTGCATGGCTTGGCTGCTGCTTCTGACCATATTCTTTAACTGTGCACTGAACCATACCAGGGAAGGGGTGCTGAGTGGTTGGGGAGTGTTGTCCCAGTGCCACAGATCATGAGTGTCCAGAATTCTTCTGTGTTGTTGTTCCAGTATTTGAACTGTGTTTATTAAATGTTTGGTTGATTACGTGGTGTGGCTGATAAAGCCAAGCTTGCAGCCCAGCTGATTTAGTGCAGATTGTTTCAATGTGATGTGGTTTGTTGGGAACCCCGGCAACATTGAGCTTGGTGCAAGACACTGAATGATTTCCTCCAGCCCAGTGCCTGGATGCTTCCTGTTTCTCCAATTAGTTTACATCTGCTCCAGAGTCTAAAGAATAGGCTTCTTCCCAAAGGTATTGTGTTCCCTGTTTAAAAAGTATGGGCCTGGCCCAGCTCTGCTCTTGAGCAGGCTTTTGAAAAACAATTCGAGGTCACAGTAATTACCAAACGGAATTATCTAATCTGGAACTCCACACTGTGTTACATTAGAGTGTTTATCACAGGCCAAGGTTAGATACAGTGCTTAATGACTTGGATGGCTTTGAACCTTATCTTGCTTCTTGTCTTGGCTGTGGTATTTGAGTAAGTTTGTTGTGTTTGAGTGATTGCTGTCTGGATGCTGAAGGGAAGCAGGGCAGCCTCAGCTGGGTGTGGGGGAAGCCCAAGCCACGTGGAGCCTGTTGGGTTTCCTCTCATAGTTTTGGCCTCTCTTACTTCACTGAAGAAGTGCATAACTGTGCTTGGAAAGAAGGCTCTCCATGCTGGGCAGAGAGAAAACATGCCCTGAAATACAGAGTGTGAGTGTTGAAAAATAGTGATGTGGGTTTTCTGGGGCGGGGTTGGATTGTATGCAGGGGGAGGGGGAATATGTGCAAATTAGGTTAATTTGCTTTGGAAAATCGTCAACTTGCCTTGGAAGACTTTCTGATGCCATACAGTGATGTAGTTTAGCATATTTATTTCACTTGTATTTAGCAAATGAGTATCCTGTGGGGTTTTTTTGTCCCAATACACCATAAATATTTGACCTGAAATGCTTTGAAACTTCTAAGCATGCCTAATACAGTGGTGCCTCGGGTTAAGTACTTAATTCATTCCGGAGGTCCATACTTAACCTGAAACTGTTCTTAACCTGAAGCACCACTTTAGCTAATTGGGCCTCCTGCTGCTGCCGCGCTGCCGGAGCACTATTTCTGTTCTCATCCTGAAGCAAAGTTCTTAACCTGAAGCAGTATTTCTGGGTTAGTGGAGTCTGTAACCTGAAGCGTATGTTAACTAAAGTGTATGTAACCTGAGGTACCACAGTATTGGGTTTTCAGTTGGCATCCATTCATTCTTCTCAGTGAACTTATGAAATATAAAATTTACCAGTGGCTTTTTTGGTGTATGTGTAAACACATTTACTGCCGTCTCACCATTGGGAATGCTGTTGAACAAGGCTTGAGCTCTGATCATAAATGCTAGCACTGCCTTGAATGCCGCTCTTGACACTCACTTCCTATTGCCATGCCTCTTCCAAGGGAGTAATTATTACAGGGTGAGATTGGTTTTTATTTTTTACCTTCTTAAAGTTGTAGAGCCTGGAAAGAGCTTGCAATGTTCAAGCGCAGCTAGAAATTCTAGGGCACATCCATGGCATGAGCTTACGCTGGTTCCACGGTTGTGGCTTCTCACTGGGAGGATGCGGAGGTTGCATTGCTGGAATGGGAGAAGTGGTGGGCTACCACAGAGCAAGGATGAGACCTGTGGTAAACAGTGGTCAAAACTGTGAATTTTAATTATTGACCACTATTGCAGGGGCTGAGCCCCATTTATGTTGTGGTGCCCAGTTAAGAATTGCTATTAAAAATGTTATATTAACAATGTGTCACTGGTGTGAACTATGTATTAGTTCATGTGTTTCGAAAAAATAAATGGAAAGGGTGACTGAATTATGTTGTGGCCTCTGTAACCTAGGTTTCAGGAGCCATCTGGTGAATATCTTATGTACCTGAGTTTCTAACACTGACAGCAGCTCTCCCCACATGTGATTCCTGGCAACCAGTATTCAGAATCACACGGCCTCCTCCTTTAGTTTACTTGAGCGTGTGTTTACACATGTTGGGGGCGGGGGGGGGGAACCATTGCTCAGTCCCTGACAGCATCTCTGGTTAGAAGGGTTAGGATCTGCCTCGGAGCCTTGAGAGACCCTGCCTCTCACAATACTTTCCTAGGTGGTCAAGTAGTTGGTCTCTGTATGATGCAGCTTCCTACATTATGTGAGCAGTGATCGGGCTGGGAGGTGTCTGATTGAGCGTGCACATCTTTTAGCATGCGTTGTTCTGGGAGAGTCACTTCTGTGCTTGCTTTCGCCCCTCATTTGCCTACACATTTGGAGGGTGGGGTGCTAATCAGAGGTTGAAGTGAGTTGAAAGACTTGACAGCACCCGGCAAAATAAGGGCCTCTTGCCAACATGCTTTGATCCTGGCACTAGTTGCTGGAAACCACAGGAGGGAAGAGTGCTTTTGTGATTTCTTGTGGGTTTCCCACAATCATCTGGTTGGCTACTGTGAGAACAGGATGCTGGACTAAAGGGGTCATTGTCCTGTTCCAGCAGGCCTCTTATGCTCTTGCGTTACCAGCAATCCAGCTTTTCATACCAAAGTGGGTTTCAAGAGTACTTCAACCCTGAGCCCACAGGCTGCACACAGCCAGGCATCATATGAGTTTTGCAACTGGAGCAGGTCCAGTAGCGACCACATGGAGATCTTTGGGTGCCAGGTTGGCAGCTGATATCTCCATCTGGCTAGCCTCTCCAGCTTTCTTAAGCAGGTAAGCAGAAGAGCTTATTTATTGCATTTATATCCCACCATATTCTGCAAGGAGTACATGGTTCACCCCCTCGTCAGTTAATTCGTACAACAACCCTGTGAGGTGGGTTTAGAGGCTGTGACTAGCCCAAGGTCATGACTTGAGTGGGGATTTGATCTCCCAGGTCCTGGTCCGACACTCGATAACCCCTACACCTTGGTGGCTTCCTAGAGCACTTCTGCTAAGGGGCAGCTATATAGATTAAGTAGGTAAATAACTATGGAGAAAACAAAGTGTCACTTAGAGAAGGATCCAGGGTGGATAAAAATCAATGATTTTTTAAAGAAAAATAAATCAGATCTTTTTATTTAAAACAGATTTTTTTAAAAAAATGCTTTTGGAGGAAAAATCTTTTTAAAGATAGTTTTCTATTTAAGTTACATTATAGTCCAAAGGCTATTCATCAGGAAATAAGGATTTGTTTAAGTTTCTCATGTGTGCTGAAACTAAGTTTTTTTAATTTAAAAAAAATTGTTTAACCACATCAGTTAACAAAGATGGATATGTATGCTTTACAGTACAGTATGTTACAGTATTGTCTTAGTTAAATAAATGGTTTAAATTGTTATTAAGGAAATGATTATTTTTCTCATTCCAGTAAAGTACAGCGGAAAGGGTGTCCAAATGTAAACAGTTAACTTATTAAACCTCACTATAATTTCATAATTATTGGTCTATGTATTTCTAATAGTATAACCAAATCAGTAATTTTTGATATAACTGTAAAAACTACTCTGAATTTTTTTTATTCCAAAAATGAAACCTTCATCTGGTTGTAAATATTAAGATTATACTAGCAAGAATGAGTCTTTCTGTAAAAAAATGATTTAAATCAAGTCTTACTGGCTAGTGATTTAAATCGTGATTTAAATAAATTTAATTTAAATCGAATCCACCCTGGAAGGATCCAAAATATTTTCCTTGAAGCTTGAATTGGTTTTTACTGGATTGTTTTATTTGATGTTTTAATATGTTGTAAACCACTTTGAGATTTTTCTTTAAAATATAAAGTGGTATATAAATGAAATGAATAATAATAATAACAATGACAATAAATTTCACAGTTTAAAAAAGGTACCTAGACATTCTGCTGTGGTGACCGTAACTTAGGTTCAAGGTGCCATTTGGCAATTAGCTTATATGTCTGAGTTTCTAACTCTGGCTGCATATTGCCTTGCTGCATGTGGGGCTGGGGCAGAGGGTGCAAAGCCACCCCACCAACCCTTGTGCTGCCTTCCTAAAGCTGGATAAGCAAGGCTCTAGGCTTTGGGGAAGATGTATTAGGCTCTGGCAGGGTCCTAGAGCTCTCCCATCTTATTCCCAAAGCTGGGAAAGCACTAACTTTGCTTTGGAAAGGAGACAGGAGGACTTTAAGACCCTGCCAGAGGTCTTCTCTCATACCTCACACCTTCTCAAAGCCCAGTGACTTGCTTGGATGTGAAGGTCACATGTTGCTTAGGTCCACCCAAAAGGTCCTGAGTTAGAGGGAAGCAAATTTGTTACCTATGGTGGCCAAATTCCACTTCATCATTGGCAGCCAAAGACCCAAGAACGGGGCTGCAGTCACCTATAGTGTACATAGCAATGACTAACAACCTGGTTCCTGTAATGTTAATGGGTGATGAAGAACCCGCTGGCTGGCATGCTGACGCACTCCTTGCTGCCCAATGTCTACTTGTATCGCTTCATATATTACACTGGGATGGGAATCTCCAGCCTTCCAGCTGTTGCTGGACAGAACTCCCAACATCCTTGACTATTGGCCATGCTATTAAGTCCTACTATATTTGTTTCTCTTGTTCTGGAAACCAGCAAGTCTCTCCAGCTGAAATGCCCCCTTTGCATATTGTCTTTTACGCAGTTAAATATCCTCAAAGATCTCCTCTCCCTCCTTTTGGATTTAGACTTTTTAAGGGCAGATTATTTGTGGATGCCTCTTCATTCTGTCTGCTGGAGTCTTCTCTGTGCACAGAAACCTAGGCAATAGCCTTCTACTACACTTAAAAGAAATGTCAGACTGAGTCAGACCATGGGGCGTTGGTCACCACTCAAGGGGTGGGGAACCTTAGGCCCAGGGCAGAATCCAGTCCTGACGGCTGCCAGGACCGTCTTCGCAGTTTCCACAGACCACGCCCCTCACTAGCCTTGCTCTGTATCCTCCTTGGGCTCTTTTGCCTGGCTGGAATTGGCCTTTGAACTGTGAGGAAGCCTCTAGCTTGCCTGGGTGGAGAGGTGTGTGCAAATCCCTAGCTGCTGCTGCTGCTGCATGGTTGGAATGTAGCCTACATTTCAAAGGCAAGAGTCACATGCATTGCTCTGCCTGCGTTTGATTCTGGCTCCCAGAAGGTTCCCTATAAATGAAGTGTAGCCCTTGGGTTGAAAAAGATTCTGTTCCCCTCATCTCCCCTGTCCACAGTTTCCAGGATCTTGGGCAAAGGTCTATCCTCTCCACCTGCTTTCTGATTATTTTAACTGGTGATGCCAGGGACTCACAATGGCACCCTCTTCGGTACACAAAATGACTGCTCTGCCTCTGAGCCTATAGCTTTTCTCCAAAGGCTCGTTCTCTTCTGATGCAAATTACAGGGCAAAGCTACCTGCTGTCTAATTTAGCTCAACAGGCTTAACCAGATTTCAGGCCATCTTGGTTTGTCCTTGTACCGATACATGAAAGACTTCCTTCCAAGTGGAGATAGTAATGTTCCATGTGGCTATGGCCTCGGTCGCATTGAATCTGTGAGCCAGGATTGGCCAGCTTTGTGGCTCTGGAGGTTGCCTCCTGTCCTGGAGATGGAAGTGAATGTGACTGTGTGGCATCTCCACACCTACCATTTCAGTAGTTTACTCCCACGTTGACAGGGCAGGAAAACTCCTGTTTTGTGTGCTGTTTGCACTTCCACTTCACTACTGGAGGCTTAAGTGACTGGTGTTCTTTGCTGGAAGGAAGCAGCCATCAGGTAAGTGAGGTGGAGAGTAGATGGAGGGGGATGCTTTTAAAAGGTGGCTGTACCCAGTTATTTCTCCTGGGGAAGATGGGAGTGCTTGCATCCTGAATCATTTCCTTCAACTTCTCATTTGAACATCTTGGAGGAAGCAGCCATAAGATGTGTCTGGCCACAAACTACCTCTGGCCAAGTGTCAGCTCTGTGACTCTCCCCTTTCAGTTTTCAGTGGAAGCTAGCTGGCTGGGAAGTGGCCAAGGTACACAGGGGGAGAGGGGAGTTTGTGGCCAGGCAGTGGGGGAGAACCGTGGCACAGGATGGGAGGGAGAAGTGGGGGCTCAGAGGCAGGGTGGTTTTGGCAGGGTAGTGTAGTGGCTAGGGTGTCAGACTAGAACCTTGGAGACCAGATTTGAATCCCAAGTCAGTCATGAAGCTCACTGGGTGACTTTGGGCCTGTCAGTGCTTCTCAGCCTAAGCTATTTCACTGTGAGCAATAAATTAGGAGAGGGGGGAACCATATGAGCCACCTTGAGCTCCGTGGATAAAATGCTGGGGTTATAAATGCAGTCAGTAATGCCAAGGGAGCTACATGGTCCCTGTCTGTGAGGGAGAAGCAAGAGCAAGGAGCCGCATAGAATCATAGAATCATAGAGTTGGAAGAGACCACAAGGGCCATCGAGTCCAACCCCCTGCCAAGCAGGAAACACCATCAGAGCACTCCTGACATATGGTTGTCAAGCCTCTGCTTAAAGACCTCCAAAGAAGGAGACTCCACCACACTCCTTGGCAGAAAATTCCACTGTCAAACAGCTCTTACTGTCAGGAAGTTCTTCCTAATGTTTAGGTGGAATCTTCTTTCTTGTAGTTTGGATCCATTTCTCCGTGTCTGCTTCTCTGGAGCAGCAGAAAACAACCTTTCTCCCTCCTCTATGTGACATCCTTTTATATATTTGAACATGGCTATCATATCACCCCTTAACCTCCTCTTCTCCAGGCTAAACATGCCCAGCTCCAGGGGCGCCGACTTATAAAAAATATTGGGGGGGCCCATACCGGGGTCCTGCCGCTGGTTCGCTCGGGTAGCCGGGAGAACGCAGTTTGAGGTGGCGGTGTTGGGGAGAGACCCTCGCTCAGGGCGCCACTAGACTTGGCGGCCGGCGGCCTATCTGGGGGGTTTTGGAGCGTATTTCGGCGGAGCGATTGGGGAGGAGGGGGCTTGTTGCCGGATTCTTCAGCTGGGCCGGAGATCCGCTGCTGGGGGGTCCCTGGGCCGAGTTGTGAGCACGGCCTGCTGAAGGGAGATCCAGCCGATTGCGCGACGGGGACGGCTGGGGCTCTCCGGCTAGGGCGCGCGGCTGGCTGGCTGGCGAGGGAGCAGGTGGGGAGGAGGCGGGGGTCCTCACTCTCTTAGGAAACGCACCCGCGCGCCCGATTGTCACGAAGTCCGAAGGGTGCGTGTGTGGAATTAAAAAGCAAAAACGAGATACGGGCAGGGCAGGCAAAGAGTTTTCTGCAAGAGGATGGAGGGCAGGTTGAAGAGAAAATCACTCAGGATGAGACAGTCAAATCAGCCATGATAAAATGGGCTCAGGATATTGGGTATAACATCATGTTTGAGGACTGGGAAAGGTTATGGACCACCGGAATGAAATTCACGGCATGTAATGCCTTGAAGGAAAATATTATGAAAATGATTTATAGGTGGTACATGACCCCAGTCAAGCTTGCAAAAATATATCACCTGTCTGATAATAAATGTTGGAAATGTAAGGAGGCTGAAGGGACATTCTTTCACCTCTGGTGGACTTGTCCAAAAGTGAAGGCCTTCTGGGAAATGATCTATAATGAGTTAAAAAAGGTATTTAAGTATACCTTTCCCAAGAAACCAGAGGCCTTCCTCTTGGGCATTGTTGGCCAGAAAGTGTTAAAGAAGGATAGAACTTTCTTTATGTATGCAACTACAGCAGCAAGAATACTTATCGCAAAATATTGGAAGACACAAGATTTGCCCACACTGGAAGAGTGGCAGACGCAATTGATGGACTACATGGAACTGGCTGAAATGACTGGCAGAATCCGAGATTTGGGAGAAGAAACAACGGAAGAGGACTGGAAAAAATTTAAGGACTATTTACAAAAACAATATAAGTTGTATGAATGTTAAAAATTTACATGATTCGGAAACTATAGCTTCAGCAATTAGATTTGGGAAACAGGAAATTATATTTTAAGTAAGAAAAGGTCAAAATCTAAGGTAATACTATGTTTAATTTAAGATATAAGTAACTGATGAAAAGTATGTTAAATTTAGAGGTATAGTATTTGAAAAGTACAAAATAAGGTACGAAACAAGGTAATAATTTGCTGATATCTTTATTATAAAGAATGCAGGGTAAGGGAGATGCGAGGAAGTCCAGTTAGTTATATAAAAAATGTGTTGAATGGTTGGTTTTCTTTTCTCCTTTTTCTTCTTTTCTTTTTCTTGTTCTTTTACTTTTTTCTTCAGTGTATGTTTCTAACTTTGTATTTGAAACCTTAATAAAATATTTATAAAAAAAGAAGAAGAGAAAATCCTTTCGCTTTTCTGGGGCTCAGGGAAGTCTCAGAGCCGGAGGTTGGGGAAGGGACCCCCTTTGCTCTGCCCTCTTCTTCCGTCTTAGATTCGCATGGGGGTCCCCGCCCGAGCTTGCCTGGCCACCGGGCCACACAAGGGCCGCGCTCTACGCGGCACACCTTGCTAGCCGCGCAGCTGTCCTCCGCGGCTGTAGGAGCGGCCCTGCGCCGGTGCCCAGCCCCTCTGGGCGCCCGCTGCGCTGCCAATGACAAGCGGGCGACTTCGCGGGCGGGGAAGGCGTCGCTTTCTTTCCCGATCCTGCATCCTCCCAGTCTTCCAGCCCTTTTTTGGGTTGGAAGCTCGTCTCGTTCGCCCTTCTCCTTTCTTCACCCTGCGCGCAATTTTCCTCCCTCGTCTCCCTCCCCATTTCTCCTTCCTTCCTGACTGACTGACTGACGGGCTCGGGCTCGGGCTCCGGGTCGGGCTCGGGCTCCGGGTCGGGCTCGGGCTCGGGCTCGGGCTCGGGCTCGGGCAGCCACAGCGTCGGCGGTGTTGGCGATCGGCGGCGCGGGGGGATGGCCCTCCCGGGGGAGCCGGCGCTGCTCAATGGGGTTGCCAAGGAGACAGGCCGGCCGCCCTCCTCCCCCGGCCCAGCGCCCCCCGCCGCGCCGGTGCCCGTTATCGAGCTGGTGCGCGCCGGGTGCCCTATAAAAGCCGCGGACGCTCCCACCGCCGCCCGAGATTATTGGGGGGGCTGAGCCCCCCCAAACGAATTTTTGAGGGGGCTCGGGCCCCCTCAAGCCCCATGGAGTCGGCGCCTATGCCCAGCTCCCTTAGCCGTTCCTCATAAGGCATCGTTTCCAGGCCTTTGACCATTTTGGTTGCCCTCCTCTGGACATGTTCCAGTTTGTCAGTGTCCTTCTTGAACTGTGGTGCCCAGAACTGGACACAGTACTCCAGGTGAGGTCTGACCAGAGCAGAATAGACCTCACCTGGAGTACTGTGTCCAGTTCTGGGCATACCATACGGCTTTGGCTTTAGTGCTTAATAGTAATCAACATTTTTATCCCAGTCTTTCTCCAATGGAATCAGTGACATGGTGCCTCATTTTACCCTCACAACTACTCTGTGCAGCAAGTCAGACTTGAGAGGCATTAACTAGTTGAAGGTCACCCAGCACGTTTGACCAGAGGCTTGGGCCCTGCCTCTAGGTCTGAAAGGCTAAACACTAGCACTGCTGCCTTATGCAGCAGGCTGTGGGAAGACTTCTGAGTGGGCGCCTCTTTGCATTCTTTCTTCTTAGTAAATACTATATTATTCCATTGTTTTGACACAAATGCGTTTGGGATGGTCAGATGCTACTTGATCTAGGCTGGGACTTGTCAGCAGGCAGGCATTTTAGTTAAATTGGTAAATGTGGAAGGATTAGGTGGGGAATAGAAAGCCATGGTAGAAATAGGTATGGTGCTGACCACAAGGGCAGCCCTGGCAGCTTGGGTGTCTGGGAGAAGTTGCCTTCATCTATGAGTTGTGAAGGTGCTGCAGCCTCTTCCCAGTCTGCTTTAACCACTGTGGAATGCTCAGCCACGCTGTTCCCAGCTCCTTGCTGTCATTAATGCCCATCGGAATTCCACTACTGTTGTTGCTCTTGATTCTGTGTCTCTACTGTGCAGTTTGCACATTCAGAGGTCTGTAGGGCTGCTCCTGTGCTTTTGTGCTGGAGAGAGCAGTGCAGCATTTTCTTGGCCAAACCTGTTGCATCTCCAGAAGAACGAGATCTTAGTATGCTTATGTATTGTTTTCATGAACATTGGAGATACCCAATGAAACCTTCTAGTGATATCAGTGTCTCTTGAGAGAGTTGAGCAAATGCAATGTTATTTGAACTGCTTTTAACCTCTGTTTAGCCTCCTGTAGTGAATGTGTGTCTGGTCTCAGTCAAGCCCCCATCTCCCCTCTTTTGGCTCACCCTTTGCCACTTGCTTTCACAGATTATAGGGAATGGGAGTGAGCAGCAACTGCAGAAAGAGCTTGAAGACGTCCTAATGGATCCCCCCATGGAAGACCCATCAAATGACCGAGAACACGAGGAGGAGGACAGCCATCATGATGGAGGAGAGGGAGATGAGCCAGTCCTCCTCGAGGCTTCCGCATCCTCCACAATTAACCCTGTGTCTGTGGCGGGACCCCAGAAACCTGATATGAGCTTGCCAGTGAAGCCAGCGCAGGGAGGTGAGAGAAGTTTGGGGCAGGTGGGTGGGAAATGAGAGGGCGCAACCGGGTTGTGAGAACCCTTTGAAAGAAAGAGAAGGAAGCACAGATGCAGAGCAAATCTGGGGTGAGTTTCTGAAAGTCATTTCTTAAAACACTCATATTGTGCCTTCCTGTCAAAATGACACTCAAGGCAGCTAATGAACAATTAGCTTGGGCAATAATGGAGAAAGCCAGCAGAAACACTCAAGGGACAGCAGCTGGTCAACTAACTTCATGCAAAGGCCTTCTCTTTTGTATCTACCCTCTGAGGTTCAGATGGTGAAGGCAGGGGACACGGGGGACTTTTCAGTGGCATCCACAATATACAGTTCCCTGCTCTGTAAGAGACCTGACCACTTCATAGGGAGTGTTTTACAAGGCAGGTCAAAATGGGCTTGTTCAAGCCTGTCTTTTATGAAACTGGGACCGGTGACTCTTCCTGGTCCTCCCTGGTGTTCGTTACTTGGTTCTGATATTTTGGTTAGATATTTTGGTTGGGAGCTGCCCTAGGGGGTAGGCTTAAAGGATGGAAAGTGCAGAATATAAATGTGTTATTAAGTCTTAACCTGCACAACAGTAATGCCTAGGAACTTGACAATCTTCTTGAGGTTGAACCCAGCCAGATACAGCCTTTTGCACTTCTATGGTGCTTTCTTGGAGAGGAGCAGAATATGCACAGCCTTTGTGTATCCTGAGCAAAGACTGGCCAGGGGGCTTCATTGTCCTTCCTAGCTGTCCTTCCTAGCTGTCCTTCAGAACTGGTTTTTCCAATCATGGCTGGTCTTTCACAACCATTCCCTAAAGGGTGGGTTGCTTTTTAAGGGGGAAGGGGCCAATTTCAATCACTGATATCACTAAAGCTTCCCATTGGCACCCCTGCTTAATGGTGCAGATCCAAACTCTGCAAATCATATAGGGTGCAAATAGTCATATCTGAGAGTCAGATTGGTTACACAGGAGAGACTCATTTTAACTTAATGTGAGTGGTAGAGGATACTGATCCAATTTAGCAATTTGATACACAAATTAACGGACTCCGCTTTTCTGCTGTTTTGTAGATTCCGAGGAGTCAAGTCCTTTTACTCCAGTTGCTGATGAGGACAGCGTTGTCTTCAGCAAGCTCACTTACTTGGGCTGTGCCTCGGTCAATGCTCCCAGGAGCGAGGTGGAGGCCCTGAGGATGA
This sequence comes from Podarcis bocagei, assembly GCF_964188305.1. Classification (NCBI taxonomy): domain Eukaryota; kingdom Metazoa; phylum Chordata; class Lepidosauria; order Squamata; family Lacertidae; genus Podarcis; species Podarcis bocagei. The sequence continues at coordinate 1,873,429 of NC_138140.1, read as the reverse complement.
TGTCCATCTTGCGAAGCCAGTGTGAGATTTCAGTGGACGTGACTCTTTCGGTTCCTAATGTGTCGGAGGGAACTGTGAGGTACTTCCCCACCTGTGGTGTGGCATGGGGGGGGGCTCTGTAGGTCCACCTGTCGTTGGCAGTGGTGTTTTATAGGACCTGCTTTGTATACTGTGGCAATAGTTTCTAAGTTGCCTCATGGTTACTATGGGGCAACACCAAGACAATCTTCTGAAAAGTGTCTTCTTTGATAAACTGGTTGTAAATTGTGGCTGTTTATTTTCTTTTTTTAAAGTTTCATTTATTTCTGTGCTGTTTGTCCACAGTGCTAAAGCAGTTTATCAAAGTACAAAACGTTGGGGGGACGGGACGACGGCACACAACTTGCTATGGAACATGTCAAGGCATTCAAATAAGACAAAAAACATTTCAGGAAACATAGGATAAATGCCAGTACAGCAGGCCCACAACTTACGCAGGGGTTACATTCTTGACATTATGCCTAAAGCCAAAATCACGTATAGTCAAAACACTTCAAGGTGAAATGGTGGGTGGGATTGCAAACATCTTTTCCCCCAGTACCCAGCCCCTTTTTAATTTTTATAAATTATTTTCTGAAGCTTGTAAAGCTGAATGTACACAAGTTAAATGTGCGAACGTTGCGGGCTTACTGTATTGCAAAGAAATGAATCTAGATACAAGTGCAGTGCAAAATCTTAAGTTAATGGGCAAAATAAATAAATAAAGCCAACCCATACTGTAAGTAAGTGTGTGGTCTTGCTTCACTCCACGGTGACCGCAGCAGCCTGACTTAGATGCAGTTCAGTTGGGCTAGGGATCTTCTCACCAGGCTAGATGGTTCACCGCCAACTCTCTGGTCTCTTGTCCATAGGCATTTGCCAGCAGCAGAAAGGCAGGTGGGTGGTGGGGAAGTCGGTGAAGGGAAGTTCGCTCCTCCAGCCTCCCAGGTGTTCTGGTGGCTAGTGCTGGCTTTTCTGTGCTAGCACTGATTTTATTATTTTTCAGATAACAGGCGTTAAACTCAAACAAGAAATCTATAAAAGGGAGAATGGAGGCATAATTATTGTCTAGTCTGCTCCTGCAACTTCTGATTTATGTGGACGGAAGATTTTAATATCAGCAAAAGAACAAAACTCTTTTTAAAATTATCTGTAATGTCCAGTGGAAGGAATTCAGTGTAGCACTATGTCAGTTATTCCAACAGAGCAAGCAATTCAGCTTACCCCATGCTGTTCTGAGGGTTCTCCTACCCCCGAAGCCAATTGGGGGGGGGGGGAGGAGAGATAGGGAAAGTCATGTTGCCTTAGTGGAAGTCTTTGCTAGTGGGAGTGAGGGCCTAATGATGTCCTCTCTGCCCTCCAGTCAGTGAACCTGGCATTTACAAATATAATACTCTTGGGATGGTACAGAGTGATTCAAGAGAGTTGGGAATAAATTCATATTTTCAAAGCCATCCCATAGATCATGATGGGCGTCAAGTATGAACAGTCCTCCATCAGGGAAACATGTTTCTTTGAAAACCACCTTTGCTTCCTTTAAGGAGAGCTGTAAAAGCATTCAGTAAGAAAGAAAGAAAGCAGAAACACAGAAGGTGCACTTCTGAATATGAGCTAAGTTGCTCAATTTAGATCCTTTTTTAGCCTATTAGAAAAGATTTTGCTCACTTAAATTGACCAGTTAATTAGTTGAAGATTGGATCCATCATTAAACTACTTGCAGCCTGTCTGTATTCAAGGTGAAGCATTTGCAGCTCACACCTTCATTTCCCCCTTTTTCTCTGTAGGCTGCTAGAACCCCCAACAAACACCGAAATAGCCAACTATCCCATTTACAAGATCCTGTTCTGTGTGCGGGGACACGACGGGACTCCAGAAAGCGACTGCTTCGCTTTCACTGAAAGCCATTACAACTCAGAGCTCTTCAGAATTCACGTCTTTCGGTGTGAAATCCAAGAAGCTGTAAGTTCAGCATCTGCTTTGCCTTTGTTGATGCTCCTGCCTTGCATGTGGAAGATCCCAGGCTTTGTCCCTGGCATCTCCAGAGAGATTCCGTACTAGAAACCCTGGAGAGTCGCTGCCAGTCAGTGTGGACAATACTGAGCTGGAAGGATCAGTGGTCTGACTCAGTATTAAGGCCTAGATTTCATTTATTAATTAATTTTATGTCCTCCTCTTCCTGCCAAAGAAGGAATCTCCTTCGTATAATGTCAGTACCTTCTTAGTGATCCTTGGTAACCCTGATGATGCAGATCTTCTGCTTCCAGCCATTTATTTGTGCTGACAGTTTAGCATCATACTATGCTTCAGTTATTCTGGGCTGGGCTCATTAAACTCTGACTGTGATCAGGTCTTTCTTCTCTGCGTTGATAACGAGCAGTGTTGCTGAGAAGGATTTCAAGATATGCACTTGCAAGATGGAATAATTTGTTAGATTTTGGCACAAATTTCTGATTTGGCTCATAGTCACAGACTTGGGCTGCAGCCTTGTGTACACTTAACATAGTAGGACTTACTTCTGAAAGGCCATGCATAGAATTGCACTGTTAAAGGAAGCCATGGCAGAGGTGTTCCATTCAGGCACCAAATTCAAAGAGTGAGGCTGAGCAACTGAAGGGAGTTTGGAGAATCCTAATGAAAGCTGAAAAGCATATCCTATCAAAACAAACAGAGTGGGTGTAATGTAGCAGTTATAAGAGTCGCCTTCAACCTGGCGTGCTCCAGAGGTTCTGGACTACAATTTCTGCCATGCCTGGCCATTAACCTCTGCTAGGTGGAGCTGGTGGAGATGTAGTCCAGAGCCTCTGGAAGGCACCAGGTTGGGGAAAACTACATTAGAGTGTCTCACCAGCCCTGTGTTGAAACCCTCATTAACTTCAAAAGTGCACAGGATAGCTGCTAAGCCACTCACGAACTCACTCCACCCTCAGAAATAACAAAAGAGCCATTTCCCTAACTCTGCCCCCCACTAGGAATCCCAGCTGCTGACTTTCTTTCTCTCTGGCTCTTCTTGTCCACAGGTGAGTCGGATCCTGTACAGTTTTGCCACCGCCTTCCGCCGCTCTGCCAAACAAACCCCGCTTGCTGCTCCCTCTGCTCCGCAGACACCAGACAGTGACATATTTACTTTCTCCGTTTCTCTGGAAATAAAAGAAGATGATGGGAAAGGATATTTCAGGTGTGCTTTCCCCACTTCCTCTCCAGAACCCTTTTAAACGTGAAATATGGTCCAAGTTATTTTTAGCTGGATTTTAAAATGCTTTTTAAAAAATTGTTTTGTGTTGCTTGAAATGGTCTTTATATGGATATAGTCTGATTTTATTGTGTTAACCTTTTAAAAATTGTATATTTTATTTTTTATGAATGATGCAGGGGGTGTGGTTAATGAGGGGTCAGTAAATGGGAAGCTAAAATGGGTGATAGCTGACTAAGGCATTCCCAGAGTAGACCCATTCAAATAAATATGGACTCCGTTGGCTACCACCCAATAAAGATGAAGTAAATGTGAAGCACATTCTCCGAAATCAGGTATGGGAGTTTTATGTGCTCTTATCTTCCGGTTTGGACTTTGTTCAGTAGTGGCCCTTTTTGTTAAGAAGGGAAGAGCCACCGTGCAGCTGGATCAGGGGGGCTGGATCCTGGCCCTGACAGGGCAACACTCTGGGGCAGAAGTTCAGGACCCCTCCCAGCAGAAGGAGCAGGAAGGCCCCACGGAGGCACCAGGGCTGGCCAACCACATTTTTAAAGTGAAGTAATATGCATTAGTATCTAAAGAGGAGGGCCTCCTAAGACCACAACGGGGAGCTGTGCCCCTCCAGGTCTCCCTTGAGACCCTAAGAAGAGCCTTGTTGGAAGGGGAAATATAAAAATAAGAGAGAAGGTTAAAAAGTGCTTATAGAAATGCTAAGATTAAAGTAAATAGATATGGAAGTCAGGAAGAGGGGCGGGAGGAGGTCGATGCTCTGATAAGATGCTCCGGTAAGAGTTTATTGATGTATGTATGGATACTGTGATTACAAAAATTTAAAATGTAATTAAAAAGAGCCTTTTATCTAGTGACCACCCTTTTTTTTCTTCTGATGTGCACTGCCTTTGAAGTCATAGAGCTCTGAGGCCACCTGCTGTTCATTCTTGTCATAGCAGCTCTACATGTGTCAAACAGACTGGTGGCTGAGTAAAAAAAGATTGCCTTTTAAAAATCTTGGTGCCTCTTTTAAAAGAGAGTGCTGTGCGTATTGTTGATAGGAAGCTACATTCTAGTACATCTTAGGTTTTTTGTTTTTGTTTTTTAAAAGAACCCCAGTCTTCAATTATCACCTCAGCTAAATCTTAGATCTTCTCACCCCGTTCTCAGGCTTCCAGTTTCTTATGTTTTCATTCCTCTACACTCTACTGTTTGTTCTCCAATATTGGTTGGAACACTTATTTCCTACCATCCTTCCGTACCCTGCCACAATCAGACTCTAAAAAGCCTTTTCAAGCCTAATTATTGTTGTGGTATGTGTCCTGGAGATTTATTCTTGCCTCCCTAGCTGCTGTTTTCCATTAAGACTACCCACCACCTTCAATATGCTTGAAACAAACTACTGTATAAGCACTGATTCCCCCCCCCCCCAGCCTTATTTCAGGTGTGGGATGGAGAGCAAGAGAGAGGTGTGTGTGATTGCAAATGTTGGTGATTCCTGTTTTAGGGCATGCTGTTGTCCTTGTCGAATCACCAACTCTCTTAGATTTCTGGACTCACCAGGCTGTGAAAACTGTCACTTGCCTACTGATTCTGTTCTCAAACTTGTGACTACAAATAAGAGGACCGTGTGAACATTTCCCTTTTTGACCACAGTGCTGTGCCCAAAGACAAGGACCGGCAGTGCTTTAAACTGCGCCAAGGCATCGACAAGAAGATCGTCATTTACGTACAACAGACAACCAACAAAGAACTGGCAATTGAAAGGTAACTTTGTGTCTGTTTCCTCTGAAGAGCTTTGGTGGGCAGGCAGGAAGGGGCATCTTTGGTGGTGGCCCCACACCCATGGAATTCTCCCCCGAGTAAGATCAGACAGGCCCCCTCCCTGCTGCCCCCATCATTCAGCCCCCACACTGTGGTTCCCTCACTGCAAGAAGTTACAGGGAACCAGGCAGAAGGCCTTCTTGGTAGTGGTGCTCTCCCTGTGGAATGCCCTCCCATCAGATGTCAAGGAGATAAAGAACCACACAACTTTTAGAAGACATCTGAAGGCAGCTCTGTATAAGGAAGTTTTTAAATGTTTGATGCTTTATTGCTGTCTGTTGGAAGCCACCCAGAGTGGTTGGGGCAACCCAGTCAGATAGCTGAGGGGTACAAATTGAAATGCTGCTGACATTTATTCTTACTGTGCTTGGTGGACTGTAGGGGGGTTTGTGTGTGCTGGCATTTTTAAGGTTTGGAGTTGTGTTAAGTTTTGAATGGTGTCTTTTGTATTGCGTTCACCGCTTTGTGATGAGACTCTCTTGAAAAGCATGATAAAATCTATAAAATAACTACTTGTAAAGTACTATTGAGCTGAAAATCTCCTCTAACCCTGCTGCCCAGTTCCTCATTTCAATTCTTCTCAAAGAGCTGATGGGGCAGTTGCTAAACAGTTTAGTACATACTGTGGTTTTTCTCCACCAAAGTACCCCATAAAATCTGACTACCTTTTTCAGAACTACAGTTCCACATGGAAATGGTTGCTAGAGGTTGGCTTTTTTTCTTTTTAAATCACAGGTGTTTTGGCCTCCTCCTTAGCCCTGGGAAGGATGTGCAGAGTGGCAATATGCACCTGTTGGATCTGGTAAGGTGCCCTTCAGTTTCCAGAGATTTCCCCCTCAAATAGCCCCACTAAATGACATGATGCTTGTGTGTTTCCAGTGATTTCAAGTGTATTTTGTGATCTGATCTAGCAGAGCCTATGGGCTTTGTTTTAACTCACCCTGTTCTGTGGTTTTAGGAGTCTATGGGCAAAAGCTCTGATGGGAAGTCTTATGTCATCACTGGGAGCTGGAACACAAAGTCTCCACACTTCCATAAACTGAATGAAGAAACACCGAAAGGTTTGTGATCAGTGACTTTTCTGTTTGGGTCAGATTGCTTGAGATGTGTAAGTTGTTTCCTGTATATTTTTCTAGATATGTGTGCAATGATCAGTGGCCAATCCCAGATAGTCGAATGTAGGGAATCTTTTTCCTATCGAGAACCTCATTCCGTCTGGGGTCATCTGTTCAGAGCCACATACTGACAGTGGGTGGAGCCGGAGACTTAAGTTTTCTGGATAAACTAACCTTGAAATAAGACTGCCTTTTATCAGTTTTCACCATGGCTGTTTCACATTAGAATTGCTAGTCCCCTGCAGGTCTAGGTGGGTGTAAGCTCCACTGAGTTGGATTGGAGTACACTCAAAGAAGCATACAGAGGATTTCTTGTTAGTACTTTAGTGGACCGGTACAATTACTGTTCTGCGAAGCAAGTGAAATTAATTCCTTTCTGACTTTAGTTAAAGCCTACTTGTTTGTTGTCATGCTTTTATAAAATCAGGAAGAATAGGAAGGAAGGAACTTGGATGGGATGGAAGAATGGGGTAACTTCAGAAGCGTTTGAGGGCCACAAAAAAGTGAAATCAAGGAGTGTACCTGGTCCCAAGTCAGCAAGTTGCCAACCTGTTTTGTCAAGAATGTTTTGTCAAGCTGAGATGGCGTTGAGTCTGGGTGTGTGTGTGTGTGGCATGGAGACGTAATTGACGTCTCTGTGTTCTAACCCTTCAAGCCAGACTCTGGAAGACAGTTCAGGTGGGAGCAATGGCAGGAGGATAGCACCAAAACGATAGGACAGCCCACATAAGATGTGATGCAAATGCTGGGAAATGTAATTCCCCTTGCTGGGAGATCACTTTGTTTCTGGACTCCATTCAAAATACTGGCTGTGAGCTACAACATTGCCTGGTTTATGGAGTGCTCTTTTGGGAGGAAATGTACCAGGTTCTCTGTCATAGGCTAGTTAAGGTGGGGGTGAGGAACCTCCAGGCCGCAAGCCAATCTTGGCCCACCAAGATGAGGTTTGGTCTGCAAGACCTTTTCCTACAAACCACACCTACCTGTCCCTCAGCTGAAGTGACTCATGATGGACAGGAAGGTGGGGTTCAATTCTGCTTTGGCTGTGCAGGCAGGGACTTGCAGCCCAAAGGAGGATCTAGCCCTCCACTTGTCAGCTGAAGAGCAGGGGCTAAATCCTGCTCAATTTTGGCTGCTCATGCTGGTTCTCTGCTGAGAACAGGCACACACAGTCAAGGCACTTTGATATTTTTTTAATGAATATCAATTAAAAAAATTTTTTTTATCAATAGATAAATAAGGCAAGCAAAAAGAAGCAGAAACAGTGCTGGAAAAATCCCCTCCATTGCCTTTGCTTGCCAAATGCTTTGCAAACTTCACTCCCTGCCCCACTTTCAAGATTGAAATGAGATAGGGGAGAGGCCTGAAAAAGCCTTTGCAAATTGTCTCCCTCTTCCCTTTTAAATTCCCAATCTCAGGGACTTTAAAGGGAAGAGAGAGGATGCTTACAGAAACCTTTAAAAGCCTCTTTCTGTCCACTCCCCTTTCCTTTCAATCTCTGTCTGATATTAAATGGGATGGGGAGACGTGCAAATGTTTTCAGATCACAGTAAAAGTGATTTTCACAGGTGGGGAAAATGTGAGGTATTTTATATGTCATAATAATAATAATAATAATAATAATAATAATAATAATAATAATAATTTTATATGTCATTATTATTATTATTATTATTATTATTATTATTATTATTATTATTATTATTATTATTATTTACTACAACAACAACTTTCAGCTACAGTGCTGTTCACCCTTAACCTGGGAATAACCCCGCTTGGTCACCATGGTATGGCTGTACCTGGGGTTTGGCTACATGTGTCTTGGACACACTGGCATGGTCGATTTGGGCCATAGGCACAGGGCAAGGGCTGTGTTGAATGGCCGAAGGGGAAACACCAGCTTCCCTGCTTCCTCTCCGTAGACAAAGTGCTGTTCCTGACCACGGCTGTCGACTTGGTGATCACTGAGGTGCAGGAGCCTGTGCGGTTCCTCCTGGAGACCAAAGTCCGTGTGTGCCCTGCCAGCGAGAGGCTCTTCTGGCCTTTCAGCAAGCGGAGCTCCACAGAGAACTTCTTCCTGAAGCTGAAGCAGGTAACGCTTGTGGGTCCCATCCTTAGTGGTGTGGATATTGTGGGGTGGGCCCTTTCGTTCCTTCCCTAACTCTGCGGTCCTTTGAGTTATGTTTGTCTGGGACTCTGGTCTCGCATGGAGGAGAAAGCTAAACTTTTGGACCTGGTGCCGTTTGAGGGCTTGAGCCCAGCCCTTGTGCAGGCAGTACTTCCCACCTATCACTGGGAGGGTTGGGAGAGGCTGGGTTTATGCATCTTTTCCCTTCTCACACAGCCCAGGGATGGGCAGAGTTGCTTCCTGCCTTGGAATGCTAAGTGGGGCTGCAGCCTTCTCTGGGCTGCTTGGGTTGGTGGGTGTCCTGGTGTGTCACTTAAAAGTTCAGAGTTCAAGTGATGGGAAATGACTTTCTGGAGATACTTGGCTAGCCAGTGTGCAGTGTCCATTGGAGCCTCTGTCTCTCTCTGCCCTCCTCCTCCCTCCCTCCCTCATAAACCCCAAGGATGACAGCGATCCCAGACAATAACCTACCTAACCTACCTCAAGGGTTGCTTTGAGGATGAAATGGGGAGGAAGAGCACCATGTACGCCACCTTGAGCTCATTGGGGGGAAAGGCGGGATGTGGATCAAATAAATAGTACGGGTGGCATCTGATTGACACGCAACCCCTGACACACACATCCTTTTCATCCCTGGAAAGGGGTGCGGAATGGGCTTACACACGACTGCTGACGCGCATAGAATACAACCCCACACAAATGGGGAGTTGCTTGTAAATCAAAGGAAGATGATTGCAGCACATTTGAGGTTCCACTGGAGAAGTGGAACTTCATGCCTTGGCACGTTGGGCAGGGGTGTGTGGGAAGTCTCAGAGGTTATGTTCTCCTCTCTTGAAGGTGAAATGTGGAGAAGTTTGAACAATTGCTTCTCTTGGCTATAAATATTTCTCGGCCCTAAAAGCATAAGCCTTGTTAATTTAAGGAAGTTTATCTTACTGAGCTAATTCTGTTGGCTCTTGTCTCGCTCCACCCACTCTCATTGTGAGGCTTGTTATCTCATTAGTCTTGGCTTGTTCTCAGCCCCAGTCTGACTCCTGACAAGGACCAGGCTCATCTTGGGTGTTGTGGGCGGAGGGGGGGCACTGCTTTGTTTTGGGGTGTTTCTTTTGAAGAGGTGCTAGAGAGATTTTGCCTGGTAAACCTCCCAAGAGAACCTGATTCTTACAGACATCTGAGCAGCCGAAGTGGTTAAGGGGGTATGCTTATCTTTATTTGCCAGTGGTGTTGGAGTTTTACCAGCGGCGGCAGCCTGGTGAAAAGAATAACTCACTTTCCCCAGAAAAAACGAAGCCTGAGCTTAATTTTTGGAAATGGTTTCTGTTGGGGAGGGGGAACCATCTTGGACCTGGTTGTAAGGCAGGAACTCTGAACAGTGAATCAGAAGTTGAAATGAAAATATTTTAATTTTATTTATTTACTATTACCTTTTTATCCCACCAAGGAGTTCAAAGGGGCATATATGGTTCTCTGCCTCCTCATGTATCCTCACATCCAACCCTATGAGGTAGGTTAGGCTGAGAGAGCTGGCTAGCTGAAGGTCACCCACTGAGCTCTGTAGCTGAGTGAGGGACTTGCACCCTCATCTCCCAGGTCCTAGTCCCAACCCTTGAACCACCAAAAGCATCTCAGCCTCCCCCAGAAGGTCCATAGGTCTTGTCTTGCTGCCTTATAGAAGGCAGTTGGAATCCCCCCTTCCCAAGCATTAAGGAGCCAGAACATAGCGGAATCTGTATCTGGGGCAGTTGTCTGAATTCTACATACCTCCCTCTTCTCCCCCTCCCCCATTCCTGCCCTCTTGCTCCTATGCATCAAGGCCTTCTGACAGGAAGAGCAAAGCGCTTTAACATAAAGTTTTGCCGTTTTGGCCACAGAGCAAAGGACCTTTGGCAGATGTCTCTCTGGAATCCAGAAAGACTAACCAAAATTATTTTCTTTATCCCTCCTCTGTGGTTGTTGAATAGGAATAATTTCCTCCTCCCGTGCCTTCTCGAAGATATATACAGAAAGTTGCTTGCGAGTCTGTCTAGGCATTTCTTGTCAAGCTCTTCCACAGTGCTGAAACCTAATCTGTCCTGTATCCTTCAGATAAAGCAGAAGGACCGGAAGAACAGCACAGACACACTCTATGAAGTCATATGCCTGGAGAGTGAGTCAGAAAGGGAGAGGAGAAAAACCACCGCGAGCCCAGTGCTCCGCCTGCCACAGTCCGGATCTCAGGGCTCCATGATCCCATCCCCTCCAGAGGATGATGAAGAGGAAGGTAAGAAGGGACTAGCTGTGTCCCTCCGAAGCAGAGCAAGGAGATGGCTTTGTCAAGACTGCCTCTTGCTGTGAGTCAGCTAAAGGTTTGCTGCAGGGAAAGTTACAAACGTGTTATGTGTTTGGGCCTGGGCGATGTATTGCTATATCACCCAGGACTGATTTGAGGGCCAGATCGCGATGGCGTCTTCACCTGGCAGTACATCATGGGGGGGGGGGGCTTGCTGGCTGGCACCTAACCTTCATTCTCCAGCTGCCTCCTTCCTCCCTGCGCCAGGTGCTGGTGGCAGCGGTTTCATCCCAGCACCTCGCAGGTCTGGGGCCGATGCTTCTTCCTATCAACATGGTGATGTATCACTATATCGCGATGTTTAGCTGGTGATACATTGTGATGTTGAACACCTGATATTGCACAGCCCTATATGTGTTTTTACTGAAGGCTTCAAAGCTGAAGGTAACTGTAGATACTACTACTGTTCCTCTATAGCAGCTTTAAAAAACCTGGGTGCCTTCCATAGGCTTGGGGCTACTGCAACTTCAGTCCAAAACATCTGGAGAGCACCAGGTTGGGCAAGGCTGCATTCGGTCAACTTAATCTGCTTTTCCTTTTCCTCTACCACGCTAGCATTCCCCATGCTTTCATGAAGCCAAGAGTTGTATTTGGCAGATACCTATCTAGCTGTGATCCCTGCATTGCAGAGGGTTGGACTACAGGACCTTTGAGGACCTTTCCAACTCTATAATTCTATGATTTTATGCCCCGTTTAGCTGTTGGCCGTGGTGGAGGATGAAGTACCAGGCCCTTGCTCACAATCCTAAGTGATCAGCTAAGAACTCTTACTGGTGCTTTCAGTGCAGGCCTTTGTTCTGGGCTGGCAAGTGGGGGGGGGGCTAGGAGGGGCATAGGCAGTGTGTGTGTGTGTGCACCTGATGGTCAGGGTGGTGGTCAGATCATATTTATGGACTTTCAGTTTCTGCTCTCTAGTATGTGTGGTTAATTGACCACGACTGTAGAGCATGAGTGGGGAACCTCAGGCTTGGTGGCTGAATTGAACCCTCCAGGTCTCTGTTCAGCCCTCAGGGCTCCCCACAGGCTGCGTCCTGCTCAGGTGCTTTTGCCCCTTGCTTCCAGGGATAGAGGTTTGTGTGAGCCTGTTTTGATGAGTGTGTAGAAACCTCTGACTTGCATGGCTGGAATGCAGCATACAGTATAAAAGAAGAGCCAAATACGTTGCTGCACCCACTCTCTTTATGGCTCGCAGACCTAGAAGGCTACACATGAGAGAAAGAGAGCCGCCTTCTGCCTGGAAAGGGCTCCCCATGCCCAGCATCTTTTCCTGCTCTGTGGCCTAAAACAGGGATGTGTTGTTTCCCCCCGCTTCTGGCTTGGGCTGAGCCACCCTGCTGTCTGTGCCATGTTTGCACAGGTTAAGCCTGATCCAACAGGTGCAGCGCATCCTAGTATTTCCTTCTAAATGGAGGTCAGAAATGGTGCTTTCTCTCATATCCCCTTCTTCTGTGCGGGTTTTGTGTCTTATAGATAACGATGAGCCTCTCCTGAGCGGTTCTGGAGACGTTTCCAAAGAGTGTGCAGAGAAAATCCTTGAGACATGGGGAGACCTCTTGTCCAAATGGTAAGCAGGTTCACCCCTCTATTGTGAACCAATCTGTTTGAAGAAGCTTATGGTTGAGAGTAAGGCAGGCAAGACAATGACAAAGAGGCAGGCAGGTAAGAGCACTGGAGGCTGGATCCATTCTGTCCTAGCCGGCTTGTGCTTCTTGCTAGCTGATATGCTCCTTTAAGACTGCTGTGCAAGAGAGGTCAACTTCCACCCACTGCCACTTCCCACACGTGGTAGACAAGCCAGCTAAGAGTGGAAGGCTTACCTGGGCTGCTGCAGACTCCTCCTGCCAGCATCCTTGCCTGGAAGTCCTTCTTCCATGAGCCCTGCCAGCCAGTCCTCATTCATCAGCCTCTGTTGAATGGGTCTTCATGCCTTAGAACTGCTCCCCTCAATTTATGAGCATGGGGCACTTGGATGTTGATGCCTTCCAAACTGCCTCAGAAGGTGGTGGATTCTCCTTCATTGGAAGTTTTTAAAGGGAGGTTGCATAGCTGTGTGTCATGGAGGCTTCAGCTGAAATTCAGAGGGTTGCAATAGATGATTCTCAGGGTCCCTTCCAACTCTTCAGATATGTGATTCTACTTACATGCACACCATTTTTTTCTGTGAACCTACCTGCCAAATATGTTCCAATGTGGGCCTGGTCCCCCACCCCCCCTTCTGAATACATGAATGTGCTTCCTCCACATTTCTAAAATGATAGATCTGTCATCCTTTTTAAAAAGAGCATGGATTTGTTTAATTATTATTTTTTTAAAAAAACATTTATATACAAAAATATGTTACAGTGGTTTATAACAATAAAAAACATAAAACCAAACAATAACATCTTGAAAAGTTAAAAAGAATTTAAAAGCAAAAAGAAACCAGCAGATCTTATTTGCCTGCATAGGTATTGTGGAATAGAAAAGTTTTCTTTTTTAAAAAAATAATTATTATTATTTTCCATTTTAACAATCCAATCAAATCACATTAAATATTCCAGATTATACAAATACATATCATATAGTCCAAATATTCCACGAAGTTATAAATTTTTATTGGGACTTCCCATGATTCAAGTTCGGTGGGGCTCTGATCATCTTATATCTTTACTGCCTTGAGTTTCCAAAAGTTCCTTTAAATCTTCCTGTTGTTACCCTTCCTTCTTACTTGGCCTCTGAGTTGTTTCCACAGGCGAGTTGAAGTAAGCAATGATGTGCTTCTGTGTGAAATTGGTGGAGTAGAAAAGTTTTCAGCAGGCCTTTAAAAGTTGGCACAGAAGGCTCCTGCAGAATCAACAGGAGCAGGGTGTTCCTTATGACTGGGCTGATGACACTAAAGGCTCAGTTTCTTCTTGTTGTGAAATGAGCCTCACCAACTCAGGGAATGGCCAAAGATTCTCCTGCAGTTGATCTCAGTGATTGAGCTGGGATAGAAGGGTTCAGGCGATTCCTGAGCTATGCTGGACCCTAGTTGTTCAGGACTTTGCAAATCAATTCAAGTACCTTGAACCTGGGTCAGTAACACATGGGCAGCGAGTGCAGCCATTAACCATGGTGTTCACATGTTCTTGAGGAGAAGCTCCCATCAGCAATCTGGCTGCAGCATTCTGCACTAGCTGGAGCTTCTGAACCAGACCCAAGGGCAGCCCCACATATAGAACACATTACAGTGGTGCCTCGCAAGACGAAATTAATTCGTTCCGCAAGTCTCTTCGTCTTGCGGTTTTTTCATCTTGCGATGCACGGTTTCCCATAGGAATGCATTGAAAATCAATTAATGCGTTCCTAGGGAAACCGCCTTCAGACCAGGTCCGGGGACAGTCTGTCCCCGGACCTCTTCTGAAGGCTGGGGGGGGACAAGGGCTTTTCTTCCCACCCCCAGCATTTTAAAAAACCCTGGGACAGCGGAGGACTTCTCCGCTGTCCGGGGCGATCTTAAAATGCTGGCGGGCGGCATTTTAAAATCGCCCCGGACAGCGGAGGACTTCTCCGCTGTCCGGGGCGATTTAAAAGCCCCTGGGAAGGCAGGCAGGGGGGACAAAGACTTTTGCCCCCCGCCAGCCTTCAGAAGAGGTCCTGGGGGCAGCGGGAAGCGAAGCGCTTCGCTTCCCCGCTTCCCCCCGACGTCTTTTGCAGCAAGGGGCTGCGGGGAGATCGCTATCTCCCCGCAACCCCTTGCTTCAGAAGAGGTCCAGGGGCAGCGGGAAGCGAAGCGCTTCGCTTCCCCGCTTCCCCCGGTCTTTTGCAGCAAGGGGCTGCAGGGAGGTCGCTATCTCCCCGCAACCCCTTGCTTCAGAAGAGGTCCGGGAGCAGCGGGAAGCGAAGCGCTTCGCTTCCCCGCTTCCCCCGGTCTTTTGCAGCAAGGGGCTGCAGGGAGATCGCTATCTCCCCGCAACCCCTTGCTTCAGAAGAGGTCCGGGAGCAGCGGGAAGCGAAGCGCTTCGCTTCCCCGCTTCCCCCGGTCTTTTGCAGCAAGGGGCTGCAGGGAGATCGCTATCTCCCCGCAACCCCTTGCTTCAGAAGAGGTCCGGGAGCAGCGGGAAGCGAAGCGCTTCGCTTCCCCGCTTCCCCCGGTCTTTTGCAGCAAGGGGCTGCAGGGAGATCGCTATCTCCCCGCAACCCCTTGCTTCAGAAGAGGTCCGGGAGCAGCGGGAAGCGAAGCGCTTCGCTTCCCCGCTTCCCCCGGTCTTTTGCAGCAAGGGGCTGCAGGGAGATCGCTATCTCCCCGCAACCCCTTGCTTCAGAAGAGGTCCGGGAGCAGCGGGAAGCGAAGCGCTTCGCTTCCCCGCTTCCCCCGGTCTTTTGCAGCAAGGGGCTGCAGGGAGATCGCTATCTCCCCGCAACCCCTTGCTTCAGAAGAGGTCCGGGAGCAGCGGGAAGCGAAGCGCTTCGCTTCCCCGCTTCCCCCGGTCTTTTGCAGCAAGGGGCTGCGGGGAGATCGCTATCTCCCCGCAACCCCTTGCTTCAGAAGAGGTCCAGGGGCAGCGGGAAGCGAAGCGCTTCGCTTCCCCGCTTCCCCCGGTCTTTTGCAGCAAGGGGCTGCAGGGAGGTCGCTATCTCCCCGCAACCCCTTGCTTCAGAAGAGGTCCGGGAGCAGCGGGAAGCGAAGCGCTTCGCTTCCCCGCTTCCCCCGGTCTTTTGCAGCAAGGGGCTGCAGGGAGATCGCTATCTCCCCGCAACCCCTTGCTTCAGAAGAGGTCCGGGAGCAGCGGGAAGCGAAGCGCTTCGCTTCCCCGCTTCCCCCGGTCTTTTGCAGCAAGGGGCTGCAGGGAGATCGCTATCTCCCCGCAACCCCTTGCTTCAGAAGAGGTCCGGGAGCAGCGGGAAGCGAAGCGCTTCGCTTCCCCGCTTCCCCCGGTCTTTTGCAGCAAGGGGCTGCAGGGAGATCGCTATCTCCCCGCAACCCCTTGCTTCAGAAGAGGTCCGGGAGCAGCGGGAAGCGAAGCGCTTCGCTTCCCCGCTTCCCCCGGTCTTTTGCAGCAAGGGGCTGCAGGGAGATCGCTATCTCCCCGCAACCCCTTGCTTCAGAAGAGGTCCGGGAGCAGCGGGAAGCGAAGCGCTTCGCTTCCCCGCTTCCCCCGGTCTTTTGCAGCAAGGGGCTGCAGGGAGATCGCTATCTCCCCGCAACCCCTTGCTTCAGAAGAGGTCCGGGAGCAGCGGGAAGCGAAGCGCTTCGCTTCCCCGCTTCCCCCGGTCTTCTGCAGCAAGGGGCTGCAGGGAGATCGCTATCTCCCCGCAACCCCTTGCTTCAGAAGAGGTCCGGGAGCAGCGGGAAGCGAAGCGCTTCGCTTCCCCGCTTCCCCCGACGTCTTTTGCAGCAAGGGGCTGCAGGGAGATCGCTATCTCCCCCCAGCCCCCTGCGACCCTCCCCCGGCTGGAGAGGTGACACGCGCCTATGGCAGGAGCCTCCATAGACGCACGTCACCTCTCCAGCTGGGAGAGCGCGCACGGGGCTAAAGCAGCCCCCTGCGACCCTCCCCCGGCTGGAGAGGTGACACGCGCCTACGGCAGGAGCCTCCATAGGCGCACGTCACCTCTCCAGCTGGGAGAGCGCGCGCGGGGCTAAAGCAGCCCCCTGCGACCCTCCCCCGGCTGGAGAGGTGACGCGCGCCTATGGAGGCTCCTGCCCCGCTCGGGATGGCAGTCCCGGCAGGGCAGACAGCTCTGCGCCGCCATCCCGAGCGGGGCGGGACTTAGCGCCCCGCTCGGGATGGTGGCGCAGATCTGCCTGCAGTCCCAGGACGGCAGACAGCTCTGCGCCGCCATCCCGAGCGGGGCGGGACTTAGCGCCCCGCTCGGGATGGTGGCGCAGATCTGCCTGCAGTCCCAGGACGGCAGACAGCTCTGCGCCGCCATCCCGAGCGGGGCGGGACTTAGCGCCCCGCTTGGGATGGCGGCGCAGATGTGCCTGCCGTCCCCGGACGGCAGACAGCTTTGCGCGGCCATCTGGAGCGGGGCGGGCTTCTCCCCCGGCTCCCGATGGCCGTGCAGAGCCCGCGCTGATCCCGGCACGGCAGACAGCTCTGCGCCGCCATCCCGAGCGGGGCGGGACTTCTCCGCTGTCCCGGGAAGGCAGGCGGGGGGAGCAAAGACTTTTGCCCCCCGCCGGCCTTCAGAAGAGGTCCAGGACCTCTTCTGAAGGCCGGCTGTGGGCGAAAGTCTTTGCTCCCGACCGCCAGCAATTTAAAACAGGTCCCCGGAGATTTCCCTATGGGCTTTCGTCTTGCGAAGCAAGCCCATAGGGAAATTCGTCTTGCGAAGTGCCTCCGAAACAGAAAACCCTTTCGTCTTGCGGGTTTTCCGTCTTGCGAGGCATTCGTCTTGCGGGGTACCACTGTACAGTAATCTAGTCCCAAGGTTACCAGTGTGTGGACTGCAGTGGTCAGACTATCTCTGTCCTGGAACAGGTGTAGTTGGCGAACCAGATGAAGCTGGTAAAAGGCACTCCTAGTCACAGAGGACACCTAGGTCCCAGTGATAAAGGTGTATCCAGGAGTACCTTCAAACTATGCACTTGCTCCATCAGAAGGGATGCAACCCCATTCAGAACAAGTAACTTGCCAATTTCCAGAATGTGGGAACCACCCACTCAAATAACCTTTGTGGGTTAAACCACAGAGCCTAGGACTTGCCGATCAGAAGGTCGGCGGTTCGAATCCCTGCGACGGTCCCTGCTCCTGCCAACCTAGCAGTTTGAAAGCACATCAAAGTGCAAGTAGATAAATAGGTACTGCTCTGGCAGGAAGGTAAACGGCATTTCCGTGTGCTGCTCTGGTTTGCCAGAAGCGTCTTAGTCATGCTGGGCACATGACCTGGAAGCTGTACGCTGGCTCCCTCGGCCAATAAAGCGAGATGAGCGCCGCAACCCCAGAGTCAGTCATGACTGGACCTAATGGTCAGGGGTCCCTTTACCTTTACCTTTACTATCTGGACACTGATCCAAAGTGTTCACAGCCTCTCCTGGTTCAGATGTTGCAGAGAAGTAGAGCTGTATATCATCAGAATACTGGTTGCCCCAAAACTCCTAATGGCATCTCCCAAGAGCTTCACATAGATATTAAATAGCACTGATTCAGTTCTACTCTCTGGACATGAATTTGATGTGAATGGAACCACTGTAATACAGTACCTTCGATGCCCATCTCACTTGGTCTGTCCAGGAGGATACAGTGGTCAGTGATATCAAAAGCCACAGAGATCAAGCCACCCAGAGTGGCTGGGGCAATCCAGTCGGATAGGCACTATATTATTAATTAATTAATTAATTATCAGAAGTAACAGGGTCACACTCCCATGTCCCTGTCATGATAAAGGTCCTCCATCAGGGCAACCAAGACTGATTCAGTTCTGAAACCAAGTCTGAACTCAGATGGTAGTGGATTTAGATAATCGTTCTATTCCAGGAATGCCTGTAGTTGCTCTCCATCACCCTGTAGTTGTTATACTCCGTTGGGTCTAGGGTTGGCTTTTTGAGGAGTAGATACACGGCTGCCTCTTTTAGGGCAGTGGGCACCGCTCTTATCACACAAGGATGCATTTATCACACTTTTGACCCGTCCACTCACCCCAGCCCAGCTAGTTTAATAAGCCAGGATGGACAAGGATCACTTCATGTGTCTTGTCCATATTCCCAGACCACATCAATTGGAAATGATCTCACAACACCGAGCTTGATGTTGCATTGAACACCTGGTCAGGTACTCTCACAGCAGTAGTATCTAAATCACTGTAGAGCTGAGCAACTTTATCCTTGAAGTGTTTAGCTATCTGGATACAGCTAGTTACTGTGTGCTCCAGAGATCCACCTCCTGGTCAGGAGTAAGCAACCTCCAGACCACACAGAACAGCTCTGCTGGGCGGCTTCCCAAGGATGCAATGGAGGCAGTGAAATAGGATCTCTTTGCTGTCCTCACTGCCACATGGTAGGCCTGATTATGATCTTGAACAAATGCTCAGCTAGCTCCTAAGTGAGATTTGTGCCTCTTATGCTCCAACCCTCTTCCAGTCTGCCTCATTGACCTCAACTCCTCCATGTACCAAGCCGTGAAACAGACCCCACAGGGCTAGAGAGGGTACTCAGAAGTGATCATGAGTCTCACCATTCCACAGTGGAACTAAGACCTCAACAGGAACACCCCCTCTGTCCACAGGGAAGTTCCCCAGAGGTGTCAAGAATCCACCAAATTCCATCTGTTTCTGGTGGCAGACCATCCTAACTGGTCTCCCACCCTTGTAAGGGGGGACAGACATAGCAAGTCCAAACCTCACCAGGAAGTCATCTGACTCTGACAAAGGGGTGATAATCAAACACACACCATTTCCAGACCACCCCCTCCCCACGTGGATCAAAGGCTACTTCTGTGCATTGGACCGATAACTGTGTGAGACAGATTCAGGTAGGTAGCCATGTTGGTCTGACACAGCTGAAATATATTAAAAAATTGTCCAGTAGCACCCTAGAGACCAACTAAGTTTGTTCTTGGTGTAAGCTTTCGTGTGCATGAACACTTCTTCAGATACTGAGACAGGCCCATGGTTGCATCATGGACCTGAGGCATCATCAATGTGGATGTTGTGGATGTTGGAGTCGTCCAAAACCATTCAGTCCAGGGTCTGTATCCTGCACACCCTTCCTGGTCTGATGTCTGGTCTCCTTCCTCTCTTCCAGGCACTTGAATCTGAGTGTGCGACCAAAAACCTTGTCCACGCTGGTGAGAAGCGGAGTCCCTGAAGCTCTCCGGGGGGAGGTTTGGCAGCTGCTTGCGGGATGTCACAACAACGACCACCTGGTGGAGAAGTACCGGATCCTCATCACAAAGGTAGGCCAATGGAACTGTCTGTGCTTGGGGGGAGGGGAGAGAATGGTTTAGTCCGATAGCCACTTCAGGAGATTCCTCTGCCTGACACGTTCATCTTTTTGGCGCTGATGGCTTTCAGTCTGTTTCTGTGGAATCCTGGAGCCATCTCTGAAGGTTATTGGAGGCTCCTCAGTAAGATCACCAGTAATGGCAGATGCTTCCTTGAGGGGGCACTGACTCACTGCCGCCGCTCCCCTGTTAATGTACAACTGTGGCAGAGCTGTGAATGCATTCTAAGGCAGCAGTGGGGTTTGTTTATGTCATAACATTTATAGACTGCTTGACTGTAAAGAAAAAATGTTAAAGCGGCCCACAAAAAGAATAAAACAGTTATCAGTAAAAACAGTTAAAAACAGCTATTTAAATCTTTCAAATAATAACTGAAATAACAAGTTAAAGGACTTGTCAGCATTCTGTGTATCTGGATAGGCTTGCCTGAACAGAAATGTTTTCAGCAGGCACTAAAAAGTGTATAAACAGTGCCACCTGGCTGACGTTAATAGTCAGGGAGTTTCAAGTGTGGAAACTGCCTTACCAAAAGACTCTCATAAGTGCAGAACGAGTATTATGTGGCACATGTAACAGTTCCTGTTCCACAGATTGAAGAGGGGTTGGGAGCAGGGGCACTGTTATGCAGTGGGTCCACTCCTTCCTCCTGGGCTGTGTCTAGAAAGTGGTGTTGAGGCAGGAGTGTTCAGACCCCTGGGCGCTCACTTGGGCTCTGTCCTCTCCCCCATGCTTTTTAACATCTATATGAAGCTGCTGGGCGAGATCATCAGGGGGGTTGGGCTGGGTGTTCATCGGTATGCGGAAGATACCCAGCTCTACCTCTCTTTTAAATCAGAACCAGTGAAGGCGGTGAATGTGCTGTGTGAATGTCTGAAGGTGGGTGGAGGATGGTTAATGGATTGAGGTTGAATCTTGACAAGACAGAAGTACTATTTGGGGGGGATAGGGGAGGGCAGGTGTGGGGGACTCCTTGGTGCTGAATGGCATAACTGAGCCCATATAAGACCAGATGCACAGCCTAGGAGTCATTTTGGACTCACAGCTGTCTATGGAGGTGCTCTGGTTATCTCCTGGTTGGACTACTGCAACATGCTCTACGTGGGGCTACCTTTGACGGTTACTTGGAAACTACAACTAATCCAGAATGCAGCAGCTCGACTGGAGACTGGGAGTGGCTGCCAGGAGCATATAACACCAGTCCCGAAAGACCTACCGTATTTTTCGCCCCATAAGACGCACCGGCCCATAAGACGCACCTAGTTTTTTGGGGGGGAAATAAAGGAAAAAAATTTTATTTCCCCCCCCAGGTGCGCTGCGCTACACCAGGAGCTTGGGGCGTGCGGAGCTCAGCGCCCCAAGCTTCTGCGTGCAGGCAAGGTCTCCGCTAGCGTGGGAGAGCTGGGCGCCTCTCCCAGGGCTAGCGGACCCCTGCGCTAATCCAGAAGCTTGGGACGAGCTGAGGTCAGCGCGCCCCAAGCTTCTGCGTGCGCGCAAGCAGTCCGCTATCCTTGGGATAGCCGCGGGGCTCTCCCAGGGCTAGCGGATCGCTGCGCTACACCAGGAGCTTGGGGCGTGCTGAGCTCAGCGCGCCCCAAGCTTCTAGGTGCGCGCAAGCAGTCCGCTGCCGCCCCAAGCCTCGCGCACCTGGTGGGACCTCCTGCCGGGTGCGCGAGGCTTGCAGACACTCGCCCGAAGCAGGGAGAGCCCTCCGGAGGGCTCCCCGTGCTTCGGGCGACAGGCTGCCGCCCCAAGCCTCGCGCACCGGGCGGGACCTCCTGCCGGGCGCGCGAGGCTTGCTGGCATTCGCCCGAAGCAGGGAGAGCCCTCCCCAGGGCTCCCCGTGCTTCGGGCGACAGGCTGCCGCCCCAAGCCTCGCGCACCGGGCGGGACCTCCTGCCGGGCGCGCGAGGCTTGCAGGCATTCGCCCGAAGCAGGGAGAGCCCTCCGGAGGGCTCCCCGTGCTTCGGGCGACGGGCTGCCGCCCCAAGCCTCGCGCACCGGGCGGGACCTCCTGCCAGGCGCGCGAGGCTTGCAGGCATTTGCCCGAAGCAGGGAGAGCCCTCCCCAGGGCTCCCCGTGCTTCGGGCGACAGGCTGCCTCCCCAAGCCTCGCGCACCGGGCGGGACCTCCTGCCGGGTGCGCGAGGCTTGCAGACACTCGCCCGAAGCAGGGAGAGCCCTCCGGAGGGCTCCCTGTGCTTCGGGCGACAGGCTGCCGCCCCAAGCCTCGCGCACCGGGCGGGACCTCCTGCCGGGCGCGCGAGGCTTGCAGGCATTCGCCCGAAGCAGGGAGAGCCCTCCCCAGGGCTCCCCGTGCTTCGGGCGACAGGCTGCCGCCCCAAGCCTCGCGCACCGGGCGGGACCTCCTGCCGGGCGCGCGAGGCTTGCAGGCATTCGCCCGAAGCAGGGAGAGCCCTCCGGAGGGCTCCCCGTGCTTCGGGCGACGGGCTGCCGCCCCAAGCCTCGCGCACCGGGCGGGACCTCCTGCCGGGTGCGCGAGGCTTGCAGGCATTCGCCCGAAGCAGGGAGAGCCCTCCGGAGGGCTCCCCGTGCTTCGGGCGACAGGCTGCCGCCCCAAGCCTTGCGCACCCGGTGGGACCTCCTGCCGGGCGCGCGAGGATTGCAGGCATTCGCCCCATAAGACGCACCCCGATTTCCCCTTCATTTTTGGAGGGGAAAAAGTGCGTCTTATGGGGCGAAAAATACGGTACATTAGCTCCCAGTATGTTTCCAAGCACAATTCAAAGTGTCAGTGCTGACCTTTAAAGCCCTAAACAGCCTCGGTCCTGTATATCTGAAGGAGCATCTCCACCCCCATCGTTCTACCCGGACACTGAGGTCCAGCTCTGAGGGCCTTCTGGCAGTTCCCTCACTGCAAGAAGTGAAGTTACAGGGAAGTTACAGTTGGCTGTGGTGCCCTCCCTGTGGAATGCCCTCCCATCAGATGTTAATGAGATAAAGAACTATACCACTTTTAGGGTATAGGTGGGTTTTTTAGGGATAGGTTTTTTAGGGAGGTGGGTGGTCATCTCAGTCTAAACCACTGAGTGTCTTGTGCTTGTCGATCAGAAGGTCAGCGGTTCGAATCCCCACGATGGGGTGAGCGCCCATTGCTCTGTCCAGCTTCTGCCAACCTAGCAGTTCGAAAGCACGTCAGTACAAGTAGGTAAATAGGTACCAATGCGGCAGGAAGATAAACACGTTTCCGTGTGCTCTGGCTTCCCTCACAATATCCCATTGCACCAGAAGCAGTTTAGTCATGCTGGCTACATGACGCAGAAAGCTGTCTGCAGACAAACGCCAGCTCCCTTGGCTTGAAGCGAAATGTGCGCGGCACCCCATGGTTGCCTTTGACATGACTTAACCATCCAGGGTTCCTTTACCACTTTTAAAAGACATCTGAAGGCAGCCCTGTATTGGGAGTTTTTTAATGTTTGACGTTTTATTATGTTCTTATGTGTGCTGGAAGCTGCCCAGAGCGGCTGGGCAACCTGGTCAGATGGGTGGGGTATAAATAATATAATAAATCAATTAAGTGGTTGAGTGGGCATATATGTGGTAAAGTGAACTACAACCCTCATCAATCCCAGCCAGCATGTACCAGGGTTGGCAAAGGTTGGTCTGTAACCAGACACGTACAGTGGTGCCCCGCAAGACGAATGCCTCGCAAGACGGAAAACTCGCTAGACGAAAGAGTTTTCCGTTTTGGAGGTGCTTCGCAAAACGAATCTCCTATGGGCTTGCTTCGCAAGACGACAATGTCTTGCAAGTTCCTGCTGGTTTTCCCCCCTCCCCCCCTTTTCTAAGCCGCTAAGCCGTTTATCAGCTGATTCGATCAGCAGATAAGCCACTAAAAGCAGCTAAAAGCCGCTAATAGCGCTAATCCGCTTATCAGCTGATCCGATCAGCAGATAAGCCGCTAATAGCGCTAATCCGCTAATCCTTCAATGGGCTTGCTTCGCAAGACGGAAAAAACCGCTAGACGAAGAGAATCACAGAACGGATTCTTTTCGTCTTGCGAGGCACCACTGTATGTGGGAAATGGCTTTCAAGCTGAGTGGAGCCAGCATTTTCAGAGGCAGAATGTGCATGGAGTAGCAGGTGCTGTGGGCAAAAGGCTGTTGCTTGTAAGTATCCCTGAAGCTTCCAGCAGCCCACCATAGGAAGCAGGATGTTGACTAGGTGCACCGTTTGGTCTGCTGCGTCCTGTGCTTTGTTCATGCCTAGCAGCCTCCTCCAACCTGGGCGATGCTAGTTGAGACTGAGGGGAGTTGTAGTTCAAAACATCTGGTTGAGGAAGGCTGCTGCCTAAGGTCATAATCTTGTGGTGAAGGGCTTGGGTGCATGGGAAAACTGTAGGTCACCACTCATTATGGTGCCAACCTTTGTAGAAACACAAATATGGCCTTACCATTTAAAAAAATTGTTTCCTCCTTTCTTTTGTTGTTTAAGCAACAGCCTCTGTTGCTTCTTTTTTACTGCCACAGGCTTGGATGTGCTCACTGAGAATGTCAGTCAGCAAAATTAGCTCAGTGGGTTTTTAAAATGCAGCTTGTTTGCATTTATTTATAATGCATTGCATATATTATATTGCGTCAACTTCTGGCAGTGCTCTTTTCATCTTCATTGTTCCTTATGAAAACATTTAGCCAAAGCCAATAAAAGTACAGTTGAATTGGGTCCTAGGTCTGTGACTTAATCCTTGGGGAAGAGTATTTGGGCAGATAGATGGTGGCCTGGTTTTGTGGAGGGCATCAAATTAGTATAATGAATGATAGATGCTATTATCTACCAGGTTGGGAACTGGGTGGGCAGAAATCTGGGATTGCTCAGCAGAAGTAATGAAATCTGTTTGAAAGCTGCCGAGAAGATGGTTGTAATCTCACTGTTCTTTCCGTATTAAAACTGGTGCTAATCCATTTTCTTTATGTCTTGCTACAGCCTTGCATTTAACAGCTAACCTGGTAGCCTTAGATGACCAGGAATTTCACGCAGGCGAGTGAGTGGGCTGGCAGAAGAGGAACAGACTCTTCCATCCCTCATCCACCAGCCTACTTGGTGTCCATGCTGGGAGTGTAAAAACTGTGATGCATTTGTCAGCGCAGCACTGTGGCAATGAGTTTTAATGTCAACAGACATTTGCAAGATGTATTCTGAGTCTAAATTTGTGGCAGTTGGGTGCCTTAAAGCCACCCACATTTCACGCTGGGGCTCTTGCCAGCTGTGCAGCACAGAAACCTGTCAAATGAATGTGGTATTTGAGGTGGAATGAATGAAGGAGACAGGTGCATGCAAGCCCCCCGCCCCCTTTTGTGGCAACTAGCATGGTAAAGGGTACTGAAGAAGCAGGGAATATAGGAAAGCTCTCCAGTTGGCGGCATTAGCAGCTTCTGCTGGGTTGCTTGGAAGAAGGTTGTGATGCAGCTTTGAAAGAAGAGTATGATTATTTGGAACGGGGAAACAGTAATTGCATTTGGGTTCCAGGGAATCTGCCTGGCCTGCTCAGAACCAGACGGAGACAGTGTTACTCACCCACATGCTTGCATCGTGGTATTAATGTGTGGGGTCTGCATAGGTGATTCACTTAATCTTCCTATACCTGTTGATCCTACCTGTAAATCATGCTCTCCCCATCCCACAAGCACACATACTAGTGGAATGCCACAAACGCAGAGTTTCAAACACCTAGTTTTCTTTGCAAGGCACTGCTCCTTGCTTGCTGCTGGAGCTTATATGTTCTGTGCCAGACCTGCATCTCCTTCCAGTTTCCTCAGCCCAAATCCTTCCGTTGCTGTCTGCCTTTTGAGACTGGTGCAGTGGGACTTGCTGTCTGAATTGGCTCACAGTATTGATTTAGCTGCCTCCTAGAACAGGCATAGGCAAACTCGGCCCTCCAGATGTTTTTTGGCCTACAACTCCCATGATCCCTAGCTAGCAGGACCAGTGATCAGGGATGATGGGAACTGTAGTCCCAAAACATCTGGAGGGCTGAGTTTGCCTATGCCTGTCCTAGATCTTCTTGATTGGGCCACCTGTTACGCTACCCACCTGCTTCTCTTCCCCTTTCTCCCAATAGCCACCATCAGTTTTCCAGATAATATCATCTCCCAGGCTGGCCTTCAATCAGAATTCTGTCAAAAATGCCAGTTTTGGTGGATTAGGAGTTTGCTAGGCAGACAAGCAAGCAAGAAGTCTGGTTGCTGTGGTTCTGTTCCCTCCTGCCCAAAAGCAGTTGATACTCTCACATGCCTACTTTTTTGCTATCCTAAAACAGCACCTCTCCACTCTTCTCCAACATCCTGACTGTGCTTGATTTGCAGGAGATTTATCTTTCTCTCCATGCTGTTGCTCTACTGGTCTTTGGGGGGGGGCATCAGGAGGAGAACTGGTTTTCTGCAGACTCATTTGCATTTTGAGTAACAATGCTCTCAGAATTTTGGGTGAGCTTGGTGTAGAATTTGCATTCACTTGGGAAACAGTGAATACAGCCTGAGAAGAAAAAGAAATGGCACTGGCTTTCTGGATGCCAGCTTCCAATTCTCAGGAAGTTAAATAGCATCTTAAATAGCCCCTTTCAAAATCTTCAGGTTCCTATCCCCCAAATTTCGTGACTTTGAAAACATAGGAAGAAGCTTCCTTTATAGTGTGCCAGACCAGGTTCTGCCTCCACAGGAGGCAGCAATGCTTCAGTTGCTGGAAACCACAGGAGGAGAGAGGCTCTTGTTCTCCAATCTTGCTTGCAGGGTCTTGCTTCCAGCCATCTGGCTGGCCACTGTGAGAACAGGACGCTGGACTAGATGAGCCATTGGCCTGACCCACCAGGTTATTCTTATGTTCTTTATTTCAATCTATCTCCATATTGTTTATGCTGACTGGCAGTGACTCTCCAGGGTTCCAGACACGGTTCTTTCCCAACTCTACCTGGTGATGCCTGGAATCGAACCTGCGACCACCTGCTTGCAAGCCAGATGCTCTGCCACTGAGCTATAGACCTTTCCCAACTTCTCTTTCCCTTGCTTTTAAAGGCTATATGCCAAGAAACCCAGAAGGATGTTGTAGAAGCCAAGATATGCACTTTCTAGCCTAGCTTGGTCCTCTGGGTCTCTCCCTCCTTTGAGGGGGGGGGGGCAAAGGACAGGGGTCTGATTTTTCTCCCTGGGAATTTTGATCTCTTGCTTTACTTTGATAGCCAGACCAGCATCCATCCTTCTGTCACTATACATTTTTATTTTTAAACAGGCTGAATTTTTGTGTGTTGTTTCTTTTTAGAGGCTGCACTGAGCCACAAATGGCTGTTTGGCTTCTCCTTCCGCATGAGTAGCTGCTCCACTGACCCAGCAAGCTGCTGCTTCAGCTTGTGCTGGCTCAGCAAAAGGGGAGCAACAAATGAGGAGATCCATAATGCAACCCTGATGGACTCGCCTAGTTTTCCTGGCAGGTTAATGAACTGCTGTCAGGCTTGGAGTCGAGAGGAGTCCTTTGGGCACATAAGAGGAGCCTGCAAAAGCAGACCAGTGGCCCATACAACATCCTCCCGATTTCACAGTGGCCACCCAGGTGTCTCTGGGAAACCAACAAGCAGGATTTGAGCACAGGAGCAATCCCTCACCCTGTAGCTTCCGGTTGAGCTCTGCAGAACAAAACAGAAACACTGAATGCGTCAGATGTGGGAAGCCTCTTTCTGGTGGCATACTGGCTATTTTCACTGTGACATCCGGGAGATGCTGAGTAAATGCAACTGCAAAAGGAGCTGGTGGAGTGTCTGAAAGGCCTGTCAGTTGGAATATCTCTGAAAACCAACTCCCTTTCTTAGCTAGGACTCAAAACCTTTGTTTCAGAAGTTTGCCCTTGATGACTTTTGCCCCTCTGTCCTCACTGGTGGGTCTGTGCCCCGCATGGCTGAAGGCCCTTACATTAACACATCCATCTGCTGCTGCTCTGGAACCATTTCCCCAGCAGATGTCTCCGGAGCGAATAGAACTGGATGAAGTGAGAGCTGCTGCAGTAAATCTTGTGGCCCTTTTGCCTTTCCATTCAACTAGTTAGAAAGTTTTCCAGGAGAATACATATCCAGGCATGTGTCAAATAATTCTGGCTGTCATTTCACAACAGCAGAGATTGGGATTGGCACTTCATCTCCCCACAGGCAGGTGGGTATTGTCCCAATAGCTGTGCTGACACCTATTTACAGAACTCTTTGTGGATTAAATAATTTGAGTTCTGGCTTCCATTCCTCCCAGTACAGTTCAAACCACTAGTTATAGAATACAGTCGTACATTGGAAGTTGAACGCCTTGTGAATTGAACGTTTTGGTTCCTGAACGCCGCAAACTCAGAAGTGATTGTTCCGGTTTGCGAACATTCTTTGGAACCCAAACATCCGACACAGGTTCCACGGCTTCCGATTGACTGCAGAAGTTTCCCGCAGCCAATTGGAAGCAATGCTTTGCTTTCCGAATGTTTTGGAAGTGTTTGAAAACGGATTTCTGAAACGGATTCCATTCGACTTCCGAGGTATGACTGTAGTAGAATTGTAGAGTTGGAAGGGACCCTGAGGGTCACCTAGTCCAAGCCCCTGGAATGCAGTAATCACAACTAAAGAATCCCTGACAAGTGGCCATCCAGCCTCCCTTTTAAAACCTCCAGGGAAGGAAAGTCCACAGCCTTCCAAGACTGTTTCACTGTTGAACCATCAAAAAGTTCTTCCTAATGTTTAGTCACAATATGCCTTCCTGTCATTTGAGTCCATTGGTTTGGGTCCTGTCCTCTGGAGCAGAAGAAAACAGGCCTGCTCCATCTTAGGTGACAGCCCTTTAGATATTTGAAGATGGCTATCATATTTCCTCTCACTCTCCTGTTTTCCTAAACACACCCCACTCCCTCAACCATTCCTCATAAGCAGGGCTGTCTTTACCCAGGGGTGCAGGGCACCCAGGCGCTGAATTCTGGGGAGGCCCTACCGCTGAAGCCGCCTAAGCTCTTAACTATCTACCTGTTATGAAAAAATAAGTAATTTTGATCAAGCTGACATTCAAAGCTGGCCTCCCCCCCGGCCGCTTTCTCCTCCCCAGAGTTCTGCCCTGCATGGAGAGGCGTTGCTTTCTTGCCCACCATCAGCATGGCTGCTGCGTCCCTCTTCTTCTTCTCCTTCCTCCTCCTGGGGAGCTTTTAAAAGTGCCTGGATGTGAAGCTGCGTGCCTTTGCGGAGCTTGGGCGCCCGGTTCTTGAGGGGCGACAGCAGCAATACTTGGAAGGGCAGGCTGCCGCCATGGCCTTGCCTGCAACCACGGAGAAGTATGTCTTGGGTGCAGACGTGGGCAGTCTAAATTTGGGGGCACTGGGCGGCTCTTTGTACCCCAGCGGCGCATATGCTAAAGACAGCCCTGCTCATAAGGCTTGTTTTCCAGGACCTTTATTACCTATAAAGAGTTTGTTTGTGAACCTGCTAGCCTCAATTTCGGCTGTTGTATGTGTCACTGAAGCAAGGTTGTGGCTTCTATGAGAAACGTTTAAAGTTGGCTTTGTGTCCTGGCCTGTTCGGGATTCACAAGCCATAGTTTCCCCATTTGGACGTAACAGGAAACTATGGCTTAACTGTGGCTTCCTGGCTCGTTTATTCATTCACACAAAGGAAGGAGCGAAGTGCTTAAAAGCAGGTGCTTGAAGCTTATTTATATGGTGGCTTATTAAGCTAAGATTTGATCAAGGGATTGCAGCCATTGTGTTTGCTTCTATAGAGGCTTTGATGCTGTCCTCTGAGGGACGCTCTTGCACAGTTCCTACTTACTGTAAGTCAGATACCTTTCAGTTGTGTCTTCCCCATAATGTCCAGATCACTATCATTTAGTGGTGATTTTGTATAGGACCTGCTAAGAGCGTGGCAGAGCATAATTGCCAAGCTTAAACATCTCAGTGGGCATGGGAGTGTGCCAGCTGGGTTGGGTTCAGATGGTTTAAACCACGTGGAGAGTGTGTCTTGGGAGAGAGAGCGTGCACTTTGGGATGTGTGAAGCATGCCGTCTGCCCCGCCCCCTCGCAGCCCACTCCCATGCGCCTAACTCAGAAGGGCATATTAGGATTTTTGCTGCACATCTTAGGTGAAGAAGGACAGCTTTGGAAAAAACAACAACTTAATGCCTTGGTGATCCGCCAAGGAAAGACGCGTTGCAAACCTGTAAGGGAACAGGACCTCTGAGCGCACGGTTACTCTTCGCACCTCCGAGAGCCCCTTCAGAAGAACGAAGCGGGTGGGCTTGGCTCCTGGCAGACTCAGCCGCGGCCCCTCTTTGCTAAAGGGCGGGGCGCTCCTCTTTGGAGATGAGGGGGCGCACCGGCGATCGAGCCAGGAAACGAGGGCGCGCGCGCCTTTGCTGCGGCTATCCGGGCGCGGAAGGGAGGCTCTTGGCTGCGCCCCCACTCCTCCTGTCGTCGCCGCCGCCGCCGCCTGGATCGTCTTCCTTTGTCCGCCCCCTCCCTCGCACCTGGGTTCCTCCCCCTGCGCCGCGCAGGCTCTTCTACGGCCGGCAGCTGCTCTGCCTGGCTGGGCGCATCAAAAGCAGCCGCTGCCGCGTCCCTCTGCGTCTGCTCCCGGCGCTCGCTTCGCCTTTGTCCCTCTCGGCTGCAGGTAGGCAGGAGGGCAGCTCAGCCTAGCCCAGCCGTGGGGGAGGGGGAGGGACCCGCAGGCCGGACCCTCTCTTCTTCCTCCTCTTTCCTCACTCCTGCATCGACGGAGAGGTGCGGGATCCGGCGCGGCGGCGGCGGCGCCCATTCTCCAGCCGGCTGCGGAGAGGCTAGCCGAAGTCCTTCAGCGTTGTGGGTGAGGAGGCCGGCTTGTACGCGTCCTGAAGCTATGGGAGGGGGGATGCTGTAAAGGCACCCCTCCCTCCTTTCCTTTTCATCTAGCACCCGCCCTCGCGTGGCTATTGCTGGATCCCCCCCTCCCCATTGCACAAGCAAGCGAGCTTCCCTCCATCCCTTTTCTCTATCGCCCCCCCCCTTCCACGCATCTGTGCGTGGTGTGTTGCTGAGCTGCCAGCAGAGAGAGAGAGGAGGAGGAGGAGGAGGGGGCGGTGGCTGTGGAGGCTGCAGCCTAAAGAGCTGGTGTTTCCAGGAGGGAGCCACTGCGGACAATGCCCAGCAGCTCCAAGGAGCTTCTGCATCCCTCTCCATCTCCTGTTTGGGCTTTGACAGGGTGGCACGTGTGGCAGCTGCAATGACAGCAGAAGCAGCCAGGCATCATCCACCATCAGTGGCAGCAGAGTGAGGGGGTTTCTGCCACCAACGCAAGATGAATGCCTCTCTCGATGGTAGCAACCACAGCAGCAGCAGGCCCTTCTGCCTCCTGGCTGCCGGCTATCCGGAGGCCTTGGACATCTGCCTGCTGGAGCTGATCGTCATTGTCTTCCTCACCGTCCTCATAATCTCGGGCAACATTGTGGTCATCTTCGTCTTCCACTGTGCACCACTGCTGAACCACCACACGACAAGCTACTTCATCCAGACCATGGCCTACGCTGACCTCCTGGTGGGTGTGAGCTGCCTGGTGCCTTCACTCTCCCTGCTGCACTACCGGGTCACCTTCTTGCCGGAGTCTGTGATCTGCAAAGCCTTTGGCTACGTGGTCTCTGTGCTCAAGAGCGTCTCCATGACCTCCCTGGCCTGCATCAGCGTGGACAGGTACATCGCCATCACCAAGCCGCTGTCCTACAACACCCTGGTCACCCCCTGCCGCCTCCGGGTTTGCATCCTGTTCATCTGGCTGTACTCGGGTGCCGTGTTCCTCCCGGCTTTCTTTGACTGGGGAAAGCCCGGCTACCACGGGGATGTTTTTCAGTGGTGTGCTGACTCCTGGGACACCTGGGCCATCTTCACCCTCTTCATCATCATCATGCTGTACGCGCCGGCAGCCTTCGTGGTCTGCTTCACCTACTTCAGCATCTTCCGCATTTGCCAGCAGCACACAAAAGAGATCAATGAGAGGCGTGTGCGGTTCAGCTCCCAAGAAGGGGAAGCGGCTGATGCCCAGCCATGCCCAGACAAGCGCTACGCCATGGTTCTCCTGCGCATCACCAGCGTCTTCTACATCCTCTGGCTCCCCTACATAATCTACTTCCTCTTGGAGAGCTCTTCTGTCTACCACAGCCGAGCAGCCTCCTTCCTGACCACCTGGCTTGCCATCAGCAACAGCTTCTGCAACTGTGTCATCTACAGCCTGTCCAACAGCGTCTTTCAGAAAGGCTTGAAGCGCCTCTCCGGCGCTGTTTGTGTCTCTTGCGCCAGGCACCGGGCGCCAAAGGAGTCCTCCGCCTCGAGGAGCAAAAGACCTTCAAATGGGTGTCATGCGTAAGATACAGATTGCTCCGACAAAAAACAACAACAACAGAAAATAGATTAAAGATATTGCCAGGTTTGCAAAAAAACTGACAAGAACACACAATTTTTCTCTGAGAAATGCTGCTGAAGAACTGGAGATTTCCACAAGCATGTCTGTTTTAGTGTTTCACTTTACAAATGTCCTTGTGTGAGGCGGGTTTGGTGACCTGGCACCTGTGTTTCCAAAACTGAGCGCTCCTCCTCCTCCTCCCCTTTCTCTCCTGTCTGGAGTGCCTGCCAGTGGTGGGCATGCAAGACCTCTGGCAAAAGAGACATTTGTGTTCTTCCTTTAAAGCTTGGGCATTTTCGGAGAGCTTTGATCTTGCGTGTCAATGTGGGAATGTGTAAATGGTCTGATGGTATACTCTCTGATTATTTGCTTTTGTTTTTCTGTGCAAATGCCAAAGTATATTTCAGAATTCTTAACATAAGGGGCCAAAGTATAGTCTCCCTGACTTCCCCCCCAACCCCATTTCCCCCATAGTCCTATAAACAAATAATGTAAACACTTGAACCTTTGATTTTGTCGTGTGATACAGCCACACCACATGTGATTAATCAGTATTCTGACCTCCCCCAATGCTTTTTCCAAAAACTTCTCATCCTGAGTGCCCTGTTAGAATGCTCATATGTGATTTACAGTACAGTGTTTGCATTTTTATTTTTAAAAAAATATTTGTGTAGTAATTGGGATGACTTTGAAGCAGACAAAATTTAGCAGTTGAATAAAGTATTTTCTTTTTCTAAGTAAGTGGAGAAAATATTTTGACCATCCCTATTGCTCTGGATATGTAGGTGGCAGCTTGAGAATGGAACAAAGGCATTCTCATTAGAAACCAGTGTGTGCTCAATTTTTGTTGTTATTTTAAGGAAATTTCTTTTTAAAAAACTTTCCTTTTAAACTTTCTTTTTAAATGTTGAATTCCTCTAATACTTTACATACAGCTTTAGTAGCAAAACAAAAGTGAAGCATTAGACTCCTAAATAACTTGTATTTTCAAGAAAGGTGCAATATTTTGGATTTCCAATTGGGAAACTGGGGACCCCTTCCTCCTGTTAGGGTAGGTGGGATTGATACCTGTTCAAAAAACCCAGGAGCCAACTGCATTTCTGCTTTACCAAATGGAAAGAGGAGTTGGGCTCCCTGAACTTGCCTGGGGTGTCCTGTATGCCCCCATTTGAGGAAAGCAGAGCAATCTCTAAGCATATCAGTGTTCTGGGTACAACACTCTCTGTTGCCCCTATCACACCCCTGGCACTGCCTTGGCATGATAAGTTTCTTTTGTGGGAGAAATATACAGAAAGCAGACTGCTAGTCATGATGGCTATAAAGTACATTTCTGATCACAATTCAAAGTTGGTGCTGACTTTTAAAGCCCTAAACGGCCTCGGTCCAGTTTACCTGAAGGAGCGTCTCCACTCCCATCATTCTGCCCAGACATTGAGGTCCAGCGCCGAGGGCCTTCTGGCGATTCCCTCCCTGCGAGAAGTGAGGTTACAGGGAACCAGGCAGAGGTCCTTCTCGGTGGTGGCACCTGCCCTGTGAAACACCCTCCTATCAGATGTCAAGGAAATAAACAACTACCGTGGTACCTCTGGTTACAAACTTAATTTGTTCCGGAGGTCCATTCTTAACCTGAAACTGTTCTTAAGCTGGGGTACCACTTTAGCTAATGGGGCCTCCCGCTGCTTCCCCTGCGTCATTTCTGTTCTCATCCTGAGGTAAAGTTCTTAACCCGAGGTACTACCGGGTTAGTGGAGTCTGTAACCCGTGGTGTTTGTAACCCAAGGTGTTTGTAACCCGAGGTACCACTGTATCTGACTTTTATAAGACATCTGAAGGCAGCCCTGTTTTGGGAAGTTTTTAATGTTTGATTGTTTATTGTGTTTTTAATATTCTGTTGGGAGCCACCCAGAGTGGCTGGGGAAATCCAGCCAGATGGGCAGGGTATTATTATTATTATTAATAATAATATTAATAATAATAATAAATTATTGTTATTGTTATGAATCTCCCAGTTCAAAGCCAGTCGACCTTTGAATACCAGTTATCAGAGGGGAGCAACAGAGCAGGAGGGCTGTTTTCATGCCTGCCTTGTGGGCTTCCCACTGTTGGAAATGGCAGTGTGGTGCTTTGGGCTGATTCAACAAGGCTCTCCTATTAATTTCTTTTCCTTGCCTAGTGGAGGGACAAGCAGGCATGCAGAACCTGAACTCTCACTCTGTGGCTGCAGGTGACCTGCTCTCTTCCACTCACTGGGATTACTGGTTATGCTCCCCACTTTTTCAAGCTTATCTTCCCTGGTCATATTTTGGTGAGTTTGAAAACAGAGACAGGGAACCTGTGGCCCCCCAGAAGCTGTTGGACTCCCATCAGCCCCACCCAGAGTGACCAGTGCTCAGGATGAGAGGGGTTAGTAGTCCAGCAGGATCTGAAAGGCCCCCCCTTTTAAAAGAAAAACTTCTGAGACAGCTGCCACTGGGACTTAGCCCAGCTCCTATTGTCTGGAGCTGGTAACTTTTTTGTTTGCATGCCTGATAGAGAACTTGTTTTTGTAGGTGCCTCCGCCGCAGCTGGGTCCTGACCAGTGTTTCATAATTTTAGCCAGTGTGCTGTTTTTTTTAGAGCTAGATGTAAATGCTGAAGCTGCTGCATGATGATATCTTCTGAAGAAGACGAGGACAGCTGCCTCGAAGTGAGCGTTCATCATGTTTGTGGGCTCTTTGCAGTCTGCTTCTTGATACAGATTTTCAATGAAGGCCTGCTTTTCCAGGTGCCTAAGAGCAAGCGGGAGGTGCGGGAGGCGGTGGAGGACAGGGGTGCCTGGCGTGCTCTGGTCCATGGGGTCACGAAGAGTCAGGCACAACTAAACGACTAAACAACAACAACAACAAGAACAGCAGCAGCCAGCCTGCACCCTCCAGACACTCCCATCATCCCTGACCATTGGCAGTGCTGTGTGGGGCTGGTTGGGAACTGTAGTCCCAAACCTGGTGAGTCCCACATTTGCTACCCCTGTTCTAGAGAGAGATCTTTGGATCAACTTTTTCCCTTCTTGGAGACATGCCTTTCTCTTGCATGCTGTGTGCACCCATCCACCCATTCTGTAGCTCTCTTTATTTCAGGAATGTGGGGAGGCTTTAAAGAACAGCGGGGGGGGGGGAGCAATTTCCATTAAAGAGAAACCCCTTTTTCCTCCTCAAGCTAAGGCTACTGGTGTTGCCCATCAGCTGATGGGTGACTGGGGGTGTGCTCTTCTCCAGCAGTGGAACCACTGGGAGCCCTCTTTAAGCGCCTGCTCTATCCTTTAAAGCCCTACCATTACCTGCCCAATACCTTATGTCAGGGATGATGGCAGATGTATTTGTGCGTTCACCAGAATGACCTGGCTAGCCAAATGGGAAGGCTCTGGCAGCTCCGTTTCATCTGTGGGCCAGAAGTTCCTCTTGCTGGATTAAGCTGTGGCCAGACATAAGATCCTGTGTCTCCGACCTTCTGTCCCCAAATGAACTCACCCATCTTTACTGTACTATAATGCTGTGGGTTATGATAAATAGAAACTGTTGTTGTATCATAACTCTCTTGCCACTGATCTAAGCTCCTGTGATGCCACAGAATGTTCACGAGTGTTTTGCAGTTTATTAAAGAGAGGGGCCAGCTCATAAAAAGTGCCTTTTTGATGGGAGGTAGACTTCAGCCAAACTGAAGAGGGGGCGGGGAGCCTTAAATAGCGTATTTAAGAAAGGCAGGAAGGCACATCAGGAAGTGGCTGGAATGAGTAGTCTTTAGATGTGAGGTCACCCTAGGTAGCATAGAAGTACTTGGGACAACCTCATGACTGGTCCATTGGGCAAGACTGGATCTAGACACATCAGAGAAGCGTTTCAGTTAAACTCATTGTAAACTTTGTATGACAAATCGGGTTGGCAAAAACCAAACTTCACAGCGCCATCTGGTGTCACAGTGTTATAATGCATATACAGCACATATAAAGTGCTTTTTCTTTGCTAATGTAGCTGAGTCCCCAAAGGTTGACCTGCTTCTGTGGGATCTTCTTCTTTTAGTTTGACCAGACACACATCCCTTGGAAAGTGTACTTTGCTTTTCTGCATTTGCTGTTTGATAGATTACACATCTCCAGCGTCACTTCTCTTACTCTGTTTATTTATTTCCTGAAATAATAATTATAATTATTATCAACATTTATTTATATAGCATCATCAATACATATGGCTCCATACGCAATTATAGTGAGAAATTCTGCTCTGAAGTGTGTACAGTCTAAAATCTTATATGCTGCTTGACTGAGCGGGGATGAGGGGAACAACCCTCAAAGCACACTTGGTAGTGTTTTATATCAGCCTCCCCCAACCTGGTGTCTTCCTGATGTTTTAAACTACAACTCCCATCAGCTCCAACCAGTTTTTGTTCAGGTTTTCAAAGCAACAGAATCCCTCCAACCTCTTCTGAATTACTTGAAAACTGTGAGCATGTTCCTTTCCCCTTCCATCAGCTTTCGTCAGTGCCAAGGGCCTCCCTGTAGAACATGAGGTCTGTTTTTTATTACCCTGTTCTGAAACCCCTTTTTTCCAGGGCTGCTTGAACTCTACAATAAAATAACTTTAAAATCCTTTGCTCCAGGTGAGCCAGATTCTGCACCAAGAAAAGCCAGATATTTTTGCTTGTGCAGAGTTGCTTGTTTTTATTTTGTGTAACTGATTCTGCAGTATTTGCTGTTTTGAATAACTCTAGGGCAGGAAGAAGGAGCTATGTAGGGTGTACAGTACTCAGACCCCCTCGTCTTACTTAGCCCTCCCCCCAAAACTATTGCCCAAACACTCTCGTCTGTCTTAGCAACTCTGACCCGGTTTGCATGTAGTACTAAACATAGGCATGGTTCAGTGCAGACAAGCACACACGAGAGTTCACAGAGGCAATATGACAGCCCTCAAGCTGTTGCTTGACTGAAGAAATCTTACAGTTTTTAAAATGTGTGCATAGTTGCACACTCTTGAAATAAGTGAGGACATGGCTACTTTCAGGGCTGCCTCCTCCCATCCTATCCTGCCTTTCTGCTTTGTTCAACTAGGATGGTCCTTTTTTGATGTGTGATTGGCAGGAATGTGTGAAAAGGCTTTTTCTCTTGCAGTGATTAAGCTGTGGAAATCCTTGCCCTGAGATGGGCATCCACCTGGCTTCCTCTCTGATGGCGTCCTGATGCCTTTGGCCTGGCCATTTGCTGAAAGGTCTTACGCCTCCTCTCCTCTCCTCTCCTCTCCTCTCCTCTCCTCTCCTCTCCTCTCCTCTCCTCTCTCTCCTGTTCTTGAACTGCTTTACTTTCAAGTGTGGGGTTTAAAACTTGTTGTTGTTGTTAGTCATCTTGGGTGCTCCAGCTTGAAAGGCAAAGGTGAGATATAAATGGGTTTTAATGAATAAATCATGTGGAGGAAAAACCTCGTTCTGGAGAGCATCCCTTAGTTTTTGATGGTGCTTACCTGTATTGTCAGAGGCATTTTCAAAGAGGCATTTTCAAAGAAGAACCCCATAGAAGTGGGGTTTTTATTCTACGATGGCGCTTGCCATCTTGCCGTTTTCACAAGCTGACGGTATTTTAAAATAATTTGAAACATTTAAAAGAGATTCTTCTGACTAGTTCGAATTGGGGGCGGGGCACCTTTTTAGTTGGCAAAATGGTTTCTTTAATCAACAAAATATGACAGAACTTGAGTAGGGTTGTCTTGTGGTACATGCAGGATAAATTACATGCAGAATGAATGTAGATGGAAAAGGTAAACAGCATTTCTGTGTGCTCTGGTTTCCGTCAGGGGGTTCCGTTGCACCAGAAGCCGTTTAGTCCTGCTGGCCACTTGACCCAGAAAGTTGTCTGTGGACAAACGCCGGCTCCCTTGGCCTGAAAGCGAGATGAACGCTGCAACCCCATAGTCGCCTTTGACTGGACTTAACCGTCCAGGGGTTCTTTACCTTTTTACCTTTACCTAGATGGAAAATCCATGGGGTCACAAAGAGTCGGACACGACAAAACGACTAAACAACAAGATGGAAAATGAAAACCCTTCACTTGCCCTCACTTGCTATGTCTTTTTAAGTGGAAGAGACCAGTTTGCTTGGGGGAGGCCCCTCCCTTCATGACTGTTGAACTCTTCTGGAGGGAGGTGTTTTTGCAGAATCGACCAATTGGCAGGAAGTGGTCTGGGGACCTTTTTTTGGGGGGGGAGGCCCCACCTCTCTCCAGAAGAGCCCAGTAGGCATACTTACTGCCCCAGAGGGTGGGGCCTCTCCCTGGCTATCTGGCCAACTCCCCCTTGAGAGAAGAGGAGCCTTCCTGTTCTGGCTTGGATTGCTTTTGCCTCCTCAGGGCTGGGTCTGGTGAATGACACAACCTTAATATGGCATTGGCCTTTTGTGCCATATCTAATTTAATTGCTTTGTTTTGGACATGTGGCTTTTGCAGACATATAAATGTGTTCTCAGATTGCTCTGCAGCCTGGGGGCTCACATTCCGCAGTGGGAGGCTTTTTAATATGCCAGTTATTAACTGTTCCTTGGCAGGCCTTCGTGAAGGAACATGCAGTGGCTGTGAAGGGTTCGGATGCAGTGAACTAGGACTCCCTAGAATAATTTTGATTCTGTCTGCTGACACTGAAGGAGTAAGCCAGACATGAGTTCAGATTCCCCACTTCGCCATAGAGCTCAGTGCAGACGCTGGATCACCCTATATGACTCCAACCAGGGCTGGGGAACCTGCTACCTTCTATTGTTGCTGGACTCTGGTTCCCATCAGCCCCATCCAGCCCCATTCTCAGGGATGATGGATGCTGTAGCCCAGCAACACTTGCAGCTTCCCCACCCTCCACCCAAGTCAAACAGCCTGTGGGTGGGGAGTGTTTATACCACACCACTAGCGCTCATGGCACTTTTGGAGGCACTATATGTAGGCAAGATTCCTGCTCTAATGAAATAACTTGAGTCTATAGGAAATTTCCTCATGCTGAGTCATCCGGCCATTGGTTCATTTTGTCTTCACTGGCTGGCAACAGCTCTCCTGGGTTTCAGACTAGAGTCTTTTCCCAATCTGAAGATGCCAGGGGTTTCACCT
Source organism: Podarcis bocagei (assembly GCF_964188305.1). Taxonomy (NCBI): domain Eukaryota; kingdom Metazoa; phylum Chordata; class Lepidosauria; order Squamata; family Lacertidae; genus Podarcis; species Podarcis bocagei. The sequence continues at coordinate 1,834,439 of NC_138140.1, read as the reverse complement.
GGGACCTCTTCTGCATGCAGGCCATGTGCTCTGCCATTGAACAACGGCCCCTTCTCTTGCTACTCTACAAGCATACTCCCACAAGCTCTTCGAAAGAAATATGTGATGCAAATAGAACAAATGCTTAAAAGTTAAGGCTGCAGCAGTGAGTTTAATCAGTGGTTCCAGATTTTCTGATCTAGGTCACCTCCCATATTTTCCTTTTGTGGACCACTTGTAATTCACTGTGGGTCTCAGCAAACCTCCCTCACACCAGCACCTTTGTGAAAACCAGTTTTAGTATGTTATGAAAATCACAAGCCTTAGGCTAGGCCATTGACAAAAGAGTTGTTTTAGCTTGTCAATTCCTAGAGCCAAAATAGCACACAGCACCACTGCCATATTACTAAAATCTCAGGTCTTATACCAGGGCCTCCTTGGCCCATTTAGCAAATTGTTTTCATCTGTGTTGTCAGGGGCACAGAATCAATTATTGACTCTTCTGCAGCTGCTCCTTGGGCTGCCTGAGTGGAGGTTGTGAACCGCAGTATGAGAACCCCTGACCTAGATTAACTTAAAATCAATTTTTAAAAAGAGATCTCTTTGTTAATCTGGCATCAGATAAACATAGAATGGAAGTATTTTTTTTAAGCTCCAAAGGCCACCACCAGAGGTTCTCCACACGCCCAATTTGCCCTTTCATTCTAAGGTGTTACTGCTTCCTGGAACCTGTGGCCTTCCAGAAATTGCTATAGATCCAGTCTCCCACCATCTCCGCCCATTGAACATGCCAGCTACAGCCGATGGCAGGTGGGATTCTAGCAACACCTGGGAGTGTTCCCCACCCCTGCTCTGCGTCATGTGCAGGCATCACACTTTTGGTGGCCAGGAGCTGCTTTGTAAAGGAGAACTGTGGAGGCTTGTAAGATTCTGCAGCGAGTGGTGGGGTTGTGTTGCTGCAGGAATGGCTCAGGAATGGAGGCATCCTCAGGTTTGGTGCTTGAGAGATCTGCTGGAGATCAGTGGGTTGTTTCTGAGGGAGCATCCTTATACCAGGGGACCTCTTCCATAAGGTGAGCCTGGGAGAGGCATGGATTCTTTGTTCTTCTTGGATCACATCGGGGATTCTGCAGATCTGAGTGCTGAACGCCTCAGCTTTGAGCCTCCATGTTGATGCCTTGTGCTGTAAGCAGAGTCAGTCCCCTCAAAACGTCGGGGGAGAATCAGAAATGCAGCCTAGTTAAATAAAACGAGGGTTTAGTCATGTAAAGGAATGACAAATGCGAGCAGATAATGTATTTCTCTTTGTTCTCAGTTTTGTACGTGTCATAAGTAATGACAGCTTGACAGAAACCAGCATTTTCATTTATGAGCTTATTTATTTTAGGGAAAATGGAAAGCGGAGGAGGGGTAGTGGAGGGGAGAATCAGGAGGTCCGGAATAAATCCTGGAACTAAGGAAGGCCAAAATTTCCAAAAGGAAGAGCTGCCTCAGTGTGTTGGCAGGAGCATTAAGGCAGTAAAAACAAACTTCTTTCAGTATATTTATAGTGCCAATAGTTTTTCTGTGCTTAATCTTTTAGTGTTTGACAATAATTGTATGCCTTTGATCTTTCACTGTCCCTCGGTGCCCAGTTACTAAAAAGCAGGTGAGGGCTTCAACATTTCTGAACAATTTTTGTTATTTTGTTGTTGTTTTTGTCTTGAGCAGGAAACAATCTGACATGCAAGGAAGCTTGTTTTACAATGGGACCTGTAATGATTGGCTGGAAAGCAACAGGTACCTTGCCTACAAAAAGGCCTGTGTGCTCTATCTAGCATAAAGGTAAAGGTAAAGGGACCCCTGACCATTAGGTCCAGTCGTGACTGACTCTGGGGTTGCGCGCTCATCTCGCTCTATAGGCCAAGGGAGCCGGCGTTTGTCCGCAGACAGCTTCCTGGTCATGTGGCCAGCATGACTAAGCCGCTTCTGGCGAACCAGAGCACACACGGAAACGCCGTTTACCTTCCCGCCAGAGCGGTCCCTATTTATCTACTTGCACTTTGATGTGCTTTCAAACTGCTAGGTTGGCAGGAGCAGGGACCGAGCAACGGGAGCTCACCCCGTCACGGGGATTCGAACCGCCGACCTTCTGATCAGCAAGTCCTAGGCTCTGTGGTTTAACCCACAGTGCCACCCGCATCCCCTCTTATCTAGCATTGGCATAGGCAAACTCAACCCTCCAGATGTTTTGGGGCTACAACTCCCATCAATCCCCTGACCACCTCAGCCCTCCAGATGTTTTGGGGCTACAACTCCCATCAATCCCCTGACCACTGGTACTTTTAGCTAGGGATGATGGGAGTTGTAGTCCCAAAACATCTGGAGGGCTGAGTTGCCTATGCCTGATCTAGCAGGCTGCTTTGTGGGATTGGCAGTTAAGAACCTAAGAAGAGCTTGCTGCTTCAGGTCAAAGGGGCCCCATCTAAATCCAACATCCTGTTCTGACAGTGGCCAACCACTATTAGGAAACCCACCTGAGTGCAAGAGCAATATTCTCCCCTCTTGTGGTTTTCAGAAACTGGTACTAAGGGGCACCTGTGCCCCTAACTCTGGAGGCGGAACACAGGCATCATGACTAGCAGCCATTGGTAGCCCCCTCCTCCATGAATGTGTCTAACTGCCTGCATGGCACTTCTGCACCTTTTTTAAAAGCTTCAAGAAGGAAAACTGTGCTCTCCACGAATACATGCTCCTTCTCACCAGGTGCAGTGTGGGATAGGTTTTGCTCAGAACGAAGTACAGTGGGTGCTCGGGTTGCGAATGTGATCCATGCGGGAGGCACGTTCGCAACCCGCAGCGTTCGCAACCCACAGCAGTGCGTCTGCGCACGCGCGGGTTGCAATTCAGTGCTTCTGTGCATGCAAAAAGTGCAATTTAGTGTTAGTGCACATGCGCGAAAACCCGGAAGTAACCCGTACCAGTACTTCCTGGTTCAGCACGGTGCGCAACCCAAAAACATGCAACCTGAAGCGTCTGTAACCTGAGGTATGACTGTAGTGAGTTTGTTGAATCTAAGTAGGCCAGAGAAGATTATGCCTTAACTCTGGGGTCAGCAAACCTTTTCAGCAGGAGGCCGGTCCACTGTCCCTCAGACATTGTGGGGGGCCGGACTATATTTTGAAAAATATATATGAATGAATTCCTATGCCCCACAAATAACACAGAGATGCATTTTAAATAAAAGCACACATTCTACTCATGTAAAAACACACTGATTCCTGGACCATCCGTGGGCCGGATTTAGAAGGTGATTGGGCTGGATCTGGCCCCTTGGCCTTAGTTTGCCTACCCATGCGCTAACTGTTGGTGGTTCTTAAGGTGCCACAAGATTCTTGTTTATTTTAGCTGCAACAGGCTAGCATGGCTACCTCCCTCACATTGTACGTGTTCTCTCTAACCACAAACAAGCCATGTTTTCCTCCAGTGACTCAAGAGGTATACGCTGTCAAGTTGCATAACGGCTGAATTCTTTTATATGCTTGTTCAATCTGCCTCTCGACATATGCTGATGCATTTTTGCATCATTCAGGTGTACTTTATTTTAGATGACAGATTTCTAACATTTAGAAAATAATATTCTCAACCAGCTCTATCAAAACTGCTGCTGTCGCTTCAGGTTTGGAATTAGGAATAAGTTAGTGCTTGTGAGCTAGATTTCGGGGCCACATAATGCAAACATTTGTGACAGGGAAGGGCCCTCGCTCGGTGGGTAGAGAACTTGCTCCCAGGTTCCATCTCCAGGTAGGGCTAGGAATGTCACCTGCTTGAAACTCTGCCTGTCAGTGTATCCAATACTGAGGTAAGTGGACCAAGGGTGTGATTCCGTGTAAAGCTGTGTACTTAGGTATATATGAGCTGCCTTGGTAGCAGGGAAACTTTGAAGCCAAATTGCATGCAGATGGGTGCAAGTCCCAATAGGAAATATTTGGACAGTCTGGGGATTCTTGGCTTCTCACTCAGAGGTGATGCTGCTGTAGTATCTTAAGATGACCTCTGAAAAAATTGGCTGAAACAATAGATTTTGGGGCCAAGTGTAAAACAGCCATTAATAAACAGCCAGGAGTAATATGAAGACTTTGAATATTGACAGGACTAGGGCAGAATGGAGGCAATGTAGCCAAAGCAACAAATTAATATTGTAAGTACACACATGCATACAACACATGTAAAGGTAAAGGCACCCCTGACCATTAGGTCCAGTCGTGACCGACTCTGGGGTTGTGGCGCTCATCTCGCTTTATTGGCCAAGGGAGCCGGCGTACAGCTTCCAGGTCATGTGGCCAGCATGACTAAGCCGCTTCTGGCGAACCAGAGCAGTGCACGGAAACGCCGTTTACCTTCCCGCCGGAGCGGTACCTATTTGTCTACTTGCACTTCAACGTGCTTTTGAACTGCTAGGTTGGCAGGAGCTGGGACCGAGCAATGGGAGCTCAACCCGTCGCAGGGATTCGAACCGCTGACCTTCTGATCGGCAAGTCCTAGGTTCTGTGGTTTAACCCACAGTGCCACCCACATGTACACGTATGTTATGTCATCTATATACACAAAAGCACAGGCTTTTCAGGTCTTTGTCCCAAAGTCCTTACAATCTACGAGCAGATAACAAGCGAAACATCAAAGAAAGTGAAGGGAAAGGGAGGTAGGGCTGAACAGACAGAATACAGTGGTGCCTCGCAAGATGAAAAGAATCCGTTCTGTTTTTGTTTTTTTTATAATATATTTATTAAAGTTTCCAATTTTTTACAAACAAAAAGAAAAAAGCAAACATAAAAAAGTTAAAAACACATAAATTTCACAACTTATTTTCTCATAACATATTTCCCTGACCTCCTCATACCTCCCCTTCTTGTATATCCAGTTCAAATTATTTATGCAGCAAATCCATATCTCAAAGCATTGCAGCTTAAAAGAAAAAAAAACAAGAAAACACCTTATTTTCTCTCCAACATTTTAGGTTCTTATAACCTTGAATTCTTACTTATAAAAAGAAAACCATTTTATCATATTCCTTTGTACCATTACAGCTAGAAACCACTTAATTTCAATCCAGCATCATTCAACATTCCTTAATTTTACAGTATTTTTGTAAATAGTCCTTGAATTTTTTCCAATCTTCTTCTGCCGACTCTTCTCCCTGGTCACGGATTCTGCCAGTCATTTCTGCCAGTCCCATACAGTCAATCAGCTTCATCTGCCATTCTTCCAAAGTGGGCAAGTCTTACATCTTCCAATACTTTGCAATAAGTATTCTTGCTGCTGTTGTGGCGTACATAAAGAAAGTTCTATCCTTTTTTAACACCAACTGGACAACCATGCCCAAGAGAAAAGCCTCTGGTTGAAAAGAATCCGTTCTGTGAGTCTCTTCGCCTAGCGGTTTTTTTGTCTTGCGAAGCAAGCCCATTGACGGATTAGCGGATTAGCGCTATTAGCGGCTTTTAGCGGCTTATCTGCTGATCGGCTCAGCTGATAAGCGGCTTAGCAGCTTAGAAAAAGGGGGGGGGGGGAGGAAAAAAACCCAGCAGGAACTCGCAAGACATTGTCGTCTTGCGAAGCAAGCCCATAGGAGATTCATTTTGCGAAGCACCTCCAAAACGGAAAACTCTTTCGTCTAGCGAGTTTTCCGTCTTGCGAGGCATTCGTCTTGCGGGGCACCACTGTATGTGATTCATTCATTCCTGGGAGCCTGTGGTGCAGTGGGTCAGTGGATCTGGCTGTTAACGAGGAGGCTGGTGCTTCGAGCTCACCCAGGGACTGCTGTGGGCAGGGTTTCTGCATTGCAGGAGGTTGGACTAGATGGGTCCCTCTGGGTCTCTTCCGATTTTTTGATTCAGATGCACATGCATAGACTTTGTTACAGGAGAGGCAAATGCCCTTTGATGAGAGTTAACACTTGAAACCATTTTCAAACATTAAAATATAGTGAAGCATGCCTGATGATGGCATCTAGTTGTTTTTGTTTATTTTTAAAAATGCAGTTGTTTGCTGTAGCTTTTGTCTTGCTAGAGCGGAGTTTTCCAAACTCTTCATGTTGGTGACACACTTTTTAGACACACATCTTTTTGTGACACAGTAGTTCAGTTTTACTAGGAAACCTGTGGGCTGCCTGTTCATTTTCCAGCCCCGAGGAGTGTTTGCGTGACACACCTGCACAGTGCAGGTGACACACTAACGTCGCGACACACAGTTTGGAAAGCCCTTTGCTAGAGTGTAATGAGATCTTGTGCTGGAAGAGAGAAGATGGCACCTTCATCACAGTCTGTTCTGTGTTGTAAAGCAGTTAAAAGCTATTGCCCTCTTGTGAGCCTAATATGATCACATGGATTGAGAGCCGTATTTGCTGGACTCCTCCTGGAGAGGGTAATATGATGCTGTTGTTTAGCATTGAATTGTAGAAAGCACTTTATGTGCCTCTTGTTTTTCCTTTTTACAACCACCCAAATGAGGTGGGCTAGCCCGGTGATGTCCATCACGCTTGTGCGTCTACTAAGAAATCCACCAACCAGAGCCTGGTGCAAAATGCATTTACCTGGAATCAAATAATAGCAAGCGAGAGATTTGTTCTCAGTATCAGAGCAGAATTGAGCTCACAGTGCTTTCTCACAAAAGCCCAGTCCTGACTGGCTTCATGTCAGATGCCTAGTCATTTTGCTGCTATTGTTTGACAAGCAAGAGCCATGAATTCTTGTTGATCTATTGCAGGTCATCAGGATCTACAGTACTAATAGATTCGGACCTACATTCTGCCCACCCTTGGACAAGGCTTAGCGAGGGTGACTTGGCTTTGATTCTCCTGTGCTGAACCCAAGTTTTCTATTTGCACACATATCTGATGAGTTGAGTGACAGTTTCGCCAAAATTTTATTTACCTGTCCTCTTGGCATCTTGCCCATGCAGCATTTTTAAAGGCATTTTGAAAGCATTCCCATATTAATGGCAAGACATCCAGGGCACAGCCTGTTATGATCCATTGTTTGTTTTGGAGGCATACCACTGCTTCAAAGAAGTGTGGCTAGTTGTATTTGTGGAGTCTGAGCAAGCGATGGCTTCGGAAAAGGGGTTCTCAGCGTACATTATATTCATCCTAGAAGCATGCCGTTCTAGGAAATGCTTGCAATCAGTTTTTGTGTCAGCTTTCATTTTTGCATACAGAGACTCTCCTCGGTGTCCCTTTCCCTGTACGTAGCCTTGATTTGAAAATGCTGGTTCTCATTTAAACTAAACACACCCTCGTATTTCCCCCCTTTTGTGGGGTGCTGACTTTGTGCCTGTTTGCATTGCGGGATAAGCTATTTGGGTGTGTGGGTGTGTATTCATTCTTTTCCCTCACCCCCACCCATTTTCTTTCTCGTATGTTCAGAGAGAAGTTTTTGCCTGCCACGTTTTTGCCTCCGGCACGAAAACAGTGTCTGGGCATTTCTGTCAAAGCTGCACTAGATCCGCATGTGATTGTAGCATACAGCTTTTTAAATTTATATATATATATATATATATATATATATATATATATATATATATATATATATATATATATATATATTTACCAAGTGCCTATTTATGATTTTCCTGTGGGAAACTTGATCCCTAAAAGGAAATGAGTGCAGCTGGGGATCACTTGGGGGATTCACTCTTATTTTTAGAATCAGATTTATTGCCATATTTGGCCTGAAACAATGTCACACTGGAAGCTTATTGTAGCGTGGCCGGTCAGTCATTCTCACCTGATCTCAATTGGACCTGGGTTCAAGGTAATCAGTGGAACCTGGACAAAAGGATGAGTAATAACAAATGTTTGTTGACTCAGGAATCCTGAATTTCCCATAAACAATTTCTGGTGATGAGGGAGATTGAGCTTTGCAGGATGAAAACCTTTTTCAAAAAAATAATAATTCCCAGGTGCAGTTCTCAGTGCAGATGCTCACTCCAAGAGAGAATGAAGAGATAGACATTTGATTGATTTAGTTTCTCCTCCCCTCCCCTCCCCAAGGTGATAACAAGCAATTCAGAAGGAGAAATATACAGTGATACCCCAACAGATCCCACAACCAAAGCACTCCCCATTTAGTCCTTGACGTGGAAGCCAGCAGAATTTTTTTTGTTTGCCATTAATTTGTTTTTATTAGAGATTTTCTTGGGTTACAAAAGTACATACCTTGTCTCTATTTTCAGATCATAAAGTCCTTTTTACATATCAGTTATGTTTGATGTGAGACAGCACAAATTTTTGAAGCCTTCCAACACCAGCAGAGGAGAGGAGGTTCTCTTGAGCATGCTCCATTCGTGGTAGTGCTTTTGAGCCACTCTCATTTTCACTAGGGTTGTGTGCAGGATGAGTTCCCACGAAGCATTTCCGCCACCACAAACCCAGTCTGCCTTTAAGACTCTCCATGGGATTTAGTTTTAAGGTCAGAGCAGCCACAATAAAGCCCCCCCCCCTCCATTGGCACGTGGATGGTCAACCCAGTCATTAAGCGTTGGAATGACTACAGTATCAGGGCTGGGGCACCTGTGGTGGCCCCTCCAGGTGTTGCTGGACTCCATCTCCCATCATCTTCATCCTCCTTCATCCTTGACCATTGGCCGTGCTGGCTGCTCCAAGCAGGACAACATAACCTGAAGGGCCACAGGTTCCTCTGCTGTTGGGCAAAAAACAGAATTGGATTACTCAGTGGATCTGACCAAGGTCTCTCTAATCCTCTCTAATGGCAAAGAATAGATGGAGGTAGCCCTTCTCTGTTGTTTATTCCTCTGCTCATGCATATGGTAGCCAGTGATATGCTACCACTTTAACACGGAGGTTCCATTTAGCCATCACTGCTTAGATATTAGCAAGCCCACCTGCATTCTCCATGGATTTATTTTAAATAAATTTGTCAGATGTCAAGGAAATAAACAACTATCTGACTTTTAGAAGGCATCTGAAGGCAGCCCTGTTTAGGGAAGTTTTTAATGTTTGGTGTTTTATTGTATTTTTAATATTTTGTTGGAAGCTGCCCAGTGTGGCTGGGGAAACCCAGGCAGATGGGTGGGGTATAAATAATTTTATTGTTGTTGTTGTTGTTGTTGTTGTTGTTGTTGTTGTTGTTGTTGTTGTTATTGTTATTATTATTATTATCCCTTTCCAAAATTAAAAAGCAGTTTAAGACAGGGGTAGGCAAAGGATGGGGCTCAGTTATCATCTGGAAAGTGCCACGTTGGCTGCTTATGATCTAAGCCAATACCCATGACCACCACACTGTGTTGCAGTGACTTCTGTAAGTTGGCTTTGGATGAATGCACATTCTCCTCTGTCAAGCCAGTCTTGCGCTGATCTCTGGGTGGCTGCAGTTCCAAGAAGGAATGGGGATCCTCCTCAAAGGTTTAAGGGGCCCAAGTATTCTCCTGTGTAGTGAAGAACCCAGTTCTGCTCTGTGCTGCTTCCCACCCATTAATCCCACGAAATTTCCTTGCCCTCCCTCCTCCCCATAAGACATATTTAAGGCTTCATTAACCATTCATTTATTTGATTTATACCCTGCCCCTCCTCTGAGTGCAGGGTGGCACCCCACTCCACACGTTATTAATCCTTGCAACAACCCTGTGAGGTGGGTTAGACTGAGAGTGCATGACTAGCCCAGGGTCACACCTTCATGGCCATGTGTGGGGATTTGAACTCCGGTTGCCCAGATCACAGTCTGGCGCTCTAGCCACTGCGCCACACAGGCTCTCAACAGTTTAGGCCCCCAGTTTCTGTCACGAAGCCCACAGAGTGATTGCAAGCTAGTCAGGCTCTCTCAGTTTTGCCTTCCATACAGGTGGCCTGTTCTGAGGGTAGGTCATATCCCCATTAAGGTGATGGGGGTACTGTCAGCGTGCCCTCAGCCAGCATTGGGGGGCCTGCCTTCTTACATGCATCCCAGGGGGGTACAGCCAGCTGTGTGGGACATCAGCGGAGAGGGTGGGCATAAAACTGGAATTAGTTGGCCATTGGTTTTGGCTCCAGCTACTTACTTTTGCCCTCCCTTCTCTGCATTCTTGTTACCCCACTCTCTGCTCTTAAAGTCCCAAGGCTACAATGATTGAAACACAATATTAAAAAGTCCTTTAAGAGATCCTAAAACCACAGAAATAAGGTGGGGCCTAAAAAATACACCAGGCTGAATGGGCACCAGCACCAATGGGATCTGGGGACCAGGGGGGTGGGATGCAATCTAGCCTACCTGCAATCTTGAGCCCTTTGGAAGAAATACATCATCATTTACTTTGCCATAGCCCAGGAGTCGGCAAACTTTTTCAGCAGGGAGCTGGTTCACAGTCTCTCCGACCTTGTGGGGGGCTGGACTATATTTTGAAAAAAATATATGAATGAATTCCTATGCCCCACAAATAACCCAGAGATTCATTTTAAATAAAAGGACACATTCTGCTCATGTAAAAACACGCTGATTGCCGGACCGTCCACGGGCCGGATCTGGCCCCTGGGCCTTAGTTTACCTACCCATGCCATAGTCAAAGAACAGGAACTGTTGGAGAAAACATGTGTTGAGAATGATTTTTGTTTGAAGATTTTCCTCTTTTATTTGAATGCACGTGCAGTCAGTTTCAGATAATTTGGCATTATAACATGCATCTTACTTAGGCCCTTCCTCTTCTTTTAGCCTCTAGCGCCCCCCCCCCAATATATGGTACCTTTCTGAGCCTGGCTGTCCCTGGAAAACTGCTGAGATGGCTCCGGTGCCAGCCGCCCTCCATTCTCACAGCGGAGAATGCTCTGCTCTCCCACCTATGCCATTCCTGCCCTCTTCCTGCCATTTATCGCCATCTGTTTTCAATCCTAGGGTGTGCGCGCACACTTCCAAGCGCTTCCCTTTGCCTTGCCCCCACTCCCACACCAGAAGCCTGAGAAATGACCCAGACATCCATTCTTCACAGAAAGGTATAAAAATAGGAGCTGGAGAAGGGGCTCACACAATAGCTGTGACTGCATTCTGTTTGTACCACCAAAACACACATTTCAAAATGTTATCATTTCCGTACATTTCCCACCCCCCTTCCTTTCACTCCCTAAACAGAATGTTCCAGTAAAAGGGTAGTGGTTCCAGAATCCTTCGGCCAAGTCTTGGTGCCACTACACATTTAGGAGAGAGAAGCATGTCGCTCTTGCGTACAACACCCACGGCCCAATGTTGTGTAGTGGTTGCAGTGGCAGACTAGGACTTGGGAGACCACTGGAAGCTCACTGGGTGACCTTGGGGCTGGTCACTGCCTCTTTCAGCCTAATCTGTCTCACAGGGTTGGGGGGGAATAAATGGAGAGGGGGAGAATTGTGTACGCCACTTTGTGCTCCATGGAGGAAAAAATGGGAGATAAATGCAGTAAATCAATGAATCGCAGCAACCCAGTCATCTCAAACTCATCCCCCCTGAACAGGTTGGTGTCTCACTTAATAGTATCGCGCCTTTTTTTCTAGAGGGGTTTTCTGTGCCCCCGCCCGCCAGTACTATTCGAAAGCTACCACAATTCGCTTCTGCTTAAAGTAACACATTGGGGATATGAGATTGTTGACAATAACTGTGGTTGTCCTTTTGCAAGCTTTGCTTACCTGGTTCTGTGCTTCAAGCAAACTCCACCTTAAAGATTCAGATACACAGTAATTGCATTGTTAGGGTGTTCATTGAGAGCAGGGTATCGGAAAGTCCACAAATATTGTTTGGTTTTTAATTTGGCAAGGCTAGGGAGGCATAATGCTTGGGGAGGGGGGTGGGTTTCCACCATGTTCAAATTTCCCATCAAGCACGACACTTGTAAGCACACTTAAATAAGTTCAGGACCAGATTGGCAGATCTGCACAGAATTTTTTGCAGAATTCATTTTTCTTCTTATAGTGGGGTTTTTTTTGGGGGGAGGGGGGAGTTCTGAAGAGCAGTGGAAGTGCAAACATCCCTGATTCAGCTGCCTGCATTTCCAGCTAAAGGGGTCAGGTAATAAGTGATGGGGAAATTCTCTTCCTGCCTGGAGAGCTATTGCCAGTCAGAGTAAACAGCACTAGTCTAGAGGGGCAAACAGTTTAGCCAGGTATAGGCTTCCTATGCTGGCACGACCCATCAGCAGAAATCCTGCTCACCTCCCTACTGGTTTGTTATTTTACCAAACGTTGCCTATGTTGTTTCTGCAACCTTGGAAGACTAGAAGCTTCATTTGAACAAAAAGTTAGTAGGGAGTTTTTCTGGTCAGAATTCTGCAATGCATTGTGGCTCTTGTAGCTACGGCCAGTGCAGTTTTGAGTTCAATGAAATGGCCACGACTCTGCCTGCAAGTGCCAGCTGAGCCCACTGGAGAAGGAGGACAGGCGGCTTGTGCAAAGCAGTCACCACCCATCGCCTGTCAGGCTCAGAACCTGGAGAATAATGTTGTGCTTTGGGCTTCGAGAGTCTGCCGTGAAAGTAGAGCCTCTGTGTGAATCCGTGCAGAGCTGATGATGGAAGCTGCTCACCGTGCAGACACAACAGGTTGTTGGATGGTATAAAATGTACAAGGTGTGTGAACGACTCTGAGATCTACAGATGAAGGGCGGTATACAAATCTAATAAACAGTGATAATAATTACTGGTGGGATGCTCTCTGGGGAGTTGGAGGGAGGCGAGAGAATAGCTCAGTGGTAGAGCATCTCCGTTACAATTCCTGACTGAGGGAGATCCCTGCATGAAACTCTGCAGGGCCATTGCTGCCAGTCAGTACTGAGCCAGATGGATCTATGATCTGACTCAGTGTGTGGCACCCTCCTGTGTTCCTACAACTTCCTGGGTGAAAGAGGTAAGAAACTTGGTTAACCTTCCATAAACTATGCACAGGAAGTGGGAGTCTGTTTTCTTTTATCAATTTAAATGTGGCACTCTGACTGCAAGGGAAGGGGATTCTTTTCTCCCCTTCTCCCACAACTGGTTCCATTGAGTAGTCTGCATAAATCTTGATACTAAGCAGGACCAGGAAACCTCAGTAGCTGGTGCCTGAGTAGCCTGTGTCCAGAGCTGGCATAGTACCCAGAAAGGGGTGGGTGGGGGGAATCTGGCACCTTGAGCTTTTATTTTCTCCCCCTTGGCTCCTACTAATGCTTAAGGTCACCCTTTGCCTCCTGTAGATTCCTCCTCTGCACTGGATTTTCATGTAGAAATGAAGAATCTTAATGAGAGTGTGAATTGACAGCACCTTTCTCTTACATGTGACCTCTCACTTTAAAATTGGAAAATGCTATCTCTGATTCACACTCCTGCCCCCGTCCCCAGCGTCTTATTGTAGCTGCAACCACACCCATAATTCTGGGGCTTAACAGTCTCCCCCCAATTCCTCTCTCCTTGTCTTTGCAGGAGTCTCCCCAGGACAGTGCCATCACACGCGACATCAACCGGACGTTCCCTGCCCATGACTACTTCAAGGACACTGGGGGCGATGGCCAGGACTCCCTGTACAAAATATGCAAGGTACCCTGACCGTGATGCTGTCTTGGCTCACTTGTGGACCAGGATGGTGGAGCGTCCTTGTGGGAATAAATGTGCTAGGCCAGGGTAGCCCTGGGTTCTTCGTCATGAAAGCACCTACAAGTGTGAGATGTAGTGTTGATAATAGAATTATGGGGTTGGGACCCCAAGAGTCCTCTAGCCCAGCCTCCTGCATTACAAGTATCACAGCTAAATACCAGCAGGTGACCTTTTAATCTCTGGTTATAAAGCTCCATCGAGGGAGAATCTGTCACCTTCCGAGGTAGCCTATTCCATGTCAAACACCTTTTACCATCAGAAAGTTCTTCCTATCATTTGGTTGGGATTTCATTTCTTGTCATTAGAATTCATTGTCTTGGGTCCCACCCTCTGGAGCAGCAGAAAACAAGCGTATTCTGTCTTCCATGTGGCAGCCCTTCAGATATTTGAAGATGGCTGTCTTATCCCCTCTCAGTCTTCTCTTCTCTAGGCTAAACACCCCCAGCAAAAAGGTTGTTGAAACATATTGCCTGTTGTGCCTGCTAATTTAGCCTTACTGGGATTGTAGTCCAGAATTATCCAGAGGGCACAAGTTTGTGCTCGTGGATGCCTGGGCAAATCAGCCTTTTGCCTCAAAGGGCATTCCCAGATCTTCTGGGCTCCTTGCATCAACTGGAGCGGCTGCTGTATTTCTTTTTTTGTGTGGCAGAGAGCAAAGGAAGTCTCAGCAAAAGGATCTTTGCTCCTCTCTAACACTCTGGAAAATTATTCAACTCCTCATTTGCATTATAAGGCAAACCACAAACACATTCAAGCCACTCATTAAAATGCGGGAGGCAATTAGCAGGTTAAAATAAAAAATGTCCGCACTCTGGTTTGATCCCTTTACCTTGCTTGACCGGAGGATCCGGCTCTTTGAACCTGGCATTTAGAAAGCTGCCATTGCTGCCTGCTCCTCCTCCAGAGACTGTTTGGCCTGGGGAAGCAGCTTGGCTTCCTGGCCACCTCCTAAGCTCTCTGACAAAGCTCACCATTAAAAAGGATGAGCTCTGCGTGGGACGCGGACCAAGGACTGGCGCAAGCAGCTTCCTATCCGCTCCCTGTCTATAATTGATAGTCAAATCAAAGACTTAACAGCGCAGCTTGAAAGATTTGTTTTTGTGTTATTATCCCTGCATAAAATACCTCGGGTCTCAAACATGCTCTGGCTTATTTTGGGAGAGTTGGATGTGCATGCCAGATCCCCACGGTGTGCATTTATGCTTCAGCCCCACCCCCACCCCCACCCTTGCAGCTCAGTGAACCAAGACCCTGGCCCAGGACTTAGCTTTCCACTCTCTCTCTCTCTAAAATGCCATCAAGGTGAAATTATGCCCCTCTTGCTAGGTGTCCTGGGCTCCCTGCCTGCAAAAGGCCGGGGGGCCTAAGGCTTTGGTGGGCAGATCCCCTGCAGATGTTTCACTTTTCTGGTGACTCTTGTGAAATCCTGGTCAGGATAAGCACCCCGTTGCCCGAAATTGCCTCCTTAGCAGCCTTCACTGACTTGCTCCAAGTTCCCTTTGTCAGCCCTTTCTGTGCTGACGGACAAAGTAAGCTATTCCACGTGCAGACAGATTGTGTGATTGGAACAAGGTTGGTTCTCTGGATGGCTGAGACGGAGGCAGCCCTTGTTTTCAGCCAGAAGGTAGTGACCTTCATAACCTGCTCCCTGCCACAGCAACACTCCTGCTGTGCAACAAGCAGCCTCCGTGCCATAATATACAGAGGCACACTGAAGCTGGGAGGCTGTTTTGAATGGAGCAGGGGTGGTTGTGGCCAAGCCAGTGGTGGTGGTGTAGTGGTTATAGTGTCAGACTAGGACCTGGGAGACCAGGGTTCAAATCCCCCCCACTCGGCCATGAAGCACACTAGGTTCCCTTGGGCCAATCACTTCCTCTCAACCTAACCTACCTCACAGGTTGTTGGGATAAAGTGGGGAGAAGAACTATGAGCTCCTTGGAGGGAATGCAGGCTATAAATGCAAGCAAGCAATCATTCAGGTGGGGCATCTTGTGTTGTTGAAGTCTTGACCATTTCCTGATTCTTCTTCCAGGCCTATTCTGTCTACGATGAAGAGATTGGCTACTGCCAGGGCCAGTCATTCCTTGCTGCTGTGCTGCTTCTACACGTGAGTTCCTCTTTGCTACCTGAGAGAGGGCCCTGTGCAAGAACATTCCAAAGCGTGGGGTGGGAGGCCCTCTGCGGCACTCAGGCACAACCCAGTCTCCCTTTGCTCTGCCTTCCCCGCCTCCCTCACTGCCCAAGACCTGTTTAATTAATCAGAATCCGTGAGCACTTTGAACCTGGCAGGAGGATGGGCAAATGTTCCTGAGTGTTTAGGAGACCCTGGTATGTGACCCATCCATGTATGTTCTGTGTCTTGTATTGGTTTCCTTGAATGTAACGTCACCCTTCGTTCCCTTTCCCCCTTTTAAATGTCTAAATCGCCTTTGATGCTGTTTGCTGAAACATACATTAAAGCCTGCTTACATGCCCACAAATCAAAGGTTGCAGCAGTTACCTAACCAACAACTAGCAATGAATCACTGCAAGTCTAGTGATTTTTATATCATCAAAACCAGGACAATATTTTATCCTATAATTTATATGTATATGTAATTAATTGTACATATAATCTATATGTAAGAACAGATGGAAGAGCTCTGTTGGATCAGGTTGTTAACATTTCCAAACTCCATCCAGGCTGCCTGTTGGTTTCTTGTTGTTCTTTGTGCTATTGAGCAGTAATGCAGGTGGATCCATTGTGAAGATCCCAAAACTTCCTCACGTCCAGAAACAGTTGCTCCATACATGGTTGCTGTCTCTTCTAGAGATGTTACAGAACTGAAATTTTTCATTCTTCATACACGCTAATAGTGAACTTGGGTGCAGAGCTAGGGCAGATTTGCAGCCCAAATTGAGATAAGGAGAATGCTTGCTGGTAGGGAGGAGCAGCCCAAGGTTTGTAGAAGTAGGAAAAGGAAAAACACATAGCGGGGGGGGGGGGGAGAAACTTTTAAAATAGTCCAATAAGGACTGAGCATGCTCGTTGGCTGCAGAATCCGAGTGGTAGGTGTCAGGCTCCAGGGAATCCGATCCCCCCACGGTAGGCTGCCAGGGATAGATAACAAGGAGAGTTCTTACCAAGTCTTTTATTCAATATTCACAGAGAGAGGCTTAGAAAAGCTGCCTCTTGTAGTAATGGCGTTGCTCCCAGTGAAACCCCACCCCCTCCATCTCTCCCATTATACGCCATCCCTACATTGGATGGTCTGTGCTTTCTGCCTCTGAGCTTTCTGTTCTCCTACTTTCAATGCCCACCGGCTTCGGGGGGTGTCTGGAGTGCTTTCTAAATACACTGTCCGCTGCCTCTCCCCTGGTGCTGCTGCTTCTTCCTGTTCCTCTCCCAATATTTCCCAGCTTCTCCCTTCTGCAGCCTCTGAGCTGTGACCTCCCGCAACCCACTGTTGTAAATCTCTACTGTCTTCCTCTTCTCTGGAAGGTTCAGGCTGAGGAGGCGGTGTCCACTATTCCTCCTCCTCTTCTGCCCAGTCCCTGACAGTAGGATGGACAGTCAGGAAACCTGTTGGTGTTTGAATGGAGTATCCTGGCAAAGGGCATGGCTGGCTGGTTGGCACCCTGAGCACAAGCACTCCACAGTGCAGCATTTTGGTACAGGTCCAAGTTTCATAAATCCTGTGCATTTACCAGGAAGATGGGTGGCATGTTCTTTTCCTGCTTTTGTCAGTCGGGGAGTCAAGTCAGGTTAGCAGGCTGCTCAGTTCGAAGTCTACCTGGGACCAGCTTGGGCTCTGGGCCACAGGTTTCTTCTGGTGCCTGAGTGGACTGATTTCCAGATCTCACCAGTGGCCTCTGACTAAATGAGCTTTGTAGAAAGGCTTGAAGGGAGCCTACAGTCTGTTGCAGGTGTGAAATAAAAGCTGGTGGGGGGGTGGGCTTTGTAGTTTAAGATGACCACCCACTCCCAAGGCTGAATGTCTTTTCTTTCCCTCTCTTAACACATCAGAGGTTATGTGGGCCTTTGAGGGGTGAACCGGTCTGTGCGGAGTCCACCACGGGGAAATCTTGGACAATCTATTCAAAAGGAGTTGTCTGGATGACCCCTTCGGGTACTGGTTGCAAGTTTCCTCTTGCTCCTTGGAAACAGCCAACTCAGAATACCAGCAGGGATGCCTGCCCTGTCTCGCTTCGTTTCCCTGGCTGTCCACCCCACTCCATCAGTTGCTGGGCATTTTTTGCAGCTACTTCTCTCCAACACCCTTAATTCCCTTTCTGCTGCTAAAAGTTATTTTTAAACCACATTCATGTTGTTGGTTCTCTTTCTCTGCTCTCTCCCCGCTTCCTCAAACTAGCTATCTCTGCTGTCAGTTACTGAATGACACTCTGCAGAGCTTCCAAGCCCATTTGTTGTTCTGATCCACAGCAGGCTCCTTTTTCTTTTTTAAAAATATCCCACCACCCCCCAGCAACCCTTCAGCTTATTTGAATGATGGCTGTACCATCTTCTTATACTAAATATAAAGAGACTTGGTGTGTCTCTGAAAACCAGACTTCCTGTCAGTTTGAGAGGAAAGTATTCCCCCCCCCCCCCATGACACAAGAAAGTTGTAGGGAGATATTCTGAACACCAGTCATAAGGGTAGTTTTGTTGTAATTGAACAGCAGCTCCCAATATTCACAGTGAAAACTTGAGACCTCACAGAATAATGAATTTAGCGGTTCTTCGCCTCGCCACAGGCAATGCAGGCATTAGCTGTGCAATTCATAAGAAATGAAGATGAAATTGCGCTTAAATTGGATCTTAGAATTGCTTCTGAGGTTGCTTTTGGAAGATTGTGATGGGTTTTTAAGAGCTTAAATCCCAGTCTGGAGATGTAAGCCTTTGAATTGTGATACCTGCTTGTCTTTAAGAGAGGGCAGCCTGCAGAGCAACAGAAGCTGAAAATATCACTCAAAATGGGTGGCTTTCCTGGGCCCTTGGATAGAGGTCTTGGACTTCTGTGAGTGCACCTCTCAAATGTTCATGAGGTGTGCATGAGCCTTCCTGGTGCATTCTTCAAAAGCACCACAAACTCCCTCTTTGCAACAGTTTTATTTCCCCCTCAGTAGGGACGCGATTGGCACTGTGATCTAAACCACTGAGTCTTTGGGCTTGCTGATTGGAAAGTCGGCAGTTCAGATCCGCGTCACCGGGCTTTGTCCCAGTTTCTGCCAACCTAGCAGTTTGAGAGCATGCCATTGCAAGTAGATAAAATAGGTATCACTGTGGCAGGAAGGTAAACAGTGTTTCCATGCGCTCTCGCTTCCATCAGTGTTCCATTGTGCCAGAAGTGGTTTAGTCCTGCTGGCCACACGACCTGGAAAGCTGTTAGTGGACAAACACTGGCTCCCTTGGCCTATAAGCGAGATGAGCGCCGCAACCCCATAGTCGCCGTTGACTGGACTTAAGTGTCCAGAGATCCTTTACCTTTTTTTTTAACCTATTCCCCCCTCAACTTGTAAAAGACCCGGTTGACCTGGCCCAGAACATGAACCTTCATTACTGTGGAAAAACAGGGTGAGTTTTTGAGCAAGGGAAGATGACAGACTTTTCCAGAACGCCCTGGGTAAGGATACCCACTTAAGTCTGGCATGGTGTGGATAAGGCTACCAGTGGGTTCTAGCCATGATTGCTGTGCTCCACTTTCGCTGTTGGAGGCAGGATGGTTCCGAATATCAGATGCAGGACTCTTCCGTTCCTAAGAGTAGATATGACACCATCAGTTTACTCCTCATTTTCTGCTGAACTGCTGCTAAACCTTCCCTTGCTGTCATTTTCTCACACAACCTGTGGTGGTTTACGGTTCATTGGTGGCAGAAAGAATGAGCAATAATCTGCCTTTTCCTTGTGGGAGTAGAGTAGGGCCACATTCACACCATACATTTAAAGCACACCTTTACCACTTTTAAACAAAATAAAAAAATTCCTTCCAGTAGCACCTTAAAGACCAACTAAGTTAGTTCTTGGTATGAGCTTTCGTGTGCATGCACACTTCTTCAGATACACGCAGGAGGTTAGGTGTATCTGAAGAAGTGTGCATGCACACGAAAGCTCATACCAAGAACTAACTTAGTTGGTCTTTAAGGTGCTACTGGAAGGAATTTTTTTATTTTGACTATGGCAGACCAACACGGCTACCTATCTGTAACTGGAACCATGGAAGGCACCACTTTTAAACAGTCATGGCTTCCTCAAAGTAATTACAGAAGCTGTGGTTTGCTAAAGGTGGTGAGAGTTGTTAGGAGACCCTGCATTCCAGAGCTACAATTCTCAGAGTTCCCTGGGAAGAGGGCTTGATTGTTAAACTATTCTGGGAGCATTAGCCCTGTGAGAAAAATGGGTGTCTTCTAATAGCTCTCGACATCCCTAACAAACTGTAGCTCCCAGAATGGATGATTAAAGTGGTATAGTTAGGACTGCCATGCATCTGAAATTTCCCAGCAGTGCCTGGGTGGGTTAGCTTAAATGTCCAGGAAAATCCAGACTTCCATGTTGGAAGTGTAGATTTTGGAAATTTTCCTTAAAAGTAGCTCAAAAACGTCCTTTTCTTTCTTTTCTTTCTTTTTTGTGATCTGGCAAAAAAAGTTTAGCACCTTTGAAGAAAAAAAAACTAAGCAACTTTTGTGTTTGGATTTTCACTTTTTGAAATATGGCACCCCCCTATTTTTATAGTGCTTTAAAAATAAGGTGTAAATGTGGCCCATGTTTGGCTGCCAATAAAGTAAGGTGGTTCTCTCAACATACTGGTAGGAAAGACTGAAGGAAGAAGTTAGATTATCATGCTTAGCTCCCCACCCCACACCCCACACCCTTTTAAAAATGACAGCCGGTTTTGTTCTTTGTCTTTGACAGATGCCTGAAGAACAGGCGTTTAGTGTTCTGGTCAAAATCATGTTTGACTACGGACTCAGGGAGCTTTTCAAACAGAATTTTGAAGATTTGCACTGCAAGTTTTATCAGTTGGAGCGACTCATGCAGGTAAGGGGTGCTGTCTGTCCCCGGAGACCGAGATTTGACCGGGGGTGGGGTTTCATCCGAGAGAGTGATGCTCTTTGCAAGGTGAAGTCCAGAGGTGATGCTAACAGTGGTGGCCTGGCTGAGGGGTGGCCACATGGCCTTTAATCATGAGACAAGCTGTGCCACATTCTTCCCTTGGCCATTTTCTTCTTCCCACGACTATCGCAACGGCGTGTGTAGCACAGTGGCAGGGAGAGTGGGGTGGCTGCTGTGATCCTCATTACTGGACTCCAGCTCCCATCATCCCTGCCTACTGACCATGCTGGGAGTTGGAGTGCAGCACAGCTTCCCCCAGCCCTGGAATAGCATGCCTTTATTCTCTCCCCTTCAATTTCTTTCTTTTTTCTTTTTAAATTGTTGTTCTTCTACCAAGTGTACTTGAAGCATCTTGTGAATTGTTCAAAAGAGCCACACACTATATATTTAGTGTAATAATGAATGAATGAATAACAATAGAGGAGAAGCAGTGGACTTTAATAATAATAATAATAATAATAATAATAATAATAATAATAATAATAATAATAATAAATAATTGATACGACAACCCAAGAATTCATTAAGTGAAAATGCTTAGTCAGATTTGTATTGTCCGTTAGGCAAAGACCATTGCAATACTAGTCACCAAAAACAGTAATAAGAATCCAAGAACAAATTAAAACATAGATTGTCAAAATTTAAGATTGCAAAGTTCCTCAGTTCATTTAGGTTTAGGTTTTGTAAAAAAGATCCCCTTGGCAGTTGTTTTTTGCTAAAAAAAAGGGGGGCTGCAATTTTATTTTTTACTAAAGTTACCCTATAGGTAACAGACTTGTCTACATTTGTGCCAGCAGCCGTCTGATTGATCCCTTAGAAAAAGAATTTATTTGCTCCACATCTGAAAGCTGCTGGAGGTGCAGCTGGGGTGGGGAAGCACACGCGGGAGGCCATTCCACAGTTTTGGGGCCACACTGGAGTAGCCCCCCCCCCCAACCACGTGTCCACCTACCACATCTCCAGCGATGAAGGAATTCGCGGCAGGGCCTCTGATTAGCACTTTACAGTTTGAGCAGGCTCACATGCCTGAATCCCCGTGTTTCTAGAATGCCAGGCAAGTGAAAAGTTCCTTGCCAGGTCATTTGCAGTAGCCTTCAGCAGCCGGCTGCCCTTGGGCATCTTGGCATTTCAGCAGGCCATTGGGGTCATTGGGGGGGGGGACGGGACGGGACACTGGGTCTTGCCCCTCCCCTGCTGCCACCATTAATGCACCTGAATGGGTGTTTTTTGAAGCTAGTTGCTGCCCAGGGGCGTTGATGTCCAGGAGACCTAAACGTTCTAAATTACGTTAATGGGAAACTTAAATGTTCTGTGGTGCATTATGAGTCCGTTGCGTGCTTCCATCTTAAACAGCATCTTGCAGATGAGAAGATGGTTGTGTTATTTATTTATTGCTATTTGGGGCAAACTTTTGTCTTTTTCTTCTCTTTTAGGAGTACATTCCTGACCTCTACAACCACTTTCTGGACATCAGCCTTGAAGCACACATGTATGCATCCCAATGGTTCCTCACACTGTTCACAGCAAAATTCCCCCTTTATATGGTCTTCCACATCATTGACCTGCTGCTGTGTGAGGTAAGGGCGATCGCCTTTGACAAATTCCATTAATCCCGGCCCTTCACATGGGTATATTTAGTTATAAACTAAACACACGAGAGTTCCTCTTCCTTGTAAGCAAGCAAAAATAAAAGGGTGGAGAGAAGGATGGTATATATAAAGAGTTTCACAATCATGTTCATTTTCATAGATGTTTTTCCAGCCTTCTGTAGACATGGCATCATGTCTTCCAGCCAGTGCATTAGATGTTAATCTCCAATTTCTTAGAATCCACCTATTGTGTGCCTGTGTGTGATCTGGGCATTGAGTCGCTGGCAAAGGAGGTCAGCTTTGTCCCCCTTAATCTCTGAATGGCTGTGTGCAAGAAGCTGGTGCTGGAGGAAGGAAATGATTCAGCAGCTTCAAGAAAGTTTTGGGCATAAATGGCCGGGTTAAGTTATGGGCAGAATGTGGTGCCAAGAAGAGCTTGCTAAAAGCTTGCTTTTATTGTTGCTTATAGTTCTCAGGTGGCGCAGTGGGTCAGTCATTCTTGCTGTTAACCAGAAGGTTGGTGGTTCAAGCCCACCCAGAGATGGCTGTGGGCAGGACTCCTGCCTTGCAGGGGGTTGGACTAGATGACCCTCAGAGGTCCCTTCCATCTCTTTGATTCTATTACCATTATGGTTGTATCAGCTGCAGAAAAGAATGTACATGCTAATACAATATTTAAAGAAACGACATCAACCAAAATATATTGTTACATTAAAATATATAGTAAAAATAAATGAGGCAAAAATAAATAAATACAAAAGGTTAAAAGGAACTAATGCATTAAAATCACCTCCATTTCTAAATGCTGCAACACAACAAGAAGAATGCTGAGGACTGCTATGCTGTTGACAAACATGCTTGATGGTAGAGAAGTCTTTTTAGTTTGAGACTATTTTTCACCTTGCTCTTTAGTCATATAGAGGTCCCAAGGAAACTCACAATTCATATATAAAAAAGAGCCCTCCCTGCCATCAGGCTTACAATATAAAAGGACACGACACACAAGGAAGATGCACTGTGAGGGAGGAGGAAATCAGCATGCTTAGATTAGACGTCTTAGTTACTTGGGAGAAGAGACCCACAGGTCTTTTCCCTGTGGGACCCATGGCCAATTGCTTGGGTAAGGTCTTCCCGTGCCACTTTCTAGTACGTGCTGTTCTTGTTTGAGTTCATTGTTGTCATAATGTGCTAGGAATATCCATAAAGCCGGGGAGAGATTGCAGCTCAGTTGCATCTCCAGTTACAGCGATGGGAGAGATCTTTGCTTGAGAGCCACTGCCAGCCTGGGCAGGCGATGCCAGTCTATATGACACGGGAGAGGATGCCTTTGTGGACTGTTGGCCTGCAGAGAGAGCAAACCGCTATCCCTGGCTTTGTGCTACTACACCCAACCCAGGGACTGTTGCTCATTCCACCCTCAACAAACCACAGTCTGTAAGCCAAGAGAAAACCTTGCCTGCAGATTGTGGTTCCTTAGCAGTGAAACAACACCTAGCCCATGGTTTGGTCATAGCGCTGAAGCCAGAGATCATGGTTTGTTTCTTCCTGGTGCTATTGGAAAGGAGCAGAGTGAGCAAGAGAAACAAAGCAGTTCTGTGGAAAACGCTTAAATGGGGTGTGTCATGGTGTGTGAACGAGGGACATAGTCTGACCTGGTCTTAAGGCAACTGGGTATTAATCACCATTCTGCATTTGGCAGAAACACTTTTGGCTTTGGGGCTTCTGATTGTTTTGGGATTCTGATGGTGTGGAACTCTGGTGAGGAATTGTTTCCCCTCCTTTTCTGATTTAAATATTTGAAAGTCATTGCCGATTCATGCTGCCCCATACCCAGTTCCATTTGGGGCACCTTCTTAGGGACCAGCCTGCCATACCAGGAGAAGGGATTGTGCGTGACTCCAGCTCCTGTCAGGCCAGCCTGCAAGGCCTTTGGCTGGGAATGAAGGGAGTTGCAGTGCAGCAGCATCTGGAGGGCATCGTAAGGGTGGGCCTTGATCTAGACTATTTGGCCATGTTCGGAGGGTTCCCCTGGATTCCCTTCCCTAAACAAACACCGGATTGTGCAAGGGGCATCCGTGGGGGCTGAAGGTTCAGACCTGGATAATCTACGAACTTTCCCCAGTCTTCGATGAACTTTTGGTCTTTGGTGTATCTGATTTTCCCAGTTAATTTATCCAATTCCGCATAGATTACAGTTCGTAGATTATCTGAAAAACATATGTGGCGTGAACACAACGCTAGTGGGATTTCAAGAGGCACTGTAAAACCAGAGAAGTATTGTTAATATGAAATAGGGGGAGCAGGGAAGTATAACGGCAATACGAAAGAAGGGAATGTGTAACTAAAGTTATAAATACAGATGATTGTCAGAGACGCTGAAGGAAGTTCAAAACAGAGATAATTTGTTGTTTTTTGGATAAAAATGTATAACTGTATGGAAAATCAATAAAATTTATTTTTTTAAAAAAAGAAGGTTCAGACCTGGAAGGAGAACTTAAAAGTGGAATTCAATGCAGTGTAGTGTTCTTGTTCGAGAGATTTAGAGGGTTCCTCCAAACCTTGCAGCAAAATTGACGAAACATGTCTGAATCACATTTGTGAGGGAGCAGTGAACAGAGCACATTTTAGCCAGGCAGCAGCAGCAGTGGTGGCGGGAATGGCTTCCTGGGAGGCAGTTTTAATAATTTGTGTACTCGCTTGCTAATTAGCAACATTCATTAATTCTCAGTGGACTTTCCCCCTCGGAAAATGGCACAGTTCTCCTGTGCCCCCTTTTACTGAGAGATCGTTCTGTTCCTTTCCCAGCTGGGGTCTGTGCTCCTCGGTGTGTGTATGTGTGTGTGTGTGTGTGTGTGTGTGATGGGGCGGAGAGTGGTGCACCCTGCTGAAAATAGCAGCTATCAGCTCTGCTCTGGCCTGTCTCTTCTGAGCTGCCAGAGGAACTGTCTGCCCATTTTCAGCTTTTCGTTTTCAAGCATGAAGGATAGGAACCCTTTCCTGAAATCAAAGCAGTTCAGGTGGAGGCTGCATCCCATGATCTAGTTGTGCAAATGTCTAGGCACTCTTCTTTCTCTCTTCTCTGCCCACAATTACAAGAAAAATATATGCAGACTTGCTGGTGGAGCTTGTGTTCTAGGAAGCTGTACAGCAGCAATGAGCTGTTGAGTCTTCTGGGTACATTTAGCTTACGTCCTCACCCCCTGCAGTAAGATGACGCTTAGTAGAGGATATCAAGGCTTTGGAGCAGAGAGAAATACCTGTCTGTTTAACAGACTATAAATCAGAATGGGTTCTGGGGCTGATAGTTCTCGTCCAGAACAGACTTGGCAGAGACTGCTCCGAATGTTGGTTTTGTCTCTCACTACTTTTCTTTCTTGTTTTTTCCCCTGCAGGGCATCAGTGTTATATTCAATGTTGCCCTTGGGTTGTTAAAAGTGAGTATCCAGCCCCTCTGTTCCGCTTCACACGATTTGTGCCGAAAGCCCTGCGGTGAATGTCTGCACTGTAGAAATCCTTAAGCCGTCCTGCAGAATTATCTTACAATTTTTAAAAGCAGGGTCTAAAAGAAAGAACTTGGCAAGAGAATGACTAGTGGGTGCTGGCTCCAGTGGAGTGAGCTTTACAATGGGGCTCTTGCTGAACACCTTGGGGCTCTCTCCCCACCCATGGGGCCATGTTTGCAGCGTAGAAAAAAGCGCTGGGGTAAATAGACATTATTTTTTTAAAAAAAGGAAGGAAGGAGCCGGGATCCAGTAACTCCCCACTGGTAGTCGGGACAGACTGTGAGCAACCTTCCCTCCTGCCCACCTTGGACGGGAGTGCCTGTCTCTCTTTGTCTTCCCTGGGGTGGGGTGGAGTGGGGAAGGATGAACCGTACTTTGCTAGGAAGGACCTAGCAGAATGAGGCTTTCCTCCCACTCAGTGCCTGCATTTTGCCACTAGCGTGGGTGGATAAGGAGAGCAGGGAGGCTGCTCTTGCTTCAGAACTTCCTGCCATTGTCAAAACTTTCAGTTTTAAACTGTCTGCGACAATCCAGACATCCTGTCCCTTAACCTTACTAGCCTTCCCTCCATCCTGTCTTCCATCACAAAGGACTCCTGCCCCACAGCAGCCTGCACCAAGGTGCTGCCCTCAGGGTGCATGGGACCGCAAACCTCACTGGCCCCAACCAGCAGGGGGTGTGTGTGATCTGGCACTGGGCTGCAGACAGCCACACAGGAAAACAGGAATGTTTTGTGTTGTGTTGTGGGGGTTTTGTGTTTTGTTTTCAATAAAGCGGAGTTAAATATCATTTCCAAGTTCTTCCCTAAGGAAGAAATGAAGCTACTTTTGCCACCACTTTCCTTGGTTACAGGATGTGGGTGCCACACAATTTCATTTTCCAGAAACCCTTTTTCTCTGCACTTTCTCAGACAACTAGGGACGACTTGCTGCTGACTGACTTCGAGGGTGCTCTGAAGTTCTTTCGCGTGCAGCTGCCCAAGCGATATCGCTCTGAGGAGAATGCCAAGAGGCTGATGGAGTTGGCTTGCAGCATGAAGGTATGTGAGTGGAACCACCGGCCCTTGCGGGGTTGCATTTAAGTGGAGCCTTGCTATGAAATACTCGGGGGTGGGGGTGGGAGGGTGAATATGCCCCTCATGCACTGCCAGCAGCGATGCCTCCTGTTCTGGCTGTGACTGGAGACTTTCCAGACAGTTAAATAGCTGCTGTAAAGTGGAGGGAGGAAGACTTGCACTGCCAGAGGGAGTCTTGGTGGAGCTTCTGCATCATTGCCAGTAGAGGGAGCAAGAGGACAGGTTTTGTGCCGCTCCAACATCCCTTGTCTGACCAAACTGCGGGAGGCAGTGGAAGACAGGAGTGCCTGGCGTGCTCTGGTCCAGGGGGTCACGAAGAGTCGGACACGACTAAATGACTAAACAACAACAACATCCCTTAACAAAACTGTTGGTATCCTTCCTGGGCAGCCTCTGGCACCAGCCTGGGCCCTCCAGATGTTCTAGACTGGGGCTGATGGCAGCTGTAGTCCAGAACATCTAGAGGAGAGCCTCAGGCTGGTGCCAGAGGCTGATCTTTTTGCAAATCGTGCTCCCCATCCCCTTCTGATTGACAGTCTTGCCTGTTGTTGTCCTTTCCGTTCATCTCTCACAGTGATAATTGCCTTTTTGTAGGGTGAGCTGATTGGCCTTTCAGCCAGCCTCAAAGTAAACCTTACTTCATTGGGATGGGGGACAGGTGGGGGCCCCAGGTTTGCTAGCTGGCATGCCCATTCACAGGGATAAGAGGTTGGAGTGTGTTTGCTTCACTTTTCCCTTTCCCTTCCTGCATTTACTTCCCACCTTTTCTCCATGAAGCTCAAGGTGGCATATGTGGCTCCTCCCCATCTCATTTAATCCCCAAAACAACATTCCTGCGAGGTAGGTTAGGCTGAGAGGCAGTGACTGGCCCAGGGCCATGGCCGAGGGGGGTTTGAACCCTGGTTAGACACTCTGCTACACCACACTGTTTGTTTTGCGGAGCAAATATACTGCTTAATCCAAGTCAAAAAAATAAATCCAAGGCTTTAGATTTGTGTGATAACATTTCAGCAGTTAGAAAAGCAGGGCACTGGGTAGTGTGTTTTCTTAAGTGTCAGGGAATGTTAAAAAACTGCCAGATTGCATAAAAGAGGGGGTCTCCAGAAAGTCCGTGCCACAATAGATATGGACTTAGCACAAGTTAAAATGTACAGGTTAATAAATGCTACCTGAGCCCCACTCCCAGCCTGAAGCCCCCTCCTTATTGAGAAGCCAACCTTGATATGTTCCAGCTCTCGCTTGAGGTGAAAACATGAAAGATTGTTCTGGGGAAAATGTCTGTGTTTGTGAGGCAATGGCGAGGGAAGAGGAGACCTGCTCCATGGAGCTTGGATCAGTGTGTGTGTGTGTGTGACATTTGCTGAAGATGCTTTGAGGCGCTCTAAGGGTTATGTGATGGGGGCACTGTCCTTCTGAAGTCACAGCCTCTGTCCCTCTCCCGACATGCACAACTCCTCCACACATGTACTGATAAGAATTCATTTATCCTCCCTACTGTGTCCAGTGACAAACTCTGTAAATTGGAAGGGTGCCTAACTGTAAGCTTCCTAAGCAAGAGACTCCCAGCCAAATAAATCATCAGAGTTCCGTTTTGTTTTTATAAAAAGGCTCCAGCGGATATCTTGAGTTAAAAGAAGCGAAAGCGCAGCTTCTCCACATGTCTTGACTGAGATGCTCTTGATTCTCTCCCCGACCCCTAGATTAGCCAAAAGAAGCTGAAGAAATATGAACGGGAGTACCATGCCATGAGAGAGCAGCAGGCTCAGCAGGAAGACCCCATAGAAAGATTTGAGGTAATTTATGTTATTCTGTCATGTTGGGGGCCAGCCTTGGACCAGATAACCACACGTGTCTCAGTGTTGTATTGTGTAGGGACCACAGAGCAGGGACGGTCTCAGGCAATCCTTTCTGAGAAGGCAAATCCATAACCAGGGGCACCACCACTGAAAAAGTCCTGCCCCTGCTGGCTATATGCAGCATTTAATTCCAGCCTTGTAATTCAGTCAGCAAAAGTCAGTCTCCTGCCTGTTTACACACCCCATGTCTTTGTTGGTGGGCAAGCTGTTGGTGGCCTCCATAAAAAAGACATAAGGAAGCTCCTTAGCCCCCTATTTGCAGTGCCAAGTTCCAGGCAGCTACAATGAATGTTTAATTGCAGGGTTTAGGGTGGAGGCTACCCTCTGGGGTGACCGCTC
The DNA here is from genome assembly GCF_964188305.1 of Podarcis bocagei. Taxonomy (NCBI): domain Eukaryota; kingdom Metazoa; phylum Chordata; class Lepidosauria; order Squamata; family Lacertidae; genus Podarcis; species Podarcis bocagei. Next base: position 1,805,452 of record NC_138140.1, on the reverse strand, counting down.
TGGGGGCAGTTGTTTGGGGGCACCTAGAGGCTACTGCCTTGAAAATAAGGAAGCATCTTGTGGAGCAGGGACGCTCATCCCTTGGGTGAAGCATTGGTAGCCTTCTAGGAACTTAATCCAGTGTCTTCTGAGGTGGGGTCACTTAATGAGTCATTGATTCAGGAACTTGCTATCTTTTGACTCTTTTTTGCCTCTATTCAGCGAGACAATCGGCGCCTGCAGGAAGCGAACATGAGGCTGGAGCAGGAGAATGATGACCTGGCCCACGAGCTGGTGACAAGCAAGATCGCCCTGAGGAAGGACTTGGACAATGTAAGAGCCAGAGGCCTTGCCTGGCCATTCGCTGCCCTTCGGTCTGTTTGGCCGCCATTCTCTCTCGGTGCCCCTGAGGACAGAGCCCGTCTTTTGTGAAGGGCTGTAGCCCAGCGACAGGGCATCTGCTTTCCATGCAGAAGATCCTGGGTTCAACTCCTGGTGTCCCCCAAATAGGGATTTGGCTTAAGGCAGCTTCCTGGGTTTTGCCCTTTGAGAATCCATTCCCTGCCTCCAGCCTTCTCAGCCCAGTTGACTTGAGAGCAGAGCCCCATGACCAACATAAACTGGCTTTATCCCTAGTCACTTGCACCTGAGTGTCCTGGGGAGGGTTGCTGTGTGACAAAACAGTTGTGGGAGCTGGGTACGTTTAGCCTGTAGAAGACAGAGATGTGATAGGTAAAGGTAAAAGTGTCAGGATAACAGAGGTCCCATGGAAGATGGAGGAGGCTTGTTTTCTCCTGCTCTGGAGGTGGGACCCGAACCAGCGGATTGAAAGGACAAGGAGATTCTTGCTGCGTTGGCATAGGCAATACGGCCATGAATCGTAGCAGCTGAAGACTTCTGGGCCCCTGGTTGGGGAAGCTTGCTCTGATGAGGCAAAGCATTTCCTTTTTTGCAACTATCCAGGCTTCCTTCTTTTCTTTTTACTTTCTACCAGTTTGGCAGCAGGTCTTTGGATCCTGCCCAGCCTTTCCTGTGCCTTATCACAAATAGCCATGCACTCTCTATTGGGTCATGTAAAATGGCACCAGTCGACTTGGTTTAGCCAGGTTCTCATGTTAGGACAAGGCAGGAATGTTCCCAAAACAGTGACGGTGGATAAGTCTGCCATCTTCTCAGAGAGCAGTTGACTCAGGAAGAAACTGGGAAGATTTGTTCTGTGCAGCTCCTCCTAGCCAGCCTGTTTCTTCTGGCACTTGCTGGTTTTAAAAGACCTCTGAACCTCTCTGTATTCACATAATCCCAGAACATTGTGTGGGAGGAGGAAACAAATGAAGGTTACCTGGCAGGTGAAAACACTGGAGGGGTGGATGTGCACAATGGATCCCTTCTCAATGTCACTACCCTGTCCCTGGGAGGTCCTCATCTTGGAAAATAGCAGGAGAGGCAGATGTTGGAAATGACACTCGCTGTGCTTGTAAAGCAAGCAAGCTTTCTGCTTCTCCTTTTGTCTGGATTCCCGGTTGAAAAGGCAGTGCCTTCAGCGCAAACCCTTGTTTCAGTATCGTGGGGTGTCAGTATCGTGGGGTGCCCCCCACCTTGGCCTCTCTCCCCCTTTTGTATATGGAGTGGGTTTGCTGCTTTCTGAATGGTCTCAGATATTACCAAGGCTTTATTCTAAATTTAATGTGGAAGACCCAGCCTCAAATCTCAAGTGCCTGCCCATGTATACACCCACTTCTCCACAACTTTTTATTTGCTATTTGCAGAATTGCTGCTTTCTGCTAGGAATGTTTTTTTTAAATAAATAAATAAATAAAACATGACCGGAGATGGACTCTGTGACATTTTGGCTCTCCCATGTTTGGCTTTCCCACAGGCAGAGGAGAAGGCAGATGCCTTGAACAAGGAGCTGCTGATGACCAAGCAAAAGCTGATAGATGCTGAAGATGAAAAGAGGCGGCTGGAGGAGGAGTCGGCTCAGGTTTGGGCCATGGGGCAAGGAGGTGGGGATGGTTAGGCTGCTCTCCCTCCTCTCCACCAGTGGGAGGGAGAGCAGGCACGGCAAGGGCAGAACCGCCGGTACTAAAGTCCGGCAGCCTCTCTGGGTGGCTTTTCTGTGGTTCTGCCCTTGCCAAACCCAGCTGGATTCCAGATACCTGGGGGGGGGGGAGAGGAAGGTCTTGTGCCAAAAAGACATCTAGAGTAGTCACTGTGCAAGTCTCTTTCAGGAGAGGGTTCTAGAGTTTTTCAGGGCACCACCACCAAAAAGGCCTGTCCCTTGGTGCTGCCATCCCCTCCCCAAGCATATTCAGAAGGAGGGCCCATGTGGAAGACCTTCAGGCTTGGGGGTGGGTGGGGAAGGTACATACAACTCAGATGTGAAAAGTTACTGTGCATCTTTGCTTGTAAGCAGAATGGGAGCCGTTTGCTTTTTTGCCCAGCCCTGATCCCTCCTGGTCTTCCTTTTGCAGCTGAAGGAGATGTGTCGCCGGGAACTGGACAAGGCGGAGTCTGAGATCAAGAAGAACAGCTCCATCATTGGAGACTACAAGCAGGTGAATGCAGGGGTCTTCCAGGTTGCTGGCTGCAAGGGGAAGCCTTCTGTCTTGCTGCAGATGGATGCAACTCTCATGAAGGCTGCTCCACCCTGATGCCCTCCAGGGGGTGATGGACTTCAGCTGAGGCTGATGGGAGTTGTATTCCATCTAGACCAGGGGGCTGGGACATCCTTGCACATGAGCAGAAGAGGAGAGGCCACAATGGGTAAATGGAATCTCTCTCTGCAATGGCTGTGCATATCGCTTCATATCTGTCTTTTGGACAAGTCCTAACCATGGCTTTCTCAAGGCCTCTAGCCGGCCATTTGGGAAGCCAGGACCAAGGACTTGAATGGGCTCAGCTGAAGTTCTCTCTCTGTTTTGGTAGATCTGTTCCCAACTGAGCGAGAGACTGGAGAAGCAGCAGACAGCAAATAAAGCTGAGATTGAGAAGATTCGGGTAAGGAGCGTCTCTGCCAGGGCATTGGTTGGGTTTAGCACTAGGTTGAAGGCAGCTTGAATCCCTTGGAGGGCATGTGAGCTGAGGGCTGTGGTGCTCAGGTCCTGCCTTCAGACTTCGCATTTGGGCATCTGGTTGCTGAGCCAGATGGGGTCCTTGGCCTGATTCATGCTGCTACAGGCTCTTTTGGCATCCTCTTGAAACAACCCCTGTGCCATTTTAGGATTGGGCCATTTCTGGGATTCCTCCTTAAAAGCGTAATAATGTGTTGGAGGTCACCCCTGTTGCTTTTCAGTGGTGTTCATCCTGATATGAAAAGGGTGACTCTGAAGCCTCTCATCTCCCTGGGGACCTTCTGCTCCAGATGCCTACCCCTCTTTGAATGTGTGAGCAATTTGGACCTTGAATTACATATTACAATTGCAGCCTGCCTTTCCTCCCGCGAGCTCAAGGCAGCACACATGGTTCTTCTCTCTCCCACACCCTGAACTTCTATCCTCACAACATCCCTTTGAGGTAGTTTCAGCTGAGAGGCAGTGACCACTAACCCATGGTAACCTCAGTTAGCTTCATGGGTGCACGGTGATTTAGACTAGGGTCTAGCCTGACACTCTAACCCCCACAACCATACCAGCCATATGGGAGTCAAGGTGTGTTTGTGTGTGTGATGGAATAGTTCTTGGACTGGGGAAACTGCACTGGCAGCTGGAGTGGCTTTCCTCTCCAACAGGCAGAAATTTACCCCTTCCCAATTGAGTCATTCCAGAAGCAGAAAAGTTAGAAAGTCCTGTGATCGTTAAGTTTAAAGCTGCATCAGTTTGGTGTCCATAGCATCTGTTGGCCACTAAAGGTTGCCTCTGGGCAAAACTGCTGCTTTGGACCCAGGCTCCTGCCGCTAGCTTTGGGGGGCAAATTATGGGCATGCCAGGGGCAGGTTGGCACACAGGCTGCAGTGGGAACCCTGCTCCTGTGGGTGGGGAAGCTCACGGCCTGATCTCCTTGGCTTCAGCAAAAGGTTGATGACTGTGAGCGCTGCCGGGAGTTCTTCAACAAGGAGGGGCGGGTGAAGGTGGCCAGCGTTGCCCGGGAGGGCTCTGAGGAGGACACAGATGAGGAGAAGGAGGCGCTGAAGAACCAGCTGCGGGAGATGGAGCTGGAGCTTGCCCAGACCAAGCTGCAGCTGGTGGAGGCAGAGTGTAAAATCCAGGTAGGTCACATTGGGGGCAGTGGGAATGGGGCGGTGCACCAAGCCAGTGCCCCTGCCTTCCTACAAGGGTGAGTGGCTGTGTCCAAAATGAAATCCCCATTCTTAAGCTGGAAACTCCTGAGTTCTTCTCTTAAAAAATGGTTTCTGGAAACAAGACGACGTAGAGCTGGTGTGAATTTTGTACCCCCTGCTTAGGTTTGTTCAAGTGGGGTTGGGGAGGGAGTGGGGGTGGTTGTGTGCACAGAAATTGGGAGTTCTGTGACTCTCCTTTCCTGTTGCCTTTCAGGATCTGGAGCACGACTTGGGGCAGGCACTGAATGAGGTGCAGGCCTCCCGGAAGACCTGGTTCAACCGAACACTGAGCTCCATAAAGACAGTGACAGGCGTTCAAGGGAAAGAGACGTGCTGAAGGGGCGGCCTCCTCCCGCGGCCCACGTTCCCCCTTGGGGCACCTTCTGCCTTCCGTTGCTGCCTCGGCCAGTTGCCGATGCTGCTGCCATGTGGGAGAGAGAGGACCAGAATGTACATAGACTCTAGAAACACACAGCGCATGTTGGGGCTTTCCGCAGGTCAGTGGCCCAAGCTCTCTGTGAGGCTACCGTTGCGAGGCTCAGCGCAGGATCTTCATACTACTGATTATTTAACCAGGGGGTGTAGCTGTAGACTGGAAGCTCTTTTCAGAGGGGCAGGGAGGGGGACACACACACACAAAAACACTCCATTCTACAGTCTGGCTGGAGGCATTTCACAGGCCCAGGTACGAGAATTTACCAAAACCTCAGACTTACTAAGTTTACAGATACAATAACTTCTTTTTTTTACAGTTATAACTCTTTAAAAGAACAAAAGGGAAAAAATACTATTTCCAACAAGTTACTCCAGTGCCAGAGACCATACCCTCCCCCCCCCCCGCCTGTTAGTGGGGGAAGAAGCATTTGCATGATTACCTTTTGGAGCAGGTTCGCGCCCCCCCCCCCGCAAGTGTGTGAACACACCTCCCTGTGTCTCTTCCTTTGTCCACCATTTAGTTATTGTGTCACTAATCAATTCTATGCAAGTGGGTTGGAGGAGGGGGAGTGTCATCATTGTCTTTTCAAAGTACCTGTCGCTATTGGAGTCCTCCTTGTCTCCGAGCTATTTAACTTCTACCGTGGTCCGTTCCACATGTGGTTCATCTTCCAGAGCCATATATAACACATACCTGTACCATTTCGGTGGGCAGGACCTCTGGACTGAGTCAAGCTAAACTTGGGTCCTAATGAAGTCTGCGAGGCTTTTAACTCGCACCTAACTTTGTCTCATTGACTTGGGTGGAATCTTCAGATGCTACTTAGCTTAGTTTGGATCCAGCCCATTTGTGAACCAGAAGCTTCGTCCTTTTAACTTAACAAGCATTAAGACTGTCTGTCTGTTTAACCAGCCTCCCTTGCACTTTCTGGAGAGCTGCTCTGCCTCTGCGGGAGCTATTATCCTTTATCCTTTATGGTTTTGCACATGGATGGGAAGAGGGCAACACAAAATAAAGGGGTGGGGAGGGAAGGAGGGATCACTGCACTGGCTGCGCTGTTGCTGTGTGTAATGTTTCGCCATCTTTGCCTGGGCCTCTCCCAGGCAAGGCGTTTCGTGGCTCCAATGGCTGGCTGGGTTTTCCTTGTTCGTGTGCACCATTCCCGCTGCCATCATCCCTTCCCTTTCCCTCCACGCTTCCTGTAACTACACCGGTAGGTCCTAGGTCTGCTTGGATTTCTGAGCGCTTAGACTACCCCGAGACGTCTCACCAGAAAAGCTGTAGAATGGAGGTTTTGCACCTTTGTAATTTCTTCTTTTTTAATTTATACTGGTTTGTGCTACGCTGAAATGAAATAGCTATTGTATCAGCGGATAAACTTTTCTTGTGTGCAGCGTGTTTTGAGTATAAGCTGGTTACAATAAGAGGCACTGGTTTGTATATAAAGATAATTTGTATTTCTACGTTATTATTTTTTTTGTTGTTGACCAGACTAATGCTAGCTAATGCAGCCTGAGACTACCAGAGGCAAAAAGACCTTGCGGTGCCCAGGAGTTCATAATTTCTCTTCCCCTTAAAACTGTGTACATGAATATCTCGTATTGTTTTAATAATACCAAAAAATAACTGTAACTCCATCATTAATAGATGTGTGGACATTGTAGTAGAAGAGTAGTTTGCAGAGTATAGATCTTTGAATTGATATATAAACTAGTAAAATTGTATTACTATTTTCTTGTTGTCTTTCATTTTTAATGGAAATGTCATCTGGTCAATTTGTCTCTGCTGGGGCAGTAAGAAAGTTAAGAAAAGGTTGGGGCATTAGGAAGTGGCCTTCTACGCTCAGAGCAGCGGCACTCCAGCATTTCAGGCAATGTGCTTTACATGTAGGGAATGAGCCCAGTGCTTTCTGCAGACAAAGCAGCTGCTCTCCTGCTGAGCTTTGGCGTTCTTGGTTCCTGGAACCCACCCTCTCCAGCATCGCAGCTGTGTGTTGATCTGGGAAGAACATCACTCACAGTAAACACATCCATTAAAAGCCCCCTTGCACTGACCCACAGCACCTCGCTTGCACGGAAGCTCCCTCCTTGTTTCACATAGGAAGCCCTGCTGGATGGGGCCATGGGCTGTGTGTGTGTGTGTGTGAGAGAGAGAGAGCGTGTCTGTGTGCCTAAGCCTAAAATGACCTCAGGCTCTTGGCATGGGCAGCACCTTTGAGACCTGTGCTAAAAGTTCCCACTTTCCTTAGCCCTGGGAAACACACTTTTGGATGCATGGCTTGCTGTGTCTGGAAGCCTTGGGGTGGGCAGGCACGTGTTTTCCATTTAGTTATTGACTAAAAGAACATTGGTTAAAATGTTCTCCAGCGCAGTTTGGCCTGCAGGACATAGTACTGTTCTCCTCTCCCTTCATCCTCACCTAGACGGTGGCTCTGCTGAAGGTCTGGTGACTGCATCAGAATTTAGCTGGTGAGCTTTGTAGCTGAGCGAGCACTGGAAACTCTGCACTTTAATCCTTGGTTGCAATTTGAACCCATTTCAAAGAGGACGACTGCTGAGAGAGTCACTTGAGTCACTTTGGAAGTTCAACTGCTGAATGTTTACCCTGACAAGTGGGGAACGTCACAAGACATCTCTGAGCGCCATTATGGATATATTACAGGAAATTGCTAATTGTCATCTGTTAACTATCAGCTTGTTGGTCTATAGCAGCAGTGGCCAACTCCCAAGAGACCTACTTACAGAATTGAAAACTAGGGTTCAGGTCAAAGTTGTTGACCTTTTTTGGGAAAGGAAAGCCCCCATTTTGGGGAGTACAGGGCAGTGTTGTTAAGCTTTTTTTAGGGAGGAGGAAAAGGGAAGCCCCCATTTTTTTTGGGGGGGGGAACAGTCACCCAACAACAGATCACTGGGAAAACAAACAGCCTCACTGAGTAAACTCCGTCTTCCGTTCTGCAGATCAACAATGGTAGGCAGGGCGAGGGGGCGGGGCAGTATTCTATTTTTCAAACGCTAAGGGAAGGGACCCAGCGATCGGCCATGATCTACCAAAACCTCCCGGGGATCCACCATTGGATTGCGATCAACCTGTTGGGCATCCCTGGTCTATAGGACTGCAGGAAGATGCCTTACCCTGAGTATGACCATTGGGCCATCCAGCTCAGCAAACCAGCAATGGCTTTCCAGGGTATCAGGACAGGAGTCTTTGCCACCCACGCCTGGAAATGCTGCCAGGGACTGGGACCTTCTACGTGCCAGGCAAGTGCTGTACCACTGAGCTGCACCCCGTCCTTTAGCAGGTGCTGAATTGTGCCCATGGATGAAGGAGTGTTTTCTGAGTTGCTTCCAAGGTCCACTTTTCTGCCTGCTTGTGGTACCTTGGCTAGCAGTTAGAGAATTGGCTGCAAAGGATGGCTGTCATCGGGTTCCATGGCCAATCTGTGCACATGTTTGAAGATTCAGGTTCAACGTGGAATCGAGCCCCTTCTGCCCTGTGTGCGGCTCGTGGGCTGTACATTTGTTGATGGGTCTCAGAAGGTGGTGGACTCGCCTTCATTGGAGGTTTTTAAGCAGAAGTTGGATGGCCACCTGCCAGGATTCTTTAGCTGCGATTCCTGCACTGCAAGGAGTTGTGCTAGATGACCCATCCACCTCTACAGTTCTAAGCTGTCTGTGGACAAACTCTGGATCCCTCGGCCTGAAAAGTGAGGCGAGCACCACACCCCATAGTCACCTTTGACTGGACTTCACCGTACAGGGGTCCTTTACCTTTCAACCGCAAGCTGAAGTTTGCTCACTAGATGCAGCAGCTTCCAAAGCACGCACAGGTGTTGCCAGGCTGCCTAGCAAGGGAGATGTGCTGCAGCATTCTGCTTTGTTGCTAATTGCTTAGGAGCCTGTCTCTCCTTCCTCCCCTTTTGAATTTAACAAAGCTAAGAATAGCTTGGAGGCCACCTTGGGGCAGGCAAGGCGGCTGCTTTGTGCAGGAAGAAAGGGTGCCTGCCTGACCAGAGCATTTAAGGGGCGGTGTTGCTGTCAGGAAGCAGAAGGCGTGTGATGCTGGGAGCCCCCAGGGATCCTGCCCTAGTGGGCAGGGAGGGGACAGCCTGCTTAGAGGCTCTGTCTCCAGAGGCCACAGACATAGCAGGCACACGGTGGGGGGGGGGGTCTCAGCTGCTTCTCCAGAACCATTTTCGCTGTGCAAAGGCTGGGAGCCCAAAGGTTCTCCACCATCATTTTCCTCTGGGTTCCACTTTTCTAGGGGGTGGGGTTTCATGATGTATATTGCATGTTGTCCCTATAAAGTGCTTGCTGACTTCTTTTGTGTGAAACAATACATTTCATGTAATCAATTTTCATGAAGTATGGCTCATTCAGTGCAGCAGGGTTGTGCCCCCCTCCCAATCTCTTACAAGTCCTTTATTCAGTTTGTCTCAAGTTCCTTTAGCGCAGACAGGCGACTGTACGGAGAGCCAGCTGCCTTTCTGGCACCTGATGTACCTTGCACCTTAATGCATTGAAACCTCTGGCCACAGAATTGCCTCCTCCCTCTGAGAATCCTTTTTATTGCAAGGGCCGCATGCCAGTGGCAGGTAGGGCCAAAGGTGAAAGTAAGTGGAGCAACAAATCTGAATTTTAACTTTGCACAGTGGGTTAGCTTCTGCACATGTGCACACCCCCGTCTCTGTCCTCCATTCACACAAGAGGGAGGCATCGCAGTTCAAGAATAGGCAAAACCACTCTGGGTGTGAAGTGGGCTGGGGAAAGGTGTGGCTTGGGCTGAGACCCAAAGGCCAGACGAGAAGGCTTGGAGAGATGCATTCTGCCCCTCAAGGACCCCAACCCGATTTAGGCAATGTACTGCAGCTCAGTCTGCAGTGACCGCCTTGACCTTCTGGCCTGCTCTGTGCATGTGATGCAGTTGCCCTGGGCCACAGGAGTGTAAGAGCCCAGGGAGAGGAGGCAGGGAGCTGGCAGGCTCATTGGTCAGGCTTGGTGGCCCTGATGTGGCCACAATCACTTTCTTCAGCCACAGGACTCTACTGTGCCCCACCAGTTGCTCTTGACTGGCCTTCTGAATTGATGTTGCCAGTCAGCACAGCCAAAGAAAAATGTTCTGAAAGTGAGCCAGGATAGCAGGGATTGAGGACACCCAACGGAATATTGAAGTTCGTTGGCACAAATCAAAAGGTAAAGGTAAAGGGACCCCTGACCATTAGGTCCAGTCATGGCCGACTCCGGGGTTGCAGTGCTCATCTCACTTTACTGGCCGAGGGAGCCGGCATACAGCTTCCGGGTCATGTGGCCAGCATGACTAAGCCGCTTCTGGCGAACCAGAGCAGTGCACGGAAACGCCATTTACCTTCCCGCCGGAGTGGTACCTATTTATCTACTTGCACTGTGACGTGCTTTCGAACTGCTAGGTGGGCAGGAGCAGGGACCAAGTAATGGGAGTTCACCCTGTTGCGGGGATTCGAACCGCCAACCTTCTGCTCGGCAAGCCCTAGGCTCTGTGGTTTAACCCTCCAATCAAAAGGTAAATGTGATTAATTCTATCCTTGAATAATTTAGCCAATAAGTACTAGGAGCATAATAGAAAGATGCATCTGTGGAGCTTTTAAACTTTTTTTCATTTGGTTTCCCTTGGCTTGCAAAACACCTGTTTTGATTTCAGTCACAATCTGGAGGTACTTGCAGGGCGTGTTTTTAGCACTGTGGAATCCGGCGGAAGGAGAAGTTGAAGTAAAGTATGACTTCACCACGCAGAAAAAAGGAGAAAAAGGTGTGAAAATTGGCCCTTGCTTAATAAGCAGCTTTGGAATAAGATGGTGGTGTGCAGAACAGGTAGCTGCTTGAAGGAGAGAACGAGGAGCAGCCTTTTTTTATAAAAGAAAAAAAGCACACACACAAAAGTCATTGGAGGAAATGAGTAACTTAATGGTTTCCCAGCCTGGGCTGACTTACAAGCAGAAGCTGGCCGGCCAAGGTTACAGCATGGGGGCTCGTTTGCTCTCAGAGTGGCAGGACACAGCAACGCCAGGAAGGCAGCCAAGCTGTGTGTGGTCAGAAGCTTCCCTAAACACCAAAGAAGCATTGCTGCAGTTTGTGAACTCCTGGCCTTTAGGAGGTTTGTGTTGTGCTTACTATCACACACACCAAGTTCACTTGCCAAACTCACCACTGGTTATAGCTCCTTGTGATAGCTATATGGATTTATTTTTGCTGCTGCTGTTGGGGTTTGTTTTTGTGTTTGTTTTGTAACTTGCCCACAACTGACTGCTCCAGCGTGTGGTTCCAGGCTAGACTGTATCTCTTCAAGCTGCAGGAATGAATTAAAATCAGTGTTGGGAGGGGTATCAGATGGTGATCTAGTCCAGCCCCCACTCTTACCATGTCCTGGACAGGCAGTTGTTCAGCCCTTGCTTGAAAATCTCCAGCTAAGGAGAGCAGCCTTTTGAGGCACAGTCTGTTCCAGTGCCAAATGTTTAGTCTAAAGTCTGTTTTCCCCTTGCAGTTTGAAGTTGGGTCCCATTCCCTCTGGAGCAACAGAGAATGGACTCAGGTGCAGCATCTACAGAGCATCTCAGGACATGGCTTGCATCTCACCTCTGGAAGGTCTCTTCCCCAGCCAAGCCTGTTCCTACCTCAAGTAGGAACTGTTGCAGGCCCTTCCCCGTGGTGCTGCCTTGAATTATCAATGTTGTAGCTGGAGAACATGGACTGAGGTGCAGAAGGTAGACTTCCTGGGATGGGGGAGGGGTAGAACATGACACATCACTGCATGACCCACGTGCTTGTAGCATGATTCTTGTATGAAGGCTGTAGAGGTAAATTTTTCTAAGTAACTGGTATTGGGCACTAGGGACAAAGGAGTATTTGTGTTGGGGGGTGGCATTGGAAGCCTGTGCAAAGGGAGACCTACACCCCACAGCTGACTCCACTTCCCATAAGCAAATGGGGGAGAGGGGGCAACAACTGTGTGTCTCTAAGGCTGAGGTGGGCAGCCTTCAGCCTTGCCAGGCTGGTTTAGGGTTTTCCCTCTCTCTATCTTATGGGGGAGCTCAGTGGCATTAGATGTGAAGAGACAGTTCCAGAAATTCAAAGTTTCAGAGATAAAGAGGTAATTCTCATTATAGCACAGGGTCTTCTTCCCACTGTTGACACAGTATGCAACATTTTAAAAATTGAACCCAAGAGCAGCTTCAGAACCTCCTGCGACATTTGGACAGTTTATTAAAGGTTCCCATCCAGCACCAGCCTTATTAACCTATAAGTTAAACACTCATTCTCCACGCCACCCTTTCACCCCCAGACAGGAATTAATCCGCTCTATTTATAAACATGTTCTCTGCTGACTAATGTTTCTTTTTAAATAGTAATAATAAAAACATCAGAGCATCAGTTAAGTGATCAGATTTAATTATTGATAAGAAAACATTCATTTCTTATTCATGACAGTTATTATGGGACATCCTCTTCTGTTCTTCAGAAGCCAGCAATGAGGGTGGTGGTTTCAGCACAAGCCCAGAAAAGAGGGTGTGGGTTGTGGCCTGTGGAAGCACCAGCCCCCCACCTCAAGGACTGCAGCGTCTAAAATGGGTGGGGATTCAGTGCCAGAAAAAGTTTGGCAGCTTCAGCACAGGCTGCTTTAAAAGGGGGGAATTAGGCAGACTCACAGAGTGAAGGTAAGGCTTTTCCATCATCATAACTGCAGGTGCCCAAAACAGAACCGTCTAGAGGTCACCCACTGCTAAACTACTGGGTGCCGGGGACCAGGGCTGCCACCAGCAGGGTGGGCTCTGGACTAAGAGAGTGTTGGGGAAACTGGGGACTCCAGCTGTCATCAGCCCCAACCACAAGTTTCCCACCCAGACACAAACCAGGCCACTCTCTGGTCCAGCTGCGCTGCTTTTAGGTCATTCAGATGGAACACAAAAGAGAGAAAGAGAGAGCTCTAAATTGAGGGTTTTTCAGTGAGGACAACAGTAATTGAACCACCTGCTCAGAAGTGTGTTAGGAACCAGGTCTCCCTATTGGGGTCCACCCAGCTCCTACGCTGATTGACAGTGGCTCTCCAGGGTTCCCAGGCCCATGTGGAGATGCCATGGGGGTTCAACTGGGACCTTCTGCATGCAAAGCAGACACTCTTCCACTAAGCAGTCCTCTGAATGCTGCCTGCCTCAGTGCTAATGGTGTCTTAAGACAAAACAGAAATAATATTTTCCTTACAGTCAATTCCTTGAGCAGGACACTAAAAACACAACTTAAATTGGTATTTAACCAAAGAAATAAATATGTAAAAAAAGAAAAACAGAAAATCCTCCCTGGATATTTACATTCCATTTCACAAGTGAAAAAAAACTACAGAGGAAAGCCTATTAACAGTAAGGTGCAGTGAAACAGCAGCATGGTTGAAAAGGAAGAAACAGAAACATTCTCTGGGCCAACAAATAGAAGTGCTATTCCTCTTCCAGCCACAGTTCAAGCCTAACTTTATAAACAGAAGTCCAGAATGGCTGGAAGCGTGATTTCTATTAAACCTCCTGAGAAGCAGGTATAGCAAGGATTCACTTGCTATGGAGATATACCCCCCCAGGACACAGCCTGCACATCCCTCACAAGCTCTGCTGGAATGAGAGGGCTGCTCTTGCCCCTGACCCCCCCAAAAATTCCAACAGGACTTGAGGATTGGCTGCATTGATAATATAAGTGATACACCTGTCCTTGCAAGGGGGGGGGGGGTTGCAAGGTAGGCTTATTGCTCCCATTTTATAGGAACGGGCTGGCTCTTCAAAGCCAAAGGTTCTGCACTCTCTTGCTAGCAATTGGGCTGGATTCCCCCCTAAGGAATTTGCTTGTTCCCCATGGACCCAGCGCCCTCCAATGGCACCCTTCAGGCCATGAGGTTTCTAGGGCAAATGCTAATGGAGAGGGGGGCAGCAGCAGGAGGGGGCACATTTATTTGCAGGTGAAAGAGCCGATAGGTTTCACAAAGTTGTGCATAAGGAGTGAAGCTTTCTTAACTCCCCCCCCCCAAAACCCCCCATCTAGAAACCAGGAAACTTCCCACCCCATTGCTGCAATCCAGGGGGCAGGCAGGCGGGGGGGGGGGGAGAGAGAGAGAGAGAGAGAAAGTGTTCCCTCCCATTGCTCAAACTCAAAAGCCCAAACTGGAGTGCCAACAATTTGACCCGAGCAGCTAGGCCAGTGCTCAGAATGCAAAAAAACCCCCAGACCTCTTTTCGACAGGGTTGTTCCTTCCTTAGTGAAATGCAGAAGTAGCCAAACGACATTCTTTTTGTACATCTATTGCTGTGGTTTTAAGAGCCGGGGTGGGTTGTATTGCTTTTTGGGAGTTCAGGAAAGTTGAGAATTAAAAAAAATATAAACGAGCTTTTTTCTTTTCTTTTCCATGAAAGAGAAAACTAGAGAGTCCCAAATCTGATTGCTGAAGGCTGCCCCCCGCTCCCTCCTTCCAAGTCTTGCTTTTAAAAACGCGTTTGTTGGAGGGGAAAAAAGCACCTTTTTCCGAACCGCATAACCTGTTTGCTCTAGAAGTCAGAGAAGAAATCTTGAGGGCCCAAGTGAATGATAAAAGGAGCCATGTCGAGAGGTTGGCAATAAGGGCCGTCAATGAAAAAGCCACCTACAGCAGAGAGAAGAGCAGAGAAGCAAGAGGAAGAGAAATCGCAGGTTAATTAAAGAAAAGGGAAAAGTAGCGAGCGCCGCTTAAATTTCTCTGCTCTTTCAAGCTGTAAGTGGGATTTTCATTGCAAAATGGGCACATTTTTTGATACCTTTTTGGGGTAGGCGGGTGGGTTTTTTTAGGTAAATAAAATATATATATGGAACCATCCTATATTAGCAACCTCAAAAAAAAAGTTAACAGTTACCTGCTCCCCCCCCCTTCATATATTTGTCGGCATATAAAAAAATAAGGAACCGATAGCTTATTAGGATTTTCAAGTAAAGCAGAGAAATGTAAAATACGCAGCAAAAGGGCAGGTTTACAGACGTGGTTAGTAACTCCCGACATGACAAAAAAATAAATGGAGAGGAGAGGGCAGGGGGAAATGACTTCATATCAATTATTGGAAATGATTTTGCCATCAAGTTGGAAAAGAGCATAGCACCGACAGAGAGCTGTCACAACTGACCAGGGAGAGGATCTCTCTGGAAAGCAAATCCTCAATAAAGTCAGCAAGATTTGTGCTTGAAAGGTTTTTAGTGTGGGGGTTGGGAGAATTTCATGGCATTAACCAAAACAAAAACACACACCAAGAAACACCCCCAACCCTCGAAATTTATCAAGCTGCCAATTTGCACGGAAACAAATCTTTGGTAAGTCTTATCTGCCATGCTTTTCCAAGCTCAGTGATGGTCTTCCTTTCATCCATAGGCCAGCAAGACAGTCAATGGTTTTATCAATACTGTTCTCGATCTGAAGGCACCCCAAGCCTCAGTCCCATTCCCAACCTCCCCCCTCCCTGCATTAAAAATAGCAATCCCTGTACACAGATGCAAGGGAAGACGAACAGCAGACTTGATGCTGCCCATACAAGACAGCCTTTAAAGCACCACCGCCACTGAACCAAAAAGCCAGAGGACAAAGTGGAAACAGCTGTGGAGGACGGAGAAATCACATTCCAAAGAAGCACAAATACTTAGGTTCTCACTTTCCACCGCCACCTTTTCCCAAAACCACAACTGTGGTTAACCCCGAAGAAAGCTGCTTGTTTATATACTCTGCCCCTGAAGAAGGCATCTTAAGGATAGAGCTCTTCCTCCATGGAGGTTCAGAGACCCCACAACTCAACCTCCTTTCCACACACACACACCCCACCACACATTGACCAAGACCCACCTTGCCCCTGTCCAAGTACACCTGGAGGAGAGCAGAGTATATAAAAGCCTCCTCTGGGCAGCACAAAACCATCACAAAAAAGGTGAGCCACAAATGGGTGACGTTTGAAAAGAAGAGAGGAAGAGGAACACTTACGTTTTTTGTGGGGGTGATGCCTTAATAGCAGTTCCCTTAGCTAAGTCCCCTAGTGCAAAAGAGTGAAGAGCCCCCACAAAACCACACACAGTCTTTCTCGAGAACAGTCTCCTGGATCTCAAAGAGAAGCAGGTATGTGCACAGGCAAACCCAATGCACATGACCCAGCAAATCGCCGCTTTTGCTTTCAATGCTCGAATGTTAAAAGAAAAGGGCAGATACTGGCCTATGGCTGAAACGGCTAACTTTCCACAGCAGCACTGGACGAGACCAGGACAATTAAGGTAGCAAGTTTTCATGGGGACCGTGTTGCTGCTTCAGATTCTTAGAATTGTACAAGGTTGTGGGTGGGAGGGATGGGAAAAGGATAGGCCTTAGTTTTAGCTCTGAAAAAGGGGGCAAAAAAATGCGCACCAATGAGCTACAAGATCCCAGACTGAGCGAAGGAGGCCACAAGAACATCCGTGAGTTGGGCTCATTTATTTCAGGTTGGTTTTCTTTTTTTTAAAGGTGGGGGGGTGATTGGGGGAGCAGACTTTGGAATTAAAGGATCTAACTATTGGAGCATTTAACTCCAATAGATCTAACTACTGGACTTTTATTATATTCCAACGCTCTCATTTATGGTCTGAGAACTTTCTCAATTTGGATTATTTGATATGCCTGACTCATTTGAAATTTGAGGGGCAGGGGAAGAGGACATTCGAAACTTCTCTATAGCCACCATCTCTGGTTCCCAAAGTAGCAAAATGAATCCTAACACAAGAAGAGAGCATATTCTGGATCAAAAGTGTCCAGGTAACCCTCCTAAATTAGCAGCAGATTGCACCAGAGTATGAGCAATCTGTCGCACGTAGACATAGCCCGCATTATCACCGTAAGTGCTAAAGAGATAGGAAGTCCTTCCAAGACCTGGGGTGGCATATCCTAGGAAGGACCTCACAAAACCTTCACGTGGAATTCATTCAAAGCTTTCTCTTTGAAGCAGTAATTGAGCCCATATTCTACTGGATTACATGACTTGGTATTTACAAAGCTAAACAGGTTTTTCAGGGGGTGGGTCTTCTATTTTATTTTTAGTGCAGAGAGTATGTTTTTTAGAAAAGCAGCTACACCACATATCCAAAGGCCTAAAGGGGACAGGCACACGGAGGCCATGGCCCTGTGTTAGAAAACAGGCGAAAACTCTCCATTACAACAAGAACTGGTTTTATTATTCTTTTGTGATCAGCGTCTTATACTCTATACATCCTTCACAAGTTTTTTTTTTTAAGTTTTACATAATTTGGGTACTTCACTTAAAAACAATGATTTTAAGCATCTAAGTTTATTCCCTATAACAGAAGGCTAGTATAAGTTATTTTGGAAAAAAAATGAGGTAACCATTTTCACAGACCATTGTTTGCTTGCTTCAAGTTTTTAGAGAACTAAATTTGCATTTTCTTAAAATAAAAAAGTAGGAAAAGATGCTTCTTTACAAATGGTTTTTGCTCAAGTATGCGTTCAAAGAAAACCAGGATTAAAAGCAGGCAGGACGTCCTGTCAATCTGCCTGTATCACTTTTACTTCTAGCATTCTGTACTGTACTGCAGTGGTCAGTCAGCCAGAGGGGACTGGTTTCTGCCATTTGCTAAAAGAAGGAATAATGGGGCATTGGGTAGGTGGGAAGTTTCATAACTGGCAACAGAAGCATTCTCTTGGGCAAACCTAAAAAGAGAAGAAACCAAGAGGACTCCAGGTAAGTCTAACCGTTGGAAAAAGGCAAGTTGTCTGTTTGCTTGTTTAACTGAGACAAGAGGAAGCTTCCTAATTTGGCCTCCTGGTGGCTACCCAAGGTCAAAGCAGCCAGTATGCTCAGGGAGACAAGGTCACCCTCCCCTGAAGCCAACTCCCTCCCAAAGCAGACCAGAGCAGACAAGGAACAGGAAGTGGTTCATTGGGGGGCCTGCAACTAGTTTTGTTGTTGTTGTTGTTTTTTTAAAGGAGAGATTCAGCTAGAACTTTGGCACATACACCAGGGCAGGGCTGGAGTTTGTTTCACAAGCCTGCTATGGTGGCAAATACAGCATCAACACCCTGCTATGTGTGTGGAAGGGAAGCGCATCCGAAAGCTGTCCCTCGGGGGCATTCACACCCCTCCCTCTGCAGAAGGCCTCAAAGCAGACAGGAGAATTGCAGCTCAGACAAGTAATTTTTGGGAGTTTGTCCTCTTAGGCGGGGGAAAGGGGCTGGAAAAATACAACCAGGTCTCTCTCTGCCTAATTTAACATTCTTGTGGCCTCACTAAGAGTCTGTTGCAGATGCTTGTTTTGTTTTGTTGGGGGAGGGGAAAAAGAGAGTAAAACAACCAGTGTTTCCTGTTTGAAGGGCCCTGGGTCCTTTCACCTACATGTTTCTTTTCAGAAATCAGAAAGCAGCAACAGCAGTTATTCCAAGAAGATCGAGATGATCAGGGAAACTTTCCCAACATGCAAACAGCTTCACAGAGGCAGAGAGAGAGAGAGAGAGAAAGAGAAAGAGAAGAAAAAATGGGGGAAGGTGGGTGGGTGGGAACCTTACAGCCAGGAGCAGCGCTTCTGTCCCCAGACTCAGCACCACAACCAAGCAGTCAGACATTTCCCAAAAAGTGGTGAGGATCCTTTATGCAGAGAATGAGGGCAGCATTTCTCCAGGCAAGATGCTGGGAGTCAGCGATGGGCCGTGTAAGGTGGGAGGGAGAGGGAAAGGGGCAGAGAACGACACAATTTTAGGTGCCCAATTACCTCAGCCGCCCCCCTCCTCCTGAATTACTGCCCAACTTTCCAGAGCTATGACGAGAGAAAGAGGCACGAACACTGTGGCGCTCTCAGCCTTTTCCCCAAAACTCCACTAAGGCAGCTCCCATTTCTCCACTCTGAGGTGAGAGCCCAGTGTCTTAAGGGAAGGGACTAAAAAGCCCCAAAAGATCAAGACATTAAAATCAGCTGCAGAAGCTCTCCTTTGCCTCTTACCTCTGAGCTGTGGGTGTGGGGACAGGCTTTCTCTGTGGCTGCCCCTTTTGTGCTCTGGAACGGCTCTTGCCGCTAGGAATATAGAACTACAGAACTGCTGAGTTGGGAGGGGGCCCCCAACGGTCTTCTAGCCCAAAGCAGGAATCACAGCTAAAGAATCCCTGACAGATAGGTAGATTAGATGGTTAAGATTCCCCCCCTAATGCTTAACTGAAGAATGGCTTCCATTTCCACCCGTTTTAGTTTTGCCCTCTGGTGCAACAGAGACCAAGAGTGCTCCATCTAATGTATTGCTCTCCATATATTGGAAGAGAGCAGGGCTTGAACATTCCCTCAAACTCCTCTTGTTCTGGCTGCTTTTAAATGTACAAGGAATGGTCGGAAGAGCTGGCTGTGACTTGAGTTTCCAAAACCCCTAACTGGCTGCCCCCCTCTCCACTTTGCCAAAAGCAGTCTTAAGAATGCAGTGTTCAGACCTGCAGGAACCTGAGTTGCAGGGAAAGGTGCAGGCAAACAGCAGGCCTTGTTCTCTGGGAAAGATGTATCCTCAAAACAACAAAAGCTTCTGACTCCTTCAATGGAGAAATGTGTCACAGCAAATGATTCAGGGAAGGGGGGCAGTTGGGATTCCACAGGATCCGGACCGTATCGCTGACTCCAATGGGCTTTGCTCTCATTGCTGCATAAAACTACATTCAAAGTAATCCAAAGAGCCAGGGGTTTTCCCCCCAATTAAACAAGAAAAGGTTGTTGTTGTTGTTGTTGTTGGGTGGGGGCCAGCATTGGGGGGGGGAGAACTACACACTTTCGGAGGAAGGAGTGTTGAGCTTCTTTTGCTCAGCACACCAAGTGGCACTGCCTAGTTTTTTGTTTGTTTGTGGGCAGGAGAGTAAGCAGAGCCAGTTGGACTTGCTCACACAATCCTGTAGGAGGAAGAGTTCACACATTACCTTGCTCAATTAACAGCCATTGCAGCTATTGTTGCTCAATATGAGATCTGCCGCTGTGGACCACTGCCTCTCGCCAAGCCCAGTTGAGGAGAAGAAGGGGTGCACAGCCTCAGGTGCGTGAACTTAACCACCACAACAACTATGACTCTGTTAACATGAAAGGGACCCAGGACTGTGTGACTTCAACACTGTGTCTGTGTCCCCCCAAAAATAGAGCAGTGACAAAGAACTGGTTCACTGCAGATTGCAAAGAGGATGCAAGAAAGCTGTACAGCCACCAATAAGCCAGCCATTTTGGGGGAGAGTTGGGCGGTTCAAGTCAATCGAGCATTGGCCCTTCGGGTTCCTTTGAATGGAGTACGAGATGGCTGTAAGAAGGTAGGAGAGCTACTCAGGCAGGGGAAAGAGAGGTTCAAGTTCTGGTATGAAAGGGGAACAGGCAGTTAGAACAAGCAACCCTTCCACAGTCAGGCAGAAGCAGGAGGAGGAAGGAGGAAGCTACTCCAACCAGAACAAGAGCCACGGCAGGGGCCAACAGCCTTCCAGAGAGACAAAATGAGGTGCTGCGGTTTATCAACGTCACTGGGGAGTCAATGATTCCTCCCAGGCCGCTCCCAGAAGCCTTTGGCTCACGCCCCATGAGATAATAAATACTGTACATACATACAACATGGCCTGTGGGGTCACGTAAGGAAGAGGCTGTACATACCGTAAGCTGGTGCGGCAGTAGCTGTGCTGTATCCATAGGGTGCCCCATAGCCTGCAACAGAAACACACGGAGGGGGCAAAACTGATTTGTCATGGCAGAGTGTTGAGAAGAAGCAGATACTTGAAGGGGACCTCAGAAGAAGCCTTCAGGCATTTACACACTCAAGGAAACTTCAGTATCTAAAGGAAAAGCATCCCCTGCCCGGATGTTGAGTGGGGCAGTTTACTGACACCCTACCTTAAACTGAGCCCCAAGGCAGCTAAAACAATTCCAAAAACTTATGGCAGAGAATCTGGGTGGGAAACCCTTCTGTTTTTAAACAAACGCCTTGACAAAAATGCAAATGTGCAGACTCATAACCAGTGCTTTTTCTCTAGAAAAATAGGTACTGGTCCCCACCATGAAATTGTTACAGTAAGTGCCACCCCTTTTTAACAAAAAAAGAGGTGCTGTACTGTGTACCCTTGATTGCCCCTTGGGAAAAAAGCACTGCTCATAATCCCCAGGTTTGCTTGGTTTTTATGGGGAGGGTGTAGAGATCTTCAAAAATGTAGGAAGTCTCCAAAGGTTTGCATTCAGTGAAGATGGGAGCATCAATTTAATTCAAAACAGATGCCTATTTTGATATTCCAAAGTACACTGCTGGCTGTAGCTCTGCCTAGCCACCACAAAGTGCCACGGCACATTTTGGGGAGGGGGAGAGATATGGGAGTAGGTGGCACATTCATTATGAGCAGAGAAACATGCTTAAAGCACAGGCAAATGTTACCTGCTGGGTGCTGGTGAGCTTAAAAACCAAAATGGGATGGAAGCCTTTCTATTTATTTATTTATTAATTATATATCTATTGCATTTACATCCCACCTTTTTCTCCAGGGTGCTCAAGGTGGCCTTGGGGGAGGGAGGTCAGGCTGAGAGGCCGTGACTAGCCCAACATCACACCCAGCGAGCTTTTTGGCCAAATGAGGAATTGGACCCTGTTCTCTCCCAAGTCCTAGTCAAGACACCTTAACAACAAGACCACACTGGTGCTGCTCAGAATCCTCTCATCCTCTCAGCCAGGGTTGAGGTACCTGTGACATTCTAAAATCTTTCTGGCCTCCACCTCCCATCACCCTTGACTGTTGGGACATTCTGGCTGCTGGGATCTGGAGTGCAGCAACTCCTGGAGGGTGTGGGACGAGTTGGTCCCCATTCCTGCCCCATGCAAAGCTTGACCCAGTGCTCCCGAGATGTGGGGTGGACCTCTGCAGCTGGGCTTGGCTCTCCATGGCCACAACTGGGGGACAGGCCTGGCTTGGTCATACCTGGTGCTAGGTAGCCAGTGGCAGCTGTTGCCCCAACAAATGCGCCCCGTGTGAGGGCCCCTCTCCCTCTTCCTCGAGCCACTTGGACCGCTGCAGACATGGCTGTGTTTACGATCCCTTTTGTCTGCGTGGAGAGAAAAATGCAGATGAGGCACAACCAAGGAAAGATGGACACCTGGGCTATTCAGGATACCCAGAGACTGTTCTCAGTGGTGCTCAGACTCTGGTGCTGCCTCCTCATTCAAAAGAGCACCAAGCTCCTTGAACACAAGAGCATAATAAAAGTCTGCTGGACGAGGGAAGTGGGTCATTAGTCCAGCATCTCGTTCTCAGGTGCCCCCAAGGGAAGCCTGCAAGCAGAACCTGCGCACAAGAGCGAGCAACTCTCACTTCTTGTGGCTTCCAGAAACTGGTATTCGGAAGCAGAGCCATCATGGCCAGTGGGTTAATGAGAGGCCTCTCCTCCGTGTCTCTGTCCAATCCCCTCTAACGTCATCGAAGTTGGTGGTCATCCCCGCCTCCTGTGGCAGCGAGTTCCACTGTTTAACTATGCATTAAGAAGTACTTTCTTTTCTCCGTCCTGAATCTTTCAACATTCAGCTTCACTGGATATCCCCAAGTTCACATGTTATGAGGGAGAAAAACTTCTCTACCGACTTTCAATAATTTTTATAATTTTTTAATAATATTATTGTGCCACCTCTTATTTGCCTTTTCTCTAAACTTAAAAGTCCAAAATGCTGCACCTGTCCCCTTGATCACCTGGGCTGCCCTTTTCTGACCCTCAATGCTTAGGGTCAAAATAGAGATCTTCCCCTCATTTTGTAGCACTGGGGACAAAATGTGTTGTGCTCTGGAGCTGCAAAGCATCCCTACAGTTCTTGGCTCCTTCAGATGGTCTCTTCCTCTCCAGTGTGTTTGGATGAAGAGCCTGAATCCAATGCCCTTTCCACTTTTCACGTTATAACCATCTAATTCCTTAATTACCTTCTGGCTCCATCTGCTCTGCTCTTCCTCCACAGTGGAAAGTTCCAGGGCCTGGCTTTAGAAACCACATACACACAGGGGAGCAGGCCCAGCCAGGAGCAACTTATCTGACACCCTCTCCATGATTCAGGCACTCTGCCAGCCTACCCAAGGCTCAAATTGCCAGTTCAGCTCGTGGCAACTGCCAAGCTGAAGTTGGAAAGCAGGACAGGTGCCCTCCTATGACTTTATGGTGTGTGTGTGTGTGTGTGTGTCCCCCAGCAGAGCTTTCTTGACTCTGGTCTCACGGTGAAGGGAAGCAGCCTCAAAGGAACCTGCAAGAGCCAGGTCCCTCGTACCTGGCAGTTCCCAAGATATAAAAGGCTGCTGGATCAGTCCAGCATCTAGTCCAGCACCCTGTTCTCACAGAGACCAACCAGATGCCTGTGGAAGACCAGCAAGCAAGAGTTCCCTCGCCTCCCGTGGTTTCCAGCAACTGCTATTCAGAAGAACTGCTGCCTCCTACTGTGGAGACAGAGCAAAGCCTAGGAGCCATCAATCACCCTAAAACAAGCTGACAGAACTGGAGGAGGAGACAGCATTGTCTCTGCTTTCACTGAAACAGAAGGCCCTGGGCTGCTCTCTCAGCATAGACTGAGAACCTCTGCTGCCACAAACTGGTTACTGGATCTGACCATCCCACCAGGAGAAGCAGCTACCTGGGCAGCTTCAGAGCATCCTCGCCCAGTGGACCCAAACCATTTAAGTCAAGCTGGCATCCTCCAGAAGATTTGGACTGCAAGTTCCTGTCAGTGTCGATTTGTGCTGGCTGGGGCTGATGGGGCTTGCAGTCTCAAACCACCAGAGAGCACCACACTGACAAAGACTGCTTTAATCAAGGCTTTGAAACAGGTGGCTGACCTGCAGCCCATCAGCTGGTGCTTGGTCCAACTCCTATCAGCCAGCATGGCCAACGGGCAGGGGTGGTGGGAGCTGCAGTCCCTCCAAGAGGAGAGCTAAAGGTCCCCTGCCCCTGCTAGAAAGTTCCAAAATCAGCTATCGGGTGTCAGCAACCTCATTTCTGCTGCACTGGCCAAAAGGAAGCGGCTCTCCCAGACAACCCTCACCTGGGGCAGAATCTTCTTCTTTTTGTTGGCAGCTGCGTTGGGGCCGGAGAAGAGCTTCTCGAGAGCTGCCAAAGCTGCGCTTGCCTTGGCCACCTTCTTGTTGGGACCGGCCCCTCGGAACTTCTGCCCATCTACTTCTACCTGGAAACAAGATGCCTAGTTTTACACCTGCCGCTCTGCGTCCTCCGCTGGGGGCTCTCAAGTCCACTACTCTTTTACACTGGCACATCACAGCAAAGGTGGGGAGAATCTGGTGCCCTCCAGAAGTTGCCGTACTCCAACTCCCACTATATGGGAGCTGCTGATGGGAGCTGCAATTCCATCACATCTGAAAGGCCACAAGATTTCCTCTCCTGCCTCACAGGTTACCAACATTTGTTACCAAGTCTACGCTCCACAGCAATACTTCTGGGGGCCTATATAAGATGATGCACATGGTATCTGCTGTACCTACACATTTCAAGGTGCAGATTTAACACATTTTAGGTGTTCAGCTCCCACCCTTTGGAACTCCCTGCCAACAGACACCAGGCAGGCGTCTTCACTGTTCTCTTTTTTGCACCTGCTAAAAACATTTTTGTCTAGGCAAGCCTGTACAGTCATGTAGAATGTCCTTTGATCTCTCTTTTAGCTTGCTGTTGATTTTTTTAAAACATGTGAAATCACAGTTTTTAACTGGTTTTACTCATAATTTCATTGTTTTCTTCTCTTGGTAAAAACAAAACAATCTCCTCCTCAAAGTGCTTTACAACCAAGCAGTACACAATTCCTATGAAGTAAATAAATCAATTCTGTTGCCTGACTCTCTCTCTCTCTCTGGCCCAGGACTTTGTACCCCATCAAAAGGTGCGTTAAAGCAAAACTGAGGCCAGGAGGCCACCATATGCTTCCCCCCTCCTCACCTCCATTACGAAGCGCTTGTCATGGCTGCCGCCTGTCTCGGAAATCAGCTCATACTTGAGACCTCGCCGCTTCTCATTGAGCTCCATCACCGGATTCTTGCCACTAGCTGTGAGGATGGGACCCTGAGTTCTCACCTGAGCGAAGTAAAATACGTCAAAGTCAAGCAAATCAAACCGAACTGACCCAAGACACAGACACACGTACTTCTAAGGCAGGGACAGGCAGACTTCAAAAGCTTGTTCCCCACCCCACAGACCTCGGGGGCAGGAGGAGGAGGGAACAGTCAGGATTAAGGAACAGGAGTCTGAGTATTCCTCAGCTGAAGAACTTGGGGGGAGTGGGGGAAGGAGTCAGAAATCCTTGGTGATCTATTGCTGGTAACCCAGAGATCTTCCAGGAGGTCCTGACCTCTGAGTAAGGCATGGTTAGCCAACTGGCAAAGACACAAACACACACACACACACACACACACATACACACGAAATGCAGCAACAAAGACAGCTGTGCTAGCAGTGCCTGTGGACCACATGAATCACTGAGCTAACACATCCTTGTTTCAAGTTTCTCATGTTGCCATAAACATGTATGTGTAAGCCAAAATTTATACAGCGGCCCTCTGGCTTATAAAACTGTGTGGCAGCTGTTAAACAAAGCCCTATGAGGGATGGCCTGACCACTGTATTCCAGGCATTTGGTAACGCCAAGGCTGCACTGCGCTCTGCGTGGGGCTGCCCTTGGGTCTGGTTCTGAAGCTCCAGCGACTGCAGAGTGCGGCGGCCAGATTGCTGGTGGGGTCACCTGGCCGACCACGTGTGGCTCCCTTGTTGAGGCATCTGCACTGGCTGCCCATCTGCTACTGGGTCAGGGTCAAGGTCCTTGTATTAATTCACAAAGCCCTGGGCAACTTGGGTCCAGAAGCTCAAACACTCAGATCATCTGCAGGCGTGTCATTAGTTGTTCCTCATGTTGGCGAGAGTCCTTCTGAGAGTAACAAGAAGCTGAGCCTCTAGTCCTATCGGCCCAGTCCTGTGGAACACTCTGCCACTAGAGATTCCACAGGCACCTTCTGTCTCAACTTTTAAATACATGCTGAAAACTTTGCTATGCCGTCCGACTTATGTGGGCAATTAAGAATACATTGTTTTTGCACTGTCCTCTTTTGGCGTCTGCTGAAAACATTCTTGTTAAGACAAGCCTTTCCACACACTTAAGAAAGTTAATGTGAATTTTAACGTTATGGTATTTTGACTTTATGTATGTTTAAAAATACTTTAATTTTTTCCTTGGTTTCCTTGTTTTATCTTTTCTGTAAGCTGATTTGAGGTATTTTTAAAAGCAGTGCATAAATTTTACGAAATAATGAGTAATAGCTGATGTCTCATTTTAACTTTTCAAATGTATGGTTTTAGGTACAATTGTTGCAAATCGCTCTGATACCTTCCTCCTCCTCCCCAAAAATGAGGGCCACTGCTCATTCCAGGCAGCCACCTGCTGCAACAAGCCACTTGCCATCTCTCTTGAAAGACCCCCTCAACCTTCCGCTCTGCCTGAAACGGGAATCCTGGGCTCAGAAGGCCAGCTCCAGCACAGCCAGAGCAAGCCAGCGTTCCCAGTTACCAGCCGGCACCTGCTCTGACGCTACAGATCACCTTACCTGCTTCCTGCTCTTGCCTCACACAGAAACCCGTGTTTGCTAACAGTAGATCTGGCTGTACCCATCTCAAAAGTCAGAGAGAGAAGAAGAAGAAGAAGAAGAGTTTGGATTTGATATCCCGCCTTTCACTCCCTTTAAGGAGTCTCAAAGCGGCTAACATTCTCCTTTCCCTTCCTCCCCCACAACCAACACTCTGTGAGGTGAGTGGGGCTGAGAGACTTCAGAGAAGTGTGACCGGCCCAAGGTCACCCAGCAGCTGCATGTGGAGGAGCAGGGAAGCGAACCCGATTCACCAGATTACGAGTCCACCGCTCTTAATCACTACACCACACTGGCTCTCCAGGTCAAATGAGTCACTGAACAGATACAGACTGTTCAAGCAGGTTTC
This sequence comes from Podarcis bocagei, assembly GCF_964188305.1. Taxonomy (NCBI): domain Eukaryota; kingdom Metazoa; phylum Chordata; class Lepidosauria; order Squamata; family Lacertidae; genus Podarcis; species Podarcis bocagei. The sequence goes on along the minus strand of NC_138140.1, from coordinate 1,778,769 downwards.
CTTTTAAAAGAAGAGCAGGGACTCATGATTTAGGAGCAGGGACCTGTGACAGCTGGAAAAAACTATTTCCAGATTTTTGGAAGAGTTTGTAATGGCTGGGGAAGCTGCACGATATAGCTGGACTTCCAGCTCCCACCATAGCTGACCAACAGCCATGCTGGCTGGGACTGAGTCAAGCTCCATCCAGGAGGCCACAGGTTCTCCATCACCGCTGTACAGATGTGTGAAGCATCCTTGCTGTCAGTGAGTACCTTGTTCAGGTGTCCAAGAGACAGGGTGTCACAGCACGATGTGGTCTGTGTGGAGGACTGCCACAAAAGAGCAGAAAAGCAATACAACTTTGTAGTTGTATAATGAGTTTAAGGGCTTAGAAGTATTCGTAGACTCTTTCCTGTTACCCCCAAACTCTAATGGAGGCCTGCTCCCTGGCATTTTCAATTCTAAAAAAGTATCTCAGGTCGAAGGCCCGGAAAAACTTGGGTGAACTGCTGCTGCCAGTCAGAGAAAACAATACTGAGTTAGATGGACCTGAGTGTGGCCTGATGCCTTGGGCTATAGGATTTCCCCCACATTAGTTTAGGGAGGAGGGGCAGTGTCTGAGGCTGAAAGAGAACAAGGTCTTCAGTTATGGTTGCAGCCTGCAGTTCTAGTGTTGAGCACTATATTCTCTAATGTTCAATTTTCCTATTTTGAGATGAAATTCTAGACATCACAGAGAAAAATGAGTGGACACAGATGCAAGTTTCTAAAGGAGGTTCAAACTAGGGAGGGAGCTGGATAGAACGTGCAGCAGCTAAAGAGATTGGGGAAATCTCTTTACTGCCAGAAAGATTACCGCACAGAGGGAGGAGGAAGATCCCAGAATCACAGAATTCTAAGAGACCACAGGGTCATCTAGTCCAACCCCCTGCAATGCAGGGATCTCAACTAAAGCATCCATGACAGATGACCATCCAATCTCTGTTTAAAAACCTCCAAGGAAGGAGACTCCACCACCTTCCTGGGAAGTCCATTCCACTGTTGAAAGGCCCTTATCCCCAGAAAGTACTTCCTAATGTTTAATCAGAATCTCCTTGTCATTTGGATCCATTGGTTCAGGTCCTACCCTCTGGAGCAGCAGAAAACAAGCTTGCTCCGTCTTCCAAGTGACAAACCAAGAGCCCTCCAGACTAGGTTGATGGACTCCCAATTCCCATCAGCTCCAGCCAACATGGCCGATGATTAGGGATGATGGGATTTAGTTGTCCAGCAATATCTGGAAGGTGCCCTGTTGAGGGAGCCTGAGACACAGAAGCAAGAAGCATTAGCACCCTGTTCTCACTAGCTCGGCCTCTCCACCTATTTACTATCTCCCACTTCCTCACTGGATGACGACTGAACAACCACCTCCAAGGTAGCAGAGGTGTCAATTGTAGAGTTTCCAGTATTATTGCTTGAGTTTGAAGAGACTGTCTCGTTTTTGCCTTCAGTGTCTGACTTCTCATCAGAGCTCGTACATTCCATGTCCACGTCGAAACCAGTGGGGTAGCCCATTGCTTGCAAAACCTGCATGTACATAAAGAAAGAAAAGAAAAATCACATTTGTGACTAGGTAGGATATTGAACCTGCCCCTCTCTCCCCTTTTAAGAAAAACCCGAACACGCCATGTGTTTAGGGTGACCTGAATTGAATTCCGTTGCTTGACTTGTTGAAGAGGAGGAAGGAGCAGCCTTACCCCAACCGAGTGCCAACTCAGTAGGCCTGATGGGAGTTGTAGTCCAAAGCACCTGGAGGGCACCAGGCTGGGAAAGGCTGAACTAGAATACTTCCTGTGCCCAATAGCAGCTTCCCAGCGCTGCTGACCCTGTGGATACCATGAAGCAGGGCTGCGAATACTCCCGGGTTTTGTAAAACAAACAAAAAACAAATCCAAACTAAATTTAAATATCTGCTCCTAGAAGACATTGACTTCTGAATCCTGTACAAATTATGCAAATACCCAGAACTTTTCCTATTTTGTTTTGCATTTTGTTGTGTTATTGCCTTCCTTAGTGGGCTGTGCAAACCGCTATTCTGAATAGTACTTTTTCTAAGATCAGGTGAGGGACATTGGGGACAGGTTTATGAAACCCAGCTGGGGGTGGGGTGGCCTGAAAAAGTTTGGGAACCACGGATCTGAACCCTTCTCCATGGTCAGTGTGCTACATTCATGAAATTATCTGTGGCAAGCGTGCTGCATCCCCGCATCTAGAGGAAACTGAAAACTGTGTGATTAAAACAACCCAGAGTCTAAATGTCACTGCTTTACATGGGGCTTAAACCTGTTTTGCCTTTCCATGGATTGCGTGCAATAAGCAGCAGGGAGAGGCAGTATCGTGTAGTGGCTAGAGTGTTGCACTTGGACTTGGGAAACCAGGGTTCAAATCCCCACTCAGTGGAGCAGACTTCCAGGAGAGTTTTCAAGCAGATGTTGGATCTGTCCTGTATGATCTAGTTGAGATTCCTGCCTTGCAGGGGGTTGGACTGGATGACCCCGGGGGTTCCTCCCAACTCTACAATTCCTTGGTTCTATGAAGCAGACAGAGTGTGACGTTGGGCCAGTTACTCTCTCTCTCTCTCTCTCTCAGCCTAATCTACCCTCACAGGGTTGCTGTGTTGATTAACTGGAGAGGGGGATGAGCTATGCACATCAACTTGCACTCCTTGGAAGAAAGGTGAAATATAAATGCAATAAATAAATAAATAAAATAAAATATATAACGTGTCATAGTATGACCTTTCCCCCTGAAACTAGTGTTTTTCGCATTATTTTCAGAACTGGGGCTCTTTTATTAAGAATACCAATGTTGACAGTTTGATGAGAATTCATTCATTCTATATCCCAATTAGAGAGATAGATAGATAGATGCTCTAAAATGCACAGCAAGGGGTTGGGGAGGGAAAGAAGGAATATTCAGCAACTGGATGGGAACGGACAGTGCCCTAGGAAAGAATAGAAAGAGCTTCTCTCAAATACTTTGGAGGGACTTTCATGTTCAAAGTGAGCAATGCATAAAGGAAAAGTTTCTCTGGGCTCTGAAATGAAGGAATCAAACCGCTGCCAGATGAACTCTGAAGAACGAAGGCCTCATTCGGAACACATGAAAGGAACCACTTTTTGATTTATTTTTTTAAAGACAGGTGGAACCACTGCAGGGCCTCTCATGACTGAGAATATGCCAGCTTGGGGGGGGGGGAGGATTCCTCCCCCCTGCTCCTCCTCCAAGTCCTCCTTCTCAAGCTGGCTGGAGGTGAACTTCCCCTATCAACTATCACCAGGACATTGTCTTAAGGCTGCCACCTTGCTGAACTTAAGAATAGGAGAAGGGCGCTGCTGGAGCAAGCCAATGGCCCCTCTGTTAAGCACCCCACTCTCACAGTGACCAACCAGTAAGCCACAAGCAAGACCGGAGCCCAAGAACAGTCCCTCCTGAAGCATATTTGCTGCTATGTTCATTAGGGGTATAACACTTAAGAATGTAAGTGGTGCCTGCTGGATCAGGCCAAGGGCCCATCTAGCCCAACATCCTGTTCTGGGAAACACGGAAGCAGGATTGGAGCACAAAAGCAATCCTCTCCCCTCCTGCAGTTTCTAGAAACTAGTATTCAAAGGCATTGCTGCCTCCAATTGTGGAGAGCAGAGCAAAGTCATCGAAAGTCCTCCCCTCCATGAATTTGTCTAATACACTTTTAAAACCAGCTAGATTGGGGGCCATCACTGCCTCTTGTGACAGTGAGTTCCACAGTTTAAATCTGAACTGCATGAAAAGTCTTTTATTTCCCCTGTCCTGAAGCTTCCAACATCAGCTTCTTCCGGTGCCCACAAATTCTAGTGTTAGGAGAGGGAGAAAAAGTTTTCTCAATTCACTTACCCCATACCAGGCATAATTTTATAAACTTCTATCACATCACCTCTTACCTGCCTTTTCTCTAAACTAAGCTAAGCCAGGTCTGGGTCTTGTAAGAGTCCAAATGGGTTACCACTTGGCAACCATATATATACAATGCCCTGGGTTCCAAAATAGTAGTAGCAAATAAATAGAAGCAAATAAATAGAAGCAAATCAATGCTGGTAGGCTACGGAGTCATTCTAACCTGCCTCTAATGTTTAGTCTTAGCTATGGTTTGCTGAACACATCAACTTCAAACTAGAGTTCATAAGGCTTGCTTGTTTTAATAAAGATTAGCCTTACAACTTAACCACGTGCTTTTCAGGGTTAAGTACTTAAACAGCAGTTAATTGAAATCAAATGCTTTCACTTGCACTAGAGGAGGGACAGGCAGAAGCCCAAGGTTCAAGCATGTGAAACTAGCCCATTGCTTATTGTTACGTTCATGCTTTGCCTCTGTGACCTGGGAAGACAAAGCTGGCTACTGCATTTGAACATGTCTTAACCACAGTTTGTTCAACAGATCACAAGCAGCCTCACAGAAAAGCTAATAATAATAATAATAATAATAATAATAATAATAATAATAATAATAATAATAATAAATTTTATTTATATCCCGCCCTCCCCAGCCGAAGCCGGGCTCAGGGCAGCTAACAACAATCAAATAATCAATCAAACAAGTCACAGGTTTCCTTCAAAGCTTTGTTTGTTTCCCAGCTGCTCTTGCCTCGTGCCAAACACCTGGGCTACAGTGGCCTAACAAACCATGGTTAAGCAAGGCTGTTGTGGCACGTAGTTTGGTCACAATGCCAAACCATAATTAAAGCTTCAACCAGAGCCAGGGCCTTCTCAACACTGGCCCCGGCCTGGTGGAACGCTCTGTCTCATGAGACCAGGGCCCTGCGGGATCTGATTTCTTTCCGCAGGCCTGTAAGACAGAGTTGTTCCGCCTGGCCTTTGGCTTGGAATCCACTTGATCCCCTCCCCCTCTTTCCTTTTTCCTTTCTCCTTCTGTGATGGAACTCCTATTTGGGGACTTCCCTGGCTTTTTTTCTGGCCCACGTAGAACCAGTCTGGATAGTTGGCCTTGGTGAAGACTTGACGTTTTCATCCCCCAAAAGTTTTTGATTTGAGTTTCTACTGAAATGAGGCTGCATCTTAATATTGTATTTTAATCTTGTTTTTAAGTTGTATTTTAATCAATTGTTTTAATACCTGGTGTTAGCCGCCCTGAGCCCGGTCTTGGCCGGGGAGGGCGGGATGTAAATAAAAATTATAAATTATGATGATGATGATGATGATGATTATAGCAAGCCAGAGTTACATGGCAACAACCCATGGCTTCACATCATGGCTTGTTGAGGAGTACAAACCATGGTTAGTCTGCGAACTGAGTTTGGAAGTTCAAATAAACCACCTTTTTGGCTCTGCCACACATCTTTACCTTCACTGCAACATGAAGCTTGGCGGTTTTCTTGGAAGGCCCTGAAGCTTCATACGTCGTGCCATCCACATCAACTGACATGGTGAAGACCGGGGCATGGACAGGGCCAGACTGAGAAAGGAGCTTGTACTGCAATCCAGGCCGTATCTGATTGAGACGCATCAAAGCATTCATGAGATCTATTGCTTTGCTGTCAAGGACTGGAATGGGAGGAAGAGGAGAGAGAATTGGCAGTTGGAACAGAGCAGGCCACATACTGACGTGGGGTGAAAAACTTTCCACAGCAAATTTCCCACTGGAATGCTGTTTCATAAAATTAATTAGTAGCAATGAATGAATGAACACAAGGCATTTTGCCACCGTCACCAGTGCATGCCCTCCGCATGTTGGGCTACCATCATCCCTGGTCCATTGCCCATGCTGGGTGGGGCACCACGTTGGCCACCCATGCTTAAAGGATTCAGTAATGCTCAAGGCACACATTACAGTGCAAGCTCTCGTGGACTAGAGTCAATTTCATCAGATGCACGATATGTTATCCTAAATTGGCTCGTGTCCAGAAGTAGTGGGGTCAGAGAGAAATGGAATACAGAAAATGCAGGCTAGGGTGGTTATGTCAAACCTTAAAATGTAAAAAAAATTAGGCCAGTGGCAGAAGTGTTGGTGAACCATTTCTGAAAATTTTCAACTCTACACTGTCCCTTTTTAGATGAGGCGAACAGAACGCCATACACAGTACAGTCTTACCTTGGTTCTCGAACAGAATGCGTTCCGGGGGTCATTCAACTCCTGGAACCATTTGGAAACCAAGGCGTGGCTTCCAATTGACTGCAGGAGCGTCCTGCAGGCAATCAGAAGCCGTACCAGACATACGGCTTCCAAAAATTGTTCAAAAACTGGAACACTCACTTCCGGGTTTTGATCGTTTAGGAGCCAATTTTTTCGGAAGCCAAGGCATTTGAGATCCAAAGTACAACTGTATTCCAAATGCTGTCATGCCACAGATTTCCATAACAGCATTGTGTAGGCAGTTTTATTTTCAATTCCTTTGCTAATGATGACCCCTTGTATGAAACTTATCTTTTTCAGAAATGAAATAATTGACAAAGACCCCTCCATAAGTGGGGCCAACCATTATACAGTGGTGCCTCGCAAGACGAAAAGAATCCGTTCTGTGATTCCCTTCGTCTAGCGGTTTTTTTCGTCTTGCAAAGCAAGCCCATTGACGGATTAGCGGATTAGCGCTATTAGCGGCTTTTAGCGGCTTATCTGCTGATCGGATCAGCTGATAAGTGGCTTAGCGCTATTAGCGGCTTTTAGAGGCTTTTAGTGGCTTATCTGCTGATCGGATCAGCTGATAAGCGTCTTAGCGCTATTAGCGGCTTTTAGCGGCTTACCTGCTGATCGGATCAGCTGATAAGCGGCTTAGAAAAAGGGGGGGAGGGGAAAAAAACCAGCAGGAACTCGCAAGACATTGTCGTCTTGCGAAGCAAGCCCATAGGAGATTCGTTTTGCGAAGCACCTCCAAAACGGAAAACTCTTTCGTCTAGTGAGTTTTCCATCTTGTGAGGCATTCGTCTTGCGGGGCACCACTGTAATTCAAACACTTAGCAGAACAGCCTTCGGCAACCCAGGGCTCTTTGAATGTTTTGGGCAGCAACTCCCATTATTCTTGACCACTAGCTATCCTGGATGGGGCTAACGCAAGTCGTTGTCTAATAGCACCTGGAGAGCACCAGGTTGAGGAACACTGCCAGAGCTATCAATAGCCTCATCCGCCATAGTTTTCAAGCCACAGTCTACAATCACTTGTAGCACTACCACAAGGGTACAGGCCTAGTAGCTGCTAAACCACTGCATACTCTCAAACACCAATGGTTGCGTAGAATGGCTGCATAGATCTGCCGTCCCAAGAAACTGAGCACATTTTTCAAGATGCCTCAATGGAAACTCCAAGTCAGGGACAGGCCCTTCTGATGTCATTGGAGTCCCAACTCTCATCAGCCCTAACCAGTATGGCCAAGGGTAACCCGGAAGGTCAAATATTCCTCATCCCTACTTGTAAGTGCAGTACTGTGGAAGGAACAACACACACACACACTACCACCCTACTCCTCGATCAACCTGGGGGTCCCTGCCTCTACCCAATCCCCACAGCACTTCAAAGGCTTTCAAATCAGCTCCCTGTACAGCACTTTGGCTCCTCCTTGGAGCAAAACAGAGCGGGGTGGAGATATGACAACTTACTTTTCCTCAAGTTACGCTTCATCTTTTTATTTGGGTCTTTCTCATCTCCCAACCCATCTTCAAATGGCCTCTTCAAAGCGGAAGAGCCTGCACCTACAAAAGATAAAACTCTCATTAGGTGGGTTTTGGAGAAGGACCAAAGGGAGCGTTCAAACAGTGGTAGTAAACAAAAAACACAATATACCCACCCAAACATTTGTTAAGTTAAAATTCTGATTGCAAGTAAAGCTCTTTTGCAACTTGGCTAAAATTCGCACAATCTCCCCTAATAATTCTGCACTGCCCTCATTTTGTATTCTAGTCTTGCCAATTCCCCAACTCCCACTGAATCAGCGTTGCCAAAGCAGCTGTTGAGAGCTTGGAGATCTTGTTCAATCCATTCCCATCCGGCTTCAGAATTTTCAGTGGGCATTGCGCACGCATTTCCAATAATATCTTCAAGGTCTAAAAACTCGGTCTTTTTGGTTTGTTTCTTCAAAGAAGGAAACTCTGATTCTCGGAAATGTGAATTCTGCACAGCCCTGCTTGCTGTTTCCAAACACTGCCATTCACCTGGAGCCTCAGCAGAGAGAGCAAATTAAACGTATCAAATGATTAGGGCTTGTACTTTGATGTCTCTGGCCCAAATCCAGCTACCTCTCACCCAGCCACCCACTGCTCTTCCCATCAAGACCACCCAGCAGATTACTCCCTTCTGCAGCTGAGGGGATGCATCCCACGAAACTTGCAGTAGCAGCTTATGCAGTTACGTGTGGAGAAGCAAGAGACTGGGGCACAGACTTGTCCTGCCTCAGAGAGCAGAATTAAACCTAAGGTGCTTAAGTCACATGGATGGATGACTATTAGGAAAACTTCTCAATAGCAAGAGGAGCTGGACAATGGAACCCATGACCTAGAGGGTGGTGTGTGTGTGTGTGTGTGTGTGTGTGTGTGTGTGTGTGTGAGAGAGAGAGAGAGAGAGAGAGAGAGAGAGAGAGAGAGACTCTCTCTGCCTGGAGGAGTCTTTGAGCAGAGGCATAGCAGTCACCTGGCCCCAGCTCTGTGCTACAGAGACAGCTTTACACAGAACTCAGCAAGCTAAAGAGCATTAAAGAAAACCCTTAACGCTCCAAAAATGCAAGGAAACAAGAAACCAACAAGAAGGTGATGTGGAAAGTGAAGAAAGATAGATATGAAGCTTTCTAAAGGAAGAACAATCTGGCCTGTAGAGGTGAGGGCCACAGCAGAGATGGCCAAAGGCCTAGAACAGCCTCAGAGAGCTGCCACTAGATCACAAAGAAAGCAGAATCTTTTTCAACCCAAGGACCACATTCCTTTCTGGGAACCTTCAGAGGGCCACACACTGGTGGTGTTTACCTTTGTCCAAAAGGCTGGTTTCTACACATGCTCTCTCTCACACCTCTCTATCCTCCATCCAGGCATGCAAAAAGGCATTTTCAGAGAACACAGTCACATTCACAGTCACGAAACACACACAGGGAGGGTATCGTTCTGGACTAGTGAGATGTGGCCTGGAGAGAGTCCCAAGGGCCATGCAGACAGGTCTGGAGGGCCGCATTGGGCTACAGGTGGGTTGATGGTGTGTGGCGTAGGGCCAGGCAGCTTAGTAATTTTAAACAAATAATGAATAAGGGCAGCAGATTGCTGCAAGGATAAAGTTGCTTTGTAAGCTGCCTAGTTTTCCACCAGGGAAAGCCAGCACCCTCATTGGAAAGGAGGTGACTTTCTCCTAGGTAAACCTGCAAAAACCAGTTCAATTACAAGGGACTCAGGGGCAAATTAATTCAACGAGGCAATAATTTGCTGGAGGAAAAGTAGGAAAGCAAGTCCAGGGATGCCACCGGTCGCTGGTGCCATCAGACTTCCTACCTGCTGTATTCTAATGGTCAGTTACTAGTTTTGCTGGATTACAAATTTAGGTGTTTCTTACCTAACTCAGGGTCCTAGGATGGGAAGAGGTAGGCAGAAAACATTTAATTTGTTTTGTAACTTAAAAAAACAAAGTGTTCTTGGGATTCTTACTGTTAACAGAGATGGATCTTATTACCGGTGGGAATTTAACTGATTTACTGCCAGATCATTGGAACTGTCTTGACATGGATTTGTTCTGTGTTTTAATATGTATCGCAGCTTTTTGGGGTTTTTTTGCATACTGAATATCATTCTGATACTGTGTGTTAATTCACAGAATCAGTGAATTGTAGAGCTGGAAGGGACCCCAAGGGTCATCTAGTCCAGCCCCCTGAAATGCAGGAATCTCAGCCAAAGCATCCATGGCAGACGGCCATCCAGCCTCTGCTTAAAAACCTACAAGGAAGGAGAGCCCACAACCTTCCAAGGGAGTCCGTTCCACTGTCAAACAGTGGGGTTCCACTGCATTTTGTTGCCAGGTGCTTTTGGCTCCTCACCCCACAAGAAAGGAACGTGGCATTAAGAAACACAAACAGCTGGAAGAACGTTATCACTGGGAAGGTCCCTAGAGACCAACTAACTACAGGTGAAACTCAAAAAATTAGAGTATCGTGGGAAAGTTCATTGATTTCACTAATTCAACTTGAAAGGTGAAACTAATAGATGAGATCGACTCATGACATGCAAAGCGAGATCTGCTTCTACTTCTCAGAGGTCCACTCTTGCTCAATTTGCAATCCTTGTTTTGCTGATTTCATTTAATATTCTAATTTTTTGAGATTGTTAATTTGGGGTTTTCATCAGCTGTACGCCGTGATCATCACAATGATAAATCAAGGCTTGACGTATCTCGCTTTGCATGTCATGAGTCGATCTCACATATGAGTTTCACCTTTTAAGTTGAATTACTGAAATAAAGGAACTTTTCCATGATATTCTAATTTTTCGAGTTTCACCTGTATTGTGCTTGCTGCAGGATATACAGTTCAGAATGCATCCCTGAAAGATGCCTCCCGTGTCTCCCTGGACTGTTTCCATGCACAAGCCTTGCTGACAGATCAGTCATGGTCAAAGAGGAGCTGGCAAAGTACAATGCCACACAGAACCAACAAACTGCAACAAAATGAACAGGACTGGGGCAGGGATGGTAAAGGGACAGCACATTTGCCCTAGGCCAAATATTAATGAGGCTCACTGGCACATCCTGCGTGGGTATAAATAAAGCACTGGATTTCCACAGCCAAAAGTCACCTGGGAACAGAGTGTCTTGCTCCCTCCCTCTCTCCTTACCCTGAAGGGACTGATAAGCCACCTCCAGTCTGAGAGTCTCTCCTGCAAGTCTATCTTAGATGCTGCAAGCTAATAACTCTGCTATAAGCATCCCGGCTTCAGCATCCATCAGGTTGGCTGGAAGGGGAGGGAACGGAGAACAAGGGGCCTATCTATTGGCATCCATCATTTGCCTTAATAGCAATAAACTCGCCCGTAATAGAGGGTGTCACAGGATCAATGTTCTCACTTTAAAAATAAATGGCTGGGGCGGCCTAGGCCATCACTAAAGTGCCAAGAAGCCATTATGCTTTTGACAGCAGCGGGTACCAAAAGAGGCAACAGTTTAATTGCTGGGAAGTCCCACATGCAGCCATTGGTGTGGGGCAGCTGCACAGAGCTGCTAGGGGGAAATGGGGTCTGTGGAGAGATGTAGCTGGCAACTGAAGCCCAGCTCCTGCAGCAAGGAGCCCCCTCAAGACAGCCCCCTGGAGCATGGCTAGTTCTGCCAAGGCATCAATTAGATTTATGCCAGCTGGGTTTGAGAACCTTAATAAATGAACAAACAGACCAGTGTGTGTGGTTGTCTGGTAAACCCCCAAACGTTGCCTGCTATTCCCACACTGCAAACAGGAGGCAATGGGGAAGGCTAACAAATCAAAGGTCCGTATAGTTCAAGCTATGGTTTTCCCAGTAGTGATGTATGGAAGTGAGAGCTGGACCATAAAGAAGGCTGATTGCTGAAGAATGGATGCTTTTGAATTCTGGTGCTGGAGGAGACTCTTGAGAGTCCCATGGACTGCAAGAAGGTCAAACCGATCCATTCTGAAGGAAATCAGCCCTGAGTACTCACTGGAAGGACATATCCTGAAGCTGAGGCTCCAATACTTTGGCCACCTCCTGAGAAGAGAAGACTCCCTGGAAAAGACCCTGATGTTGGGAAAGATGGAGGGTGCAAGGAGAAGGGGACGACAGAGGACTAGATGGTTGGACAGTGTTCTCGAAGCTACTGGCATGAGTTTGACCAAACTGCGGGAGGCAGTGGAAGACAGGAGTGCCTGGCCTGCTCTGGTCCAGGGGGTCACAAAGAGTCGGACATGACTAAATGACTAAACAACAACAACAACAAATCTTCACCTTGCAAAGAGTTCGAATTCTGAGTTGCACAACTGGGATGTCTATTAAGAGAGAAAGCCTGAGCAGCTGAGAAGAACCTGAGCAGCAGGTTAGGAGGGAAACTCAGGATTCCTTGCAATTATTAATCTTTATTCTGCTTCATCCCACTTTCAAAGCAGGTTATGAATCACACAGTGTTATTCATAGAGAAAGACAGATATTTATATTACAAGCACCTCAGGGTGGTTCCCCTCCCACACACTTTTAACTTCACAACCGCCCTCTGAGGTAGGCAAGGCGGAAAGCAATGACTGCTCTGACACCAATTAGCAAGCTTTGTGGCTTTCGTGGACTCCCAGTCCAATATTCTAGCCACTGGTTCTCAGAAGGGTAGTGGTCTCCCACTTCCCTGGAGATCTTCAAGCAGAACCTAGATTTCCTGCATCAAGCGGGGGTGGGGATGTAAGTTTAGCTGGCCTACAAGGAATCCTCTAACTATAGGATTCTATGAAAACACAAAACACATTACTTTTCCAAATTTGGAATAGACAAAAATGGAACAGCTATGTATTTGGTCCCCCAAATCCATTCAGAAATATTCACATATTCTCTCTCTCTCCCCCCCCCCCTGACCCCACTGGAAAACTGTTTGTTCACTATGCATTTGAACACTGCATAACATATCCGAACCAAATTTTGAATGATGATTCCTAAGGTGGAGGTTTTGGTAAACAGCATCTGTCATAGATGCTTTAGCTGAGACTCCAGCATTACAGGGGATTAGACTAGATCAGGGGCCAGCAACCTTTTTCAGCAGGGGGCCAGTCCACTGTCCCTCGGACCTTGTGGGGGCTGGACTATATATATATATATTTGGGGGGGGGAACGAATTCCTATGCCCCACGAGTAACCCAGAGATGCATTTTAAATAAAAGCACACATTCTACTCATGTCAAAACAGGCTGGTTGCCGGACCATCCGTGGGCCGGACTTAGAAGGCGATTGGGCTGGATCCGGCCCCTGTGCCTTAGTTTGCCTTCCCATGGACTAGATGATCCTTGAGTGTTCCTTTCAACTCTACAATTCTATGATTCTGTGATTTGGATGCTGTTTCGAATCGAGGGGGCAGGCTGAACCTTTCACAACTGCACTGATTTTAGCAACTGATTTCAAAACTGCCCTGGTGGTAGTTCTAAACCCCCCCCCCCCAATTTCTTAGAGTTCCAGAGCAATGCTGGGTAAAAGGCTGCTAATCATTTGCATTTGTTCGCTGCCCCATAAACACAAATTCTCTGGGTGGAAGATAAGATATACTTCATGCTGTTTCTGAAAGTTAAAGGAGGAAATGCTGCTCAGGGATTCTTGAGCCAAAGACTCGGAGCTTCCACCCTCTTAGTTTCCACCCTCCTAAAACAAAGATAGCAAAACCAGACACTAAGCCTCCTCAAGTGACAGGGAGATTCCCTCTCCAGGTACCTTCTTTGTCGGATCCTGACCAGGAATATTTCTGGAACGACTTATTGGAAGGGAGAGGATCCATTTCCAGCACCTTGTAGATCTGCCCAAAAGCTGACTGTCTCAAGGCATGCTGCAAGAAAGAAAGGTTATTTTCAAGCCCCATTGCTCCACAAGGTTCTCCTAAACACATATCAGGCTATGTTCTGCCCTGCAGGCTGATGCCCACCACCTAGGTAACGGAGGTGTGAGAAAAGCACATGGAGAGAAAGCCCCACTCCCACCAGCAAGCAACACCTGTGCTGCAGGTAAGACAGGTGCCAACCCAGTTTTTTCTTATGGGAGAAGACTCTTGAGCTCTGTAGGAAAAGCAATCTGTTCTTCCTCCCCATTCCCTGACTCCTGCAAGGAAGCCAGTTTTATGACACTTGAGAGCTACATATTTTAGAACCCACTCTATTTTTGTGACTGCAATTATTTTAAAGCTGATTTTAATGTTGTATTTTAAATTGCTGGAAGCTGCCCTAGGACCTAATGGGGAAGGATGTAGGAAATCGAAAAATGCCAGTTCCAATTTGTAGGTAGGAATTCAGGTTTGGTATTAAAACTCCACAGAGGGAAAGGCCCACTAATTCCACACCCAAACCACTCCACCGCCAGTCCATTTGTACCCCACCCCAAACCAGTTCATTTTTAATTAATCTAGTTGACTTCCCAACAGATCCTGCTCTGAATAAATGAAATTCACCTTCAAGTACCCACAAAGTCATCTCAAGATAGTCATCATAAACTAACCCCCCTGCCCAACAGATAATCTGCCTAGGAACACAGATTACCCCCCCCCCCCCCAGTTCAGTTTTTCCAAAATCCATTAACCACCCGGAAACACTCAGAGAAAGATTCAAGGCCCACAGCCCACAGGGCCAGGTTTATCAACTCCACTGCAAGAGGGAGCCATCTGTGCTCACCCCCAGAGGGAGGGAGGGAGGGAGAGGAAGGAGGAGTCCAGCTTGGCTCCAGGACTAGCCTGGTACCCTTAAAAAACAAAGCTGGCTGGTGAATTGAATACACATCTTGCCCATACATACAACTTAAAATGCTGGCTTTCTAAAACAAGTATTGCAGCCACAGTAGTCAATTGGTACTACATCTCCTCATACAAGGTGGTATTACTCAGGATGCAATTACCGTATACAATGTGAAGGATGCAGATGTTTTCCATAGCCAACGTTAATGTCACAGGCTACCTTGGGGTTTTTTGTATTCATAGAACGTTGGTCAGGAAGCCAATGTGCTTATTTTGTTTTGACCCAAATGAAAGCTCTGACCTAAGGGTTTTCCTAGGCTTGCCATACGTCAGGAAAATTCCTGACATGTCCTGGTTTTCGGGTGTAAAGATGGCATCAGGGGTGAATTTTACTGAATTGGCAAAATGTCAGGGAAAACCCGGGTGTATGGTAACATGATGGAAAAAGCAGCAGAAACAGCTCTAAATATGGCGACTCTAGTTTTCCAACCACTTGTGGCCACAGAAGATGAACAAAAGGTGGTCCAGGATGCTCTCCCACCCAGGTGTCTGGCACATTTTACCTGGGCACTGTGGGTAATGGCTTCTCTCTGTTGAACAGTCAGATTGGACAAGGCATCCATTGGCTCCCGCTCACATGGATCATGCACACCAGGCCCACCTGTGGGGCAAGAAAGCTCAGATCAGCACCAAGGACTTTAGGACCAGGGATTGGGGATCCTTGGCCCCTTCCAGGTGCTGTTGTGGCTGCAACTCTCCGCAGCCCCAGCCAGCAGGGCAGTGGTCAGGGATGGTGGGAGCTGTAGTTCAGCAACCCTGGTGACCCATCGTAGCCCTGTGCTTCCTTCTTTTCTGAACTGCTGTGAGGACAAAATTATTAAGGAAACCAGGTAGCTTCAGCAGAATAGGGGCAGGGGGAATGGTTGCCCAAAAACTCCTGGGTGGAGGTGGGGTTTAAGGGCCCAATTTCTCTATTATTCTAGGACTGTTCATTCTGCCATATGCTGATGCTTTTAAGCCAGCTTCTGCTGCGTTTTGTGGGATTTGACCATGTATGCTTGAAGAATGTGAGTCCTTGTGACTGCTCAGTGGGGCAGGAAACAGGGATACCAATGGGAAGGATGGAAAGTCTACACTGAAGCCTTCACCCAAGTATCTTTTCTCACAGTGAGAGATCAGGAGCAGACCTTGGGGGAGGGGGAGGACTCTAGGTCAGTGGTAAGAGAATCTGCTTCCACCGCAGAAGGACTTAGGTGCAATTCCTACCAGATCCAGTTCAAAAGACCAGGCACCAGACCATGGGGAAAGACTCTCCTTTCTGCTGCCAGCCAGAGCGGACACCACTGGAGTAGACAAAGAGTCTGACCAGATATAAGGAAGCTCCCTTAGTTCCACTACACTCTTCTTAATGTAGAGAGAAGGGAAGAAGCAAATCTAAAGCCGGCTCTCCCCACAAGGAGAAAATAATGTCCAAATGAACCAAGGCATTTCAAAACCTATCGTAATGTAAGCGAAAGAGCCCCTCTGTGTTCAAGCACCACCTATTTCAAAACAGAACAAAGACTGCAAAATGGTACAGATGGCCCAATAAAACCACTGCGTTATTAAGAGACTCTCAGTGGTGCATGTTTGTTCCTTCCAAAGGTGTTAAAACAACACTCAATTGATTCACTTGCTTGGGGAAATACTACTTTAAAAACTCACAGGACTAGGACTGAGGCTGGCGCACAAGTAACAAACAGGACAAGTTGAAGAGATGTGTGCCCAGGCATGTACCACCCAGCACCTCAGGGAGTTCCTGTGGCAGCTCTTACCAGGTAGCAGGATCCCTGATGCCAAACACTCCATCACTCGCCGCAGAGCTTCACCGGCACCCAAGGGTCTATTGCACGTGCCTATGGCTTTCTCACAAATGAGCTCCAGTGGCTAGAAGACATTGAGATCCCTGTCAGTATGAATACCACCCATGGGGAAGAGGCAATGTTTGTTTGACACTTGGGTGCTAGGTTTTCTACTTTCATTCTGCATCAAGGGGTGGGGATTGTAAGTGTGTGTAAGGGAAGGTGGTGTACGCTTTAAAATGTTTGCATACCAGGAAATGGTGGAACAAACTGTGCATTAATGAACTGTGGGGTTGAATGTTTAAGGAAGGAGCTGCGTGCAATGCCTGGGCAGACAAAGGGGACAAGAGGGATCACTCACAGCAAGGATGGGGAATCTGTGGCCCTCCAAATGGGTGTAAGACTACAACTTCCAGCAGCCCTAGCCAGCATGGCCAAGAGTCAGGGATGATGGGAGCTGTAGTTTAGCAACATCTGGAGAGGGACAGGTTCCTCATTCCTGAGCCACAGACTGCTCTTCATGCCCAAGCTCTGGTTAAATGAATGGGAGCTACATCAATTACTATCCATTCCAATGGGCTTTTTCATAGGAGAAATCCCCAAATGGATTGTGTCTGTGGCAAAAGTAATTCAATCCACTTCCCACAAGGGTATCAGAAGATCCATGTCGAACTGTGCAAACAGTTATAGCTCTGTTTACTAAGGCAAGTGGCCCAAGCGAAGGGCACTTTCTTCTGACGTGAAGTCAGATTACTGCAATGTGCAGAGCTGCTTTTGAAGATGGTTCGGAAGCTTCGGCTGGCGCAGAATCCAGCAGCCAAGTTGCTCACCAGGGCAAGATGGCTTGAGCTCATAACGCCAACCCTGGCCCAACTGCACTGGCTGCCAATTAGTTCCCAAGCCCCATTCCAAAGTGCTGGTCTTGACCTATAAAGCCTTTTGCAACTCGGAAGCACAATAACTCAAGGACTGTCTCTCCTTATATGAACCAACTCAGATCCCATGATCATCATCTCAGGTCCTTCTTCAAGTTACCCCTCCATGGGAGGTCCGGAGAGCAGCAACACAAGAATAGGCCTTCTCAGCAGTGGCTCCCTGTTTGTCGAATGTTCTCCCTAGGAAGGCTTGCCTGGTGTCTTCCTTACATATCTTTAGATGCCAGCCAAAACGTTCCCCTATAAACAGACCTTTCTTTGGCCCTTCAACTATCTGTGACCTTTTACAAGTTATGTTTTTAATAAAGAATGATTTTATTTTATTTTTAAATCCTCAATACTCTTTGGAATGAAGGAAATGATGAGCTTGTAATCTCTCTTTCCCCCACCATGCAATTTAACAACCCTTTTCCTACTGGTGGGGCTCAATTTCATTCCAGTACTCACCCATCCTTTCAGCGGCGCCCAAGTGTGGACTCTGTTGCACAAATCTCGCAGAATACGCAGCACAATCACACAGGACTTTAGTCCATTTGCCCTTGCCTAAAACAAACAGAATTGTTCCGATCCACTTGAAAAATGCCCAGAATAAGCAGGGTTGTGTTTTTTTTTAAAAAAGCAAGCCTCTGTGTTTTGTTTTTAATGTACAGGGATATAAGGAACACTCTTTTACATACAAACATGCATAACAACAATATGACAGTAAAAAAAGTTACCCAAAACAAGGGGTGGGGGTAGAATTGCTTTCTTTTTTTAAACAGGAGGCAGGATAAGAAAAGGAAGAAAGATTTTTTTTAAAAAAGCAGCATTATGACATCGCTTTGTAACCATTCCAGACCATGACATGTGAGAAGCAAGTGGCTCACAGATCTGCAATATCTCAGCTGTTGAGTAGAGAAGGGTACTGAAAACACTAAAATATAAAAATAAAAATAACAGAGGCAGCATTTCTGATGTGTTTCAAAATAGAAAGACAAAAAAGGAAAAGGGGGAAAGCAGCAACTTCTACAATAAGGTAAGAACGAAAAGCCCAACCTGGAACCATTTGGCGTGCCGCAGAGACGCCAAAGCATCAAGGCATTTTTGCCTGTCGAGTAAGTCCGGAGGGTCTTTCATCGGAACACTGTCTACTGGGAAAAGGGGAATATAAAGAAAAACAGAGACAGACACCATTTGACCAAGGGGGTTTCTGTCACAAAAACACAGAAGACTTGGCAGCATGAAGGGGGTGGGGGACTTAATAAGGCTCCCAGAAGTCCTTTTGATTCCACCCCAAATTTTATTTTCTTCTCCCAACACTGCAAAATGACATTTCATAAAATAAATGAAGCCAATTTTTGAAATAGTAAATATGTGTCCGTGTAAAAGAAGGCATTTTTTCCCCAATTGGCCACAGTGAATCTGGGATCTTATTAATTTTTTTAATTTAAAAATGTAACACATCGGGGGCAGACCATAAAAAGTGTGACGCTTTGCATCATCCCTGCTACTCTTAAAGACTTTTGGAGTCGAATGGGAAATAAAACCAGAAGAGATTTATTCAGCACATCCTGGCGCCTGGGAAGGACTTTGGCAGTTCCCCTCTCTCTGAATGTAGTGATCAATTCTTTATTATTCTCACCCCAGCGTCCCACTTCCAATTTACAGGGAGCGAGGTTGGGATGTTTAACAATGATCAGATATTGCCATTAAAACCCCAGGAGCCAAGAAACTCTGTGCCTTTGGCAATTCGACAAATGTCTCAGCCAGAGCTGCAACCCAGATGCCGTCACAACTTGGCAAGACAGCAACACCTCTATTGACGTTTATGCTCTTTTCTCTCTCTTTTTTTTGCAAAAAACAACATACTTCTTTGCAGCAATTAAACATGTTTTAGCCAATTGCAACTGGACAATCTACAGCATCTTTATTTTTTCAGCACAGAGAAATTCACATCCATAAGGATTCACTTCTCTTTTTAAAGCCACACCACTTTAAAGCTCAGATGGCTTTAAAGGGGGATTAGACAATTTCGCTGGAGGAAGAAGGCAAGGTTATTAGTGGCAACTAGTCCCAATGGCTGCATGGAAGTTCTGGATTCAGAGGCAGTATTCCTCTGAATAAGAACCACTTGGGACCATGAGAATGAGGGGGTTATTGCAATCGCACCCATGCGTAGGGACACCCCAGAGGCATACACTTGGCCACTATGGGAAGCAGAACACTGGCCTCGGCCCAGTAGACCTGAAGGAGCGTCTCCACCCCCATCGTTCTGCCCGGACACTGAGGTCCAGCACCAAGGGCCTTCTGGTGGTTCCCTCCCTGCGAGAAGCCAAGTTACAGTGAACCAGGCAGAGGGCCTTCTCGGTGGTGATGCCCTCCCTTCAGATGTGAAGGAAATAAGCAGCTATCCTATCTTTAAAAGACATCTGAAGGCAGCCCTGTTTAGGGAAGCTTTTAATGTTTAACAGACCACTGTATTTTAATACTTTGTTGGAAGCTGCCCAGAGTGGCTGGGGAAACCCAGCCAGATGGTTGGGGTATAAATTATTATTATTATTATTATTATTATTATTATTATTATTATTATTAGGACTTTGATCTGATCGAGCAGAAATTTTCTTACATTCACAGGAAATATATGAGATGACTGTGTGGCTCTCAAATATTAGTATGGGGAAGGGTCATGTCAATACCACACTTCAGAGCACATGCACAAGATCCCAGCTCAATTTCCAGATAATTTTTTTTGGGGGGTGGAGTATGTTTCTTCCCAGAGATTTCAAGAGACCTGTGGTAAGGAGGGAGGGGAAGCTGTGGCCTACCTGCTGCTGCAGGTCAACAGCTCAAACCATCCCTGACACGCTAGCTGGGTTGGCAGGAGCTGGGAGCCCAGCAGCGACCCTGAAGTAAACAGGAGCATGCTAAACGGACCAATATATGGGGGTCATAGCTCAGTGAGAGCACCTGCTTGGCATGCAGAAGGCCTGAGGCTTAATCCTGACCATTGCCAGTTAAAGGGTTCTGTGTGAACCATTCAGAGTGATGGCTAGCCAGAACAGCCTGCACTGGGTTACCTGGGCTAACACAGCACAAAGCAGCTTCACATACGCAAAGCAGAAATGCTTGTATGCTTTGGCAGGGGCCAAGCTGTGCTGATAGTCCTATGCAGTATTTTGGAGCTCCAATGAAACAGTCTTGCAACATCTGGGCAAAAGCTGTCCTGATGCATTGGGCTGCCCACTATCAGAGACAGGTGATGGGGGGAAGTCAGGAGCCTTGGATTTCCAGGAAGGCAGGCAGGTGAGGGAAGGTATGGTCAGCACCACGGAGAGGGACCATGGTGTGAGTTTTGGGACCATAACTAGCAATCCTGTGGCTGAGCCAGAACATCAGCAGCATCCTGGAGCAACTTGCAGATTGCCAGGGCCAGGTGTTCATGGGGCAGAGCCCCACACCTTGAACTCTGTATCTGGCAAGGTAAAGGCCTAGTGCCTTTTTCTGCTGCCAGGAGCTTCTTCTAGGTACTGGAGTTTCAAGCTGTGGAAGTATTGTGCATGTTATGTGGTGTTAGAAATCTCCCAGGCAGGCACAAGGTGCATTTTGCACCTGGCATGGGTCCAACTGCGACCATGTGAAGATCTCTGGATGCCAGATTAGCGACTGACATCGCCATCTGGCTGGCCACTCCAGCTTTCTTAAGCAGGTAGGCAGAAGAGCTTGTTTATTTCATTTATATCCCATATTTTTCTCCAAGGAGTACATGGTTAAACCCCCTCCTCAGTTTTAATCACTACAGTGACCTTGTAAGATAGGTTAAGAGGCTGTGAATGGCCCAAGGTCACCCACTGAGATTCATGTTTATGGATATTGTTTTACGTATTTTCTTATGTGTATCATTTGACATGTTTTTGCTGTGCTTACTGTGCACATATGCTTATATATTTACCTACTGTAAGCTGCTTTGAGATTTTTCAAATGTTAAATGGTCTATAAACAGAAATGATGATGGTGGTGGTGGTATCTCATCAGGGCAATCTCTCTGAGCAACCTGCAAGGGAAACACCTGAGTCTGATGGCAAAGGCTCCTCCTCTTCAGGACTGTGGGGAGGAGATGTGGACTCTGGTTCCTACAGACCAAGACATGGCTCTATCTCCTTGGGGCTGCTGTCATCAGAGGACTGTTATCTCTGAGGATCCCTGCTCCGGAGCCATAAAGAGAGTGACTTAAAAGCTCAAAATTGTTCTCTCTCATTGATGGTATGGACATGGCTTACTGGAACATTAGATATTCAAGAAATTTCATTTCCTGAAATAAAATTATTTAGGCATCCTCTCTTATTGCTGAAAGAGGATCCAAGTTTAGTTTATAAAAAGTAGCTGGGTTTATCATTTTATCTACTGCGGTCTGGAAAGCCTGCCGGTTCAGCATGTCACAGCCCTGTGCAACCCGTAATCTAGCAGAAGAAATTAACAAGCGTAGAAGAGCATAAACCTCAAAGAAAATCCAAAGCCGTCTTGATTTGCAGCCTTCAGCTCTGGCTGTGACAAAAAAGGAGCCACAAAGCGCCTCACAGTTATGGTTCAACCCATATTAACTTTGCAGCAGATATTTGCATTGTTCTTTGCATTACGCACATCAACAGGATTGCAACACTCCCAATAAAAGCTGCAAAGTCGTAAATGGGATTAGCTGCTGGATGTTTTTACAAGCACAATAAAGGACAGTTTGGAGATTTATTTTAAAAAGTTGCTGTTTTGTTTCTCCCCTCCAACCCCAACTCTTGCCAGCATCTTTTAGTTCTGTGAGTGGAAAGGGCTTTGCCGTTTCCCTTCTCCAATGGTTAATACCAGGATATTTTCTGATGCAGAACAAAAACATTTTGCATGCATCTAGTGGGGGGAGTTGGGGGAGACAATAGAAACATCTGCTTCAAGATCATGCTTTGGACAATACAGCAACCAGTGGGTGAGAAAGAATCTCTTTTAATAAATTGCGGGGGTGGGGGAAAACAACAAGAGAGACTGACTGGCTGCAAGGCCGCTCCACCAACCATGCAGAGACCACCTGGGCCCACCTTGCAGGGAAATCGTGCAACCAGGTAACCATTAAAGCCGCTGGCAAAGCAAGCACAACCTTAAGAGCGGCACAAATGAGGAACTTTGCTCAAGTAAGACAGATTCTGTCTGCCTTAATAAGTTACCCGGAAGAAGATAACTATCACCAAAAAAACCAAAAAACACCCACAGGGGCTGGGCTTCCACAGTGCTCATTTAGCATTAATTGAAGAGGCCATGGTGAATGTGTTAGGAAGCCTTTGAAAGCAGCGAGGCTCTGAGAAGCTCAGTTTATCCTCTCTGTTTTCGCAAGGCCGAGTCCCCCACGTCGCAGGCAGCCAATGCGTGAGAGTTAAGTGTTGCAGAGGAACAGAGAGATGGAGAGAAAAGTGGAATCTTCAAGGGGGTGGCTCACAGCGTCAGGACTCGTTTTGGCGACCCTCACTAGAATAGGTGTGCCAGCTCATGCTCTGACCGTCAGGGAGGCAAAACATCTGCAAAAAAGACATTCGGGTGGACAGGACTGGGTGACTTTAACCACTTCATTACACGGGTGGAGGGGGGAGAGGAATGTAAGCAAGGAAGAAAGGGCTGTGGGGCAGTGCCATAAACACATCTGGGGTGAAATGCAGCCATGGGGAACTGCCCTCCAGAGTGAAAAGCTCTGTGCCACCTGTGCTCCTGCTCACCCAACCTCCACCTGGCCCATTAAAACTGCAACCCTTCAGTTATTTGTATGCTCCCTTAACCCAAGAGATTTATTAGTTTTTAAAGGAGGCAGGGTCAAAAAGCTGCAGGCTTTCCTTGGGGAGGTCTTCTCCCTTCTGCTCACCCACCCTCCAAATTCAGCCCAGAGACTGAGCTGGGTGTCAGGTCTGTTGGTGCAGGATAACTAAAGGTAAAGGGAAAGGGAAAGGGACCCCTGACCATCAGGTCCCGTCATGACCAACTCTGGGGTTGCGGTGCTCATCTCTCTTTACTGACCGAGTACAGCTTCCGGGTCATGTGGCCAGCATGATTAAGCTGCTTCTGACGAACCAGAGCAGCGCACGGAAACACCGTTTACCATCCTGCCGGAGCGGTACCTATTTATCTACTTGCACTTTGACGTGCTTTCAAACTGCTAGGTGGGCAGGAGCAGGGACCGAGCAACGGGAGCTCACCCCGTCGCGGGGATTCGAACTGCCGACCTTCTGATCGGCAAGTCCTGGGCTCTGTGGTTTAACCCACAGCGCCACCCGCGTCCCTTTGCAGGATAACTAAAGGCAGCTCATTTGCAGAGTTGGGCCAATGGGACAGGGCAGGGCAGAGAGATCTGAAGGGACCAAGAAATGAGAATGAAACATATTGCCACCTACTGGGAAAGGAGAAACTTATACACACACGACAGAATAATTGATTCCTTCATTGCAGGGGGTAGATGAATTCTATAATTCAAAAGAAGGATTTGCAGAGGAGGGGTGGAATCAGCACATTTTTAAAAAAAGGGCAAAAGAGAATTTAAAAAGAGTTTTTTAAGGGCCCACTGAGCAAAGTGGCAGCGTATGCATCTATTAGGGATGGGGGGGGGGAGACCTGTGGCCCTTTCTCTCCACATGTTGATGGGGAACAACCCCCCTAGCCAATATGGCCAGTGGTCAGGGATGATGGGAGCTGTAGCCTAGCAACATCTTTAGAGCCCCCAGTTCTGTGCCTCTGGTATAAATATATAAAAACTCCAAATTGTTACAGCTAAAAAATAAATGGCCAGCAACCGACAAAACTATAGGAACGCCGGGCCGTGCGGCAAGTGCAAGGAACGCTGCCTGGCCTTCACAGCTGCTGCAGCAGCCCTGGCGCTGGGTCCCTCCGCTGCCACCAGGAAGGCCAGGCCAGGTGACATTCCGTGCGCTTGCCACCTGCGTCCAGTCTTCACAGCTGCAGCAGCGGCTCCAGCACTGGGTCCCTTTGACAATGGGGGGGGGAGGAGGGGGGAAAGAAGGGAGGCGCTATCAGGATCCACGTCAGCTGCACGGCTCCCTTTGATGGGGGCATGGGGGGGGGGAGAAAGGGCTGGCTTGGGGGGGAGCTGCTTTAGGGGGAGAGAGAAAGGGCTGGCTGGGGGAGAGAAAGAACTTTTGCCTCCCTTTCCTCCCCCCCATAAACTTCCCCCTCTCATGTCCAGTTCGCCACCTCCTTCCACACAGCAACCTGCGCACGCTCCTTGTCCCTCCAATGACAATGGGGAGATCACTGCCAGTTTTTTGTACTGGGAGTAGACCACAACCTTTTGGAAGCTGGATGTGCCTGCTACATATCAAGCATCATGATTTATCTAGCATACGATCCCTCTAGTTCTCCTTCTCGTTCCCTCTACTGACCACAAGCCTTGCCCACTCTCAGCCTTGTTGACTTCTCTTTCTTCCATTCTTTTCACAAATAAGAACAGCTAAGAAAAGGTGGGTGGGAGGCTGATTTTTTGCCTCTGGGAAAAACCAAGGTAGTAACTGCATAAAATGATTAAAAAAAACCCAAACCCACCCCAGACCTAAGTTCTTTATTCCCAATGCATATTGAGTAGCTAAGAACACCTGAAGCCCCTTTCTGGGTCAGACCAAAGGTCCACCTAGCCCAGCCTCCTGGTCTCACAGAAGCCAACCAGGTGTCCCAATGGGAAGCCAATGGGCAGGATCCGCGTGCAGCAGATCTCTTTCCCCTCATGTTGCTCAACAACTGGTATTTAGAAACCTACTGGGTACACATTACTCAACACTACAGGTAAAATGTGGCCATCATGGATAGTAACTATTGATTGACAAATTTGTGACAGATGAGGCTAATCCACTTTTAAGGCCGTGTAAAGTTGGCCGATGCTACCTCTTGTGGCAAATTTCAGAGTCTAACCATACGCTTTGGGAAGAAGTACTTCCTTTTGTCTCTTTCAAATCTCCCAGCATGCGGATCCATTGGCTGTCTCCCACTGGCTTGTAGTTCAGAAGAGAGGAAGGTTCTTATCCACTTCTCTACACCACACAGAATTTCATTTTTCAAATGAGCAGAATTGGATTGCTTTGGTACATCAGTGAAGTACATTGTCCTTGAGAAGAAAGCGTTATCCTCAAAAATATATTGGGATTTAAAAGAGAGTATCTGTTCCTCTACCACTGTTTCCATGCCTCCTTAACAACTCAGTGATGCTTCACATATCTTCTATTAATTCCCAATTCTTTCAATCCATGCCTGGAGGGAAAGTCTGGATTCTAATAAAATGCTTACAATTACGATTGCTAAGCCAGGGGCTGGCATTTATCCCTGCTAAATTAATGGGTTTATTAGTTGCAGGGGCCCACAAATTTAGGCCAGGCTTGGTAGTCAACCGTTGCCTCTGGTAGTTTGCAAAACTGGGCCACCTTGCTGCCTGCCTCACAAAGGTGAAAGCAAGAAAAATCCCTCTGAATTCACTGCCTACAGAGAGTTTTATAAGAAGCAAGGATTTCTGCTCCCCACTGAATCCCTGCAAAGGCGAGGGCTTGGTGTGAGGCATTCAGACTATTACCTTCCCAATTCCCACTTCCACACATCTACATCTCCAACCCACCCAATTTGGCCATGAAGCACCCCTATCGCCATTCCACCTGCACGAAACACTTCTCCTAGCAGTACATGTGAAAAGGATCTAGGAGTCTTGGTTGACCACAAACTTGACATGAGCCAACAGTGTGACGCGGCAGCTAAAAAAGCCAATGCAATTCTGGGCTGCATCAATAGGAGTATAGCATCTAGATCAAGGGAAGTAATAGTGCCACTGTATTCTGCTCTGGTCAGACCTCACCTGGAGTACTGTGTCCAGTTCTGGGCACCACAGTTCAAGAAGGACACTGACAAACTGGTATGTGTCCAGAGGAGGGCAACCAAAATGGTCAAAGGCCTGGAAACGATGCCTTATGAGGAACGGCTAAGGGAGCTGGGCATGTTTAGCCTGGAGAAGAGGAGGTTAAGGGGTGAGATGATAGCCATGTTCAAATATATAAAAGGATGTCACATAGAGGAGGGAGAAAGGTTGTTTTCTGCTGCTCCAGAGAAGCAGACACGGAGCAATGGATCCAAACTACAAGAAAGAAGATTCCACCTAAACATTAGGAAGAACTTCCTGACAGTAAGAGCTGTTCGACAGTGGAATTTGCTGCCAAGGAGTGTGGTGGAGTCTCCTACTTTGGAGGTCTTTAAGCAGAGGCTTGGCAACCATATGTCAGGAGTGCTCTGATGGTGTTTCCTGCTTGGCAGGGGGTTGGACTCGATGGCCCTTGTGGTCTCTTCCAACTCTGTGATTCTATGATTCTATGATCCTTCCAGGGGCTCCAAACACCTGTCCCCAATTCCATCCTGAAGGAGACAAATTAAAACTGACCAACGCTTCTCATAGTGATGATGGTTCAGTGTGGGGTGGAGGGCAGGGAGGGGAGAGGGGAAACAGAGGAATATGTGGTATGTCTAGAAATGGAGAAAGAGCAACCAGGAGTCAAAAGTCTGACATTGCTCAATGGCTAAATTATGGGGAGGGGGAGAATAAAAAGCACTGGAGACACGAGTAAGGAATTCTATTCCAGTGGGGATGAATGGGACAACCCTATGCGTGCCTACTCATAAGTAAGTCCCATGGAGTTCAATGTGGCCTACTCTTGGGTAAGGGGGTACTCGGGGTAGGGTCGGTGGGTAACATGGCAAGAGCGCTGAACACCGTTGCTGGTTTCCTATGAATGCAGAGGAAACATCCTCCATCCATGTCTTTTCTTGTGCAAAGTCCAAGTGTGTAACAGGAGATGGGACAAGACACGGTGAGGAGACAGATGACACCCAGAGAACGTTATGTGCAGCGGTTTAAGTATGGCACTTTAGCAGTAACCTCAACTCTGTCCTGCTCATGGGTATTATTGGCTTAAAGGTAAACACACATCAATAATTAGCAGAGAAGGGGAGTCTTCTGGAGAAGGAAAAATACCCAACAGCTTCATCACTACCATGTTGGGCAACGCATTTGTGAGAAGCCCCTTCTCCCGAGTATCCACTGTTAAGACCCAGATTATTTAACACAGCATTTAATCAAAAAGCAAACAGACTTGGTATCTGTTGTTAACCGATAGCAAAATTGAAAGGGAGTCAGCAATGGAATTTGCTAGGTGTGCCAAAGTCCAAGCTGAGAAGGTATAAAAGTAGGATCTGACACTCGTCCTGAAAGGAGGCAGCAGAGGCACAGCACAGTGCCTCTGCATACACACGAAGCCAGATACACACATATACACAAAGCCAAAGAGCTAGGGCGGGGGCCAAAAATCCCAGCCAAGGGCTAGACAACCTGGTGACCCTCCAGATGTTGTTGAACTACAACTCCCATCACCCCTAGCTAGCAAGGCCAGAGCTCAGGGATGATGGGAGTTGTAGTCCAACATCTGGGAACCCACAGGTTGAGAACCGCTGATCTAGAGGGTATCAGGTTGTCTGACCCAGTCCTGTCCACCCCTTCCCCACCCCATAAATATGAGCTGATCAATTTAACAGTGGTTCCCAAAGACCAGTGATTCCCCAAGTGGGTAATATAGCCCGGGGGGGGGGGGACTGGGGAGGGCAAGGGATATGTAAATGAATACCAGAAACTGAAAATCTGGTTTCGCTGTTCATTCATTTTGTTGAATTAGTAAATTAAACTAAAATATTTTAAATTGGATTTTGAATAAATGTGCAATTAATTCTTACTGTTTTGGGTTTTGTGGTTATCATCTTCTTCATTGGGTCATGCAAACCACTTTTTTGAATACTGCTTTTATGGGGATGAATTTATGGAACCAAGGGGGCAGTGGTCCGAGTAAGTTTGGGAACCACTGGTCTAGACCAAATGATGTTTGCAAAGCTAAGAGTTATGTATATGGAAAGATTCTGTTCCATCTGGATAGGAGACCAGTCTGTTTCTGAAATAAATTTAAAATCCTGTTTGCAGCATACTCAACGTCAGGGACAGGAACACAACCTTGTAGTCCAAACACTCAATGATAATCATTTTCCATGAGCAACGTGTTAAGAGTTTGGGTTAGAAGGCTTCTGGTCCTGCCTGTCTTAATGGAGGCAGCCCCCACAACAGCGGGGGATCGTCGACAAATGAAAAACAAAGATGACAGAGGGCAAATCATCCTTGCAAGTTTTCCCCAGGGACGGGGGGGAAGGGGCTTCAATCACAGTTCATCTCGGTACCTGGCTCTCACTCTAGCATGGAATGCAGGAGGCCAGGGGCTGCTGAGTGCAAAAGCACTTTGCCTGACGAAAACCCTCCTACGCCGCCATTATGAAACAGAGGTTCTCCTTTTAGCTGGCTTTAAAATACCGGCATAAGGGTTGCAACAACATATTGCCAAAGATACCAGCTACATGGATCAAAAGTTTGAATTGAAATAAGATTTTTTTTGGCGTGAGTATCGGTTGGGGGGAGGGAAGCCCACGGTTTGTTTATTCTAAGCTTCTTTTATATATCTATGATTTGGCAACCCTCTCCAGGATATAAAATAAAAAGATATTTACAAGTGAGGAAGGGAGGTTGGAGTAATATTGATACTAGCAAGCAAAAATTGAAACTGTGTGATCTGAAATGAAGAAAGGAGGGGAGGGAAAACTCAAATATGACTGTGTTGGAAAGACAGAGCAATTCCCCTCACCTCCGTTTAAAAACAACAGACAAGGAAAGAGAGACTGAGATTTCTGTGTTCTACTGATAGAATGTACAGTAAGATAAAGTTTAATTGGGCCATAAATCTCCAGCTGGAAGGAAAAGAATTTGGGGGCTGTGATCAGAACCCTGCAGAGATTCTGGGAGTTGGAAAGGAGTATTACCGTATTTTTCCGTGTATAAGACACCCCTATTTTTTGGGACTACAAATTAAGTAAACACCCCTCAGAACTACCTGTGCATAAGATGAGCCTGAATTTTAAACCTAATTTTTTGTTTAAAAAATCCTAATATTTTACACGAAAAAATACAGTAAATCTTTAGTGCATTTGAAAACTGCCCACCTTTTCCTAGGTTGAGGGGGAAATGACAGAGATCTATGGCATGTTTTACTAGTGAGACAGAATGGTTTCTAGCAGACTGCCATCTGTTCCGAGACATCGAAGCAAGGGATGGAGAAATAAGACCTCTGAGAAACTTGGAAATTCAGTTCCGCCCGAAGCCATGATGGGAGAAAACAACAGCTGGGACGTGAAAGAGCAACACCATATATGGACAGAAGGAATCTCCATTGATATAACAGTTTTCACACGCAGGACAGGAGAAAGATAATAGTTTTGAGTTCCACACGTGAAGCTTTATAAACATATATATTATAACATAACAAATGGAAATCACTAATTCTGTTGATTAAGGATTATTGTAATTGTATTGTAACTGACGCAGTGAAATGCACCCAAACCATCAGGCAGGGAGTAACTAGAACTAAAATGTATTAATTTGAAGTTGATTGCCACTTTGATAATTGTATAATTTGGGGATTAATTGTTATTGTTATAATTTGGCTATTATTTGGGGTATATTGGAAAACTAATAAAAATTATGTAAGAGTTGGGGATTAGTAGCAAAAGCAGTATCTCAGAGGGAAGAAAACAGGTGAGTAAGCTGTGACCCTCTAGATGGGCTCCAACTCCCATCAGCCCCAGCCATCATGGCCAATGGTCAAGGATGGTTGGGAGTTCAACATCATCTGGAGAACCAAAAGGTTCCCCACCCCAGGAATAAAAGTTAATAATATTTTAGACCAAGACCTGCCTTAACAGAGAGATTTTCACACAGGGGTGAGAAGAGGGGCAAGAGGAGGAGTGCATTCTAACATCTAAGGTCAGCCATGGAAAAGGCCCTGAGTGAACCATGTTTATATGATACTGAAAGCTGACTTGGGTGGGCTGTTCTGAAAATAGTGTCCTAGTAACAATCTCATAAACTAACAGAGTTAACTGAAGGTTAGCAACTGTACTCCTGTATACAACTTTCTCTGAATGGGGCTGTCGAATCCCTAGTGAGATCAGATGCTTCTGCCCATTCTTTTGGCAAGTAAACTGAGGTTTGCTGGTAGCACAACAAGGAGAGAGAACTCCTTTTTCACCTGCACAGTATAAGGAGGAAAATCATTAGCACAATCAGGAAAACAAGGGAACTCCTCTCAATACCTCCGTCCTTCTTCTCAGCTTCGTCCCGGATTAGAGGGGAGGTTAGGGTCACCTTGAGAGTTAGTGGAAGCTCCTTTGTGCTACGGATGATGATGGCTGCCTCACCCACATGATGCTCCACGTGGTATTTCTCCTCTGTGAGTTTCTGAAACAGTTCAGAATTGCTCAGTTGAGTCACTGCGGTGGGAAATCACAATCTCAGCAAAGAAAAAGACGTGTTTATGCTGGATGGAGCTGATGGGAGTTGTAATCCGAATTTTCAGGAGGGCAAAGTATTGACTAACTTCCTAGAGACTGTTGCTTTGAAACAATATCAGAACACTGGAAAACCAAACAACCCATCTTCTCATTTTCCTTCCACTGGAGATGGTGAGGCCAATATAATCTTCTCCCTCTAGGCTGGGCTGAGAATTTGGAAGTTCTCATTATTTATGCATAACTCAGGGAAGTTTGTAGTGGGTCTATCTGAGCACCCAGGGTTGACGGGGACACCCTTATGGCATCTATGTAGATTATTCCAAAAGTGAATCCAACCCCAGCAACAGTTAAAGTAGAGGTATTAGAGCTGCCAAGGGTTCAAAGGCCAGTCTGAACCAACACATATTTTCCTTTTTTATAAAGGGCAAGCCAGAAGGAAGATACCCCTATCCATTCTCATCCTCCACTAACTGAGCCCCTAACAAAGTGGACAATATATACTAAATAATAACAACTTCTCTTGACACACATAGTTTAGTAGGGGAGTTGGAGAATTTGCTTTATGAGACATCTGTGATTACTTTTTTTAATAATAATAATAATAATAATAATAATAATAATAATAATAATAGTACTATTACTTTTAAATTGTGTGTGAATTTTTAAATTATTTGTTCTGGCAGCCGGAAAATTAAGAGCTAAAATTGTGGCTCCCAATGTTGAAAGTTCTTTCTGTTTTGCAATGGCTTACAGCCAAACAAATAAAGTTGTTACTTAGCTGCCTACCAACCTAGAGAAAAAGTTTATTTCCTTAATAACATTATAATCATTAGTACTATTTATTAGATGTAGCTTTACAGATAAATGAGAGGGCAGCTCCAATTCTGAGAGAGAACAGAAACTAAGAAGGCACTTGGGCTTTGTTAGATCAGGGCAGAGGGACCCATTCCCCCCCCCCCCATTTGTGTTGTCTACATTTGTTACTGTGATATCTGGGTTTCTTGACTTCCTTGAAACTGATGTTTTCAGAACTTCTTGACCCAAATAATTTTGATGAACATCTGGACTGTCAAAGAGACATCCCACTGAAAGGGACCACTGCAGGACAGATACACTCATGCAAAAGAGGGGCAGGCTGGGCAGATGCACAGAATTTATTTTCTGTTCATTCAGTTTATATAGCATCCTTTATCAAAAGATCCCAATAACAGTAAGAACACATTATGGAGCACCAATTATAAAATTCATAATAAAAAACGTAATAACAAAAGATGAGCATATCCATGGCTATGTGTCCCATGTGCTGGGGACAAACGGCAGAGGATGCTTATCACTTCCACACCTTGTGGGGAGCTTCTGTTTGCCCACAGTTGAAAACAGAACACTGGGTTTGGTCTGGTCATTCTCAAATATGAGATCTCACTGTTAAGACAAATGAGTCTTCTGGCTTTTTAGGGGAGAAGGGTGTTGCAAGAGAATTGCATGCTGAGTGTTTAGCTTTCTGCAAACCTGTAAAAAGCCAGCACTCTTTTGGGTTACAGAATTTTGGTTCCTGAACTGTGGCCATATATCATGGCACAGCAAGGGCATACTGAAAAGAAAAAAAGATGTTTCCAAGCCCTGAGCAACAGTCAGAAGGAACAAAGCAGAGAAAAGCAAGGCACTTGTGCCATTTCTGCTCACCTTCTCTGGAGGATAGCCTAGATTTAAGGGCAGAGAACAAGCGATTCATCTTTAAACTGTTTCAGGTTTTCCGTGGTGGAAAATTCAGTTAATGTTTCTTCTTTGCCCAGGACAGCATTCAATTTTTAAAATAAAAAACACCAGCGCTGAGCAGTGCTTAGCTGAGCCATTCATCACAGCCACAGACTGCCCTAATTTTACTCACCTGGATTTGGATGGGGAGGTTGTCTTTGACGAGAGACAGTAAGGTCTCAGTGGGCTTCTCTTTGCACATAAGAACCAGCTCCAAGTCCATGTCGTCTTTTATCAGCAGACCTTTCGCTACCAAGCCAATCCTCATCACTCCACACAAGACCCGGCCACCATGCTCCCTGAAGACAGGAATAGATATATTTTCCCCAGAACAATAACTGCAGTGATATTTTGCACACTCAACATGCGTGTGCATGTAACAATATGTTCTGCTTCACACCCTTAGCACAGGGGAACAATTTTGAGGCCCCTTATTTCAAACTCCTGAAACAGACAGAGGGCTATGAGTAATAATAAGGAGAAAATCTGTAAGTAATGAGTTTGTTTTCCAGAGGTGTAACTCTCTTATCCTCTCTTGCAGCAAAAAGAGCAAAGAGTTTCGGGGCACTTTAAAAACTTCCTCTGCAACTAACCTTAGGGAAACCACCCTTGAACAAAGAAACTTCAATGGGAGCCTCCAAGGTGACACTATTGAATTGCCACACAAAGGAGCTCAGTGCTGTCATTTGTGGGCTGAATTGGCATAATGGATTTTTATCATATTACACGTCTTAACTAGCTTGCCAGTTCCCAAATGCCTGTCCTGTCAATTACTAGTTTGTTTGTCGTTAGCCATCACATAAGATAATTATTAGGATCTGTACTTTTTGGCATTTCCCTTCCTTTTGACACCACTGTTCAAAATCCTACCCACTGGGTTGTAAACTTAACGCATCTGATGAAGTAAACTCGAGTCCATAAAACTTTATGCCATAGCACATTTGCTATTCCTGAGCTTCCCCTTAAAATAAACAAGATCCCTCATGGTTCTAGAGCAGGGGTCAGCAAACTTTTTCAGCAGGGGGCTGGCCCACTGTCCCTCAGACCTTGTGGGGGGCCGGACTGTATTTTGGAAAAATAATAATGAATGAATTCCTAGGCCCCACAAATAACCTAGAGAAGCATTTTTAATAAAAGGACACATTCTACTCATGTAAAAACACACTGATTCCCAGACCATCCGTGGGCCGGATTTAGAAGGCGATTGGGCTGGATCCGGCCCCCAGGCAGTGGCGATGGCAGCTACCCAGGGTTTCAGGGAGTCCACCTAGAGGTGCCAAGACTGGACCTGTGGCCTTCTGCCCCTTCCCTATTTGCAGTCTTTTTAAGTATTAAAATACTCTTAAAAATAAATGAAACTGTTGCTGTATCAGGGCCATATTTAGTTGAAAGAAAGTTATTTTTAAATTGATTCAACTGACTGAGGGATGAGGAACCTGTGGCCTTGTGGGAGCTGGAAGCCTGCAACTCCCACCAGCATCCCTGACCACTGGCGTTGCTGGGAGCTGGAGTCCAGTGACATCCAGATGAAGACAAGATCCCCAGCTAATTATGTTGGAAGATTCAGGAGAGAGGGAAGGAAGTCCTTCTTCACACTGTTGAACTATGGAACTCTCTCCCACAGCAGGCAGAGATGGCACCTGGGAAGGCTTTAAGAGACAAGTTCATGGAGGAGGAGAGGCTCTCAATGGCTGGGCTCTGCCTCCACAGCTAGAGGCAGCAGGGCTTCTGAGTAACAGTTGCTGGAAACAAAAACAAAAAAGTGTGTGTGTGTGTGTGTGTGTGTGTGTGTGTGTGTCTGTGTGTGTGTGTGTGTCTGTGTGTGACCTTGTGCTCAAATCCTGCTTGTTGGTCTCCCACAATGGGCATCCTGTTGGCCACTGTGAGAACTAGATGTTGGGTTAGATGGGCTGCTGGCCTGATCTAATAGGCCCTTATGTTCCTTAAATGTTACATCCCTAACAAATGTAGCAAGAAATGTGGCTAATTAGGCTGATTTCTATTGCAATCAGTATAACCCTACAAATTTTTATTGGCAAACCATCCCCACTGCGCTCCATGGGGCTTAGTCCCAGGACAGTGTAGACTTGGGGCACAGCCTACGAACAGTCTTTGTCAGCACGAGGAGCTTAGACATCATCTGTGGCTTCGACAGACTGGACCATTTTTCATCACTGCACCATGTATTCAGTTCTCAGTTGTCCGGATACATTGACCCTGTACACGTTCGCTTGACGAAACCCAACTGGATTCTTTCTTTGGAGGTTCCTGGAGGCTTTCTCTCCATGATGGCTAAGCTGTCCAGACAGCACTCCTTTCATACAAAGCCATGGGATTCAAGTCCCTCTCCCTTGGAGGCAACTGTGGGAGAGGGCTGCTTTCGTCCATCCCAAAAAGACATTGGAAAGCAAGCTGCTTGCTAAAGGTTAAACAGACTATGCTAGCCTCTAGGCTGCGGACAGTTTAAAAGGGCTGGAGTGTCACACAGCCATCGCAGCCAAGCGTTACTGATGTCAGGGCTCCCTGTAGAATTAACCACCGGGGCCAAATTCAGCAATTTTCCGGGCCTTAAGACGACCTGGAGAAAAAGTGTGGACAATGCCAGGCTTGTCAGCTTCAGGAAATGGCTTATCATCACCTGTTCTTACATTAATATCCTACCTTTCCTTCAAGGAGCTCAGAGTGAGATGAATTTCATATTCACAACAACCCACGGAGGACGGAGGTAGATTAGACGGAGAGAGACGCAAGCAGCTCAGTCACCCCAGTGAGAGCTTTGTGGCTAAATGGGGCTTTGCACCTAGGTCTTCCCAGCCCTAGTCCAACACTCTAGCCACCAAGCCAAGCTGCTGGCTCTCAAAAGATGAAGCCAAGCTAGGATTTCTAATAGAAGAGGTCAAAGACTTGTTCTTTGCTGCTGCTGCTCCCGCTGCTGCAAGAAGCAAGAGTAGATACAGGGGAAACTTGAAAAATTAGAATATATAAAATGAAAACTGCAGAATGGAATTACAATCTTATATAATCCAAAACCGCGATGGAGGGAAGTCAATTCGTGTGTTTCTTTTTTGGTCCGTTTAGGTTTTCTGTTGTTTGTTCTTGTTCTTGTTCTTGTTTTCTTTTTTTCTCTTTTTTATGTACGGTTGTTTTGTTTTTCTGTTTGCTTATGAAAATTAATAAAAAGTATTAAAAAAATTAGAATATCGTGGGAAAGTTCATTTATTTCAGGAATTCAACTTAAAGGGTGAAACTAATATATGAGATCGACTCATGACATGCAAAGCGAGATGTGCTTCTACTTCTCAGAGGTCCAATCTTGCTCCATTTGCAATCCTTGTTTCGCTGATTTCATTGAATATTCTAATTTTCTCAGATGGTTAATTTGGAGTTTTCATCAGCTGTACGCCAGGATCATCACAACTGTAACAAATCAAGGCTTGACATATCTCGCTTGGCATGTCACGAGTCTATCTCATATATTAGTTTCACCTTTTAAGTTGAATTACTGAAATCAAGGAACTTTTCCATGATATTCTAATTTTTCAAGTTTCACCTGTATAACAAATAACGGCTTGACGTATCTCGCTTGGCATGTCATGAGTATCTCATTTATTAGTTTCACCTTTTAAGTTGAATTACTGAAATAAATGAACTTTTCCACGATATTCTAATTTTTTGAGTTTCACTGGTATACTAGGCTTAAGTTACAGGATGGAAGATTCTGGATGAACATTATAAGAAACTTTAATGGTAGTAAGGAAACCAAACCTTAGGAGGAACGGTTGAGGGAGTTGGGTGAGTTTAGCCTAAAGAAGATAAGACTGAGAGGTGATATGGTAGCCCTCTTCAAATACCTGAAGGGGTGTCACACAGAAGATGGAGCAAGCTTGTCTTCTGCTGCTCCAGGGGGTAGGATCCAAATTAGTGAATTCAAATTAGAAGGAAGTGGATACCCACTAAACATTAGGAATAACTTTCTGACAGTGAGAGCTGTTCGACTGTGGAATGGATGGCCTCAGAAGGTGGTGGGCTCTCCTTCTTTGGGGTTTTAAAACAGAGGTTGGGTGGCCATCTGTGGGGGATTCTTTAGTTGTGGTTCCTACTTTGCAGGGGGTTGGACTAGGTGACCCTTTGGGTCACTTCCAGCTCTACAGTTCTATAATTCTATGTTAACAGCAGCTCCACAATGAGTTGGCAATTAGGTACCCCCCCCCACACAACCTAACCAGGAGAAGCAGAATTATTTAAAAAACAATTAAAATGTATGCAAATAAGTTTCTGGGAGATCTACTCATGGTAGTTTTCTTCTTAGCCTGATGTGTTGTATTAATTCTCTTTAAGCACCGAGCCTACCCTCTCAAACTAAACCATGAAATAATGGTATGTGTGCTTTGTATGCCTGGTAAAGGTAAAGGGACCCCTGACCATTAGGTCCACTCGTGGACAACTCTGGGGTTGTGGCGCTCATCTCGCTTTATTGGCTGAGGGAGCCGGCATACAGCTTCCGGGTCAAGTGGCCAGCATGACTAAGCCGCTTCTGGTGAACCAGAGCAGCGCACGGAAACGCCGTTTACCTTCCCGCCGGAGCAGTACCTATTTATCTACTTGCACTTTGACGTGCTTTCAAACTGCTAGGTGGGAGCTCACCCCGTCGTGGGGATTTGAACTGCCGCCCTTCTGATCGGCAAGTCCTAGGCACCCACAGTGCCACCCGCATCCCTAAGCCTACAGCACCCAGTATTCCCAGGTGGTCTCCCATTCAAATACAAACCAGACCTGACCCTGCTTAGCTTCCAAGATCAGACAAGATCGGGCATGTTCAGGGTAGTACGGCCGTAGACTGTATGCCTGGTGGTGAGTCACAAAAAACATACAGGGTGCTCATGAGATACCCAGACCTGCAAATGATGGTGGCAGAAGTGGGGGTGCAAGGTTCAAGCCACTGCAAGTAGAAGACATACAACATCTGGTGACGAAGACCCCTCCTTTAAGCGACCCTAAACAGGAATGTTGTAAGCACCAGAGAGATGACAGAGGTGCTCATTTCTTGGCCATTCAACTGAAGCCTGGGGTGGGAAGACTGGCCCACCCTTTTCTTCTTCATGCAGCACCTAGTTAAGCTGGTTGGCCACAGTGAGAACAGGATGGGGACTAGATGGACCACTGGGCTGATCCAGCATTTACACACAGCTCTGCTCAGAAACTCCAAAACTGACCTCTTCCCTCAAAAATTTGGGCCATGTAGGAGAAAAGCATCTGTTGTCTCCTGATGGGGACAGTCACACAGCCAGCAGGCACGATCTGTCGTCTTGCTGGCTTTTTAACCAGACAAGAACTTGCTCTGTCCTGGTTTTGCTGTTCAAAGGCTTCTTCCAATCACATCAGATTTTCTGCTCTGCAGAAGCTATGACACGAACATTCCGTGTCTTTTCAGCAAAACTCAGCAGAACAGAACCCTCACCCACTGAGAAAGCTTTTCATCATAAAGGTGCGCAGAAAGGAATGAGATTCGATTTTCCCTTTTTCTTTTTGGTGGGCCCAACAGGTGAAACCCCTGGCCTTGATGCCGTTCTCCAACATGCTATTCTGCAGGCAATCAGCTCTTTGTGGGAACATCTGGACACAGACGTTTGTGTGCGCACGCACACATGCACAAAAACACACTGTGCCCTAAATTTAGAGTGGGCTCATGAAAAATCCGGCACAGAAAACCAGGAAGAAAAGAGCCACCAGGTTGCTGGAGTGTCTGAAACAGCACTACTCGCAAGCCTAGAGCTTACACCAGAAATGTTTTGTTAAAAGGGCAATCAGCGCCTCATTTATTCCCAATCAAAAATAGGAAAGAAAATGCATGCTGCTAATGCACTTTGAGGAAGAGATGCTGATGATGAACTGCAGCCAGGCAGGAGGAAGGAATGAAGGAAGGGCAGTGGCTCAGAAATGGATCACAACAGCCCTGCTGCCGCCACCACAGCGATCAGCCTCCAGCTTCCAGGAATGAGACTTTCACCTGCTCTCTTGCCTTTGCTAACAAGGCATGGCCATTCAAAGCAACTTGCTGCTTGATTTCATGCACAGTATGCAGAGATCTGTCTTATCCTTATGCAATGTCAACTCTCTACTTGTGCAGGGGAAAAGTTGTTGTTTGACCTAAGGCAAGAAGTTAGCACGAAAGAGAGAAAAGGAAGGTCTAGTTAGCGCATCAACTATGGATTAGTATGATGTGAACAAGCAGAAAGGAGCAACGGCTGGCCTCTGGCTCCGAGTCTCCTGCCCTCCCTGCGCACGGCCAAGAGGAGATAAGAAGCTTTTGCTACCACATTCGACTGACCACACTTTGCTGTGTTGTATGAACTCTGAACTGCAGTTAACGAAGCCAGTTTTGTTAACCATAGCTGGTTTGTAACTGTGGTTAACATCAACCCACAGTTAAAGTATAGGTTTCTCAAATTCCTCCCTCTGACAGCACAGAAGAGAGAAGAGGGAAATGGCATGAGCCGAGGTTGTGCAAAGTGATGGTTTAGTGTAGGGCTAGGCGTGGCCCAAGGATGTTGACAAGCTGCTTATAGCGGTTCAGGCCACAAGATCCACTTGCCCACCGAGGCTTATTTGAGCTGGTGCAGAGAGGAGGGAGGAGGTTAGGCAAGTGGGTTCAGGAAGGGGTTAAAGTCTCTTTGCCTGGCCCGTTGAAGGAGGCGGCAGTGCAGGTGCTCCTAAAAGGCCCTGACATCTACTACACTTTTATTAATAGCAAGGTCACAAGACATAGGGATAACCATGGATTTTACTGAAAGGGGGAATTAGACAAAACCATGAAAGAAGAGAGATCTATCCATGGTGATTAGCCATGACAGAAAAACGGCGTGCCTGCATTAGGGGCTGCTGCCCTCCTGCCCCTCTTGTGGACTTCCCAGAGGCATCCCAGTTATTGTCCAGTGAGAAGATGCTTGCTGGACTGCATAGGGTGCTGGTCTGATTCTTCTTGTGCCACACTAGTCATGGAAATTAGGACTGGAGCACATTCATGGAATTGCAGAGTTGGAAGGGAGCCAAGAGTCAGCTAGTTCAATACCCTGCAATGCTGGAACCATTGATCCATCTTACTCAGTACTGTCTACACTACCTGGCAGCATCTCTCCAATGTCTGCAAGAGGGTCTTGAAAACCCTACCTGGAGACACCAGGGATTCAACTTGGGTTCTTTTGCATGCAAAACCATGAGCTCCACCCCTGAGCTATGACCCCTCCCTTTTCAGAGAAAGCCTTCCTCCCAGAGTACCAGATATTGATGCTTTTTGGCCTTCCCAGTGGATCTACTAAGGAACAGCTGGGCCTTTTGCCTGATTCAACAAGGTTCTTCTTCATACAGTAATGGTCGCGCATTGTGTGAAGTATACTTGCAGGACTTAAACAGGATCAAACATGAAGGAGTGATTTTAACTAAAAACCATTACTCTAGGAAATATTTTTATGCCACAACGGGGACTAAAAGCATGCTCTACAGAAGTCAAGATGCCGTGTTGGATACAGGAGGCCCCATATAGCATCAATTCCCCTCGGGCCCCCCCCCAGTCTGCCAATACATGGGCAGCAAAAAGGGTCCAACACAATTCCAAGAGGCAGCGCACTCTCCTGGGATGCGCAGTGAGGAAATCACACCGGCCTGGAAAGCACAGTTCCCTTCCAAAGCCCCAACAGCCTGGACCAGACTGAGAAATGGCAGTTATTACCGTAGTTGGGATATCGCTGGGATATCCCACAAGTGAAAGGAGGATGCCTCCCCATTGTTCTGAAAATGTTTCTTATTGTACAGTATTTTGCTTTAAAAGGCTCTTAAAATTTATTATCGTTGGTGAAAGACATGCAACATTTTGAGTGCAAATGTACCTCTGAATCTGACCTCAAAAGATTCTCCCCAAGCATCAAAAGTTTGGGAAGAATTAAGGGAAATAGTCAGATGGTGTAGTTCTATTAATATGCACGCTCTCTCTCTCTCTCTCTCTCTCTCTCTCTCTCTCTCTCTCACACACACACACACACACACACACACACACACACACACACACAGAACTGGTGCAGCACTGCAACCACAAAACATTGATTTGCAGACTCAGCTCTGCAGATCCTGCCCAGGCACCCGCTTACACTAATCAAACACCATGCAAACACTTTGGGCTGGCAAGGAGGAAATGCATTTTAAAATATTAATACACAAACACACAGCTTTTGACTGTTTAACATAAGCATCATTAATTACAAGTTGAGCAGGCCAGAGACGCAGAGCAGTGAAACGGTGTTCTGAGACCTCTTAGGCAGCCGTTACCAAATCAATCTTCTCTTTTAAGTATAGATAATTTGCTTCAAGTGATTACCCGTCTATCTCTTCTTCTCCTCTCACTCTTCCATTTGTGCACACGCACACATGCATGGCTTTCTACGCTAAATGTTCGCTGCAGCCTTCAAGTCCCAAGTCTGTTTACTTTCTGAAAAGCAGAGGCACGTGAAAACACAAGCAGTTGTTCCAGCTGTTTTCCAAACAGCCAGGACAGGGCTAGAGAGTCAGAAACTGGCACAGCTACAAGAAACAGACACGGACACACGGCAACATATGTTTTGCACACAATCTGTCATCACAATGGATTCACAACTCCCTTCTCGTAGCAGAGGCTATCCCTCCCAGCTAAATGAGACATGGTTCTTAAGCTCACCCACGGCTGCTAACCTGGCATGGAGCAAATCCACATGCCTCAGCAGTTACAGGGGCTTAACTGCACTTGTTAATTCTTTCTGCTAGTAGGGAGCTCCAGCAGCTGAACTGCAAACGATACAGAGTGATCCTTCCAAACTCAGCCCCCTTTCAGCATTAGTGCCTTGCCTTATTTAACCCCAGCACACTCCTAAGTTGGCAGCTGCAGGAGTCTCGTTGTGAGAGGAAAGGCAGATGGATGCTCCATTCCGTCGTAAATCGGGGAAAGAGATGTCCTCATGCAATGACCTCTCCTTACGACCCCAGTGGGCAGCTAGATTAAGATCAGGCAATGAGTCCTCTTGTCCCACCAGCTGCTCATTTCTAGGCAATCCTGGGAGAAGGCCAACAGCAAACTTCAAGTTACAGATAGGTAGCCGTGTTGGTCTGCCATAGTCAAAATAAAAAAATTCCTTCCAGTAGCACCTTAAAGACCAACTAAGTTAGTTCTTGGTATGAGCTTTCGTGTGCATGCAGGTATTCTTCAGATATCTGAAGAAGTGTGCATGCACACAAAAGCTCATACCAAGAACTAACTTAGTTGGTCTTTAAGGTGCTACTGGAAGGAATTTTTTTATTTTAGCAAACTTCAAATCTTTGGCTCAATCAAAATCCTGGCTTGGAAGACAGAGGGAGCTGTTTCCTACAGAGCTGCTGGTCCCCTGATCATTACAAAGCTTTAGGTTCTCCAGATGTTGCTGGACTCCAACTTCCATTAGCTCCTGCTACCACGACCAATGGTAAGTAATGGTGGGAGTCAGGGTCTAACAACAACTGGAGGCTCAAAGCTTTATGAGTACCAACTTGGTCTTCAGAACTCACAGTTCACTAAGGCTGCCTCATCCAACCTAGTGCCCTCCTGATGTTGCTGGACCACTTCTGGCACCATTGACTACTCTGGTGTAATAGGTGTACAGTGTAGCAATGGGAAAGGGATCAATTCTCAAAAATCCTTGAATCAAGCCGTAGAGCAGGGATGAGCACAGTGGGGAAACCCAGATGCTGCAGAACTACAGCAGCAAGGTCTCTCACCACAGGCCATGCTGGCAGGGGCTGGAGGGCCACAGGTTCCCAACTTCTACCCTAGAGACAAGTTTCATACCTAGGAGTAACCTCAAGACTGGATTGTTGCATTGCATGCTGTGTGGGAGGTCTGGAAGCTGCAACTGGTACAAAATGCAGCAGAGCACCCTTCTGCTAGCATGCAACACCTTTGCCAATACACTACTGGGCCAGGCATACAAAGCCCTGATGGATTAAAAAGAGAGAGAGAGAGAGACTAAATAATAAATGAAGCAGCTATGGGGGAATATATTGGACATATGATGCAAAGGGAGTGGGAAACCCGATTTTAAGAAATTGTATTAAATTAAAGTAATTTGGTTTGATTTGTAATAATTTGGAAAATTAATAAAAATAATTATTGTGTTTTTGTAAAAAAATGAGAATGTAGAAGAAGGTTGGTAGGTATGACGCAGAAATCAAGAGGAACAAATGGAGCGAAAGATAAGGAAATGAAAAATGTTATTCTTGCTTTGAAGCAGGCTCTTGTGTCGCCTCTGTGCTGGCACTTCCAAACCCCTATAAACCATTTAGACCAGTGGTGTCCAAACTTTATTCAAAGAGGGCCAGATTTAATGAAGTGAAGGGCTGTGAGGGCCGACAAAAGAGCCGACCAAAGTTGTTGAGGTTTTTTTTTTTAATTTTACTTCAGACCCCCGAAACGGACTTTGGACATGCCTGATTTAGTCTAAATGTACACGAAGCAAAAGGAGTGGCCTCTGGGGTCCTGATATGACGATGGAGCCCAGCCTGGAGGATGGTGGGATATTATTCAAAGAATCTGGACCTGGTAGTAAAGTCTGGCTGGCATGTTTGAGAGTGGTGGCAGCTTCTAGCTTACTAGTAGAAGAGGCTAACAAGATAACTTTGGGCGATGAGATAGAGGTTTGAGCCCCACATGGAGTCCCTCAGATCTTAGGAACTGATGGGGGAAAACTGTTACACCCAGGGCAGCAGTCACGCTATGAGGTTGCCTTGCTCACCAACCCAAATGTGACATTTAGGTGGGTAAACACAGTGAACCCAGCCTCCCTCCTTCCAACTACCAGAAGCTTGGAAGCCCATGATTGTGTACAGGTTTTGAATGAAAAGATAGTGGTACATCCCAATTTACAGGATTTTCCATTGGAAAACATTGAAATGGAGATGTTTGTTGATGGGTCCAGTCACATGTTGGAAGGCAAAGGACATCCAGGCTTTGCAGTGGTCACACTGGAAGAGGTTCGACACCAGGAAAGAATTTCCTCACAATATTCAGCACAAATGGCAGAACTGATAGCTCTCACTTAGGCCCTTCAATTGGCAGAGCGAAAGCCGGCTGACATTTACACAGATAGCACGTATGCTTATAACGTGGTACATGCCCACTGACTTTTATAGAAAGAGCGGGGTTTTGTAACTGCCTCAGGGCAGCATGGAGCCCATGGTGAGCAGATCATTGCTCTATTAGAGGCACTGCTCTTGCCAGCAAAAATAGCAGTAATGCTCCTATTAGCACATGGGAAATGTGCTAATACAGAAGGGAATAAGAAGGCTGATGCAGCCTCAAAGATGGCAGCTCACTTGCCCACTATCACACAATATCCTATTCCCAGAGAACCACCAGCATATTCACAAACAGGGAAGAAGGTGATGAATTGTTGGGTGGTTGGTGGGCTTTTCAAGATGGTCGTTTCTTGGTGACTACACCCCTTCTCAGACTTTTACTGAAAGAATTACATTCCAAAGCCCAAATGGGAAGTGAGGCTCACCTGATGGTGAGGACCATAGTGGCTTGAGGGCTGTTCATGGAGGCATACTCTATAGTCTATAGCTATGATGTTTGCCAGCAATCGCACACGGTAGGAAAGGGACCGACACCCCCCCACACACCAATAGGAGGTCGCCCATGGGCCCAGTACCCAATGGAAAGACTGTCAGTGGACTGCAGAATTACCACCCAGTAACGGATACAAACATATATTGGTGTTTGTAGACCAGCTCGCTGGATTTGTTTAGGCATTCCCATGCCGCAACTGTACAGCTCAGGAAGTGGTCAAGAAACTACTTGAAATAATTCCTAGATTTGGAATACCAGCAGTTTTGTATTCAACTCAAGGGACACACTTTACAGCTCTAATAGTTAAGGAACTCTCAAGAGCTTTAAACATACAAGTGTTCTCCCCATCATGTTGACCCACATTTTGACCCCCCGAAAACCAAAAAAAACCAACTGGAAAAAACCAGAAAAACTCCCCGAAACCTTACTAAAGTACAGATCAGTACAGGTCCTCAGCTAACCAGCAAAAAACAAGCAAGAAAGGGAAAAAATGTTCACTGTTCGGATATCTGAATCTGCAGTGTGTATAACGAGCTTTGAGTACCAATTCCTCATGTTCAGATAAGTGAATTTTCACAAAGTGAGCATTCAGAAAGAGGGATCCAACTGTAATAACATATTATATTACCTATTATACATTAGATATGACATAAT
Organism: Podarcis bocagei; assembly: GCF_964188305.1. Classification (NCBI taxonomy): domain Eukaryota; kingdom Metazoa; phylum Chordata; class Lepidosauria; order Squamata; family Lacertidae; genus Podarcis; species Podarcis bocagei. The sequence goes on along the minus strand of NC_138140.1, from coordinate 1,734,161 downwards.
ACAATATAATACACTATATATATATATACACACACACACACACACACACACACACACGATTATATCTTATTGCATGTTTTCATTTTTTTTTTACGCCACTTGAGTTATTTTCTGAATATAAAGCAGATTAAAGAATGAGGCTTCAATAAACCTTAGCCCTTTTAGGGAGTGCATTTTAACCCACTCACTTGCCGCTGCCCACATCTGAAGGCTCCTCCTTGCTGTCCATGCTGCCCTCGGCCCTGCTGGACCTGCTCATTTCATCCATCCAATCGGAGACCTGCTTGAGGGCGCACTCCACTGTGGAAACCATGTTCTGGACAGCTTCGAGTTCTTCTGGAGAAGGGTAAATGGTTGAGTGCTTCATCATCACGTGCCGGTCATCGTTGGCAAACGATCGGATGGATCTCTGTTGAGAGGGTTAGGAAATAACAGGGAGAAAGAAGGTGGGAGGAGGCAGAAGAAGTTGTCAACAGCTCTTCTTTTATGAAATGAGAGGACGAGGGTATTATTTGAAAAAGGGATGGTTGACCCAAACCTGCTGGGCATTTTAGGGCAGCACACTTCTGTCCCAATGGCAGCAGACAAACCTATCAGAAGGAGGCACAACACCTGCTCAAACCTGCGAAGTCTGCTTTAAAACCAAAAGAAACAAACAAATGGAATCTCAAAGCCAATGTCTACTGGCCATGTTGGCTATGCCAGGCCTCTACAGCCAGGGACAGCAATGCTTCTGAATACCAGTGACTGGAAGGGAAAGTGCTTTTGTGCGTGGGTCCTGCTTGGGGTTCCTCACAGGGGCATCTGAGTAGTCACTGTGGGAACAGGAGGCTGGTCTAGATGGGCCACTGGCTTGAAAGAGTGGGCCTCCTCTTATGTTCCCTAAGAACTGGCAGTAGGGAGCTACCTTATCCCAAGCCTGACCACTGATCTGAATGTGCCTCCAACTGTGGAGGTAAATGACTAGCAAACATTGAGAGCCCTCACTTCCTCCATGGATTTGTCCACTTCTCTTTTAAAGCCATCCAAGTAGGTGGCCATCACTGCCTCCCATGGGAGTGAGTTCCATAGTTTAATAATGCACTGGAGGAAGAGGAGGTGCTGATGGTCTACCAGCAGCAATTGGTTATGATCACCAAATGTCCAGAGACAGTCTTCCTCTGACTGCCATATACTGGGGAAAGGCAGTTTGCTGTTTCTTGCGTAGATCTGGCTGACCACTCTTGGAAACAGGATGCTGGACTGCACAGGCCAGTCTTTCCCAACCTAGTGCCCTCCAGATTTTGTTGGTCGGAGTTCCAGCTCCCACCAGCCCCAGCTGGCCTGGGCAATAGTTAAAGATAATGGGATGTGATTGATCCAACCATATCTGGGAGGAACCAGGTTAGGAAAGCCTGAGATAGGCCCCTGACCCAATCCTAGAGGACTCTATAAGTAAAGGTAAAGGGACCCCTGACCGTTAGGTCCAGTCATGACCAACTTTGGGGTTGCGGCACTCATCTCGCTTTATTGGCCAAGGGAGCCGGCGTACAGCTTCCGGGTCATGTGGCCAGCATGACTAAGCCGCTTCTGACAAACCAGAGCAGTGCATGGAAACGCTGTTTACCTTCCCGCCAGAGTGGTACCTATTGATCTACTTGCACTTTGATGTGCTTTCAAACTGCTAGGTTGGCAGGAGCTGGGACCGAGCAACAGGAGCTCACCCGGTCGCGGGGATTCGAACCGCCGACCTTCTGATCGGCAAGCCCTAGGCTCTGTCACCTATCCTTAAGCGCCACCTATCCTTAAGCAAATGCAAGTCCAGAATTGTTCAGTCTTCATCTGTCTTCATCCCCACAAGATTTGGAGGAGGAGGAAGAGGAAGCGACCCCTTTCAGCAGTGCCCCTCCTGGCGCTCAGCTACCCTCCCTCTCCTGCCTCCGCCACCCACAGGAGAAGAGGGGAAGCAGAAGGGCACCAGAGCAATGAAAACCTCCACTCCATTGCCCTATGGCTCATGGATTTCCAGGCTGCTTCTGACTCAGATGCACTGGCAGGCAATAAATCCTCCTGAAAGTCTGTCTCCCATTTGCTTCTGAACTGGCACCTGAAACATGTTCTTTTCCCTTCCTTCCTTCCACTCTGTCTCTTAGCAATAACATTTGGAGGACCACAGAAGAAATCAATAGGCTTGCGATGCTCTCCCATCAGTTGGCCAGCAGGAATTCATTAATTGTGAGTGTGCCACCAGCCCTACACCCCCTCCTGCTCGTCAGCCATTGGTCCAAAATAGATTTTAAAGAAATGGCAGAACATCACAATAGTTCAAGTGCAGGAAGGCACAGCTGTCTTTCTCCCCTCTCTCGGCACTCTACAACCAAAAAGGGGTAAGGAGGAGTGGGGACCCGAAGCAGCATCCCTGGAATCCCTGTGACTGGGCAGGTGAGTTTGAAAGCCCACAGCAGGGGTTTCACTTTGTGGAAGGGCAGGGAAAGGGCTGGACTGAGCTGAGAGCATCAGCATTTGGTTATACAACCCAGCAGAGTTCAAGGTCGCCTGCGCCACTCTCTCAAGCAAGATAGCTGGTGCCACTTCCAGCAAAAAAAAGAGTCACTTTATTCTTGAGTGTTCTCTCCCCCCCCCCCCATGCCTTCACTCAATAATTCATAGACTGCAGCCTCCGTGCTCCCTGGGTTTTGATGATGCCCCAGCCATAAATCAAAGACCATTTTGCTCTGCTTGAGAGTGGTGCCAGACCACCTCCCTTTTAACTCAGCAGCATCTCCTCCTTCTCCCCCGGAAGCTGTTTTGGCAAGTCTGCTAGCAGGCCAGGAAGGGAGAGGGAGAGAGGGAGGAAGTCTTCCCATGGCCTCCTTCCTGCCTGCTCATTGCCCCAGCACCTGCAGCCATGGGGACCTACCATGGCTGGCTACAGTAAGCTTCAGCTCTGGTACCCTTCCCCTTCCTCTTTCTCCTTCTCCCTCCTCCGGGGTGTCTTCGCTAGGCACTGTTTCGCCTGCCAGAACCTCCTCATAAGCCTCTCAGTCGCTTGACGGCTCAGGGGGTCACGCAGGTGCAATGCTCCAGAAGTCAGACTCTGCAGCACACCTGCAAAAAAAGCACAGAGAAGGAGGAGGGGCGTGTTTCAGAAACAGAACGCTGAAGTCGAAAGTGGTGAGAGATTGGGAACAAATCCGGAATGTGAGAATATGGGGGGGGGGGGGAGGCTGATGGGGGAACAGAAGCCACACTGTGTTTTCAAGTAACTTTTTTTTTAAAAAAAAAATGATTTTCAGCATACAGGAAAGTAAGAAACAATTTAATACCAACTGTATATAAAAAAAGAAAACAAAAGTTAACTGTAAGAAATAAAACTTGAAGTTGACTTTCTGGGCCTGTGCATAATAAACATCTTGCATGAGTGATCTACTCTGGTAAGTACATTGGGCAAGCATCCAAATCAATTTTTGAACTTTCTGTCCCATTTTTCCATTTTGGGGTCTAGGGAACTGGAAACGCTAAGAAGGGTGTATGGAAACCGACAGAACTCAAACCATCCAAATCCACTTAGAGGCTGGAGCTGGAGACTGTGCCTGTTCCTGCATTATACCCTTACATCACAAAATCATACTGTATATCTTTTTCAGTCCGGCCTCTAAGAACTCTTAATTTGAACAATTTTCAAGCAATGCAACGTCCCATACTTTCATATACCACTGGAAACAAATCTGAAATATGGGGTGGGGGAGGTTTAGGGGGGAGCAGAAGCCCCCACGGAAGATGGAAGGCACTATGAGCCCCCTTCACCAGAACTAGCCAGCCCAGAGAATTTCCAGCACTGCCTACCCTCTAAACTTCAGTGGTGCGGTTATTCAGGAAAACACATTCTGAGCATGAGAAATGTTCTGCAGAAATTTCTGCTGCCCTAAAATCAATGGGAGATCAGATCTGGCATGTTTGTTTGACTTCTGCTCAGTAAACAAAACTAACAACAACAAAGTATTTTATATTAATGTCATGCACTGCATAAATATCTGAATTCCCCACCACCAACAGGGAAAAAACAGCTGAACTGAAATATTTTATCGGGAAGGAGCAGGGGAAGAATCAATAAAGTGCACTTAGTGCAGTTTAAATGTTATTTTAAAATAAATTCAACGTTTTATTTAGAAATTTGTTTTAGTGGAGCACTTTTTGTGGCCTGCTTAATTTTATTCTTACCTATTATATGCCACCAGAGTATCCTCGTGAGATCCAGTGTGGCTTAGTGGTTAGAGCTCTCTACGAGGACCCGGAGACCCAGGTTCAAATCACCATTCAGTCATGAAACCCAAGCGGCCCAGAACCACTTCTCAGTTTACCCTACCTCACAAGGTGGTTGTGAGGATAAAAAGGAGGGGGGGTACATACATCACTATTAGCTCTTTGGAGAAAAGGTGGCGATATAAATGAAACTTTTAAAAAAGAAATAAATCCCTGCCGGAGCCAGATTCTCTCTCTCCACACGCTGAATCAAGAACTGTAGAGTTGAAAGAGCCATCTAGTCTAGTCTAACCCCCTGCAATTCAGAAATATCAACTAAAGCATCCATGACAGATGTTCAGGTACATATTTGCATCATATACCTGGCCTTTCTCTTCGAAGGGCTTCTACCTGCCGAAGGAATGACCCTGAGAACGATGGCAAAAGGGAAGCCCAGTGCACAGATTCTTGAATTTCGTTTGCATCCTTATAACCTGACGCCTGTTTTATCTGTAAAAGCCGTGCATTTCCAGAGAACACATTTCTAACCTTTCTCAGCTGCCCTACTTGGTCCTCACATTTGCCTTCTCTTTTCTCTCTGCCCCTCCTGCCCCATTGCTGAATTTACAGCTGGGAAGTCTGCAAATATATGTTTTGCTGCAGAACTGCTGGATTTTGTCCGGGAGGTTTGCAAGTTGCAATTATCTTTGCTTGTTTGTCAAGTCTGTTTCGCTCTGTCTAAATATGTCATTTGCCACCGCCTCCCCCCCCCCCATTTAATTGCTGGGATCCTCTATGCCCTGCCTTGGCATGCCCTGGCACTCTCTGTCTCTCTCTTGGTGGCTACAATGGTTTGATTATTCCCAGTCGTGGTCCAACCGCCAAAGAGTGCCTTTGCCTGCTTTCAAATCACCCCCCCCCCCAAACACACACCATCCCCTTGTTGTTGCCAAGCAGAAGTTTATTACCTCAAATAAAGGGTTGGGGGATAGGGCAAGAGAGACTGTTTGATAGACAGCAACCCAATGGATAATTATTTCATATTCAGGTCAGCACAGCGTGCAGGCAGCTGCAAAAAGGGAGAATTCCATACTGGGAATCATTAGGAAAGGGGTCGAAAATAAAACCACCAATATCACAGCACCGTTATTCAAATCTATGGTGCGGCTGCGCATGGAACATTGTGCACAGCTCTGGCCTCCTCACTTCAGAAAGGATAGTTGTTTAGCAAAGATCCAGAGCTGGAGCAACTTCCCTCTGAGGAAAGGCAGTAACCTTTTTTGTGGGGAGGGTTAGTTATGGGGGGGGGGGAGCAAGAAGGGGTATAATGTAAGAGGTGTCTTAAGATTGTGCATGGTGTTGAAAGAGACATTTTCCTCCCCATTAAAGCGATATGCAGGTCCCTCCATCCAATCACAGTGTCAGGAAACTGTGTGTTAGGCAAGCAATTGCATAACAAGTCAACAATTCCCATTGATTCCTATGGGGAAATTTCTAATATGTTTCTGACCACCCCAAAATGATCGAATAAAACCGGGGAAACCCTCTGAAACCTTGCAGAAGGCAAACAAGGAAGGAATAAGTGCTCTCTTGTTTATCCGATCTCCTTCCCTCCTTCCCACTATGGTTTCTAACAAAACAGGTGCCACAGACCAGCAAAACACAAAAAGTAAGGATTGTTTAAGGCTGCTTATCTGTTTGCAGTACTACACACAGGTCCAGCTGCCTGGATATCTGGACCTGTGGTGTGTATAGTGAGGTTACTAATTCCTCGTGTTTGGATGAGTGAATTTTCGTATAAATGAGCACCAGGATAGCAGGACCTGTATATATATATACCTGTATGCAGGTTTTGGTGTCTTCGGGTGTCTTCCCGTGTAAGAGTTGGGGTGTCTAGGCGACGTTTCGACGAGGTCTCACTCGTCATCTTCAGGCTGGTGCTTTCGGCTTCTTGTTACTAGAACAGAGCAGGGTCTCAGTGTTTGAGTTCCTATAAATACTGTTGAGGGGGTGTGGTGTATAGCCTCCAACGTTCTGGGCAGAGAGGAAGTTCCCAGGTTAATGTGCCTTTTCTTCTTTTGTTCATTAATTACTTGAGGGATATCTTGAGTGATTACTTGAGTGATATTCTGAGTACCACTTAGGAGGGTCATTAGGTGTGGATTAGTTGCTAAAGCTTTCGTGTCTTGACCTCTTGAGCTTGTGAAGAGTTTTTCTGAGAAGATGGCTGTACTGCACTTAGTTGTGCTCTGGCTTGGCTTCGTGTATAGGGGCGAGCTGTGGTTTTGTGCCCTGTGCCAGCCAGATCTGTGTAGGGATTGCAGGGGGGTGCAGCATCCGGAGGTGCCACTATGGTTTGGCTACTGGATGGTGTCTGTAATTTATCTGTGGAGAGGGTCTGGGTTTGGGTCTGGTGTGGTTGATTGGAGATGGCGTTCTGTGTGCCTCTGGTTCTGGTGTCGGTTTTTGTGGGGAGGGCTAATTTCCAGATGTCTGGCAGGCGGGACGTGTCGTCACGCTTGTTCATGTTGTGAGGGTGTTTCTCTATCTCGATGGCCCACAAAAACCGACACCAGAACCAGAGGCACACAGAACGCCATCTCCAATCAACCACACCAGACCCAAACCCAGACCCTCTCCACAGATAAATTACAGACACCATCCAGTAGCCAAACCATAGTGGCACCTCCGGATGCTGCACCCCCCTGCAATCCCTACACAGATCTGGCTGGCACAGGGCACAAAACCACAGCTCGCCCCTATACACGAAGCCAAGCCAGAGCACAACTAAGTGCAGTACAGCCATCTTCTCAGAAAAACTCTTCACAAGCTCAAGAGGTCAAGACACGAAAGCTTTAGCAACTAATCCACACCTAATGACCCTCCTAAGTGGTACTCAGAATATCACTCAAGTAATCACTCAAGATATCCCTCAAGTAATTAATGAACAAAAGAAGAAAAGGCACATTAACCTGGGAACTTCCTCTCTGCCCAGAACGTTGGAGGCTATACACCACACCCCCTCAACAGTATTTATAGGAACTCAAACACTGAGACCCTGCTCTGTTCTAGTAACAAGAAGCCGAAAGCACCAGCCTGAAGATGACGAGTGAGACCTCGTCGAAACGTCGCCTAGACACCCCAACTCTTACACGGGAAGACACCCGAAGACACCAAAACCTGCATTCCTGTACCCGTGAAAATCTACGAAAGCATATACCTGTATATATATACAAGGTGTATAACCTTGTGGAGCCATCCAAATGAAACTTAATTGTTATAAGACTCAGGACAGGCAAAAGATAGTGCTTCTTCGCACAGCGCACAGCTAAATGACAGACTCTGCTCCCACAAGAGAATCAACGTGGATGTATTTTAAAGAGGTTCAGACAAATCCGCGGGGGGGGGGGGGCGGAGCTAGCAGTGGTTACTAGCCATGATGTCTATGTTCTGCTTCAAGTGCCAGAGACAGCATGGCTCTTCTGTTGGGTACCGCAGGTGGAGACAGGTCCTGCTGAACTCAGGTCCCACATGCATCCGACTGGCCAGTGTGGTAACAGGATGTTGGACCAGATGTGATTTTGGCTCTCCTTATGTTAACTTTCATAAAATGCAATGGCAAATATGTTAAGTTTTGACTTCCCTGGGACTTAATCTCAGGGTTGTGAGTTTGAGCCCCATGTTGGGCAAAATAATAATAATAATAATAATAATAATAATAATAATAATAATAATAATAATATATTATTTATACCCCACCCATCTGGCCGAGTTTCCCCAGCCACTCTGGGCGGCTCCCAATCGAGTGTTAAAAACAATACAGCATTAAATATTAAAAACTTCCCTAAACAGGGCTGCCTTCAGATGCCTTTTAAAGATAAGACAGTTGCTTATTTCCTTCACATCTGAAGGGAGGGCGTTCCACAGGGTGGGTGCCACTACCAAGAAGGCCCTCTGCCTGGTTCCCTGTAACCTCACTTCTCACAGCGAGGGAACCGCCAGAAGGCCCTCGGCGCTGGACCTCTGTGTCCGGGCTGAACGATGGAGGTGGAGACGCTCCTTCAGGTATACAGGACTGTGGCCATTTAGGGCTTTAAAGGCCAGCACCTGCATTCCTGCATTGCAGGGGACTGGACCAGATGACCCTTGTCACAGGAGCCAACTCCAAGAGCCCAAGGTTCCTTCCAATTCTACAATTCTATTATTATACTATTCTGTGATTCTCTGACCTGGCACCAAAAAACAGGGGTGGGGAAGAGCAACTAAGCTCCTAGCCCTAACTTTGCTATCACATCACACACACATCCACACACCAATACAGTTTAATAAAACTGGCTACTGACATCCATACAAAAACATTTGTGGTTTCACTGCATAATTACAGTGCAGCCAAAAGAGCAGTGATGCCAAGCCAAGAAACCATGGTTTAGGAAGAAGCACATCCTATCTAGGAAACCTTCTGGGTGCCACAGGCCATTAGCAGGCAGAGCAACGAATGTAAATGTTACCTTTGTACAGCAGGCTAGTTTCTGCACCACCTCTCTACCCTCCATCCAGACAACCAAGGAGCATAAGCAGAGGTTCAAGGACACAGTCATGCCAAGCCAAAACACTCACGGGGGGCATTAAGTAGGGCTGGTGTGTGGCCTAGGGAGAGTGAGTGATGCTGAATGGGAATGCAGAGTATCAGGGGCCAGACAGAGAGGCCTGTAGGGACATATTTGGCCCCTGGCCTGAGGTTTCACACCCCGGAGTTAGTGTAACAGATGGACCTGGAATCAAGGCTCATTTCTCCTTAACGAGTAATGACCACTAGTCAGCCTTCAACCATTGGTGTAGGCTTAAGGAGAATGAGCTGTCTGATAATGGAATCGACTATCTCGGAAACGGGTGGGCTATCCTTCACTGGGGGGGTTTTAAGCAGAGCTCAGATGGCCACCTGTTAGGGGTCCTTAAGCTATGTTTCCTGCCATTACAGAGGGCTGGACTAGATGGCCCTTGGGGGGGGGTCATTTCCAACTCTACAATTCTATGATTCACTGGGGAGAAACAATCCACAATTCTGATTTCTGGAATCACACTAAGTTAAATCCTTTGTGGCATGTTTACCCCCTCGTAAGAAGACTGATGTGGGATGCGCAGGCTGAAAATGTTAAAATGCACTGCGCATGCAGAGTGTAGCCTACAGTGACATGGGCTTTACAGAGAAAAATGCAAATATGACAAAAATGCAAAAGCAAACATTTTCAGTTTACACTGGAAACTTTTCTTATATCCTATGGAATGACCTAGTTTAAGCATGTTTACTTTACTTTGTATTTAGCAAACAAAGTTTGTATTTTACTTGTGTGTTGTAAACAACATCCACCCATTGTTACTAATGAACTCATAAAATGAGGGAGCGATCCCCCCCCCCCCGCAACAAAGCACTAGAAAGTTTTCCACTTTGGAGGCGTTCAACCCCACTTCACTGCTTACTAAATCAAAATTTACAGCTTAGAAATACATGCAAACTCGCCCAGCAGGCAAAACTAGATCAATGGAATTACGGTAAGTTTCAAATTCTAGTGAAATGAAATCATACAAGGGATAGGCTGGAAAGCTAGCTACTCTGAGGTCAAAACCACCTCGATCATGCTTAGGGTGAGAACACCCCTTTTCAGAAGCCCCACTGATATAGGTCATTCCTGCTCAGAAACCACCAGAGTTCTTGGCTTGCCAAGCAGATTCTCAAAGCAGCCATGTCCAATCCCACTCCCTAACTCAAAGCTTGAGGTTTCCTCCCTGGCCTCGTTCCTACTTTGACACCCATCCAGCCAGAATGCAATACGTTTTACTCTTTTCCTACAATCCCATCTCCCCATCAACAGTGCCGTCCTTGAAGCTTTCCTGCTAAATTACTGGATGTGCCCACATCCCACCCCAGAATTCAAGTCTTACCTCTGTCAAGTGTCTTGGATGCACCAAGCTCAAGCGACCTCTTTGGAAAGCCCAGAGGAGCTTGTAAGTGCTGACAAACACACCTTGGTTTATCAGAACGCTGTCACACTGAGAAAACTGCACTCGGTAACCTGTGGCTAATTTGGAGGTGCAGCAACAACGCAGCTTTACAGAACCTCCGTGCTTCGCTAGCAAGGAGGACGAGTTTGACAGGTATCATTGTTAGAGCTTGTTCAACCGGCCTTTCCTCCCAGCAGAGAGAAAGGAAACAAAAAACAGAAAGGTATCTGGGCAGAGACTGCTCATTTTAAGCAGATTACAAGAAACACCTTTGTGTTAAGACTGAGGCAGCTGAGGAATCCATCCCTCTCTCCCAAAACGCTTCTCCAGAGCAAGAAATCCACACCTCCATACAAAAATGTTTAAAATAGAAGACATTGTGCAGGTAGCTTCTCTCGCTACACAGCTGAAAAATTAGAAAGCGCATTGTGTTCCTTCTGCAGTATAATTTTAATTCCTGGCCTCTGTCCAAGGTGCTCTCTGGTAGCATCTGTCACAGTCGGAAACTGTGCATCTGGGTCACAGGAGAGAGAGAGCGGCTCTGAGAAGCCCTAAGTTTCGGTGCTGGGAACTGATGTTGTAAACTGAACTCTTTTTCTGGGTAGGGGAGAGACAGAGATCAGAATGAAGGTTTGCAGAGCTGACCAGAGGAAAGATACCTTGCTAGCAAACAAATGGAATGCTTAACCACGGGTGACAACTGAGCACAAAGTCCAAATGCAGCCAGTATATCTACTGGGGTCCTTCCAGCTCCCACAGTACATGCTACTGTACTGAAATTCCCTTCAGCTCTAAAAACAACATTGCCCTGTGACACAGGTAACCTATATCTGCCCCTGCTTTGCACACACACAGCCCCAGGGTTCCATCACATTATCACCAATTAAAAATAATCAGATGGCAGGTCAAGGGAAAGGCCCACCTCTGCTGGAGATTCTGGAGAGGTCCTGTCAGTCAGAAGCAGGCAATTACTAGACTAGAGGGATCACTAATCGGGCCTGGTGCAAAAGGCACCTTCCTGTGTTGCTAGGGAGCACTGCTTGTAGAGAGCATGTAGAACCAGTTCTTTGGATTTCCATACTCAAGCTTCCAAAACATAGACCAACAAATCTACCCAGAACACCAAAATGTTCAGGAGAAGAGTACCTGCTCCTTGTGAGTGCCTGTACCAGCTAACACTCCCAGAAGGAGCAGCAGCTGCAGAGCTTGTTGGTGTTTTGCAACTTTGACCTGTTGCAGGACCTTAGCCAGACCTTAGCAGAGCATACACGGAGTTCCAGAAAGCAATCAGTTGCAGGCAGGATGGGCGAAGCAGGAACCAGACGCTGCTACCAGTAACTTGTTTACTTAGAGGTGTTTATTATTTACAGCAGACTCTACAAGTTACTACAAGTAAAGATAAAGGGACCCCTGAAGCTCCTGCAGCCAACTGGAAGTCACATAAGCTGCGTCAGACATTCAGGTACCAAAGAGTGTTCACAAACCAGAACACTTGATTCTGGGTTTGTGGTGTTCGCGAGCCAAAACGCTCGACTCACAAGGCGTTTGGGATCCAAGGTACGACTGTAAAACCTAACCTTCAAAGGTAAAGAGTCACATCCACGGCTGCTCCCCCACTTTGCCTCTCATCACACCCACTGCTGGCATGCTGCCCCTGGAAGGCTAACGTGGCCCTCGGAGCTGCCCTAAACTTTAGTAAATTCAATCTTCCTTGCACACAACTTGAAACAGGCAACAAGCAGCATTAGAAACTGGGATAGAAAAGCTAGGAGCCAAATGGCTCCTGGGACCTGGGTTGTGAGCGCCAAAACAGAATGTCTAGTCGCCATTTGAAGGGGGTCGGCAACACTTATTTGTTATATTCATAAGCATAAACTACCGTATTTTTCGCTCTATAAGATGCACCAGACCATAAGATGCACCTAGTTTTTGAAGGAGGAAAACAAGAAAAAAATATTCTGAATTTCAGAAGCCAGAACAACAAGAGGGATTACTGCGCAGTGAAAGCAGCAATCCCTCTTGCTGTTCTGGCTTCTGTAATAGCTGCGCAGTCTGCGTTCGCTCCATAAGATGCACACACATTTCCCCTTACTTTTTAGGAGGGAAAAAGTGAGTCTTATAGAGCAGTGTTTCCCAACCGGTGTTCCCCGGCACACGAGTGTGCCGTGAGACACCGGCTGGTGTGCCGCGAGATGCCTGGAGGGAGGCGGGCGAGTCGGGCGGCGAGAGGCGGGGCGGGGGCGGCGAGGAGAGGCCGCGCCTCCTGCTGCTGCCTGGCGCTCCTCCTCGCAGCCGGCAGCGCTGCCTGGGCGCCTCCGCGCGACTCTGTCTCGCTGGGTTTGGTCTCCCAGCAGAGACGGGTCACACGCGCCCCTCCCTCCCTCCCTCAGCCTGCGCGGAGGCGGATTGAGCGCAGCTGAGAGGAGCTGCCGAGGGAAAAAACGTTCACTTTTGTGCGTCCCTCCCGGCGTGACGCTGCGCGCTGACGTCACGGGGCGGGGCTTTAATGGTGGTGTGCCGCGAGATTTTTTTTTAGTACACAGGTGTGCCGTTGCCCAAAAACGTTTGGGAAACACTGTTATAGAGCAAAAAATACGGTAATTCACATAAGTATGTTAATATAGCACATTTCTAACAAAAATTGCTAATATGTTTAATTTGGTGTTTACAATAAAAATATTGGTACCATACTTCAATTTTTGAAATACTCTACTCTTTATTGCTATACGCCTTACCATATTGTCTATCCTTAACATATACTTCAAGGCTTCAAAGCATATACATTTCGGTAATCCTTGAGGGTCAACCAGGTGCAAAAAATGGCACTGGGTGAATATGCTTCCATGGCAGAGACCCCGTGAGGAGTCTGGCTGCAGTATTCTGCACCTGCTGGAGTTTCTGGGACAGTTTCAAGGGCAGCCCCGCGGAGAGCGAATTACAGCAGAAGGGCTTGGGAGAGTCTTGAAGGCCAGGTAGACAGGCCTGGAGGGCTGTATTCGGCCCCCAGGCCTGAGGTTTCCCACCCTTGTGATAAAGCATCTAACGAAGTAGCAGATCCAGGCATGGCCCGTCCATGATGCAAAGTGAAGCCGTTTGCCTGGGCGGCAGCTCCCAGTGGGGCAGTGCCATGCCCAACACATGCTGCTTGGGTGCTTGCTTGTGGCTGCCAGATGCGTATCTCCTTCTCCTGTTTGTCCACCAACAACAGACGCCAATGGCTGACCAGCTCATTGAAACCTCTCAGCACAGAGAGGCAAGTATTTAAGCTGAAGGGGTGGTGGGGAGGCGATTTATTCACAGGAGAGCTGTAGAGGCGCTCTCTGGGGTTAGAAGACTGAACTGCCTTTTCAGGTTTGTGTAGAGAATAATCCTCAGCTGGCATCTTCCCAGGGGTAGTCAACCTTTTTATACCTACCGCCCACTAATGCATCTTTCTGGATGGTAAAATTTCCTTACCGCCCACCAGTGCTGCAGTAACTCAATTATTTTAGTAGTAGATAGGTAGCCGTGTTGGTCTGCCATAGTCAAAATAAAAAAATTCCTTCCAGTAGCACCTTAAAGACCAACTAAGTTAGTTCTTGGTATGAGCTTTCGTGTGCATGCACACTTCTTCAGATACACTTTTAGCACAAGTAGAAAGGAGGTTTTTGTTTTTTTTAAAGTACTTAAATTTATCTTTTTATTTCTACTTTATGCATGTTTATAATGTGTTTTTAACTTTATGAAGTTAAATGTGGAAACAATAAATTGAAATTACTTTTAACTGGCGATTAATGAGATCCTTGAGGCTGATGCTGTGAGACTAAGTATGTGATATCAGGTTCAATTTTAGTAAGGGACAAACGAAGGTTTCCTCTTTCGGTGATATTCAGATGGTTTCTCTGTTTGCTCATAATATGATTAACAGCACTGAAGCCTGATTCCACAAGATATGTGGTAGGGAAAGGTATCAATAAATTGAATATAATTTTCCACATATTTGCATATAATGCAGGCATTTTTTTATTTTGCCAGTTTTTGGTATCCACCACTGCCGAAATTACATTTACTCTCTTCGTCGTTTTTAAGTTCTAATAGTTCTTCTTGGCAAGTTATATCAACCTCAGCAACATTGGCTATAAAAGGATTTATCATCCAGTCATGCACCTTCAAGTTCAAAATACAGTCATACCTCGTTTTGTGGCCAGGATCTGCTCCGGAGTCCCGGCTGCTAGCCGAAAAGGAGGCAGGGCAAACTGCTGCGTCTACGCAATGTGCAGGATGGTTTGCGCTTCTGCACATGCACAAAGTGCGATTTAGCGCTTCTGCGCATGCGTGAACGGCAAACCCAAAAGTAACCTGTTCCGGTACTTCCGGGTTTGCTGTGGACGTTCACCGGAATAGACACTAGATGAGGCGGACATTCCTGGAGGTATTACTGTATCTTGAAATCGTTTTTCCATATCCAATTTATTATTATTGTCCTGGTACAGCTGTCAAAACATTCTATTACCTTTGGTGTTAGATTTGATCTTATTTACAGCTCTAATTATTATACTTAATGATGGAAAAAAAATGAGAAGCACAAATACAAGATGGGTGACACCTGGCTTGAGAGCAGTACATGTGAAAAGGATCTAGGAGTCTTGGTTGACCACAAACTTGACATGAGCAACAGTGTGACGCGGCAGCTAAAAAAGCCAATGCAATTCTGGGCTGCATCAATAGGAGTATAGCATCTAGATCAAGGGAAGTAATAGTGCCACTGTATTCTGCTCTGGTCAGACCTCACCTGGAGTACTGTGTCCAGTTCTGGGCACCACAGTTCAAGAAGGACACTGACAAACTGGAACGTGTCCAGAGGAGGGCAACCAAAATGGTCAAAGGCCTGGAAACGATGCCTTATGAGGAACGGCTAAGGGAGTTGGGCATGTTTAGCCTGGAGAAGAGGAGGTTAAGGGGTGATATGATAGCCATGTTCAAATATATAAAAGGATGTCACATAGAGGAGGGAGAAAGGTTGTTTTCTGCTGCTCCAGAGAAGCGGACACGGAGCAATGGATCCAAACTACAAGAAAGAAGATTCCACCTAAACATTAGGAAGAACTTCCTGACAGTAAGAGCTGTTCGACAGTGGAATTTGCTGCCAAGGAGTGTGGTGGAGTCTCCTTCTTTGGAGGTCTTTAAGCAGAGGCTTGACAACCACATGTCAGGAGTGCTTTGATGGTGTTTCCTGCTTGGCAGGGGGTTGGACTCGATGGCCCTTGTGGTCTCTTCCAACTCTATGATTCTATGATTCTATGAATGGAGACTTGTACTTAAATGTTTTCCTACAATATGTTGTCTGTGTACAACACAATGAATACACAAAACGTTTGGCACTTCTTCCTTCAAGTAAGCAACAAATCCACAATAGCGACCTACCATTGATGGTGCAACAATATTGTTCAAGGGTATATTATTTTGTGCAAAGTATGATTTCACAGCATTAAATATTGATAATCCTTTTGTATCTGTAATCAGAATGACAGTGAATAGCATTTCTTCTTACAATGTTTTCATCAAGGTACCAGACATATGTCATCAGTAGAGCATTATTATCTGCAATGACAGACTTGTCCAATTGTATGGCAAATGAAGAATTTTGGAGAACACCTATGTTTATTTTCAACATTAGCCACTATTTCATCAATGTGTCTCTTTACTGTGCTATCACTAAGGGGCAGTGTTTTAAAAACTTCAGGTATGTCCTGATGCATTACTGTTGAGATAAATTCTTAATAGAGGGTATTATCAAAGTTTCTCCAATATTATGGCTTTTTGCAATTAATTGTGATACACGATAAACTGCAGTTAATCCATCGTCATTCTTTGCATGTTGTTTTTGAAACGATGCAGCTATTGTTGAACGATTTTGAAATCTTTCATAGATTTCTTGAAAATATTCAATGGGCTTATCTTTATCTTGTGAATGCTTTGTAGCAAGAT
The DNA here is from genome assembly GCF_964188305.1 of Podarcis bocagei. Classification (NCBI taxonomy): domain Eukaryota; kingdom Metazoa; phylum Chordata; class Lepidosauria; order Squamata; family Lacertidae; genus Podarcis; species Podarcis bocagei. The sequence continues at coordinate 1,717,973 of NC_138140.1, read as the reverse complement.
GTTCTCCAAATCGACTTGGCTTCATTGCTTCATTAGATAATGTCTTGTGGCACAGTAAATACATTGGAAGCTGTTTATTTGTAACAGATTTCAATGAAACCCATCTTCAGGTACTCTGGTAAATAGCCAAGAGCATATTTCTTTTTTCCAGACATGGGTTCTAAATTTGTTGCACAATTTAACAACTACTTTTACTCTTACCATGTTCTGATCTGCGCTCCACACAGTGCCCCCCCTTCCCCTTTTATTACAAACATCAAAAACAACGCTGTATTAGGTGGCAATTTTTATTATGTGTCACCATAAAAAGAAATCCCCCCCCCTTTTCTACTTTTCCTGTCTTCTTCTTTACCTTCCTTATATTATATCAATATAACAGGGGTCTCTTTTTCCCTTTCGCTTTATTCTCTCCATCTCCTTCCTTTCCTTCTTTCTTTTACTTTCTAAGATAACAAAACTTAACTTGCCAAAACACGAGCCACTCCAAACACCATGATTCTGCCTGTCCCTGTTTTCTCTACTCCACTATTTTCCGCCATTTTTTCTATTTTTCTTCCTTTTTCCGTTTTTTTCCTTCCTTTTCATTTCCTTTTTAAATTCTGTTCTTTTACCTTCCTTATGGCAATGCCCAGAAGTAAGACTGAGCTAGTTAGCCCAGTTATTATTATTAGTCAACAACAATTCCCTCCTTCTCCTGCCTATAACTTTTCTTTTCCCTCTTTCTCCTATTTTACAAGCACTCTGCTCCGATTCTGCCTGTCCTTGAAGAAGAAGAAGAGTTTGGATTTTATATCCCGCCTTTCACTCCCCTTAAGGCAGCCTTTCTCCACCTGTGGGTCCCCAGATGTTGTTGAACTACAACTCCCATCACCCCTAGCTAGCAAGGCCAGAGCTCAGGGATGGTGGGAGTTGTAGTCCAACAACATCTGGGGACCCACAGGTTGAGAACCGCTGCCTTAAGAGTCTCAAAGCAGCTAACAGTCTCCTTTCCCTTCCTCCCCCACAACCAACACTCTGTGAGGTGAGTGGGGCTGAGAGACTTCACAGAAGTGTGACTGGCCCAAGGTCACCCAGCGGCTGCATGTGGAGGAGTGGAGACGCGAACCCGGTTCACCAGATTACAAGACTACCGCTCTTAACCACTACACCACACTGTCCCTGCTATCGTGCATCAGTTCCCACTCCTCCCCTTGTTGAAAACATCTTATAACATCACCCCACCAATCGCTCTCCTGCGTTTAGGTTATTTCCCTTTTTGGCGTATGGCACCACTTAGCAGAGCAAGTTACTTTCTTGATTATCTTATATCAGGCATAGGCAACCTCGGCCCTCCAGCTCTTTTGGGACTACAATTCCCATCATCCCTGACCACTGGTCCTGTTAGCTAGGGGTCATGGGACATGTAGTCCCAAAACATCTGGAGGGTCAAGTTTGCCTATGCCTGCCTTATACGGTACACCAGGCCATACAAGGCGGATACATTCACAGGCAGGGCCACTGGGTACTTTTCTACTGCAGCTGCCCTGCCTATGCATGTAGTAATAATAATAATACTAATAATAAATAAATAGATAGATAGATAGATAAAATTTATTTATACCCCACCTTCCCTGGCCAAAACTGGGCTCAGAGCAGCTAACATCTAGTATATAACATATTACCATAAAATCAAGCAATCAATTAAAATACATCCTAAGATCAAATCAGAATCAAAGTGAAATCTAATCAGATGGCAACCCACAAATTAGGGATGAGGACCTTAAATGCCCACCAGGTCTAACTGTTTATACTGGTCTTATATGAGCCTAAGAGAAAAGCTGGGGGGCCACTTTCATGCAAGTTTTTATGGGGGAAAGTGGAGCCAGACTGAACCCCGACCAAAGGCGTGGCGGAACAGCTCCATCTTGCAGGGCCTGCGGAAAGATGTCAGATCCCGCAGGACCCTGGTCTCTTGTGGGAGAGCGTTCCACCAAGTCGGGGCCACAGCCGAAAAGGCCCTGGCCCTGGTCGAGGCCAGTCTAATCTCCTTGAGGCCTGGGACCTCCAAGATGTTATTATTTGCAGGCCGTAAGGTCCTCTGTGGGGCATACTAGGCGAGGCGGTCCCGTAGGTACGAGGGCCCTAGGCTGTATACCCACTTGGTGCCTCAGAAACATAAGCAAAACACAAGGGTGTGTTACACTCACTCTCGTTCGTGCTTTCATGTGCGCTTGCACCCGCCCACACTTCCTGGTAACCACCGAATGTGAATAGAGCACTCATCTCTCTCAATGGAAGGAGGATTCAGATTGTGCCGTAGAACCCCCTACCGCCCACCTGGAATCCTGAAATGCTCACTAATGGGCCATGCTCTAGCCCAGTGTTTCCCAACCTTGGGCCTCCAGCTGTTTTTGAACTACAATTCCCATCATCCCTGACCACTGGTCTTGCTAGCTAGGGATGATGGGAGTTGTAGTCCAAAAACAGCTGGAGGCCCAAGGTTGGGAAACACTGCTCTAGCCCATGGGTAGGCAAACTAAGGCCCGGGGGCCGGATCCAGCCCAATCGCCTTCTCAATCCAGCCTGTGGACACTCTGGGAATCAGTGTGTTTTTAAATGAGTAGAATGTGTCCTTTTATTTAAAATGGATCTCTGGGTTATTTGTGGGGCATAGGAATGCGTTCACTTTTTTCCTTCAAAATATAGTCCAGCCCCTCAAAAGGTCCGAGGGACAGTGGACCGGCCCCCTGCTGAAAAAGTTTGCTGAACCCCTGCTCTAGCCTATCGCAGTTCGTTCCCTGTATACTTGAAACTGCCTTTCAGAACACCCCCGTGATCAGCCATCCTCCCCCTAATTCTTTCACATCTCACCTCGTCCTGTAAGTCTGCTTACTCTGAGAAAGAACTTGTGTGTAAATGTCCCTGGTCACTTTCCACCCCACACCCTCAGCTTCTGGTTTAGTGCCCTACAGCTTAATCTGCAGAAACCCAGACATGGAGCAATTCAGGCTGGAGATGGACCACAACTCTGATCAGGAAGAAGTTTATGGGTGTTGCTCGCTGCCTACCATGACACTCACGCATGATTCTTTTGGCCCTCAATTGCCCCAGTTGAAACCATGACAGAGACCCATTTACCAGAGGCAAAGAAAATAAACAAATAAACAAACACATAAATACAGGGTGAGCACGCACATCATGCACAGCGAGCCCACTTAAATGCACTTTCGATGTGGGGTTGGGTTGAGAGACAGATTGGTCTGCCTCCAGTCAGATACACTAAAATATTTAACGAAAGGGCATGCAAGAGTAGGTTAAATCAGCAGTCGTGCTAGCAAGGAAAAGGGCTGTCCTTGCACATTACGGCACCTCATGCTTTTTGAGCCGCACCACCACCAACCGTCATAGGGACAGACAGAGAGGATCAGCTGCAGTGGAAGAATCTCTGCCCCATTTTGATTCCGGTGTCAGGTCCTGTTACCAACTGTATTTCCGAGTCCCTGACTTCCCTTGCCTTTGCATCCCACTTTTTAAAAATAAATAAATAAATGCATAAAATCATCGAGGCAGCAACTGACAAGCTAGCAGTGCATTTAAGCGAAGGCTCATTAAACTTTAAACCAGCTAAGAGAGACAAGGAAGGGGGCCGTGGTACCAATGCAGATCTGCAAAATGAAAAGAAGAGGGACGGGGAGAGAAGTGCCAACTTGTTCAAAATACAGCCAATAAGGGACAGCCAAGAAAATAATTCAAGAGGGCAAACAGCTGCTGCCACTACTGCATTCCTTTAGTAAGGATAAGCAGGGTTTGGAACCAGCATAAAAATGAAATGAAATGAAAAATAAAATAAACACTTTTTGGATTGGATTTGAATGTCTGCACTATGTTTTAAAATACGCTTCCTTAATAGAAACCAGAGGTTTTGGATTGTCTTTAGACACTTCAAAATGGTGTGGACAAGATAAATAATGAGGTTCGTATGCACATGCACACACACACACACAGAGCATTTTTTTAAAAAATAAGCCAAACCAAGCCTGTTTGCAGGTTTCATTAAACTTCTTCCCTGCACTGCTTTCTACTTTTCTCAGGCGCTACGATGGCTATGATTCACAGTGATGCCATCAAGGCAGGACACTGTGGCCATCAGAAGCACCTGCCATTGTCTCCCAACACAACAGGACTGGCTCATCACATTTTAAAGCATGTGAAATAATACATTTTACCATTTAACTAGGGCAGATTGGGGGGGGGGGGGAGGAGGTTGGACATGATGCCATTAAATCCAGAGTCCACAATCACGCAAAGGCACCACTGGTTATTCATGGACCAGGCATTGCTCAAAATAAGGGAGGATCACCATTCGTCTTGAGGGTACTTTCTGTAAGAGACCCTCAGTCCCAATCCGCAAGCCAGAGGATACTGCGAGCTGCAGCTAAACAAGTCAGTGAGCCAGTGTGTGGCAGATCACAACAGTGAGGAGCCCAAAAGCTGCATCTGCCCAAGGGAGGAGCCCACAAACGGATTTGGCTCCTACACAGGATTATATGCAACTTTTTGCTTGAGTCAGAATGGATGTGGCTCTAGTTTTCGTCCCACTTCAAAGTCTGCAGATTGACTCACTTGCAAGAACTGCCATTTATTTATTTATTCAGCTACATTTATACCAAGCTCTTCCTGAAAACAGCTCAAGGTGGCATGCAGAGTTCTCCCGCTCCCCGTAATTATCCTCACAACAACCCTGTGAAGTAGGTGCAGCTGAGAGACAGCGACTAGCTTAAGATCACCCAGTGAGCTTCACGGCTGAGCGGGGACTACAACACCCACCTCCCCAGGTCTCACCCCAGCACTCTAACGACTGCACCACAGTGTCTCATGAGTGGGGAAGGGCTGTAGCTCAGTAGACGACCTTTTGCTTTGCTTGTGGCATGTTCAGGTAGGGCTGGGAACAGGGCCCTCTGGACCCACGATCTGACTGGGTGTAAGGCAGTTTCCCATGTTCCTATCCGGCTCTGCAATAACCTTTGTGCACTAAGACAGCTTTCTTCAGTGAGTACAAAGTGCCTGGTTTGCACCACGATCAAGTCTGTGGTGGACAGAAATTAGACAACAGTTCAGTGGCCACTTCCTAGTGGCAGCCGAGAATTTCAGCAGAGCACTTCTTCTGTTTGCTAGCAGAAGTCCTAACTCCAGATTGCTTAAAGCACACACTTATAGTGTGAAAGCTTTCAGGGTTTCTTGAGCATGCAGTCCTTGCTTTGCAAATTTAAGCATACTTCAGCAGACCCAAGATTCTAGCACAAAAGGAAGTGGACCAGGTAAGACTGCAATCAAAGATCGTCCTTGGTGCAGGATGATCTGACAGGAGGGGCGGGGCTGGGAGGGGGGAGGAAGAGAAACAGCAGGTTCTGCTTTGCATACCGGACCAAAGAATCTCTTAGCATGCAATCCAAAAAACAAAACACCAAACCCATTTACTTGGGAACATGCTCTGCTGGTTATAGTGGGATTACTTGTGAGTATGCATACATAGGACTGTACTGCTATGAAAAATGTCCATGCATGCCCAGGAAGAATGACACAACTACCACTCTTCCATTTTAACTACAGGCTCCATTCCTCACCCCACCCCCACCCCTAAGCATGAAATGTGTGCTGAGACGGCTTGCATGTCAAAAGGCGCTGATTACGCATCACATTTCAGCAGTGGCTTCTCTTGGGTTTCTGCTCTTGCCTCAGCCTGAGGTGCCTCAGATGCAGCCACACAGATCTGTCACTGAGAAACAAGCACGCAGTCATTTAGTGTCAGAGCAAATGTCCCTTTGGTGTGCCTGCAGTGGGGGGGGGGGGGAGAGAGAAGAAAGCATAGCTGCAATTCTGCGCAATTGCCTGATTAATCACAGTGCAAGCAGCACCGCTTTGCCCCCTCAGTATTTGTGGCTGTGGAAGGGGGGGGGGGAGAAGTTGCTGCTGGTGCAAGAGAGGGCAAACCACCACCCACCCCTCGCACAAGTCCGTCTTGCAACCTGGGCATCCAGCACTATCCAGGCCAGAGTCCAGAAGTGTTGTCTTGACTGCTTGAGGGGCAAGCAGTGCTGGCCATGATGTCTGCGCTCTGTCTCCACAGCTGGAGGCAGCGGTACTTCTGAATACCAGTTGCTGGAAGTTGCAGGATGAGGGGAACGCAGGTGGGTTTAGGGGAGAGTGACCGGTTCAGTCGCACTGGGTGCGGAGTCTCAGGGGTGCTGCAGGGGATGCCACAACTATTATTTAGAATGGAGTGCAAGAGGTGGAGGCGCACCAAATTTTGGCATTGCCCAGGGCGCCAATGAAACTTGAGACCCCACTAGGGAGAGGGCTCCTGTGCTCAAATCCTGCATGCTGGTTTCCCACAGTGGGCATCTGCTTGGCCACTGTGAGAACAGGATGGTGGAGCAGATGGGCCACTGGCCTGATCCAGGATGCACTTCTTACACCCAGTACACACTGAATAGCAAGATGGGGCACCCCCTGGAGGGGAAAGGGTTGTGGCTCACTGAAAGAGAACATGCTGTGGATACAGAAGGTCCCTAGGTTTAATCCCTGGCTTCTCCAGGTAGGGCTACAAGAGATCCCTGTGTCTGTCAGCCCACGCAGGTAACAGTGAGCTAGATGGTCTGTCACAGTGTAAAGCCATTTCCTACATTCCCTTGTTGCCTAAGAGCCCCAGCTGCAGCACTGTCAGAATCACAGAACTGTAGAATTGGAAGGGAACCCAGGAATTTCAACATGCAGTCCCCCATTCAATTTGAAAGCATACTGGACCGTACTTAACTTTGCAAAAGTGCTAGGAGTTTTATTGCTGCACCACTAGGTAGGAAGCTAGGCCTTAAGCTTTTGCACCCCTAAATTTAGGGCCAACGCTATGTTCAGAAGCCCATCCTCAGGTCCTCCAACCCAGCTATGAGAGGTGGGTGGCAGGTTAAGGAGGAGTTTTTCAGGGGTGGTGTCTCACCTGCCCTGTTCTGACAGTGGCCAACCAGGTGGTTGGGGAAACCAGAAAGCAGGTCCCAAGGGCAGGATCATTCTCCCCTTCTGTGGCTTCCAGAAACAGAGATTCAGAAGCATAAGTGGCCCTGAGCATGGAGGCAGGCCAGCGCCATCTTGGCCAGTAGCCATCGGTAGCTGCCTCCTCCATGAATTTGTCCAATCCTCTTTTATTTTAATTTTATTATTCCAATCTTTATTACATTTTAAAAATTTACAAAGAAAGCATATATTAAACATTACATCCAAATATTCAAAACTAAAAAGAAAATATTCAAAACACAAAAAAGAATAAAAATATAAAAGGGAAATAAAAGGGGGGGGGGAGAGAAAAGAGAAAGAAAAAAAAGAATTGATAAAGTACACCAAATTATTCAAAGGATACAAACAGTGATTTGATTATTCTATACATTTGTATTCCTTCTTTTCTTTACAGTCTCTTTCTGTTCTGGAAAACTAGTTTGAATCGCTTCTATGTTGATTGACTTCCCTCTATTTCTTTGTGGTTTCTATACTTTTCTTAAGTAGCGAGTATGCTGTATTCATTTATTGACATCAATCTATCCCATATAACTGTGAAATTAATCTAGGCACAACAAAGTATTATTTTTGTAAACGTATTTTATCAGATAGTTTTTGAAGCAACACCATTCCTTTTTTACCTAATCGCTTGAGTGGTTTCTTATTAGGGCTGTCATTTTGGCTAGTTCAAGGTACTCACACAACTTTAATTGCCACTCATCTTTTGTTGGTGTTAATTCACTTTTCCAATATTTCACTATTAGCACTCTGGCCGCTGTTGTCACACAGAGAAGCACTCTTTTATTTTTGTTTGGAATGCTTATTCTTAGAATGCCTAATAGGAAAGCTTCAGGTTTGTTTAAAAATGTGTGTTTTAGCATTCTTTTTAGTTCCTCATAGATCATGCCCCAATTTTTTTTAATGTGGGGACATGTCCACCACATGTGCGAAAAGGTTCCTTCATTTTGTTTATTTTTAAATAAACACTGTTTTATTGTTGTTAGCCGCCCTGAGCCCGGCTTCGGCTGGGGAGGGCGGGATATAAATAAAATTATTTATTATTATTTATTATTATATCTCCAACACATATTGTTATTCTTTTTATATTTTTTTGCTAATATGGATGGGGTCAGGTACCATCTGTATATCATTTTCATAAAGTTTTCTTTTATCAGATAGCACACGGTGAATTTTAAGTCTTTTTTCCTTAATTTTCCCATCTCAATTGGATAACCAAAATCATGTGCCCACTTCACCATCACCTCCTTCACCTCCTCGTCCTTACGGTTCCAGTCTAGTAATAGTCTGTATGTTTTAGATAATATATTTTTATTGTTTAATAATAATTCTTTTTCTAAATCTCATATCTTTGTGTCAAATCCATTTATCTTTTTATCTGCTTTAAAAATTTAACTGATAATATTGTGGCCAGTTCAGCTTTAATTCTTCATATTTTTAAATTTTCAATTGGTTATTTTCTTCTTCTAACATTTCCTTATACGTTAGCCAATTGTTGCCCATATTTTTCTTTTTTACTGCTATTACTTCTACCGGGGACAACCACCAAGGGGTTCTGGGTTCCAGTAATTTTTTTTGTTTGTTTCTTTCCCATACAGTAAATAGAGATTTCCTAAATATATGATTGAGGAACCCTTTATGGGGTTTAACTTTATTATATCTCAGATAACTGTGCCAGTGTCCAAACCTCATTTCAGCCTTTCCAGGCTGGTGGCTATCACTGCTGCAGAGGACAGCTTGCTATCTTCCTAACACCAGGGGACATTCCTTTCTAACTAGGGCTCGCTTTATCAGGTTGTAAACCTTATTTTGAAGGAACCCCTGGAAAGCAGGCAGGGACAGGTGAACCAAATAGAGTGAAGGGAAGCAAAGACTCACTGCTGAGCTAAAAACTGGAAATTAATTTGCAAAACACATAATAGGCAGAAGGCAACAATATTCCAAGCAGCGGCACATTCACTGCTGGATGGAGAGGGGTGGCAAAGCTCTTATGCACCTTTCACCATTGTGCTCAATCTGGTTCCCCTGTGGAAATTTCTTAAGGTATTTTTTATAAAGGGTGGGATAAACCACAGTCATAAGACAAGAATACAATGGGATCTGCTAAACGCTGCACTGCAGAGCTAAAAATAGTTACACGCTGCAGGACGCTTGCATATCCAGGAATAATTCCTAAGGGACTAATGCTGAGAAAACAAGCGGGGCGGGGGGGGGCAGGTGGATGGAAGAAAAGCATGGAGACAGCAAAAGTAAGAAATGGGGGCAGGTGGGAGAAGAGGGGAAGGAGGATGAATTTTGCAATGCTTAACGTTTTCCTCCCGTAAGTTAGCAACAACAGAGAGACTAGTAAGAAGGAGTTACTGCATGAATCTTTTAATAGAAAAAAATGCAAAAATTCATCTGCACAAGGAAATTAGAAAGTGTGCAGTGTGGGAAAGGGACAAGTTGGGGGGGGGATTCTGTCCTTCTACAAGCAGTAGGAAGCAAACTGTAAGACTAATTGCTGCCAACCTGGTGCCCTCCAGATATTTTGAACTAGAGCTTCCATCAGCCATGCTGTCTTGGGCTGATGGAAGTTGCAGACCGAAACATCTGGCAAGCACAAGGTTAGGGAAGGCTGGATTAGATCATAATTTTATGGCAAGGGACAAAGTGTTTCTCTCTAGACTAGGAGCCTCTTCACACCTTATGCTCCAAAGTATACGCCTAGATGTATTTAAAGATGCAGCTAAAAAACTTAACAGCACAATCAGAACAATCAGAACAGGCATGCCCACCAGGGCCAGCGTTGTCTATACACTGTGGGCAAACACAAGGCTGCCCTGTGCAGAGCGTGGAATATCCTCAAGGACTTCCTCAGACTCTGGACTCGAGCAAACTGATCTAGGGCAATAGTGTGAAATGTCTTCTAGCTACCCCACGTGCCAAAGGGACAACCCAAAACACGTGACATCAAGTTCCAAGGTATCAACATTCAAGAACAGGGTAGCAGAAAGCTAACGATGACTAACAACCTTTTGGGGACATATCCCAGCAACTTGTCACATGTATCCAAGCATGATTTTTTTTTTAAAAAAAATAATAATACCATGCTAAACCACTGAGCCTCTTGGGCCTGCAGATCGGAAGGTCGGCGGTTCGAATCCCTGCGACGACGGGGTGAGCTCCTGTTGCTCGGTCCCTGATCCTGCCAACCTTGCAGTTCAAAAGCACGTCAAAGTGCAAGTAGATAAATAGGTACCACTCCAGCGGGAAGGTAAACGGCATTTCCGTGCGCTGCTCTGGTTCGCCAGAAGCGGCTTAGTCATGCTGGCCACATGACCCGGAAGCTGTACGCCGGCTCCCTCAGCCATTAAAGCGAGATGAGCACTGCAACCCCAGAGTCAGTCACGATTGGACCTAACGGTCAGGGGTCCTTTACCTTTATGAAGAAACAGCACCACCACAAAAACAAAAACAACTGTGAAAGTAATGTACCTTTGACTGTCCCTGAAAACTAACAATATGACTTTCAATAGGGTAAAATTTAAGGTTCTGCACATAGGCAGAAATAATGTAATGAGTGCTGTGAGTATTCGCAGAGACCACGTCCTGAGTGCTGTAAGTATTCGCAGGGACCAGGCCCCGAGTGCTGTGAGTATTCGCAGGGACCGGGCTCCGAGTGCTGTGAGTATTCGCGGGGACTGGGCCCCGCGTGCTGTGAGTATTCGCGGGGACCGGGCCCCGAGTGCTGTGAGTATTCGCGGGGACCGGGCCCCGCGTGCTGTGGGTATTCGCGGGGCCCGGGGCCCACGTGCTGTGAGTATTCGTGGGGACCGGGCCCCACGTGCTGTGAGTATTTGCAGCTTGGCGGTTTGAATCCCAGCGACGGGGTGTGCTCCTGTTGCTCGGTCCCTGCTCCTGCCAACCTCGCAGTTCAAAAGCACCTCAAAGTGCAAGTAGATAAATACTGCTCCGGTGGGAAGGTAAACAGTGTTTCCGTACGCTGCTCTGGTTCGCCAGAAGCGGCTTAGTCATGCTGGCCAGATCACCTGGAAAAACTGTCTGTGGACAAACGTTGGCTCCCTCGGCCAGTAAAGCGAGATGAGCACCGCAACCCCAGAGTCAGCCATGAATGGACCTAGCGGTCAGGGGTCCCTTTCCCTTAAGAAGAAATAGCACCACCACAAAAACAACTGTGAGGGTAATGCAACTTTGACTGTCCCTGAAAACTAACAATATGACTTTCAATAGGGTGAAATTTAAGGTTCTGCACATAGGCAGAAATAATCAGATGCACAAATACAGGATGAAGTACACCTGGCTTGACAGCAGTACATGTGAAAAGGATCTAGAGGGGGGTCTTAGTCAACATGAGTCAACAATATGATGGAGCAGAGGGGAAATCCCTAATGCAGTTCTGAGCTATGTTGTTGTTTAGTCGTTTAGTTATGTCCGACTCTTCGTGACTCCTTCGACCAGAGCACGCCAGGCACTCCTGTCTTCCACTGCCTCCCCCAGTTTGGTCAAACTCATGCTGGCCGCTTAGAGAAAACTGTCCAGCCATCTCGTCCTCTGTCGTCCCCTTCTCCTTGTGCCCTCCATCTTTACCAACATCAGGATCATTTCCAGGGAGTCTTCTCTTCTCATGAGGTGGCCAAAGTCTTGGAGCCTCAGCTCTGAGCTCTATAGTGTCCAAATAAAGGGAAGTTATAGTACCACACTTTTCTGCCTTGGTCAGACCCCACCTGGAGTCCTGTGTTCAGTTCTGGGCATGACAGTTTAAGAAGGATGTTGACAAGGTAAAGCTTGTGCAGAAAAGGGAAACCAAGATTATAAAGGGCCTGAAAACCGAGCGTTATGAGGAACAGTTGAGGGAATTGTGTATATTTAGCCTGAACAAGACAGAGAGGTGACAAGATTTCCATCTTAAAATACCTGAAGGCTGTCACATGGAAGATGGAGTAAGCTTATTTTCTGCTGCTCCAGAGTGTAAGACCTGAACCAACGGATTCAAATTACAAAAAAGGAGATTGCAGCTATACATTAGGAAGAACTTTCTGGCAGTAAGAGCTGTTCGACAGCGGGGCAGTGGACGATCTTGGAAGTTCTTCACTGGAGGCTTGTTTTAAAAGAGGTTGGAATGTCACCTGTCAGGAGTTCTTTAGCTGCGATTTCTGCACTGCAGGGGTTGGACTAGATGACCCCTGGTGTACCTTCCAACTCTACAATTCTGTGATTGATTTTAATCCTAAAAACGGAAACATTTCCCAAGCAGCTTTGTTTCCAGAGCTAGACAATATTTGAGATACTTGAACTGTTCATGCTCCAGTGCTTCTTAATCAGCACATTAATCCATAGTCACTAACACCATGGGCTTTCAGACGGGTTTCCTAAAAAGACCAAGATTAAAATAGGATGTTTTTCAACGGTGACCTGTCAAAGGCCAAATGGCATCTCCCATTAGTCTTCTAATGAGATTCAGATATATGACCAGCCTTTGTTCAGGGAGTGTGGTGCGAGCTGCTCCAGAGATGGCAATCAACACTTGTGCCAATTTACAGTAAGGTCATTTTCGTAAGGTAAGAAGCCATCGCAAGGGGATTTCACCTCGTCCGATTTAAGCAGGGAGTGTTTCTTGCAACCGACCTGTGTGTGGAGATGGCTGGCTGTGACATCACAGAGGCATTCTCATACCTACACACCCATGTGGGTAGAAGCCAGAGGCCTACACGTTAGAGCCATGTAGCCCTGCCTGTTCATAAAAACAGGCAGGACTACATGGCTCCAACGTGTAGGCACTCCCTTAAGAGAAGGGGTCAAACGCAAATGTGAAGATTTGCACCAGAAACCTTGTTAAGCCACCACAAGGATGACTGCTCATCCCAGATACTGTTAAGTAGTAAAAGGCTGAGGAAGGCAATGAAGAATGCCTGGCTGTGCTCGACATAGTTCTATTTTGAAGGGATGAGGGCTGGAGATTCACACTTTCAGAAACAAAATGAAAAAAAACAGCTTACAACAAGCCAAAGCCAATGGCTGGAACCAATTACTATTCCAACCAAGCGCAATAGAAGCTGCCACTGCAACCAAGCAAGCAAAGGAAAAATATTCCAACACTGATGAGGAATAAATTGAATAAGACATCCTCAGGAATGACAGAAGAGACCGGCTGGGGAAACCATTTCTCCATCTGCCAGTAAGGTGACGGAATGACTCAGAAAAGACTTGGGGGTTGGTAGAAAAGGGAGGGGAGCGATAATGCCTTGGATCTGCCTTCACAGTCATCGAAACCCTCATTTTGCACCTTACACAGAGGCCTAGAGGTGTATTCTTCAGCATTACTATTTATATCAAGGGCATATGTCCTGAGTTCTCCCTCAATCCTGAAACACCAGAGAAGCTTTCGCCAAACTAATGTTCTCCAAGTTTTCTGGACTACCATTACACTGAGATCCCGCGCCGAGGGCCTTCTGGCGGTTCCCTCATTGCAAGAAATGAGGTTAGAGGGAACCAGGCAGAGGGCCTTCTCGGTAGTGGCGCCTGCCCTGTGGAACGCCCTCCCATCAGATGTCAAGAAAATAAGCAGCTATCTGACTTTTAGAAGACATCTGAAGGCAGCCCTGTTCAGGGAAGCTTTTAATATTTAATGCTGTGTTGTTTTTAACACTCGTTTGGGAGCCACCCAGAGTGGCTGGGGAAACTCAGCCACTTGGGCGTGGTATAAATAAATTATTATTATTATTATTATTATTATTATTATTATTATTATTATTATTATTATCATCATCATCATCATCATCATCATCATCATCCCTGGCCACTGGCCACGCTGGTGGGAGTTGCAGCACAACGCACCTGGAGGACACCAGGTTGAGGAAGGCTGTTCCAGGTTGTGGCATCAGAGAGCAAAGGATCCCGCATGCGCACTGGGGAACATTAGAAACACAGGAAGCTTCTTTATTCTGAGTCAAGCCACTGGTCCTAGCTTTGTGCTGACCACACTGAGTGGCCATGACTCTCAGGGTCTGACAGAAAGTCTTTCCCAGTCCTACCTGGGGATGCCAGCGAATGAACCTGGGACCTTCTGTATGCAAAGCAGTTACTCTGCCCAGGCTTGTACCACCATCCCTCTACAATGCAGCTGCAGCAGGAGATAAGCAGCATTGCATTAAAGCTCATCAGACCAAAAATGAAAGGGTGGTAGAAGGTTAGCAGGACACTCCTCTTAAAGGGAAAGGGGCCAATGGCCATTAGGTCCAGTCGTGGCCGACTCTGGGGTTGTGGCGCTCATCTCGCTTTACTGGCCGAGGGAGCCGGCATACAGCTTCCGGGTCCTGTGGCCAGCATGACTAAGCTGCTTCTGGCGAACCAGAGCAATGCACAGAAACGCCATTTACCTTCCCGCTGGAGCGGTACCTATTTATCTACTTGCACTTTGACGTGCTTTTGAACTGCTAGGTTGGCAGGAGCAGGGACCGAGCAACGGGAGCTCACCCCGTCGCGGGGATTCGAACCGCCGACCTTCTGATCGGCAAGTCCTAGGCTCTGTGGTTTAACCCACAGCGCCACCTGCGTCCTGACACTCCTCTTAAAAGACACTTATTCCCAGGATCAATAAAGCTTTACTCCAAGCAAAGTTTGTTTAAGGGTGTGCGCATGTTTAAGGAATAGTATATTAAAAGGGGAGCATGAGGCATAAAAACACGTGCTTTGCAGCAGGTATGGTGAGGTCCCCTGTGTGATCTGAACAGCTCCAAGGTGGAGAGACGACTTTCAAAAGGATCTCTGCTTCCCAAGAGGAAACAAATCTGTCAGGGTCACTGAGGCAGCATACCCAAATAGCACCCACCCACCAGTCTACGTTCACTGCAGGTCCCACTAATGAGTTGCCCAGGAAACAGAGAGTGGGGATAAAATTCTGTGCCTGCAGAAACACCCACCAAAATCCTCTCTACTTCACTTGACACCACTAGCCAGAATATGACCTCTGACTTTACCGGGAGCCTTTGGGCTGGACTCCCAAAGGTATAGGGTTCCCCCAGGCTATTTCCACTCAAGGGTTACAAATACACTCTGGAATACAGCTATAATGGAGAAAAATATGCATAATTTGAGATTTTGACAAGGACTAGAACCTCCAGATCCTTTTTACATATACAGTGGAATCATCATTTTGAACACGAGCCTAAGCATAAGCCTGGCAAATCTTGGATTATGTTTGATATTCAGATAACGCTATTATTATTTACTTGGACTTTGTTATTTAACCCATGCACAACTGGGCCCATGCTATGTGCTATTTTGTATTTTTGTTCTTAACCTTTTAATTTTAATGTGTTATAACTGTTCTCTCTGTTTCAATATACATTACAAAAGCGTTGCAAATGAAGGCCACATCTATGCTTTAGAACCCTTTCTCCATGGAAACTTTATACCAGGGACACAGAGTGAGTGGTGTAGAGCGAGAGTAGTACAGTTTTCTGCTGTCAGGGTAAGATAAGAACAGAGACGCCCTTCACATCTAGGCCACCACCTTTCCAAAAACAAGCCCAGATGGGAACATTTCTTGGTATCTCAGGCAGCGACCTTCAGCGTCAGTAAACAGCTGGTCAGCCTTGGTTTAGTTTGAAGGTTGATTTCCTCATCTTGTACATCAGGGGCAAGTAGACTTCAGGTTTGTCAAAATCCACTGTTTTTTTGCAGACCTCCACAAACTTTCAACCACAGACAAGCGAGTTAGAATTAAATGTGCAATTGAGCACATTCTGAGCAGGGGACTTCAGTACCAGGACTGAACTGAGCTCAGGAACCTTTCACCAGGGGCAGCCAAGGACGTTTTGAAGCCTGAGGAAACCACAAACCCCCCCCCCTCCCATTTGGGAAGAAGGAGTGAGTGAAAGTTTACTTCGGCAACAGGGCAGGGAGGGAAATCAAACCAGAATTAACCAACAAAGGCCACCAGAGTGAGAAAGGGGCCTTCTCTGAATCACAGCAGGTGGGCAAAGACCCCAGGAGACCCCAGAGGGCAGCCCTTGCCATTTCCTCCCTAGAGGTGGGAGAGGATCAGCAGTGTCCCCTACAGTGGTACCTCTGGTTGCGAACGGGATCCGTTCCAGAGCCCCGTTCACAACCTGAAAGGAACACAACCTGCGCCTGCACATGCGCAGATCGCAATTCGCCACTTCTGCGCGTGACGTCATTTTGCATGTCTGTGCATGCGGCGCAACCCGGAAGTAACCCTTTCCAGTACTTCGGGGTTGCCATAGGACGCAACCTGAAAAGACGTAACCTGAACCGAACATAAAAAGAGGTATGACTGTATTTGCCAAGAGGTTGCTGTTGAGGCAGCATTTGGGGAGGGATCTAGACAAAGCAGAAGCAGCCCCAGCCTCCAAGGAGCATGCGCAGCTGTTGCTGCCTCTGTGGCAGAGGCCAGGTCTGCTGCCCCTCTGCATCCTGCCGCTTGAGGTCCTGCCTTCCATATACAAGCCGAGTCCCAGTTAGTGCTGTGCATTTCAGCAGACTACTTTACGTGGAACAAGCCGGGCCTTTGTTGCTATGTTTCAACAACTGGGAGCAAGAAGCCCTTGCAGAGCTGCTACAAACCATCCAAAGATCTGCTAGTAGGTTCAAGTCTGACTTCTGCCCATCCTGGTTGGATGTTCAGCTGGAGGACCAAGCAATCCCAAATGCTATTTAAACAAATTACTTGAAATTGTTTATATGCTGGCTTTGGGGGGGGGCATGCCCCACCCAAGAAAGCATATAAGATTATAAGATGGCAAACAATCATAGCAATTAGTTACAATAACATTAACAGCTATTAAAAAGACCATTGAGAATAAATAACAGGGCTTAATGACGCTGCCTATGGTGCATTCTGCAATATACACCAGAAAAGTGGGTTTTTAAACATCAAGGCCATGCACATCTCTGTGGGAAGGGAATTCCACAATCTGGGGGCCACCAGAGAAAAGGCCCCCAACTTCCATGCATGTCAACTAAAACACAGGCCAGCACACTAGCAGGACCTCTGGGGCAGATCTCAATGCCCGGACAGGATCGTATTACACTTCAAATAAGTCGGCCCCAAACATTTAGGGCAAGGGTAGCTAACATGTTTCGGGTTAAGGTCAATCCTCCAAGAACAGAATAGTGTTAAAGAGTGGGCCGTAGCCAATTTTAACTTTTTGAAAATTGGGCAATTTTATTGGCGTCTTGGGGCAAAAAAAAACCTCAGCAGAATTCGCTAGTTGCGCTGCAACTTAACCACCCCCTGGTCTTGCGCTTTATGAAGTTAAAACCAGCCCTTTGGGCCTTAAAAATGAAGTCTTAACCAGTGCAACTGGTACAGAATTGGTGTCCCACACTCTGACCACCTTACCCCTGCAAGCCACCAAGCAGCAACAGTTTGCACCAGCTAGAGTTTCTGGGTGGTCTTCAAAGGCAGACGGACATAGAGCACATTACAGTAGCCTAACCTGGACATGACTAGTGAATGGATTACAGAGACAAGGTCCGATTTCTCTAGCTAGGTTCATAGCTGGCACCCCAGCCTCATGCGGTAAAAGGTACTCCTAGTCACTTGTGCTTCCACAGACAGCAATGAGTGCAGGTGTCAACACCACCCACCCTACTCCCAGCAAAGCTATGAACCTGATCCTTGCCCCTCTTGCCATGCGCAGCACTAAGGTGCGTGATAAGGAGGTGATTTTTTCCCCTCTGGCTTTAATTTTTTTCTAATTGTTATTTTCCATCCCTCCCCCAATCTGCTGAGCAGCACTTGAAACCAAAATATTGTTTTGCGACAGATGGGAAGCCTCAGAAACAGAAGAACAGGACTTATAATAATCTGCAGCCTCATTTCCATAAAGTCTCTCAGAAGCCCTGATGCCTTTTGCTCATGGAGTGATTTCAGAAAGATATGTCCGGATGACAACTGCTTCTGCATTTAACACTCAAGGCTAAGTGAAGCCTGTTTGGATCCTTATGAAATAGGCAGCACAATCCGACCTTTTCCTGCACTAGAAAAACCATGGTATTTTCCATGACGCATAGGGAAGTTGAGGCAAGTGTCAGTTGAAGCAGAATTTGAACCCTGAATTGAAAACTTCAAAATTCATATTATGTCTGGAAACATCTTTCATTAATGATCTGGAAGAGCCTAAGCTTGGCCACGGTCTGATAGGAGAGTTTTAGCCATGTAGAGGTATAGTTTGCTCTTGGCACCTAGATTTTACAAATCCTGTTCACTTTAGGTTGGGTGAAATTCACCTAGCAGGCAGAAGGCATACATGGTGTGCTTTCTCCCTCTCCCTGTGCAAATTGGCCCTGTAGGTGAGAATATTCTCCAGAGAATGAGAATATTCTCAAGAATATTCTCTACTAGAAAATTCTCCAAAGAATATTCTCCACAAACTGTAAATTCTAATGTAAGAACCAGTTTTACAACCCACATTTAAAAAATCTTGTAAATAGTAAGTCAAGCTGTGATATTGCCAGTGTAATGAATAATGGTTTTTTTGATCCAGTTACATCATTGGGCATTGTGTCATTTACCATTGGCAGTTGTGAAATGTGAGCTACAGAAAACATTTGTTTTGTTTTGTTTTAGTTTTTAAAATGCTATTCATTTAATTTGATGAACATTTGAATTTGTATGTATTTCAACTATATATAATAGCCTTTTTTCTATTTTGGTGTGACCTTATTCTTAGCAATTCTATACCCTTGGCCATACAGTGGTATCTCAGGTTAAGTACTTAATTCGTTCCAGAGGTCCGTTCTTAACCTGAAACTGTTCTTAACCTGAAGCACCACTTTAGCTAATGGGGCCTCCCGCTGCCGCCACGCCGCCAGAGCACGATTTCTGTTCTTATCCTGAAGCAAAGTTCTTAACCTGAAGCACTATTTCTGGGTTAGCAGAGTCTGTAACCTGAAGCGTATGTAACCTGAGGTACCACTGTACAGTGTGATTTTTCTTACAGAAAGTAGCTATAACGCTTAATGCAGGAGCCAGTGTGGTGTAGTGGTTAAGAGCGGTAGTCTCGTAATCTGGGGAACCGGGTTTGTGTCTCCGCTCCTCCACCTGCAGCTGCTGGGTGACCTTGGGTTAGTCACACTTCTCTCAGCCCCACTCACCTCACAGAGTGTTTGTTGTGGGGCAGGAAGGGAAAGGAGAATGTTAGCCGCTTTGAGACTCCTTAAAGGGAGTGAAAGGCGGGATATCAAATCCAAACTCTTCTTCTTATACACTTAAAATACCTAGGCTAGTGATGTGACTTTAAAAGCTACATTTCATACATACACAACATAATTAGAATTCAAAGTTGATGGTAAATATACAGTCAGTGGCAGGTTTAGTGATTAACGTGAGTCATTTACGCAATGTGAATCACGTTGAATTTTCAATTTCAAGTTTGTTGCAAAAAAACAAAGAATGTGAATTCACTGCGTTGCCCCACTGAATAGAAGTATCTGTATAGTTTTTGGTTGCCATCTGAACAAGTTTACCCATGAATAAACATGTATATTAACTAATTATATCATTTTTGATGTATTAAATAAAATGAATATTCTCCTATTTTAAATGAAAATTCTCTAATATTCTCATTAATCAAGAATATTCTTGAGAATATTCTCCAAAAGATTATTCTCGAGAATTTAACATCACTAGTCCTGGGTGGGTTGGGAGAACCCCCAGAACAGGAGCACGTGGGGGGAGCATTCTGCCTAGCAGGCAGAAGTGCTTGTGCAGACAGAACAGCTGTTATAGTGTGACACTGAATTCCACCCTAACCACGTTAGTCCTATTCAAAGCAGATCCACTGAAATTAATGGGCATGACTAAATGTATGTCTATTAATTTCAGTAGCTCTAGTGTGACTATAATGCAGCTGAATGCAATTCTATATACCCAAAATTATGTGAAATAGACTATATTTGAATTTTATGCTTTCATTGTGATACATTTGCGGGTTCTTTTCCCAAGATGCAAACATCATTTCTTTGGGCTTTTGACATGCCCAATCTCGGTACATTGTGGTTCAGACGTACACACTCTCTCTCTTAGAGACCCAGCATAGTGTAGTGGTTAGAGTGGAGGTGAGGAACCTGTGGGTCTCAAGCACTGTTTGAAACTCACCAGTCACATTCCACAACAGGGAATGGTCCAATTGCAAGCAATTTCTGAAGTCTTGTCTGCAATTGATTAAAATTGCTGACCCTGCTAAGAAGCTGTTGCCCATTGCTGGCTGACCGTTTCATCAGCTGATGTTTGCGTCACAGCATGGGTCAGGCCAGCTAATAGGTAGCAACATTTCATGCGCAGGGCTGAGGTGAATGGGCCTGAAGTGTGGGCTTGTTCGGTGTGGTTCTGGCCTGACAGTGAGGCTGCTTATTTATTGAGATTATTATTTCCATTGCAACTAGACATTCTGCTGTAGCAACTGTAATCTAGGTTTAAGGTGGCGTGCGGCACCCAGTTTATATATCTGAGTTTCTAACCTCTCACAGTATTTGCCTCACCACAACTCCCATCATCCCTGGCCGCTGGCCATGTTGACTGGGACTGATGCGAGTTGTAATCCGACAACATCTGGCAGGTCACAGACTGGCCACCCCTGCTTTAGAATATTTAGGCTAGGACCAGAGAAAGTCAGATTCAAATCCCGAATCCACCAATGAGGTCACCTTTCATTCTCTCTCCATGCCTTACCTTCCTGACAGGGTTCATGCTGCCTATGTTCACCAGACAAAGAGAAGGGAAAATGTAATCAATGAAACAATAAATTAAGCCAAGCCAAGTAAAACACAGCACTTGTCTTACCCCCTTCAAATCCCTCTCCCAAAACCCACCTTCCCAAGGATGTCATCAGCCCTACCAAATTATGTCTGGATACATATAAACTTAAGAAACACAGAGAGCCAAAGTGGTGCAGTGATTAGAGTGTCAGACTGAGGCTCAGGAGACCAGGGTTCAAATGTCCACTTGCCCATAAAGCTCCCTGGATGACCTTGGGCCAGTCACTGCCTCTCAGCCTAACCTACCTCACAGGGTTGTTGTGCAGATTAAACCAAGAGGGGGAGAACCATGTATGCCATTTTGAGCTCCTTGGAAGAAAAAGGTGGGATATAAATGCAATAAATATTAAAGACAACGACAATAATATTATTAATATTCCTGTTTTTTCACCTGCCTCAATTTCCTTCCCCTTCCTCTTTTATCTCCCCTGTATCAAATTATAGATTGCAAACCCCACAGGGCACAGATTTGTCCACTTGCACTCTAGAAAAGCAACAAAGCAGTTTGATGGTGCTATACAAGTGACAGAATTCTCGATTAAGAGTTTAATTACTGTTACTGCATATTTAAACCCATCCTTCACAATCACACCTCCTCTTCTGCCAGGAAAACATGCCTGCCTTATGCCCAGCTGCATTTGGGGGGCTCATCCATTCCCCACACCATGCACAAGCGCATGCATTTATCCTACAAGGCCTGCTCCTGTTTTGCAGCATTTGAGCAACTGAAGAAGACTGCCAGGGCTCATTCTCGGCTCACTCCTTGGCGTGCTGCAAGGCAGCATGTACTGTAGTTCAGTGCAGGAAGCACAATCTGTTTTGCTCAGCACTGCAGAAGTTTCTGCAAAGCTAAGCTGCAAGGGGCAGGGAGAGCTCACTTCCCAAAAACTCATTCAATCACTGTGATGTCTTTATGGGGGAGGATGCTAAAAAAAAAATTGACATACAGCCACCCTTGCAAAAAAACAACAATACCCTTCCCTTCTCAAACAGTGAACTTCTGAGGCCCTTTTAGTGGGAGATATTTTTTTAAAAGTCTCTCGCACACCAAACAACCCCTACACGGCAGGCCGCAAAAGTCCCAAGCCCAAATATCCATTTTTAAATATTGCTGGTTTCATGGAAATGTCATCCAGAGAAGAATTTCACACAAAAAACTGCCAGTAAAAAACACCATCTCTCCACCCGCAAACGTGGTGGGCCCCCAACTGAATGAGTTCTTTCTTTTAAAATCAATTTTATTGGTTTTTAATAAACAATCATACAACATCAAACTATGTATGGAGTTCAGTCATCTAAGCCCGTATCATACAATGCACAGGACGCCGCATCCCTCCGCAGGGTGACATGTGCTGCAGGAAGAAGAAGCTGATTTATTAAATGTAAGGAAAAAACAAAAGCTAAGCCACATCAATCCTATCCTATCCTATCCTCTTTTAAATAAAAGAAAACCTGACTTCTTATCATCCTGCTCTGCTGAGTTAGATGCCCTGCTACAGCTGCCTCCCACCCTCTAGCAAACCACTTGTGAGGAGTTGAGTCCTGAAACAGTTTGGTTGCTAATTCACTCCTAAAGACTGTAGTGATGAGCCCTCAAAATCAATGACATATGCAGATGTGATAAGAGTACAGGGACTGAAGACGTTATACGCCACTAGAGAGCCAGAGAATTCACTGTGCAGCTGCTTTGCTATCCCTCTCCCGAGAAGAGAATCTGGGTGATCAAGTTTCTGGTGCACAGCCATGGCATGGGGGGGGGGTAGACGCATTGCCGGCTGACAAGTACTAGGCACAGGTAACTTGCACTATCAAAGCACAGCAGAAAAAGTGCAAGTGCAGGCCGGCTGAAAGCTAAGCCACCGTCTTGCCTAGCAAGCAAACCCTACTGCCCTTCTCTCCTTCAAAGTCCTTGCCATTTACATCACCAATATACAAAAAGGCTGGTGGTGGCACAGGGTCTTCCAAGCGAGACCACTTAATTCTTAATTCTTTCAGATTTGAAAATAAGGGATCAGCAGCCTCACCTGTCCCAGGGACAGTCTACGGGATAGCTAACAATCTGGGATAGCAGCGGGAAACGGCGCTGGAATAAGGGAATTTCCAGCAAAAAAAGGGATGGTTGACAGCTATGTATGGAACAGCCACCCCAGACAAGACAATTTCATCAGAGCTTTCCAAAAGAGCAATAGGAAACATCTCACCAGAATGCAAACACCAACTCCCCATGCATGATTTGCGGCGGCACACTTCGGCTGCTGCGGTAATGGAGCAATTTCCAAGAGCTGCTGCTAAATAGAGAGTGATTCTCCCAGAAATACACAATCATGATACTTTCCACTAAGAACAGAACTCTCCCCAAGTTAAGAGAGATATATGAGATGTACAGGAAATCAGCCAACTTTTAGAGGCCGCTTTAAGATCATTCCCCTGGTCAACTGGTTGACTGTGGCAGCAGCACCATCTGGGTCTGGAGGTTTGCTACATGGAGAGGGTTCCCCCCCCCACACACCGCCACTGTCAGTCTTCCATATAATGTTAATATAGCTGCAGTTAACAAGGTGGGCACTAACAGGAATGCAGAACACACATTCTCCTGGACAGACATAGAACTAAACATCAATATAAAATAAGCACGAGACCTGGATTTAACATTCTTACATCCTCCATTCAATTCTGTGCGCACACATAGACATGCAGTATAATCTTTCTCACCTACAAACACAATCACTTTCTTACCCCCCCCCCCCAAGTGTCGGCCTATAAGAAAACATCCAAATCCATAACATCCTTGCTAAGCCCACCAAAATGTCACAAAAATGGTTTGCAATCTCCAGAGCCCTCTTCAGCAGATTAGATGCTAATCAGCTAGAAAGTGGAGCAGAGGAAAAGTTGTCTGGTGGCGAAGGCAGGCTGTCTGTATCCAATCAGACAATAAGGAATCAACCATTGCATGCTCCTAGGTCACAGCAGCCTGAAGCGCCACATGAAACTTGTACAGGTGAAACTTGGAAAATTAGAATATCGTGGAAAAGTTCCTTGAGTTCCGTAATTCAACTTGAAAGGTGAAAATCATATGTGAGATAGACTCGTGACATGCAAGGCGAGATATGTTAAGCCTTGATTTGTTATCATTGCAATGATCATGGCGTACAGCTGATGAAAACCCCAAATTAACAATCTCAGAAAATTAGAATATTCAAGGAAATCAGCGAAACAAGGATTGCAAATTGAGCAAGATTGGACCTCTGAGAAGTAGAAGCAGATCTCACTTTGCATGTCATGAGTCGATCTCATATATGAGTTTCACCTTTCAAGTGGAATTAGTGAAATAAAGGAACTTTCCCACGATATTCTAATTTTTTGAGTTTCACCTGTATAAGCAAGCACCTAACAACAGTCTTGTTTGAATGCCTGCTACCTCCTCACATCCCATCTTAAGACCGTCACCTGATGCAGGTTCCATGTGGTCACTACTAGTCAATCTTTTTTGTCAGCTGTAGCAGGAAACATTTGTCCCCCAGCTTCCTAAGTTAGTTAACTGCACAGATTCTGAGAGCTATGACATCACAGGTGTTCCGGGGGCTCCCAAACAGGCAGCTGCAATCTGTGGCAACACCATTACTCTGACGAGGCCAGAAGGACTGACCCGAGAATAACCTCTGTCCATCACCGATGCGCACCAAGGACTCAAGAGACTACTTTAAGCACAGCGTGAGCGAGCGCCCAGATTTTCCCACGCCCACTCTGCAGAAGCCAATGCCAATAATTAACAATCCATGATAGTTCCGTTTGGCAGAAAGGAATCACCAGCAGCAAAGCTTCGCGACATAGCCCTCATTTGCAGCTGCCAATAAAACAGAGCGGAGAAAGCAGCTGTAAGATGGTTGTTTGGCTGACCCAGCCTCCTCAGACAACCTATAAATTCAAGGCTCGTTACGGACTGCTTATCTCAATGCAATTTTATTGTAGTCACATATACAGGTTTTTAATGGGGCCATTCAGTGAGGTTAATAGCAATTTTTGAGAACTCAAAGCACACTACATGTCTTTTCCACAATGCTTACAACAACCCTGTGAAGTAGGGAAGCATTATCCCCCCTCCCCCCCCCCCAGAACAGGGAGTTTTTCCAAGGCTACCTTGCAGATTTAATAGCAGAGGTAAGATTCTTATTTATTTATTTAATAGGTGAATATGCATTTTCGGTGGCGCTGTGGGTTAAACCACAGAGCCTAGGGCTTGCCAATCAGAAGATCGGCGGTTCGAATCCCTGCAACGGGGTGAGCTCCCATTGCTCGGTCCCTGCTCCTGCCAACCTAGCAGTTCAAAAGCACGTCGAACTGCCACATGACCTGGAAGCTGTACGCCGGCTCCCTCGGCCAATAAAGCGAGATGAGCACCGCAACCCCAGAGTTGGTCACGACTGGACCTAATGGTCAGGGGTCCCTTTACCTTTATGCTTTTTCCAACTCTCTGGAGTGGCCAACATAAAAATTAAACCACACCCAAGGAAGGAGAGAAAAGTGGAAAGCAAGAATCACAACATCAAGGCAGCAATGTCAACTTTAAAATAGCCACAGAACACCTATTATTTGACAGTTCCTGGTTCTGAAGCTGCCGTTTCAACCCTACCTAAGCACAAAAGATTGCCAACATCAGATCTGCAGATACGGCTGGAGTGCAGAATTCTCAGGAAACCGAAGTGAAAAGAGAGGGGTGTGTGGCTGAAAAGCCTTAGAATTCCTCATCCAGGTAGACAGGCAGGGCTAAGCCTAAGCCTTTTTTCTGCTCGAGTCAAAGGAGAAGATGGTGCCACTCCTATTCATTTCAGAAACAGAAGCTGACTGGACTACCAGTTTAATGTTACTTTGAGAGGATGCTATAACTCCCCAAGGAGAAATGAGGTGACAGCGCTTGGAACTTGTCAGTTTAGAGAAAGGTGGGTAAGAGGTGCCACGAAGGAAGCGTGAAATGATGCATGGAACGTGGATAGAGAAGGTTTTTGTTCCTCTTGTGTAATACTAGAACTCGTGGACATGGAAGGAACCTGAATGTTGGAGGATTCAGGGCAGACAAAAGAAAGTACAGTGGTGCCCCGCAAGACGAATACCTCGCAAGACGGAAAACCCGCTAGACAAAAGGGTTTTCCGTTTTGGAGGTGCTTCACAAAACGAATTTCCTATGGGCTTGCTTCGCAAGACGAAAATGTCTTGTGAGTTCCTGCGGGGTTTTTTCCCTCCCCCCCCTTTTTCCCAAGCCGCTAAGCCGCTTATCAGCTGATCCTAAGCCGCTAAGCCACTTAACAGCTGAGCCGCTAAACCGCTTATCAGCTGATCGCTAAGCCACTAATCAGCTGATCCGCTAAGCCCGCTAAGCCGCTAATAGCGGTAATCCGCTAAGCCGCCAATGGGCTTGCTTCGCAAGACGAAAAAACCGCAAGACGAAGAGACTCGCGGAACGGATTCTTTTCGTCTTGCGAGGCACCACTGTACAGTGGTACCTCTGGTTGCGAATGGGATCCGTTCCAGAGGCCCATTCGCAACATGAGCAGAACACAACCTGTGTCTGCGGGTCGCGATTTGCTGCTTCTGCGCATGACGTCATTTTGAGCGTCTGCACATGTGCAAGCGGCGAAACCTGGAAGTAACCCTTTCCGGTACTTCCAGGTCGCCGCGGGACGCAACCTGAAAACGCTCAACCTGAAGCAAACATAACATGAGTTATGACTGTACTTCTTCATGCAGCACACAATGGCTACCGGCCACGGCGGCTGCGCTCTGTCTCCACAGCCAGAGGAGGTAAAGCTTCTGAACCACAGTGACTGGAAGCCAAAGGACAGAGAGTGGCCCTTGAGCTCAGGCCCATTGGGGGCATCTAGTTGGCCACTGTGAGAACAGCATGCTGGACTACATGGGCCACTGTCCCGATTCAACAGGTTCTTCTTATGCTCAACACTGGTAACCAGGACAGTATCCTCCGCAGTACCCAAGTACACAATATACAGAGCTGTATCTCCAACACTTTGCTATTGCTCTGCACCCCCAGCATCTACTGCCAGGCAACATCAGTTTTTCAACACTGTAATTTGTCACCAGCTAAACATCGGGTGGCGCTGTGGGTTAAACCACAGAGCCTAGGACTTGCCGATCACAGTGGCGTAGCGTGGGGGGGTGCCAGGGGTGCCAGCCGCACCGGGCGCAACATGGGCAGGGGGCGCGCTCGCACTAGTAGCTCTCTGCCCCTACTAAAATCCACGGCTTGGCGAGGAGGTAGCGGAAGGGGGAGAGCGAAGCCTTCTGCCGCGGGCAAAAAAAGGAGAGGAAGCCGGGCGGGCGGGCGGGCTGGCTGGCTGGGGTCTGGCTGCGCCTGCTGCTGCCGTTGCCGCTGCTGCCGGGCTTTGACAGCTTGGCGAGCGGAGGGAGAGGAGCTTTATGGTAATTGCGGCTCTCTCTCCACTGGCCGCCTGGGTAGTGAGCCGAGCCGAGCAGGGAGTCTGGCGAGGGGGCGGGAAGAGACTTTTCCACCTCGCCTGGTCAAAAAGGAGAGCGGAGTCTCCTCAGGGCGCCCTCAGGCAGGGCAGGGCAAGCAGAGCGAGGAGGAGAGAGAGGGGAAGGGGGGGGAGCAGCCAGGAAACGCTGCGGTAAGGAATGAAAAGAGGCAGCTCCAGGAGAGCGCGGGGGAAAGAGAAGCCTCGCTGCTGCTGCTGCTGCTTGGGAGAGTAAATTACTGTACTTGCCTTGCCCCGGGTTAGGGGGCGCAAATTAATTGCCTTGCCCCGGGTTAGGGGGCGCAAATTACTTGCTTTGCCCCGGGTGCTGATAACCCACGCTACGCCGCTGGCCGATCAGAAGGTCGGCGGTTCGAATCCCCATGACGGGGTAAGCTCCCGTTGCTCGGTCCCTGCTTCTGCCAACCTAGCAGTTCGAAAGCACCTCAAAGTACAAGTAGATAAATAGGTACCACTCTGGCGGGAAGGTAAACGGTGTTTCCGTGCACTGCTCTGGTTCGCCAGAAGCGGCTTAGTCATGCTGGCCATATGACCCAGAAGCTGTACGCTGGCTCCCTCGGCCAATAAAGCGAGATGAGCGCCGCAACCCCAGAGTCGGCCACAACTGGACCTAACGGTCAGGGGTCCCTTTACCTTTAAACATCGCAATAGTGATAAATCACGATGTCTCAAATAAGGAGCAGGAAGGAAATAAGGTGAAGAGAAGCCGCCAAGATACATCGCTACAGCCCTACACGTGTATCTGAAGAAGTGTGCATGCACACGAAAAGCTCATACCAAGAACTAACTTAGTTGGTCTTTAAGGTGCTACTGGAAGGAATTTTTTTATTTTGACTACAGCCCTACAGTATTGGCCCCACACCTGGGGAACACCAAGGGAGAGGAGATCACAAGGCTGGGCAGACATGGCACCGCGCAAACAAACAAGGTGTCCAGGACCACATAAAAGACTGCCCCTTGCCCAGGCGAGGCACCAGGTCGAAGCTGCCTCCACCAGTACCTGGTGTGCAGAGGCAAGAGGATGGAGCCCCGGCCCCAGGCCAAGAGACTCCAGGTTGAAGCTACTGTCACTTCCATCATCACCTGTGCCCAGTACGAGGAGGTAGGAGGAATGAGCACCGGCCCCGGCCCCACAGGGCACCAGGGTGAAGCTGCTATCGCTTCGCTGCCAGTGCCTGGTGCAAGGAGGGAGGGAGGAGCACCGGTCCTACAAGGCACTGGGGTGAAGCCACCACCAGCACCCTGTACAGAGAGAAAGGAGGCAGCCCACCTGCTTGGCCAGAGAAGGAAGTAAGGTGCCGGCTGGCTGGCAAGCCTCACTTGCAAGGTACCACCAGGTGAAAAATCAGGTAATTGCCATCGCCATCTGGCCTTCCAACTGGTCCTGGATGATGTATTGATACATCACCCAGGCCTACTGCTGCCTGAGGCAGCTTTTCCTCCACCTGACAATAGGGCTTGTTTCACTGTCGAGACTTGTTGCTCAGGAGGGCTGTTGCTTTAGGCCTTGCCTGAGAGCTTCCTAGAACAGTATTTCCCAACCTGTGGGTTGCAAAGCCTCTGGCAAGTGGCTTAAGTAGGCCCAAAATAACTACTGTTTACAACCCTTACAACTTTTTGATTTGTGATTTGATTTGTGGCTTATTATATTGCTATGTTGGCATTTGCAACTGAATGTTAGCAAGGTGTCTTAACATTCCCATAAACAACACTGTGAATGATTTTGTGAGTAAAGTACTATAAATACTTCAACCAATTCCACATATATTGGGAATTTTTGCTTCAAGTAATGATAGAAGCTAACTTACTGGTAAAATCAAGTTGTCAAAGACCTAAGATCCAAAATTCATGTTAGATCAATGGGTCACCATACTGAGTAAGTTTGTATGTGTGAGTCGCCATACCAAAAAGGTTGGGGACCATTGTCCCAGAGGTACCTAGGAGGCCACTATTGAAAAACGTGTTCTCCTAGATGAACCATCGGCTCTTCTTAAGTCCTTAACAAAAGGCAGGAGAAACTGCCAGATCTGTCCTCTTATCAGTAGTTCTTGTTCATGGTAGCCAAGACTTTAAGTTGCATTTTTAGAGGCAGGATACTTCTAAATGTTAGGTACTGGAAACAAACTTTCATGGTCAAGCTGCGTATTATTATTATTATTATTATTATTATTATTATTATTATTATTATGAAACACTGTCTGGCCATTGTTGGCTGCTAGTGGGGTAGATAACCTGTTGGCCCCACAGGCACTGACAGATCACAATCCCTGACCATTGGTTATGTTGGCTGAGGCTGCTGCAAGTTGGAAACCTGACAACATTTGGATGGACATGAGAGTCTCAGCCCTGGACCACGTGGTCTGATCCAAAAAGGCTGTTCCTGTGTTCCTAACAAGTAAAGTGGTACCTCAGGTTAAGTACTTAATTCGTTCCAGAGGTCCATTCTTAACCTGAAGCACCACTTTAGCTAACGAGGCCTCCCGCTGCTGCTGCTCTGCCAGAGCACAATTTCTGTTCTCATCCTGAAGCAAAGTTCTTAACCTGAAGCACTATTTCTGGGTTAGCGGAGTCTGTAACCTGAAGCGTATGTAACCTGAAGCGTATGTAACATGAGGTACCATTGTACTCAATAAATGACCTCATAAAGCCCTTTTGGTGAAAACCAGCCCTAAGCTCTCTTAAATGATATTTATAAATCACACAAACAGTAGCGAAACCTCACAATGGAAAAACAAACTTTATAGTTAGGGGTGTCATGTGTTTTCTTCCATCCATCCCCCTCCAAAAAAAAATAAATTACACAATTTAATATAAATGTTTCTTCCGCACAAAATGACACATTGGAGAGAAAAGCCACTGTAATGAGCAGCCCTGAGCCTTCCTGACATATAAACCTCAAAACAGATGAATTAGTGCCTAGTAAAACAGCATATAATTTACATTTTGTTATGTCAATCACTGGAAGCAACCAAAGGCTCTTTATGACTAAGCAAGCCAAAACCACAACATGCAAGAACGGCTCTAAATCATCCCCCACAGAGAGAGAGAGCAGTCTACAAGCAGGAGGGAGGGAATCTCCCAAAAGGAATGAGAGGGTCCTGGAGTGATCTACCTCCCTAGGAATTCCACGCCGGCAGCGCAGGCCCATTATTTTTCCTGACAAGTCACTAAAGATGGGCATACCACAAATAGCCATAAATTAACGAACTGGTTGTACCACAATTTCCAGCTTATGAGCACAAGCAATTAAATACAACTGGGCAACACGGCAGCTTGATGGTTTTGGCAACTCCCAGCTCTGCCCAATACACTGCTGGAATAAGGATAGGAATTCCGGCTTGACCAAGAACATCAACAGAAGCCAAAACGCCAGTACCACTGCCAAGAGCCACACTCCTCACAAGACTTGGTGTAAGGACTTGACCCCAGGCTGATGTGAATGGACAGGGAATGCGTTTCTGCTGGTAGTTTACCACTTCTTTGCTGTTGGCTATGATCCTGAGGACACACGGTTTGCCTGAGAGTAGGAGGAGCACAGGCAAAGCAAAGACTAGTATATCCATGGGATGGAGCGACTCTCTTATAAGGAAAGGTTGCAGCATTTGGGACTCTTTCGTGAATACGTAGCAACATTATAGAAGCTTATAAAACTATGCATGGCATGCAGAAAGTGCGCAGAGAAATGTTTTACTCCCTCTCTCATAACACTGGAACTTATGCACATCCAAGGAAGGTGAATGTTGGAAGAGTTAGGACGGATAAAAGGAAATATTTATTCACACAGCACATAGTTAAACTATGGAACTCCTTCCCACAGGAAGCAGTGGTGGCCATCAACCTTAGGTAAAGGTAAAGGGACCCCTGAACATTAGGTCCAGTCGAAGACGACTCTGGGGTTGCGGCGCTCATCTCGCTTTACTGGCCGAGGGAGCCGGCATACAGCTTCTGGATCATGTGGCCAGCATGACTAAGCCGCTTCTGGCGAACCAGAGCAGCGCACGGAAACACCGTTTACCTTCCTGCCGGAACGGTACCTATTTATCTACTTGCACTTTGAGGTGCTTTTGAACTGCTAGGTTGGCAGGAGCAGGGACTGAGTAACGGGAGCTCACCCCGTCGCGGGGATTCGAACCGCCGACCTTCTGATCAGCAAGTCCTAGGCTCTGTGGTTTAACCCACAGCGGCACCCACGTCCTGGCCATCAACCCAGATTGCTTTAAAAGAGGGTTGGACAAATTCATAGAGGGCTATTGGTGGCTACTAGCTACGCTCTGCCTCCATCGTTGGGAGGCAGCCATGCTTCTGAACACCAGGTGCTGGAAACCACAAGAATCCTAATTGTGCTTGAATCCTATTTACTGGTTTCCCCTTGGACTTCTGGTTGGCCCTTCTGAGAAAAGATGCTGGACCACTGGGGTCTTAGGCCTGGTCCAACTTGCAGCCTCCTGGCCAGAAACAGTTAGCTAGAGTGCCCTTTTCTAATGTCACCACCCTCCTAAACGCAAGGAGGGATTGGAGGCCCACTATGCTTTCTTCTCGGCATGGGGAGGAGGAGGAGGAGGAGGAACAGCAGTCGACATCTCCCTGCCCCCTGCAAAAAAAGTGGCAGCATGAGCCATACAGAAGCAAAGTCCATTCCAGTCAAAGGAAGTGGGAGAAGCAAAGGAGAAGGAAGCGCCGACTGGGCTGGGGGCGGGGGGGCAAGGTAGGCTTGGAGATTTCATTTAGGCACCACCCCATTTGTTTTGGAAGTTTTACTGTGCTTCATTTTAAATCAAGTTTGCCATGTGCTTCTACTACAGGTGAGGTAGTGTATAAATGTTTTAAAGTTTTAATAAAAAGGAAGCATACATGTGTGAACACACACTGCAGTAAACTGGCAGCATTAGAAATTTGCTAGGTGCATTTTGCACCTGGCTATCAGCCACTTGCAACCAAATGAAGATGCCTGGATGCCAGGATAGTGCCCAATGTCTCCACTATCCGGAGGTGCATGCCTGGGGATCCTTGGATCTTGTCTGTTTCCACACATTAACAACACATCCTGTAGACTTCTATCCGTGGTATTTTATCTGCACAATCAAAACAAATTTCAGGAACCAAAAAATCCTATCGAATAATACGACTTCCAAACCATTTGGCCCCAAAATAGCAACTAGACCTTCCATTTTGGTGACTGTAACCCTGGTTTATGGAGCCATTTGGCAGCTGGGTTATGTATCTGAGTTTCTAATATTGTTCCCATGACTTAAAAGCCATTTCATATTCCTAAGCATCTATATAATCCCATAATAATAAACACAACAACACTTAACACTTACTTTAGGGGTGGGTAACCTCCAGCCACCTCCAGCCTCCCCATTTAGCCTGCAAGGATGTTTTCCTTAGGTTGTAACCACCTGACATCAGGTGTGACACAGGTAGAGATGGGGCTACAGAAAGCATGACTGAACTCCCTGCACATCAACTGATGCACAGAGAGTTCAATTCTGCGTAAGCAGTACTCACTCCCTACTTTGACAGTTGGGTGGCACAAACCACCTGAGGTCATTATTATGTCAGATGAGTGGCAGGTGGGTGGTCCGACCTTGCTGTCAAAGTTGGCCTACAAAGGGCAAGATACAGGTCTGGCCCACTGGGCTGAAAGGGAACCCCATTCCTGAGTGACACAGTGAGCTAGTGTGGCACAGTGGCAAGGAGTCGAAGGTACAAATATCCCCAGTTCAAACTTCATCTCTGCTATTAATTCAACAGGTGGCCTTAGGCAAGTCACTCTCTCCCCCCAGCCTCAGCCCTCCCATTTGCAATATAAGGAGGGACAGTAATAATACCGGTTTACTTTACACAGTTGCTGCAAGTATTATGATTAGGTAGTGCATATGAAATGCTCTGAAAATATGAAAGTGTCAGGCAAGTATCATTTAGCAAATGACATTTAGAATGTTTAAAGCACTTTACTGAATTGAAGTAACTCTTACAACAGCCCTCTAAGGTAGACCAGTATTGTTATTCTGCACACTACAAGGGAGAAATGAAGAGGGAGAAGTAGGAGAATGTGCTTTAGCTTAAGGTGTCTTAGGGATTTCACAGCAGAAGAGAAATTTGCACCAGGGCCATGCTAACCTGCTAGATTCCCATCCAGTAGCAGAATAGGTGGAATATACTTTAATATGACATGGACCCTCAAAATTTGTCAGGTTAGTGCAAAACAATCACTGAAGAACAGAATCCGAAGACAATAATACATAACCTTATGGGAGCAAAATGGTTGCCTCTGCAGTGTGGGAGTAAAGGGACCCCAGTAATGCTGCTTGAGTCAGAACTATGGGGCACGGACCCTGAATCTTCTTCCAAGTCTCTCAAGAGCTTCTGTGTGTGAAATGAATTCAGGAGAAATTCAGTGGAGGTGGTCTTGGTTACTGGGTAGTACAGTGGTACCTCGGGTTACATACGCTTCAGGTTACAGACTCCGCTAACCCAGAAATAGTGCTTCAGGTTAAGAACTTTGCTTCAGGATGAGAACAGAAATCGTGCTCCGGCAGCCCGGCGGCAGCAGGAGGCCCCATTAGCTAAAGTGGTGCTTCAGGTTAAGAACAGTTTCAGGTTAAGTACGGATCTCCGTAACAAATTAAGTACTAAACCCGAGGTACCACTGTATATTTATTTGGGGGAAATAATTTAAGCCGACTGACTAGAGTTTATTTGGGGGTGATGGATGGGGGCAATTGTAGGGGAATTGATTTGGACATTCATTGCGGCAAATCAACTGAAAAGTGGGAGTACAGTGGTACCTCTGGTTACGAACTTGATTCGTTCC
This sequence comes from Podarcis bocagei, assembly GCF_964188305.1. Classification (NCBI taxonomy): domain Eukaryota; kingdom Metazoa; phylum Chordata; class Lepidosauria; order Squamata; family Lacertidae; genus Podarcis; species Podarcis bocagei. Next base: position 1,683,821 of record NC_138140.1, on the reverse strand, counting down.
AGAGGTCCGTTCTTAACCTGATACCGTTCTTAACCTGAGATACCACTTAAGCTAATGGGGCCTCCCGCTGCCGCCGTGCGATTTCTGTTCTCATCCTGGGGCAAAGTTCTTATCCCAAGGTACTACTTCTGGGTTAGCAGAGTATGTAACCCGAGGTGTTTGTAACCCGAGGCGTTTGTAACCTAAGGCACCACTGTAATCTGAAGAGGGGTGCAAATTAGCATAATTTACCTGGGGTGATCTCGGTGTGAAATTTTGTTGGCTTGCCTTCTGTGGCATTTAAAGTCAACATCTGCATCTATACAAATAAATCAGCATTTTTGCAAACGTGGACCCAAATCTTTAAGGACATATTAACATCACTGAGCTACCCATTATACTGGTTCCTTTCCAAATATTAACCAGCCTATGAAGGCAAGAGCATGGGGAGCCAACAGTCAGGTCAGTTGGCCTTCTAATCTTCTCTTTGCAATAACCCTTGCAGAGGCAGCTCAAGATTCAGACAGCTTGGGAGGGGCGGGGGGGGGGGAGATGTCTGCAGGAAAAGTGCCGCTGCCCATAAGCCTTGCTAAGTACCTTACCAGATGCCCTGCTAAGGCTCAGCAGCATCTCAGGTGACTTCTCCTCTGGCCTAAGGAACGGAGTTTGGTAGCAAAGGTTGGCCGGAGCTCTTATTCTCTCTGCATCCCCTTTCTTTCTTTCTTTCTTTCTTTCTTTCTTTCTCTCTCTCTCTCTCTCTCTCTCTCTCTCCCTCCCTCCCTCCTTCCTCTCCACCACCTCCAGAAAGCCAAGTCTCCAAAGCACAGTTGGTTCTACAGCTGTGTGGAAAAAATGTGTGGGTGCTTTTTTAAAGCATTATTTCTATAAAAAGAATTTAAGTTTTCAAATCTTGCCTAAGGCAACAGGCACACTCACCAAAAATAAAGGTAGAAAAGGGGGAAGAAAGCAACAGCAACGCCCACCTGGTTAATTTTTTCTTTAAAGTCTAATGGTCCATTATTATTTTTAGTGAGAAAGGAAAGGGAAGGCTTCTACGCACCCAGTGAAGGGCATATTGAGAAGGGTACAAAGGGCCAAGAATCAAGTGGAAATGTTTAAACCACATCATTTTTATTACGGAGCGGGGGAATGAGGCACTGTTTCCATTAAAAGATGCAAAGCTCTCCAAAATGCAACCGTGGTTCAGACCACTCAGTGGTAGTATTTTAAGCAAGTGTAAACCCACACCCACCTCTTTGCCTGTCAGCATTTCAGGCATTTAAATGCCCTTATCTGAGCATCCAGGAAGGTCTTTATTTAGCCTCCTCACCAGCAGGGAGAGGCTCCACACACACTAAGCCAGTAGGACACCCAGTGGTTCCAGTGGTGCTGCGGGGAGGGGCGCAAAGGAGGGAAACCAACTATGGCATATGGGTAGCAATACAGCAGGTTTTAAACCTTTTGGGGTCTATGGGGTCCTTGACCAACTACATGCTTTCTGGGGCACCCCTGTGGGGCTCAGGAACCCCCCCCCTTGCTTACAGAGCTGGCAGCCTCTCGCCCTTTTTCGAACACCCTCTCCTCTCCCCTCTCCTTGGGAGTCCTCCGGGCAACTGCTGCTGCTGTCTAGGTCTCTGAGCTGCCCCCTCCCGACCCCAAAGAGAGGCACCATTCACCTGGAGAGTTTATAGTCAGGGCTGCTGCAACAAACAGCCACACAAGCCTTTGGGAGGCAGAGAGGCAAAAAGGCATCAGAGGAGGGAGGCAAGGAAGGAAAGAGGGACAGAGGCCCACGGCACCCCTGACCATCATTCAAGGCACCCCAGGGGGCCACGACACACTGGTTGAAAAGCACCTTTCTTTCAAGCTGAACTTTTTGTGTAGTCCTGCCATGTCACCCTGACCAGCAACATTTTGTTCACAGGAAGGTACCGGTAACTTTTGAGCCCATAGTAGGAAATGGTTTCCAACTTCTAGAAACAAACTTGGAAACAGCAAGAAGCATTTAGGCATCACCTTGCACAGGAAAGGAACACGAGTGTCAAGATTTCTTAACACTGAGTGTCCGGGTACCTCAAAAGTTTCTGCTGCCCAGACCGTGAGTCATCCTCCCTGGAAACAAAGCAGCGGGGAGTTTTGCAGCCTGCTAATGTAATTTGTAAGACACAAACCTGAACCCCGGACTCATTAATCCCACCCTATGAGTAGAAACATTTCTCCTCCTTGCTCAAATACTGCTACACCAGGAACCCATCTGCAAGTCATGGTCTTGCATGTGAAGAAATCACAAGGGTCAGATAAGCCAAGAGGTCTTTAAGCAGAGGCTTGACAACCATATGTCAGGAGTGCTCTGATGGTGTTTCCTGCTTGGCAGGGGGTTGGACTCGATGGCCCTTGTGGTCTCTTCCAACTCTATGATTCTAAGAAGCTATTGTTATATAATGGAACTGTTTACATGGTGCCTTACAGAGCAGCACAAGCAAAACTAGAGGTTCCTGCCCCATAGACCTTACAATATGAATATACCGTATATATCAACAAAGAGGTCTAGCAAAAAAAGAGGAGGAAAGGAAAAGAGCTAGAAGAAACAGAGGCGTGCTGATAAATTGGCTTTGGGCAAACTGAGGTCAGGATTGGGCACAGACCAGAGGGGCACAGAATCAACAACAATGAATCTCCTTTAGAATGAAAGCGGGCCAAAGTAGAATGTATAATGTGTTTAGATGCGCAGTGAAGTGGTACATCATCAGGCTTCTCTCACACCTGAGTCCCAATCCTTAAGTGTCGGCTGGTACTGTAAAAGACCACCACCAACTGACTGCACAGTGGTTCATTAAAAAAACACAGGGGTCTTGGGTGTGTTTGTTTTTTTAAAGAAAATAGAGATACAGAGCAGAAGATGACATTTAAATGCACAGTCAAGGCCAATTCCATATTTCAACACCTGGCTGGCAAGAAAACCTTTCACATCGCTGAGAGTGGCCAGCCCTTCACACCAGGTGAGTGTGCAGAATGACATTCCCATGAGATGTTCAGGAAAGGAGCGAAAGAGGCCCCACATCTGCTTCTAAAGGAGAATGAAAGTGCAATACGACGACTGTTAGGATCATGAGCACACTGAGCATGAAGTGCTGCTATCTTGCTTAAACCTTTGGCACTGGAACTGCAAATCAAGATAGTCATAACAACCTCAGTATTGCCCCCAGTTGCTGGGGGAACACAAGTGGGACATAACAAATATTTTACTCACTTATATTTGCTTTCCACCTGCCATAGAACCCAAGGCAGTGGTGGTTCCAAAACTAGTCACTCATCCAGGCATTGATCAGAATCAGATCTGCCTCATGTGCCTTTGGATCTCATACCCTGGTAACAGGCTTCTTATAGACATCTGGTTGGTCACTGTGAGAGACAGGATACTGGACCAGATGAGACTTTGGTTTATCCAGAAAGGCTCTCCTTATGAACAACCCTTTAGTTCCAATACTCTACAACAGGCTTCCTCAACCTCGGCCCTCCAGATGTTTTTGGCCTACAACTGCCACGATCCCTAGCTAGCAGGACTAGTGGTCAGGGATGCTGGGAATTGTAGTCTCAAAACATCTGGAGGGCCGAGGTTGAGGAAGCCTGCTCTACATTAAAAAATCCAACTGCAATAATAACATATTGTCCTGTTTACCCCTGACCACATTTCTCTGCTTCTATTTTTAGACTATAGACCCCTTGAGAGAACCAGTGTGGTGTAGTGGTTAAGAGCGGTAGTCCCGTAATCTGGGGAACCGGGTTCGCTTCCCCGCTCCTCCACATGCAGCTGCTGGGTGACCTTGGGCCAGTCACACTTCTCTCTGAAGTCTCTCAGCCCCACTCACCTCACAGAGTGTTTGTTGTGGGGGAGGAAGGGAAAGGAGAATGTTAGCCGCTTTGAGACTCCTTAGGGCAGTGAGAAAGCGGGATATCAAATCCAAACTCCTCTTCTTCTTCTTCTTCTTCTTGAGGCAAGGGCTTATCAAACCTGTAGGAAGCTACCTTGTACCAAGAATCAGATCATCAGTCCACCTAGCTTAGAAAAGTCTATACTAGCCTTTCTCAACCTGGCGCCCTCCAGAACAGGTTAGTCTACAACTCCCATCATCCCTAACTATTGGTTATGATGGCTGAGGCTGATAGGAATTGTAGTCCAAAACTTCAGGAGGGCACCTGGCTACTTCCCTGCCTCACAAGGAGTTATCAGGGATTAAACTTGGAACTTCTTTGCATGCAAAGCAAAGCTACAGCCCTTCCACATGAAGTCCCATATTCATAGGTAATGCCATATAAATACATGAAATAAGCACTATAATGTGGATGCCTGCTCTCATTATTCTTCAAGCCAATACAGCCATCTCTCCCCCTCCCACCAGCTATAGAATAAAGTTCAGAGAGAACAAGCATCCTGCTCACAAATATTTGTTTTGTTAGAAAGAAGAAGAAGAAAATGCTTGGCAAAGCCCCTCCAGGAGCAGTGATGTGGGAAAGTAGATAAGCCCACCCTGAAGATTGGCTGCTTAAGAGGACCATCAGCTGTATAAGGTAAAGGTAAAGGGACCCCTGACCATTAGGTCCAGTTGTGGCCGACTCTGGGGTTGCAGTGCTCATCTCACTTTACTGGCCAAGGGAGCCGGTGTACAGCTTCTGGGTCATGTGGCCAGCAGGACTAAGCCGCTTCTGGCGAACCAGAACAGCGCACGGAAATGCTGTTTACCTTCCTGCCGGAGTGGTGCCTATTTATCTACTTGCACTTTGACGTGGTTTCAAACTGCTAGGTGGGCAGGAGCAGGGACCGAGCAACGGTGGTTCTCAGAGCTCCAGCCCTGACTATACAACATTTGTATCTCACCTTTCAAGAAAAAGTTTATTGGGGGGGGGGGGTTCTTTTAGACAGACAGCAATTAAACCGATCTTCATTTCAGTTTGTCACAACTTGTGTTGCTATATAGTCACATCACATTCCAGTCAATGGATCAAGGAAGGTCTAAGCTCTGTTCGCCTCTACATAGTTCCATCCTTATTTCAGACGTCGTGATATATTGAAATGTTTAGCTGGTGATATACAGTGGACACTCAGGTTGCGAACGTGATCCATGCGGGATGCACGTTCGCAACCTGCATCTGCGCATGCGCGGGTTGCAATTTGGCGCTTCTGCGCATCTGCAACCACCAAAACCCGGAAGTAACCTGTTCTGGTACTTCTGGGTTTTGTAACCCCCAAAAAAACGCAACTTGAAGTGGCTGTAACCCGAGGTATGGCTGTATTGTGAGGTTGAAAACCAGATATCATCCGGCCCTAATTATGGCCCATTCCTGAGCTTCTGAGGAAATATGACCATCCACTGTTAAGAGACAGAAACCAGCAACTATTATCATGGAACTGTATATTTCAAAGGGACCCCAAGGGTCATCTAGTCCAACCTCCTGCAATGCATGACAGATGCTTTTAAAACTACAGTGGCAGACTAGATGGACATTCCTACTTGCAGGCAGTTATTAGCTGAAGACAAACACCACTGCTGTAGAGAAAGGTGGAGGAGTTATGCCAATGAAAATGGGCGAAAAGAAGCAAGGACTTCCAATGGCAGTGGCAGAGGCTCTGGAGGGACATGACCCCTTTGACTGGGCGCAAAAATCATTAGGTACCCAGAGCAAGTAACATTTGACCTGTTAGCCAGACCTTCACTCTCTAGTCAGAAGAGAATGAGGCACATATTGATGCCGGCCAGTGAGCAATTCTGTGCAACTTGCAAAATCTACATCAACAGAAGCCATTTCAGTCAAAGATACCAGAGCTGCTACCTTGTACGCAAGGATCAACTGCAGTGAGGCAGATGCTATCGACAGCCATCAAACACCATCCCGTATCCATCTCTTATCCTTTCATGCTGGCAAAAAGCTAGGAGGTCCCAATGCTTACAGTAGCCCTTCTGAGGACACACATAGGAACTGGATATCTCACTGCATGGAAAAAGGCCCCGTGGTGTTATTGCTGGAATATTGTTATTTTTCCCTTTAAAAAGGAACATAGGATCCATTTAGAAAGCCTTTGCATATCTTTTCTTTTTTAAAAAAAGAATACAATTCCAAGGTGAAGGCTGTTCTATCCAAATCACGCAGCTTCACCCATTCTCATCGACATCTCTCCCTTTGTATCCAGCAGGTCCCCAAACCAAAAAACTCCATCTTGTCCTTTGCATCCCTCTTAAAGAGACATGACTCCTACCTTGAAAGTCACCAGGTGGTGTGAGCAGCCATTTCTACAGCACCACAAATTTCTAAAGATTCACACACACAACAGCAACACCACCCCCCAAAAAAATCCTGATTGCATTGCCTCCTTTTAAGCTCTTGGCAATTGCTCTCATTTCGCAGGAGGAAACATTTTTTAAAAATCAATTTCCAAACCAGATATTTTTTCTCAGTTTGTTCCATTGCACTCAGCCCTGCCAATCTCCCAAACGCTAATCAGAAAACATGCCTGAAAACTCCGTGGAAGGCCACTGCAGCGCACACAGTCTCAGATCTTGACAGAACAGTTCAATGTTCAAATCCAAAGTTCAATGCCTCTTAGCTGAACTCACTCCAAGTCCTGTTGTGACGATAAGATGGGAGAACAACCCACACACATATGCACAACACTATGTATATCACTCTGTGCTCCATGCTGGAGAAAGCATATGCAGGGATAGCCAGGATGGTACCCTCCAGATGTTCTGAACTATAACTCCCAACTAACATGGATTAAGCTACAAAATGATGGGACTTGCAGTTCAGAACAGCTGTGGCCGGGCACCATGCTGGCTACACTACGCAATCTTAGTAATAATGACTATTCCATCCAAATCCACTCCTAAAGCACACTGCACTGAATGCCCTTCAGCTGTCCCCTCTTGCTAACGATATAATCCTAAACACACTTACTTGTATGCAAATGCTGTTACAAACAGTGACACTTACTTCCCAGTAAAAATGGTTGCCTGCCCCTTGCTCGTTTTGTTGGGTATGCTTATAATGTACACTTAGGGGTTAATTTTGAGTGGGACTTTCCCCTGGAACCTATTTTCCTCGGCCCACCCCAGGCCTGAGGAATACGTGATGAAATTCAGTGTGTCTGCTCTGCATGCAGAATGTCTCCGATTCAATCCCTGAAGTCTCTGTATGAGGCTGGGAGTGTTTCCTGTCTGAAACTCTGGAGTATAACCAATACTGAGCTAGATGGATCAAGGTGGAGTCTAAGGTGACAATCCTGTATTCCTATACACACAAAGTACATTTTCCTCCTAAGTGAATGACCACAAACCCATCTAGACTTCTGAGATTATGGGGCAGTGCTTCCAGGTCAGAGGAGGCAATTTCAAGGCAGGTTTCAGAAATTTCCAAATGTTTTAAAGAATGAAATAATTAGGTTTTGGAAAATTAAGCAAGCACCAGGGGATTGGTATTTTTTTATTTATATATATTTTATATAACACAGATAAAGACTTACAGAAAGGATAGTATTTTAAAGAACCTTTTCAAAATGAATGAAATTTAATTATTAATGAAATTAATATTTTTCATCTATTGAAGAAAACAAACGTAAATTGTCTTCTCTGGAGTAGCAGTAATGTGTGTTAATTTAAAAGAGAAGTTACCATATTGTTGATATCTAACAAGATAATGAACATTTTTTAAAAAAAACAAACAAATAGGTTTGTTGGGAATGAGATTTAGTAGCAACAGAACATCTGCATTTGTGGTGGTCGTGCCCCAACATTTAAGTATTTTGCTATCCAGAGGACTGTCACATGGTGGGATCAAAAACAGTGCCTATAGATACCAATTGTTCAAGCATACCCAAAATATATTGAGTCATGATTTCTTGCTGACGGACAGCCCCTAACTTGGTTATAGCACAGAACTGTAAACATCCCAAAATTCCATTGAACCAAGATTGAGCAAATAAGATCTGGCAGTCAGCACAACTGAAAATGCAATCCTTGCGCTAGCAGTCCTGCACACACCTTTGCACCAGCCATTCGTGGCCTAGAATGTTTTGCAAAGCTTCACTTCTGGGTTAGCCAGAGGACATTTTTACATACCAACTGACAACTGACATAAGCTTACTAGACATCAGGCCATGTAATGATAAAACTACAGCATTAACGAATTTCACTGACCCGGATAGTCACTAACAAAGATATTAACAGAATCAGAAACACTAGAGCAGGGGTAGGCAACCTAGGGGCCAGATCCAGCCCAATCGCCTTCTAAATTTGGCCCACGGACGGTCCGGGAATCAGCGTGTTTTTACATGAGTAGAATGTGTGCTTTTATTTCAAACGCGTCTCTGGGTTATTTGCGGGGCATAGGAATGCATTCATTTTTTTGTTCAAGGCCGGTCCCCCCACATGGTCTGAGGGACGGTGGACCGGCCCCCTGCTGAAAAAGGTTATCATGGTCACCAGTTAGATGGCAAATGTAAATGGAGTTTTGGTTTTGTGGGCAGGTGAGAGCCAGTGGAGGGAGGGGAGCGACAGCAGGCAGAAATGCTGCACATCAGGAGGTTAGTAGAAAAATTCATGTGCTTTCTGTTCTATTTAAACATACCATCTTCTACAGATGTTGCTCCTCCTCCCTTTCCACATTCCTCCCCAACATCAAATCTGGGGTTTAATCATTAATAATCAGGAGACAGTAAGTTCAGAGAGAGAGAGAGAGAGAATAAGGGCAAGGGGGAAGAGAAGCAAAGCAAAGCATGAACATTTGCAATTAAGAACTGCATACAGAACTGGTGCTCAGGCAGAGAACGGAGTGTTCAGAAGCCACCAGGAAGTGCAGTTGCTTCATTTTTGGAAAAATCAGGTCAGCCTGAGAGACAATCTGATGCGCCATGCCAGCTGCATGAAGGCTGAATTTCGATGGCTACGGATAAGAGAGGAAGCAAGGTCAAGCAAAGGAATACGCCTGCTTAAACATTAAGCGTGCACACACTCATTCTTGCTCTCTTTAAAATTAAAACTCCCCAAAAAACCAAGCACCTGAGGAAAATCAGGGCCCCATCTCTCATTTGTTATTACCGCTGTGGCACATTCATCGCCACACTAACGGAAAGCACATCTAACCCCAGTTGTGTACAAGGAATTGGGCAGTTGACTTTCACCACAGCTGACAGCTGTCAATACTTCACAAAGTCAGCACCAACCCCATCTCTTGTCCCCACAAACAGCCTGGAACAGACATTGAGACAACCATTCTAGCAGTGAACTGTCCTACAATACTCTTTCAAGCCATGGGATTCTCCTTAGCAGACAATGTCCACACCACAAGCAGAACAGACAATAAGACAATAGCCAGAACGTTTTTTACAGAAAACCCCCCAAAACAGAAGCAATATAGGAATGACTAGAAGTTATAATACTGGATGTAAACTTGCAAGTCATACTGGAATCTTCCTCATGCTGGATGCTGGGAACCCGGGTTAAGAAAAATAAATAAGAAAACCAGGGTTAAGAAAAATAAATAAGAGAAACACACAGTAGTTATCTTCGAGTTTGTGTCCAAACGAAAAAAGAATGAAAAAACAGAAAACCTGATATGCTTCTATCACTCTTACAGGACATTGGTTCTGAGGAAGAGTCCTGTGTTACTTACAAAGTTTACACACATCATCACGCCAGTGGAATTCATTCAGAATCCATCCCCAGTTCCACATTCACAATAGCTTAAAATGATTACATGATATTAAAAGGAAGCAAGATTCAAAGATTATTAGCATCCCCACTTGAGCTGTAAACATGGGTTCAAAAGACAGGTGGGGAATCCATTACCCTCACTGTAAATCCAACAAGGTGGGGTTAAGCAGTAAACAATCCATTACTTGTGTACAGTGGGCTTCCTGTCTTTCTCATGGCACAATATGAATCAGAGAACCCAAGAGCAACCAATTCCATCCAAAACACTGGTTGGTGTATCCCAAAATTGCTGCCCAGTGGCTCTTACCTTCCTCACATCCCTGTTGCCCCTGAGCTTCACACTCACCCTCCCATCAGCAGAGACCTTCGCTAGATACCTGGAAGTCTCCACCCAGTTCTGCATTATCTCAGGGTGCACCCCCAGCACCCTACTCCCCAAAGCCACCACTGCCAGCCTTGCTCTTACCCGCCCAGTCGAATCTCTCTCCTTTCCTGCACCCAAACTGCACCAGGTACCCCTTAATCTGTGGAGCACCCCCAGCTCTCTCACACTAGTGTCCTCTAGTCTAGCTTATATGGTCAGCTGTCCAACACTCAGTGGCCCCTTCAAAGTCTGAAACTTAAGCTTCCCTACCTGACATCCATGGGCGCTGATTACAGTACTCCCTTCTCTACAACACTTCACCCAGTGCTTCACAACCCAGCGGGGCAACCCACTGCAAAAACACCACCCTCGGCAGGACTTATTCCTGCTATTGCTCCAAGGGGGGCACCCAGGAACCCGCAGACCCGCTCCCACCTCGCAGCCGCGCTAAGCCCCGACCAGACCCCGTCATAGCTCTCAACGTTTCCCTTTTTTTGAGGGACATTCCCTTATTCCGAATAGGATTCCTCGGAAGAAAAGGGAAAAGTTGACAGCTATGGACCCCGTGCACGCAGATACCACCTCCTCCTAAGATCCAACCCGCACCCCCCCCAGTGCTTGTTCTTGACCCCTGAGCCCCTTTATTGCGGCTGCAGCTGCTCCTCTTCCAGCCTCCACAACTCCCCTTCTCCCACCACACCTTGCTGTCCCACGCACCATTATGACCCTGCCACAGCAGCAGCCTCTCTTTCCACGGACCCCTGCCATCACCATCAAGGTGGAGCCCCCTCCCACTGCTTCGCACAGCAGGATCCTATGCAAATTTACTTGGAAGCGAACCCGCACAGCGTCCAGTGCGGGGGGGGGGCGCACTCGGTAGCAAGGGTGCATGTGTCAGGATCGGAGATTCGGAGCTCTCAGCGGAGACGCCTGTGCTGCCGGGGCCAAATGGCCCTCCGTCCCCAGCTGCACCCCCTCGACGCCCCCCTCCCCAGCCCCCCGAAGGATGGAGCCCCATTTTCCCCTCGATTTCCACTGCACCGCCCCTTTTCCATCTTGCACGTTGCACCCCCCTCCCGCCGCCTCCAGACCCTTTGCATGCTCCGCGCTGCATCCCCCCACCACGTTATCCCCAGGGTGGGGGGAGTCCTTACCCGCCTCCACACAGTCCCCCCGGCCCGGCTCGGTCCGGCTCTTGCAAGCTCCGCAGCAGGCAGCGTTCGGGGGCTCCAGGGCCACGTGACAGCGCCCAGCGCCCCCATAGGCTGGGCCCGGACCAGGGCTGCCGGGCAACGGTGAGCCCGCCCTCTTTCCCACCCTCCCTCTTTCCCTGCACCTGAGAGAGGACGAGTGCGCGAGGCAGAGCCGCCTTACGCCGGTAGCGCAGCCCGCCACGCAAGTGGCGTAGCGCGGCGTTCCCCGAGTCCCTGCGCAACAGCGGCACGGCCAACGGAATTGGCGTAAGATGCCCGCCGATGTTTTTTTCCTACCTGTGACGTCGCTCCCCCTCCAGGCCCCGTTACGCACATTACGCACCCCGGCTCTTCTACCTCCCGTTCCGCGCAAAGTGCGTAAGTCTCCCCTTTCGGCGTCCCCAGTTGCTGTACCTGAGGGGTTAGCGCGTGCGCAGAGCTGAGCAAAATGCGTAATGCTTCGACTTAGAATACGGAGCGCCTCCTCCTCCCCTCGGGGGCTTAACCAGAAAGGGGCGGGGCTTATGGTCTTTTAAAAATATAGAGGGGGGTGATTAAGGTGCGGTTGGGTAAGGTAAAGCAAAAAGGCGTCAGGCAGGTGCGGAAAGAAGAGGGTTTGGGGGAGAAAGGAGGGAAAGGAGGGCCCGGAGGCGGGTGAGGTAAAAAGTGGAGGAGAAAGATAGCAGGATGGAATAGAAATATAAAACTGCGTATAATTAGGGACGACGGTTGAGGTTAAAAAAAAGAAAGGCGTGAGGGAGCCGAAAGATGCTGCTGAGGGAGAAGCGACTGGAGCGGGGAGGGAAGCTGAGGTAAAAAGCCAAAGGGAGGAGTGGAGTTCGGCGAAGGTCGGCGTGAGGGGAAAGGCAGGCTGAGGTAAAGAAGCGCGAAAAGTGTGGAGATGGGAGGCCGGAGAGGCTGGTCCACGAGGCGGGAAGGCGAGGCGAGGTCAGCCTTTAGCGAGGGGAGGGTGAAGCGGAAAAGGAGCAGCACGCGGCGATGAGGATGGGGGGGGGGTTAGAAATAAGGGGGAGGGAGAAGTGGGTATAAGCGATGGCGGGCTCGGGGGGCGAGCCGAGGGGGTTTCAAGGAGGCGGCGTCTGGCTGCTGGAGTGGCAAAGAGCGGAGGCGGGAAGGAGAGGCTGCCGCCCCTGGAGCTGGGCAAACGGGGGGGGGGGACACGGTCTGAGAGAGAAAAGTGGGGAGGGGGTTTCATATTCGTTTTAACTATAACGTGGAAATATACAAGATACCTGCACGGCATTGTCAGACGGAAAGCGGCACACCCTCAGGGGCTCTCATTGAGACATAGACTGCCCAGGGGCCATGAAGAAATGGCCCTGAATAAGACTGCTTCCTATGTTCATAGCTGTCAACTTTCAGATTTGAAAATAAGGGACCAGAAGCCTCACCTGTCCCAGGGACAGTCTATGGGATAGCTAACAATCCAGGATAGCAGCAGGAAGCAGCAGGAAACGGCGCTGGAATAAGGGAATTTCCCGCAAAAAAGGGAAGGTTGACAGCTATGCCTATGTTCTCCAGCTCCTTCAGCACCTGCATGCTAATATACATTTCCTGAATACTTGGTTCATATGCTGATAAAGTCCTCCTTTTATATTGGGGATGTGATTAGGGACTAAAATGTCAAACTCCGGTCGCAAGGGAGAAACACTTAGCAAATCCACACCGTGATCAACTCCTGTCTGTCAACTTTTCCCTTTTTTAAAGGGAAATTCCCTTATTCAGAATAGGATTCATCGCAAGTAAAGGGGAAAGTTGACTGCTATGGAGACCAATGTCCCCACTGTGGAAGGACGTGTGGCTCCAGAATTGGCCTCCACAGTCACTTACGAACTCATTGTTAAAACAGTGTTTATGGAAGACAATCTTACTCGGCTGCAAGTGATCGCCAAAGAAACAGAATAGCTTAGCAATCCAATTCAAAGTGAAAAAATAATGCCAATGGCTAATAAACAAGCCCTGTGGTCTGTAGATAATAGAATCCTAAGTATGCCTCATTGTAAAATAGAGTAACTAGCCCACCTTCTAAGCTGTTTATGGGTGACACCAAACTTTACTGAGGTTTGCAGAATGAAGCCATATTCTGTCCCAGACAGGTGAAGTGGCAGAGGGGAGAGACAGGCACATTGCTTGATAGCAGCCCTGAGATAAGAGTTAAAATGTACAGACGGGTTGCTAAAAGAAGCCGGTTGCTTTAAGGGGCTGGGCTTTGAGGACCAGCATAATTAATCCCTTTACCCCATCTATGATGCTCTTATCAACCACCTGCCCAAGAGTTTCAAAGAGGATTAACAAACACCTTTCAAGACTTGCTTTGTGAACAACTCTGGGGGGTTTTCTCTCTGACAGCTGCTTATTTTCTGTTCCATGCCTCATCTCCCTACTCATGTGTAGGCCTCTGCTCATAAACAGGCTGCAGCTGCTACTGTTAGCTGAGCAAGTGCTCCAGAGCTTGCAGTCTTCTGGGCAACCATTGTTTGGACAGATGCTTTTAAAATGCAGCCTCTCTGGGGCAGGGCCATTGTTCCCTCAATGGTTCACCTGAGCCACCCTCTTTCCTACTCACCCACCCATCATAGACCTATTCCTGTGACCTCGGCACTCCTGGGTCAAGCCAGAAGCATACATCTAAAAACTTAGTTTTCTTTCAACAGTATTCTGTTATACTTTTCTGTGCATCCTGACAGATGCCATTCAGAATAGAACTGCATAAATTAATGTACCTAAGATAGCCACGCCCATCATTTTCTACTCTGAGTAGGAGTAGTAATGCAAGTATAAACTATTACCATACAGAGAGGTGAAGTAGGTTGCCTGTCGGACGAGAATGACAAAACTTCTTAACCCTGACTTTCCATTTCCCTAGAGTGGCAATACCTTCTTTGGTATTTATAACTAATATGATGAAACAGTAACAGGAAGAGAGAGGCAGGTAAACACTGGATCACATGTGTTAAGACAGGACAGAACTAATGCTACAAAGGTCTGCAGCCATCAAATTCCTTTAGAAATGATGTATTCAAAAGTTTTAAAATCAGGACAGTTTCCTGCACCTGTAATTCATATGTGAAACCCTCACAGACTGAATTATTTCCTTTCAGGAAAGGTGTATTAACCAAAGGGCTGGTGCTAGGAGTTTCCCAGGTTCACAGCCTGGCACCTCCATGTGGAACTGAGGAAGTCCCCTATTTGAAAACATGGAGAGCCACTGCAGTATGCTTCATGGTTGAGATCCCAGCTTGCCCTGTTTGAAATATATTATAGGAAGTGGGGAGATATGATCCTACCTAAAAGCTGAGGCTTTTGACCAAATGATTATTACACCAAAGATACTATCCCTTAGTCATCACTGCCTCAGTCACCACTAACTGCACATCAAATGTGCCTGGGAGTGCATGCCCCCCCCCAAACCCTCTTGAGAATTGCTTACTAAGAATTAGGCAACAAGATTGAGATCAGTTGTGCAATTGGTCACTAATATGCTTGCCAGAGGCAAAAAGCAAATGCTTTTGGGAGGGAAGCCAGGAGACAAACTACGCCCCCCCCCACACACTTCCAGCAAACTACACACATTGTCACAGTTAAAGTTGTATGCTCTGACCATAGGCTTCCTTTGTGCATACTGGTTGCCTGGCAGAAGAAGAGGACAAGCAGAGTAGGATCCAGACTAATTATTTACAAAGCTAATTAAGATAAATGTTTTAAAATGTATTTTTAAAAGTTTTGAAAAATACATTGAATTTTGCATAGCTCACTGTCGACATCTAGTGTCACATTTGTATGTTGCACTTTACAACACATTTAAAATATTTTATTTGCAGCTGTATAGCTGAGTCCATAGAATGGCTCCTGAGCTGTCCGTTCTTGAGCATAGCATAAAATGGGGTTTTCTTGCCTTATTTTCACAAGATGAACCTTTGGTATGATTTTTTGTTCGCAATGGTTTGACCCCTTTCTGTTTTAACAGTACAAATTCTACAAACACCTTCCATATTGCCTCCTACTAATG
This sequence comes from Podarcis bocagei, assembly GCF_964188305.1. Taxonomy (NCBI): domain Eukaryota; kingdom Metazoa; phylum Chordata; class Lepidosauria; order Squamata; family Lacertidae; genus Podarcis; species Podarcis bocagei. The sequence continues at coordinate 1,668,551 of NC_138140.1, read as the reverse complement.
TCCCGTCTTACCTTAATGGCACATGTTAATTTCTCGTTAATAGCTACAGGTGAAACTCGAAAAATTAGAATATCATGGGAAAGTTCCTTAATTTCACTAATTCAACTTAAAAGGTGAAACTAATATATGAGATAGACTCGTGACATGCAAAGCAAGATATGTCAAGCCTTGATTTATCATTGTGATGATCATGATGTACAGCTGATGAAAACCCCCAATTAACAATCTTAGAAAATGAGAATATTCAAGGAAATCAGCAAAACAAGGATTGCAAATCGAGCAAGATTGGACCTCTGAGAAGTAGAAACACATCTCGCTTTGCTTGTCATGAGTTGATCTCATATATTAGTTTCACCTTTCAAGTTGAATTACTGAAATAAATGAACTTTTCCATGATATTCTAATTTTTGCCACTCTTCCATTTTATATTCTGCTTGCCCCTTCCACTTCCTGGCTATAATAATTCGTGCAGCTATCAATAAATGTGAACAGGTCCTTCATAGCCTGCGTACCTTCCACGCCATCATAAACTGATACCAATGCTACCTCTGGACTTTCGGTCAGCTTTAACCCTATGATTTCTATTATCTCCTTAAACACCCTTTGCCAAAAAGAATGGTATATATTTACACCCCCACCACATATGAACATGTCCTGGTTTCCTAGAATCCCCTCCAACATAGCACCGAATATTCCTTTTATTTGATTTAATCTGACTGGTTAAATACCACCTCCAAATTAATTTATAATACAGTAATTATAGACAACATTTTCAAAGTACGTTTCTCCCAGATTTCCCCCCAATTTTGAGTATTTATCTGCCATGTTGTCTCCTTTTCCCACACCTCTTTTAATTGATCTTGTTAATCCTCCATTTCTGCTAATATTTTATAAATTTCACTGGTTTCCCCTTTTATAACTATATTTTCTTCTTTATCTCCATTTTTTATAATTTGTTATAGTTTTGTATATTCTTTGCGGTTCTTGTTTTCCATTAAGCACTTCTTTGTCCATTGCTCCACTTGTATACAGTTAAACCAAATTATTTTACTTCCTGTTAGAGCTTCTCTTATTTGTTCTCATTTTCTCCACCCACTTGTTTAAGTATTTTTGTTCCTTTTTTATTTAAAAAAATCATTTTCAGATAAATAAATAAATAAATATAGAAGAAAAGAAATAAAGTTACATCAAAACATCATAAAAAATTGATGTTTTTAGAATGTTGGATTATTTGATTGTTTGATAATTTGATTGTTGTTAGCCGCCCTGAGCCCGGCTTCGGCTGGGGAGGGCGGGATATAAATAAAATTTATTATTATTATTATTATTATTATTATTATTATTATTATTATTATTTAGTTTTCTTTCAGTGAATAACATGCCGTAAATTTCTGTTTTCCATAGCCTCTCCCAATCTGTCATTTGTGTATTATGTCCCACATCCTTTGCCCATTGTATCATCCCAGATTTATTTTATATTTTGTTTTATTGTGACTGGTTTTATATTTGGAGGCAATGAACCAAAGTGAAATCTGCAGCTAGGTAATCCAAAGAGGCAGCATTTTTGACTAATAGAATACAAACTATTCCTGGTATAGAGATGATGACATGGTTATTAGCTGTAATTAAAGAAAGAAAAACAGATCTACCGTAAGTGAGCCGTAAGTGAGCCAGGATGAAATGTAAACTATCAAGTGTTTGCTATGTTAACAAAGCAGATAGGTTCAATTCTTCACATGTGTGAACAGAGACATAATCTTTTCTAATGCTTTTGAAAAACAAAAACTCTGAGATCAATACTTTTGTTCTCAGATTCCAAATTTCGCCTTCAGGGACTTATTCAGGATTCTCTTTTGGAGTTAATGGGATTTGTGTCACCTGTATCTGAAGGCAGGGTTTGAATTTAAACACCCCAAGTGACTCTACTTTGAGTAGGCACACACGTATATTGCTGTACACCTGACCAATCTCACTGAAATCAATAACACTTTACAGGTAGTTTAGAATAAATTAAGCCACTGAAGTGCATGTAGTTGGGTAGGGAAGGCTAATAACTCCTTCGGTCCCCACAAAAGAGCCTGTATTTAGTTGCTCTTTCCAAAAAGTCATGTTGTGTTTTTAGAATAGAAGCATATTAACAGCAGTACTGTAGCATGTTGCCCACAGCATTTTTGCAGTTGCTGGACTAGATAGGCAAGTGGTCTGATCCACCAGAGCTCTTCTAATATTTAAGTGGTGGACTCGCCCTTGGAGGTTTTTAAGCAGTAACTGAGATCATAGGCGCCGACTCAATGGGGCTTGAGGGGGCCCGAGCCCCCTCAAAAATTCGTTTGGGGGGGCTCAGCCCCCCCAATAATCTCGGGCGGCGGTGGGCGCGTCCGCGGCTTTTATAGGGCGCCCGGCGCGCACCAGCTCGATAACGGGCACCGGCGCGGCGGGGGGCGCCGGGGGAGGGGGGCGGCCGGCCTGTCTCCTTGGCAACCCCATTGAGCAGCGCCGGCTCCCCCGGGAGGGCCATCCCCCCGCGCCGCCGATCGCCAACACCGCCGACGCTGTGGCTGCCCGAGCCCGAGCCCGAGCCTGAGCCCGACCCGGAGCCTGAGCCCGAGCCCGACCCGGAGCCCGAGCCTGAGCCCGAGCCCGACCCGGAGCCTGAGCCCGAGCCCAAGCCCGTCAGTCAGTCAGTCAGGAAGGAAGGAGAAATGGGGAGGGAGACGAGGGAGGAAAATTGCGCGCAGGGTGAAGAAAGGAGAAGGGCGAACGAGACGAGCTTCCAACCCAAACAAGGGCTGGAAGACTGGGAGGATGCAGGATCGGGAAAGAAAGCGACGCCTTCCCCGCCCGCGACGTCGCCCGCTTGTCATTGGCAGCGCAGCGGGTGCCCAGAGGGGCTGGGCACCGGCGCAGGGCCGCTCCGCAGCCGCGGAGGACAGCTGCGCGGCTAGCAAGGTGTGCCGCGTAGAGCGCGGCCCTTGTGTGGCCCGGTGGCCAGGCAAGCTCGGGCGGGGACCCCCATGCGAATCTAAGACGGGAGAAGAGGGCAGAGCAAAGGGGGCCCCTTCCCCAACCTCCGGCTCTGAGACTTCCCTGCGCCCCAGAAAAGCGAAAGGATTTTCTCTTCTTCTTTTTTTATAAATATTTTATTAAGTTTTCAAATACAAAGTTAGAAACATGCACTGAAGAAAAAAGTAAAAGAACAAGAAAAAGAAAAAAAGAAAAAGAAGAAAAGAAAACCAACCATTCAACACATTTTTTATATAACTAACTGGACTTCCTCGCATCTCCCTTACCCTGCATTCTTTATAATAAAGATATCAGCAAATTATTACCTTGTTTCGTACCTTATTTTGTACTTTTCAAATACTATACCTCTAAATTTAACATACTTTTCATCAGTTACTTATATCTTAAATTAAACATAGTATACCTTAGATTTTGACCTCTTCTTACTTAAAATATAATTTCCTGTTTCCCAAATCTAATTGCTGAAGCTATAGTTTCCGAATCGTGTAAATTTTTAACATTCATACAACTTATATTGTTTTTGTAAATAGTCCTTAAATTTTTTCCAGTCCTCTTCCGTTGTTTCTTCTCCCAAATCTCGGATTCTGCCAGTCATTTCAGCCAGTTCCATGTAGTCCATCAATTGCGTCTGCCACTCTTCCAGTGTGGGCAAATCTTGTGTCTTCCAATATTTTGCGATAAGTATTCTTGCTGCTGTAGTTGCATACATAAAGAAAGTTCTATCCTTCTTTAACACTTTCTGGCCAACAATGCCCAAGAGGAAGGCCTCTGGTTTCTTGGGAAAGGTATACTTAAATACCTTTTTTAACTCATTATAGATCATTTCCCAGAAGGCCTTCACTTTTGGACAAGTCCACCAGAGGTGAAAGAATGTCCCTTCAGCCTCCTTACATTTCCAACATTTATTATCAGACAGGTGATATATTTTTGCAAGCTTGACTGGGGTCATGTACCACCTATAAATCATTTTCATAATATTTTCCTTCAAGGCATTACATGCCGTGAATTTCATTCCGGTGGTCCATAACCTTTCCCAGTCCTCAAACATGATGTTATACCCAATATCCTGAGCCCATTTTATCATGGCTGATTTGACTGTCTCATCCTGAGTGATTTTCTCTTCAACCTGCCCTCCATCCTCTTGCAGAAAACTCTTTGCCTGCCCTGCCCGTATCTCGTTTTTGCTTTTTAATTCCACACACGCACCCTTCGGACTTCGTGGCAATCGGGCGCGCGGGTGCGTTTCCTAAGAGAGTGAGGACCCCCGCCTCCTCCCCACCTGCTCCCTCGCCAGCCAGCCAGCCGCGCGCCCTAGCCGGAGAGCCCCGGCCGTCCCCGTCGCGCAATCGGCTGGATCTCCCTTCAGCAGGCCGTGCTCACAACTCGGCCCAGGGACCCCCAGCAGCGGATCTCCGGCTCAGCTGAAGAATCCGGCAACAAGCCCCCTCCTCCCCAATCGCTCCGCCGAAATACGCTCCAAAACCCCCCAGATAGGCCGCCGGCCGCCAAGTCTAGTGGCGCCCTGAGCGAGGGTCTCTCCCCAACACCGCCACCTCGAACTGCGTTCTCCCGGCTACCCGAGCGAACCAGCGGCAGGACCCCGGTATGGGCCCCCCCAATATTTTTTATAAGTCGGCGCCCCTGACTGAGATGGTCACTTATCTGGTGTGCTTTAGCAGTGGCTTTTCAGTATAAACAGAGGGCTGGAGTAGATTGCCTTTGAGGTTCCTTGCATCTCCATGTTTGGCAGTAAGCAGAACCTAATGATGAAGGGAAAATATGGTATAACGGTCTCAAGTGTAGAGTCCTAGCATGTGGTTCAGGATAGTACCTTTTGCGTTTACTTTAGGAATTTGTGAAATCCAGAACCCTTTTATGGGACACTTTTTTCTGTTAAAATACACACAGAGAATGATAATGATGACTTTTATTCATCCCCTTTGCTGTTTAAAGACTCAAATGTTTTCAGTTCTTCTAATTTCTTACTTAAGGCCTATTGATTTTTTCCCCCTCCCAGGGTTCTTCTGGGATGGGAGACCTTGTGGAATTGTGTCTCATGCAATTTGTGTCAGAGCTGCCTGCAAATTGTGGTGAGCAGGCAGAATAAATGTCGCTTTACCATATTAATAACTAGGCAAAAGACTTATTTAAGCTCATGTTCCTAGTGAAATATTTATGTAGCATATTTGAATGCTGAAGAGTGGTACTCAGACATCAGGAAAACAGCAACCATCTCATCACCATCAAATTCAGGACCAGGATGCAATTGCGTATCAAAAGGCCTGGTCTGAGTTGGCAGAGTAGACCAGCTCTTCACACTGCTGTTGGAAGTTCCCATTCTTGAATGCTCCCCTTGTGACTTTACTATTATTATTTATTAAATTTGTAGAAGAAGAAGAAGAAGAAGAAGAGTTTGGATTTGATATCCCGCCTTTCACTCCCCTTCAGGAGTCTCAAAGCGGCTAACATTCTCCTTTCCCTTCCTCCCCCACAACAAACACTCTGTGAGGTGAGTGGGGCTGAGAGACTTCAGAGAAGCGTGACTGGCCCAAGGTCACCCAGCAGCTGCATGTGGAGGAGCGGAGACGCGAACCCGGTTCCCCAGATTACGTGACTACCGCTCTTAACCACTACACCACACTGGCTCTATACCGCCCTATACCCATAGGTCCACAGGGTGGTTCACAACATAAAATTTCAGTATAAAAAAAATACAAAATATACCTAATAAAATCAAGAGCAAATGCAATCCAATAATCACCCCTTCCACAACACATTTAAAAGGGCATGCCGCTGGAGCAGTGGGAGCCTGGGGAGGAGCTTCCTTGTCCCGGTGCCCAGCATATTGGTGAAATCAAAATAACAGACCACACTCCAGTGAACCCACAGTTCGTATTTATTGCATTAAGAAAATGTACTAAAGTTCTAAAATTGGCTATTTTAGTACTGTCCTAAATCAAACAGTAGAACAAAAAAGACACTGGATTTTTTTCAAAAGGAGAAGAATACAGAAGGAGTAAGTTAAGGATTGCTGCAAGAAACAATGAAGGCAGTGTTTAGAGCATAGAGGCATATGTATTCAAGAAAAGTCAATACTGAATAAAATGCACACAAAAGAGGCAATTAGAACAGGAAGTCTTCCCTGGAAGAACAAAGGCACAGGGCAACAAGTTCAAAACAAGTTAGAAAACAATTACAAATTAAGCAAAAAGAACTAGAAGCAATAGATAAACCAATGGTACAATTACTACATTTAAAACAAAAATATTATGAATATGGGGGTCAGGGATCCAAACTTTTAACTGCCAGGTTCCAAAATGGGAAACAAAGCAATAATTACAGGTATAAAAAAGCTACTAGAAAGGGTTTATAGTACAAAATTAATATGTGCAGGATTCTGAACGTTTTTCTTCTCTTTGTTTTACTTCTCCCCCTCGAGATTAATGTGGTAAAGACAAAGCTAATGATCACTTTGTCTTTCTTAGACAGCTTCGCTGTCATTGTCGGACCATCCTCTCCTTGCTGCTTTGAAGTTTGCAGTTGATCAGTAAGTGCCTCAGCCCAGCGGCATTATGTCCTTCGCTGGTGTCCAGAGTGCGTACGCACCAGGCAAGACCAGAGACTGGGTGTAGAGCACAAAACCTGCTGTGCCAGCCCAATCCTTGGTGCCGGGCAGGTACAGGGCATAGATGTTTCACAAAGCTGCACTGCACCATGCTGCCTGCTTGCCTGCCTGTGCAGGGGGGAGCCCAGCCAGCCAACGCAGCCCTTGGTGGGCACATCCCCCCAACTCTGGCCAGGCAGCCATTCAGCTGGAGGGGGGGCAGTGGCAAAGCAAAGCTAGGCTGGGCTCCAGGGATAAGAGACCCCTGGTGTCAGACAGGGCAAGTTTCCCAGCATGGGGGTGCCTGGCTTGCCCCCTCAAAATCATGTACCTGGGGCAACACACATCCGGTCCTCCCCACACTACACCCCTGCCTCAGGCAGCTTTTGGCTAAGTTCCAAAGGGATGAGATAACTGAATTCAACTGATTCTAAAATGAGAGAGTTGGCTGCAGATGCAACAACATGAGCTTGATGGTAATCAAAGGCATCAGGCAGCAGACGTGGACAGAAGTGACCAAAGGAAAGCAGCTGAAATGCAAACTATTCCTTGTATAACTACAAGGCTGAGAAAGCCAACAGAGAGGCTAATAGAGAACTGTTGATTCATTACCACTGAGGTAATGAAATTAGGAAATAAAATAAATTGTGAAATCAAAGCAATATACAATAACCAGGCAGGGGCGCCGACTTATAAAAAATATTGGGGGGGCCCATACCGGGGTCCTGCCGCTGGTTCGCTCGGGTAGCCGGGAGAACGCAGTTCGAGGTGGCGGTGTTGGGGAGAGACCCTCGCTCAGGGCGCCACTAGACTTGGCGGCCGGCGGCCTATCTGGGGGGTTTTGGAGCGTATTTCGGCGGAGCGATTGGGGAGGAGGGGGCTTGTTGCCGGATTCTTCAGCTGAGCCGGAGATCCGCTGCTGGGGGTCCCTGGGCCGAGTTGTGAGCACGGCCTGCTGAAGGGAGATCCAGCCGATTGCGCGACGGGGACGGCCGGGGCTCTCCGGCTAGGGCGCGCGGCTGGCTGGCTGGCGAGGGAGCAGGTGGGGAGGAGGCGGGGGTCCTCACTCTCTTAGGAAACGCACCCGCGCGCCCGATTGCCACGAAGTCCGAAGGGTGCGTGTGTGGAATTAAAAAGCAAAAACGAGATACGGGCAGGGCAGGCAAAGAGTTTTCTGCAAGAGGATGGAGGGCAGGTTGAAGAGAAAATCACTCAGGATGAGACAGTCAAATCAGCCATGATAAAATGGGCTCAGGATATTGGGTATAACATCATGTTTGAGGACTGGGAAAGGTTATGGACCACCGGAATGAAATTCACGGCATGTAATGCCTTGAAGGAAAATATTATGAAAATGATTTATAGGTGGTACATGACCCCAGTCAAGCTTGCAAAAATATATCACCTGTCTGATAATAAATGTTGGAAATGTAAGGAGGCTGAAGGGACATTCTTTCACCTCTGGTGGACTTGTCCAAAAGTGAAGGCCTTCTGGGAAATGATCTATAATGAGTTAAAAAAGGTATTTAAGTATACCTTTCCCAAGAAACCAGAGGCCTTCCTCTTGGGCATTGTTGGCCAGAAAGTGTTAAAGAAGGATAGAACTTTCTTTATGTATGCAACTACAGCAGCAAGAATACTTATCGCAAAATATTGGAAGACACAAGATTTGCCCACACTGGAAGAGTGGCAGACGCAATTGATGGACTACATGGAACTGGCTGAAATGACTGGCAGAATCCGAGATTTGGGAGAAGAAACAACGGAAGAGGACTGGAAAAAATTTAAGGACTATTTACAAAAACAATATAAGTTGTATGAATGTTAAAAATTTACACGATTCGGAAACTATAGCTTCAGCAATTAGATTTGGGAAACAGGAAATTATATTTTAAGTAAGAAGAGGTCAAAATCTAAGGTATACTATGTTTAATTTAAGATATAAGTAACTGATGAAAAGTATGTTAAATTTAGAGGTATAGTATTTGAAAAGTACAAAATAAGGTACGAAACAAGGTAATAATTTGCTGATATCTTTATTATAAAGAATGCAGGGTAAGGGAGATGCGAGGAAGTCCAGTTAGTTATATAAAAAATGTGTTGAATGGTTGGTTTTCTTTTCTTCTTTTTCTTTTTTTCTTTTTCTTGTTCTTTTACTTTTTTCTTCAGTGCATGTTTCTAACTTTGTATTTGAAAACTTAATAAAATATTTATAAAAAAAGAAGAAGAGAAAATCCTTTCGCTTTTCTGGGGCGCAGGGAAGTCTCAGAGCCGGAGGTTGGGGAAGGGGCCCCCTTTGCTCTGCCCTCTTCTCCCGTCTTAGATTCGCATGGGGGTCCCCGCCCGAGCTTGCCTGGCCACCGGGCCACACAAGGGCCGCGCTCTACGCGGCACACCTTGCTAGCCGCGCAGCTGTCCTCCGCGGCTGCGGAGCGGCCCTGCGCCGGTGCCCAGCCCCTCTGGGCACCCGCTGCGCTGCCAATGACAAGCGGGCGACGTCGCGGGCGGGGAAGGCGTCGCTTTCTTTCCCGATCCTGCATCCTCCCAGTCTTCCAGCCCTTGTTTGGGTTGGAAGCTCGTCTCGTTCGCCCTTCTCCTTTCTTCACCCTGCGCGCAATTTTCCTCCCTCGTCTCCCTCCCCATTTCTCCTTCCTTCCTGACTGACTGACTGACGGGCTTGGGCTCGGGCTCAGGCTCCGGGTCGGGCTCGGGCTCAGGCTCGGGCTCCGGGTCGGGCTCGGGCTCAGGCTCCGGGTCGGGCTCAGGCTCGGGCTCGGGCTCGGGCAGCCACAGCGTCGGCGGTGTTGGCGATCGGCGGCGCGGGGGGATGGCCCTCCCGGGGGAGCCGGCGCTGCTCAATGGGGTTGCCAAGGAGACAGGCCGGCCGCCCCCCTCCCCCGGCGCCCCCCGCCGCGCCGGTGCCCGTTATCGAGCTGGTGCGCGCCGGGCGCCCTATAAAAGCCGCGGACGCGCCCACCGCCGCCCGAGATTATTGGGGGGGCTGAGCCCCCCCAAACGAATTTTTGAGGGGGCTCGGGCCCCCTCAAGCCCCATTGAGTCGGCGCCTATGTAACCAGGAAGGTAAAGGGACCTCTGACCGTTAGGTCCAGTCGCGGACAACTCTGGGGTTGCGGCGCTCATCTCACTTTATTGGCCGAGGGAGCCGGTGTACAGCTTCCGGGTCATGTGGCCAGCATGACTAAGCTGCTTCTGGCGAACCAGAGCAGCGCACGGAAACGCTGTTTACCTTCCCGCCAGAGCGGTACCTATTTATCTACTTGCACTTTGACATGCTTTCGAACTGCTAGGTCAGCAGGAGCAGGGACCGAGCAACGAGAGCTCACCCCGTTGCGGGGATTCGAACCGCCGACCTAGGCTCTGTGGTTTAACCCACAGCACCACTCGCGTCCTAAAGAGGTGTTTATGCCAGAGCATTTCACTTCCCTGTATTAGCAGCATTTTTCCTGGAAAGCTTCTCAGTTCGCTTTAATGAAAGAGATATCCTTTCTGTTGCATCTGTCAAGGGAGGTGGCTCCCATGGCTAGTTGGAATATATTAGTATTAATACTACTTGTGCCCTTTGGAGGATGTTTGGAGACCAGGCTCTCCTATTTCTAGCAAACTGATCAGGAAGGCAGATGAAGTTTCAGTGCTGTAGGTCATAGTGGCACATTATTCAGACTTTGAAATAATCCATATGGTAGATGAGTGAATTGTTTGTGCATGTTGTCTTTTGCACACAGATTCATCCACACATGTTTAATATTTAAAATATTCCTAAACTACAATATTTGAAATCTGTAGACAAACATTTTTGTGCAGGATAACTTACTTTTCTTTGTGTTTACGTGTTATTGACATGGAATTGTTGATGTTACAGATAGGTAGCCGTGTTGGTCTGCCATAGTCAAAATAAAAAAATTCCTTCCAGTAGCACCTTAAAGACCAACTAAGTTAGTTCTTGGTATGAGCTTTCGTGTGCATGCACACTTCTTCAGATACCTGAGTATCTGAAGAAGTGTGCATGCACACGAAAGCTCATACCAAGAACTAACTTAGTTGGTCTTTAAGGTGCTACTGTATGGAATTGTTGATGTTACTGAGTCTGGTGTGGGATGCAATCCACCACCATACTGTACTGCAAAATCCCCAAACGAGGAGAATTATTTAAGAGCTTCTTCTGAAGTCTGTCAATTCTACTACGCTTTGCATCTTTCAGACTGTAGCCAACACCAGGTGAGAAACCCACAGGTTTGTATTACTTGTTTGTATCCTGAAGCACATCTGTTCTTCCTGTAGAAAGTGGCTGATTCTGCTTCTCAGCTCTGCATTAGCTAATTGATATCTGGCTTGGTGACCTTCCAGCAAGGTCACTGGAATAGCATCTCCAAATACAAAGCACAGGAGCACTACAGGATTCTGAGAAACAATATTATTTAAGTTCCCTCCTTTCCCTTGTGAGACAATTGCCCATCCTACAGGGTCTCCTTCTGATTCCAGTCTACTATTTCTGTGTTCTGTTAGAAATAAAACATTTGAGCGTTGGGAACAAGGAGGAAATTAGCACCCCTGCTGTGTGTGCGCTTGCGTGTGTGCACATGCACATGCATGTGCCTGCATGTGTAAGCAAGTGAGCAAGCCTGAGCTTGTACTAAGGTGCCAAACAAGGCCACCAGTACTGTAATTAATGTTCAAAGCTTCTAAAAGTGAAATTTATAAATAGGGATAATTTGACCTTTTAAAGGTGCATACACATCAGTTTCCCACTTTGCAGAGGACTTGTCCCTCTGCTGGTCCTGAAACACACCCCCAGTGCCTTTTGTTGCTTGTTCACACATTTCTGACACTGGCTAATTTAGGTATTCCATCCGACAGCTGAAGTAAGAGCACATAAACCTAAACTGTCAGTTTCCAAATGCCAACCCCATGTTATGAGCTACATTATGGATATGTCATCAGCACAGATTATTTGCATATCTTTTTAATGCCTCTTTAAGAAAAGGTATTCTTAGACTGAATGCTTCATTTCCCCAACACTTTGTACATGCCTGCAGTTAAACTCCAAGGGGGTGGCTTTGCAAGGAGAGTGCCTTCCTGCTCAGCATAGTGAACCATGGAACTGTGATACAGACTGCTCAAAGAATACTAAAAATGTTTCTGATTGAAACTAAATTAGGAGGGTGGGAGCATGGGTGTAGCCAAGGAGGGGTAGCTCCCCACCAAAAAAATACATAGCTGCTGCGGTTCTAAACCCCCCCCCCCACAAGTCTGGCCCCCTAACAAAAATCCTGGCTATGCCCATGGGTGGGAGAGCTCAAACAGCCAGAATCCAATGATCTTGAACAGGGTCCCAGCAGGGTCCCCCATTTCCTAGGACATGGATGTCAGTGCTGGCACAGACACATTCTAAATACACACCTTGCTTGCTGTGCTTGCACTGTTCTTTAAAACCAAAAAGCAAGGGTGTATGTGTGCTGCTTATTGGATCAACGTCTTAGCTTGCTAAGCCATACAGTTCACCTGCTGTGCCTTTTAACTTTTGTCTTGTCTGTGTACCATACTGATCTGAACATTAAAGATTTGGGCAGAAGCAGTAATCCATGTTTTGAGTTCTTCATCCTGTGAGAGCAAGCATATACCTACACTAGGGGCTGCTGCCCCTGCTTAGCACCAACCCCTTTGTCGTCCCCCCACTAAACCAACCCCCTTCACTGTCAACTCCATGGACTTGTAGCAATTAGAGCCAAGCAGTGTTGATGAAACCAGAAGTGACTGGCAGCAACTATGTAGTTCACAACTACTGTATCTATTTTAGGTACAATTACAGCAGTGAGCAATATTTTCACAGTACCTTTCCTTCATCTTAGGAACATAGGAAGCTCAATATTGTGCCCCGCTGGGACTGGCAGCAGCTGTGCAGGATTCCAGGGGGCAGCCTTTGTCAGCCCTCCCCAGAAACACCTGGGAATCGATCTGGGATGCTCTGCATGCAAAGCACTGTCAGAGATTTTCCGTCCTCCCCATGAGTCTGGGTGGACCACATGGGCCTGGTATGAACCTCCTTAATCTACTATGGGTACATTTCTGCAGAGACCAAAACAAAGCAGAACAAAACACCTTTCAGCCAGGACATAAAAAGATTGAAACAGGATTTCCTCTTGCAAAAAACTGTGTGTGTGTAAGTGTGAGAGAGATGCTGGGCCTTCAGGTGTGTTGTTGCACCTGGAGCTGTGCTTTGAGGATAATTCCAGTGAGCATGAAGGGCTTGCTGGTCTTCTGAGGCTGCTTCTCCTGGTCCCTCAGCAGTGAGCACAAAGTGGGTGAAATTGTTGCAAGTAGCATGGGCGGGAGGAGGAGGAACATATGCACTGCACTGGATGAAAGAAAAGCTAAAAATCTCTCAAGCCTGTGTTTGTTGGCAAGGAAAGGATAGGTATAAAAAGCAAATTCCCTGGATGCCAAGATCTGAGTTTGGAGTAAGTACTCTTTAGTGAGAACCTCAGGAAAACCTCAGATTTAATATTGCAAAAAAGCATCAAGGTAAAGTGTAGAAATATAGGCGATTAGACCTTTAAAATATGCTCTTGTGAGTTCCAAAAACTTCCATCTTCCCCTAGCATAGAAAGCTAAATATGGTTTTCTTACACAGGTCAGATTTATGTGCTTTTCCATACAGCAGAAAACAGGCAGTTCCTAAATTATTAGTTCAGGAATACAAGAAAGGTCGACAGGTAAAACAATAGGCTTGATTACCTTCCTCCCAAGGTGACAGAGTGACTTAACTAATGCCTGGCAGGATAGTTTATGGAATTAATCCCTTCATGCATTAATTAAACTTAAGCAAGATTATCCCATGTTTGTTAAGCAAAAAGAGGTGCTGAATTTTAAATTTATAGGAAGATGTTACGGGAAAGTTTGTTTATTGAGCAGGTTGAGTCACCGGGTGTTTTTTTCTCTGCCTGCCAGCAAACAATTAACTAGCAACTGCTCCTGGTTGGCCAGAGTTCCAAGGGCGGCAGATGGAGTGGAGTGAGAGACTGTGTGAGAGATTCATTTGGTCTGTGAGGGGGATTCACTCAGGAGGGTTCATTCTGACAGGTGGTAGAGCTGAGGAAAGCCGAGAACTCTCAGTATATGCTCCTAGGTTGTGAGTCACATAACACTATTAAAATAGACAAGACACAGTCCCACGCGGTGTTTTACAGGAAAAAGGGTCCTCAGAGGAAAGGGCAGATGTGATTCCAAGGCTAGGGAGGATTTGGGGGTCTGTAAGGAAACAGTCCAAGGGACACGGGTAGCGCTGTGGGTTAAACCACAGAGCCTAAGACTTGCTGATCAGACGGTCGGCGGTTCGAATTCCCGCGACGGGGTGAGCTCCCGTTGCTCGGTCCCTGCTCCTGCCAACCTAGCAGTGCGAAAGCACATCAAAGTGCAAGTAGATATATAGGTAGCGCTCTGGCGGGAAGGTAAACAGTGTTTCCGGGCGCTGCTCTGGTTCGCCAGAAGCGGCTTAGTCTTGCTGGCCACAAGACCCAGAAGCTGTACGCCGGCTCCCTTGGCCAATAAAGAGAGATGAGCGCCGCAACCCCAGAGTCAGTCACGACTGGACCTAATGGTCAGGGGTCCCTTTACCTTTACCTTTACCTTTAAGGAAACAGTCCAATTAAAATCCTACATTCCTGAAATGTGAGTGGAGAAGTCTGATCTATGAAAGATGTGTAAAAGGAAGTAACCTTAAGCCTGAACAGCATACAGCCTATAACCTGAGACAGAATACCTTTAATAACAAAGCAACACCACTCTTTGTTACATTTCTGTGGAAGAAGAAGAACCGAAACTCCTTTATCTGTTTATTATCTGTTATAATAACTTTTATTTGCAACCTGTTTTCCCAACAGAAAAACCCACTGTCGCTCGTGATTCATTCTCCATTGGGGATTTCACCTGAGGGAAAGGGAAACAGAGGTACCAGGGGGAGAGAGGGCTGTTGCGCCATTGCATAAGACATTGCACCTGGAGATTTCAATTGAGAACTGGCGCTGTCTCCTTTAAAATCCAAGGAACAAAGTAAAAACTGTAGCTATATACAGGTAACTGCTGGTGGGAGTAGGATTTGAAAAAGACATATTAATTGAAATAGACTTGCAGCCAAGTCTTCCATTATATATTATCCATATTTTGTATTGTTTATTCCTTCATACATATATCATTTGAACATAATAAATAGTACAAACAGGGTGGCCTCGTTTGTACACATTGTTGATTGCACTTTATCTTCGGGTCGGTTTGCATCACCTTGAGGCTAAGCTGCTGGTTGGATCCAGGGATTAGAAGTGTCTCGGCATTTAGCCCAGCACCCCCTCAAACTTAAAACAATATATTTAAATTGCATTTAATAATGTTTTAGAAGGTAGGTATTAAAATACAGTTCATTTTCTCTTAGAACAATGCATACCGTCATACTTTGACAGTTTTTAAAAAAGAATGTGCAAAAGCCCCTAAATGCTCTGCATAGACCTCTGTAACATGGAGGACAGCTGAGAGTACTCCTCCGATTGATCTCAGTCCTTGATCTGGGATATAAGGGCTCGGGTGGCGCTTAAGGTGTCCTAAACCCAAGATATTCAGGGCTCTATATATTGTTATGAAAGCTTTGAACTTAATCCTTTAGCATATGGGCAACCAGTGCAGATGTTTTAACAGAGGTGTCACATGTTATCGGCTCTCTGCCCTATCACCAGTCATGACATTCTACATTGGCATCTCTTGTGGGAGCAAATTCCAGAGTTTAATCATGTGTTATAGGATTAAGTACTTTATTTATTTATTTTTAAAATATTTATTGATTGATTTTCACATTTTTATAAATTTAATCTCTTTCCAATTCATATATAAAGTTACAAGGTTCTATGAACTTTCTGACTTCCTCCCCTCCCTCCCCTGGGTTCTTATATTATAAGATAATTTTTTGCATCTTATACTTTTCCCAATATTACATATCTCTCATTTATCATAGTCAATTTCACATTACAAATGTCATTACAACGCTACCAATGATTTTAACTGTTTACAATGGTTTATTTAAATAAGCTACAAATTTACTCCAGTCTCTAACAAATACTTGATCTTCTTGGTTTCTGATCTTCCCCATCAGTTTTGCCATTTCTGCATATCCCATCTGCCATTCTTCCTTTATTGGCAATGTTTATTCCTTCCATTTTTGGGCTAGTAACATTCTTGCTGCCGCCGTTGCATACATAAAAAGTCTTTTGCCTTCTCTTGGTATTTCTGCGCATATTAAACCTAAAAAGAAAGGCTTCTGGTTTTTAAACAAATGTATTTTTAAACATTTTCTTTAATTTATTATAAATCATTTCCCAGAAGTCTTTCACCTTACAACATGACCACCACATATGATAAAAAGTAACACCCCCCCCTCTGCATTTCCAACACCATAGATCAGCATGGTATAGATCAGAGCTTTCCAAACTGTGTGTCATGACACGTTAATGGTCAGCTGCAGTGCGTAGGTGTGTTATGTGAATGCTCCCCATGCTAGTAAAACAATTACTGTGTCACAAAATGATGCAAAACTGAATTTGTTAAGAAATGATGTCAAAAAAAGTCACCAACATGAAAACTTTGGAAAGTTCTGGTGTATATAGAACAAGATCAGAGTTAAATGCTTTAATGTTGTGGGGTGGGGGTAGTAAATAATAATAATAATAATAATAATAATAATAATAATAATAATAATAATAATAATAATAATTTATTTATTTATACCCCGCCCATCTGGCTGGGTTTCCCCAGCCACTCTGGGCGGCTTCCAACAAAACAGTAAAATACAATAACCTATTAAACATTAAAAGCTTCCCTAAACAGGGCTGCCTTCAGATGTCTTCTAAAGGTTTGGTAGTTATTTTTCTCTTTGACATCTGATGGGAGGGCGTTCCACAGGGTGGGTGCCACCACCGAGAAGGCCCTCTGCCTGGTTCATAACAACCTGGCAATTGCACTTTGCATCTGTTGTTCCCATTCTCCTTCGAAATAAGTCTACACCGAATTCACCAGGGCAATCATCATAGGTGCTGGGTCCTCATTTCATAGGAAAGGCCACAACTGGTGAACCAGTCCTGTGTTTTACTTCACTTCTACTGCTTGTCCCTCTAAGGTAAGGGTCTGGCCAAGTAGTAGCACCAAACAGTGCATCTCCTGCTTAAGAGAACTACAATCCCATTCAAGGATGAATAAAACATTCTCCTCCTCCATCCTTCCCCAGGGTTTCCATTTTATCTGAATCAAGTTCCCTTTTGTTCACCCTATTCCTGAGCAACTGAGACACCAGCTTCAATTCTCTCTAGGATCAGAAGATGGAAAGAAGAGATGAGGTTGGGTGTACTCACCCAAGCAGAGGCAAGGATACCCTGGACAACTTCATACAGGGCTCAGATGTTGCTTCCACAGCCTCAGTCTAATACCACAAAGAGGTAAGCTTTAGCTCTATTGCCATTCTTAGCTCTGCTTTTGCTAAGAGAAGCCTGCTGTTGACTTCAGTGAAGTGGGGGAGGCTGTGTTTGCTTTAGGGCTGGAGTCCTCTGAATCAGAGGAGGAAAATGCAACATTCTTGGGCCAGAGCGATCCTAGCACCTTGGTTTCCTTCTTGCAAAAGTGCTTTCAGTTAGTTAGGTGCCTCTGGAACTCCCCCTAAGAGCAATTTCCTTTCAACTCTTCAATTCTATGTCTCCAGCATCCTGTTCTCCACAGTGGCCAGCTAGATGTGTCTCAGTATAGCCCTCTATTGATGCTTTAAGCTGCCCCCACTCCAGCATGACATGGTGCCTCTGATTCGGGAGGGAGCATATAGTTGTTATGACTAGTAGCTATAGATCTCTTTAAAAGTGTATTGGACAAATTCATGAAGAATACTGCTATCCATTGCCACATCTTGTGGGAGAGAATTCCGTATTTAAACTGTGGAGGATTTCCTTCTGCCTGTCCTGAATCTTCCAACATTCAGATTCATAGGATCACCCCCATTATGCTCTAAGAGGGATAAAAATGTTTTTCCATCCACTTTCTCCATGATTGTGTGCACCTCTGCAATGTCCCCTCCTTTCATTTACCTCAGGGAAATGTTCTTTCGAACATTAGTTGCCCTTTCCTGAACCTTTTCCAGTGCTACAATATCATTTTAGTGGTGAGGCTCAATTATTTCATTAAGACTGGCACAGTATTTGGAATGGGTGATGCCATTTTTACACGCCTTTTTGTAGAGGAGGAGCTTCATTAGCAAGCAAAATTCCTGCAGACTGAGAATTGTAGCTCATATAGTCTGATTACCTTCCTGGCTTTTCTTTGTTGCATCTGTCTCATTCTTGGGGTCAATGGAACCCCGTGCATGTGTTTTAACCTCTGCACAATTTTTCTAAAGAGATATTGCAAGGCTTCAGAAAGTGGAACACTCTGTTTGCGCACAGTGGACTGTCCTGTGATCTTTATGCTGTCTCTATGCAAATCTATTACACTGAAAGGCAATTTGGCTTGACCGGCTACAAATCCCCTGGGTTCTGTCTTGATGTCACCCAAAGAGGGGTGACTGGGGGAGATGTCTAATTCGTGATATCCCTGGTGCTGCTCTCTGGCTAGACTTGGCAGCCCAAGCAATTTGCTTTTAATTGATGAAAGGGTCTTGTTATGCTGCTGCCGCTGAGAAAATGCCTGGGGTGTGTGGTGACAACCCATGGGTGAGAAGGATCATGCTGGCAGAAAGCAAAATGTGTGACACCGCCTTGAACCACAATGATAATTACTTGATCTGATCCTGTTTATTCTGCTAGATTGCAAAGTAAGTAATAGAATGAACAGGCATCTAAGCCTGAATCTGTAACTTGCTTATAAATATGTATAGTAATTAGAACTCGAGTTCTTGAGAGTCACCTTGAGGACTTAGAATAAGCATGCAGGTGCTTTTCTTGGAAATGTAAATGTTACTGCAGCATCTCACCTGTGCCCCCAAGTGGTGGTTCGCTATTACTGCCTGTTGGCATAGCCTCTGCCTGGCCGCTGAGCCACTGCATTAATCAGGAAGCAGATGCTGCTACTGTTTCTGGAAGAGAATGTCGCTGCTCCTAAAGAAAAATGAATCCTTTTTGGAAAATGAGAAATGAGCCTTCAGAGGTTTTTCTGCTGGGGCAAGTGGCCCAGCACAGAGACTTTGAAGACATAATATTCTGGCTTGAGTTATTTATTTATCATTAAAAATTGCTTGTGGAAGAAATAAGAGAGAGGGATGCAAGGCAGAGAAGAGTCTGGTGGTGGCTGTGTACACAATCACTAGCTTAAAACGCAGCTAGGTCATTCTTTTTCTCAACTGAAGCTGCTGGGTTGCCAGAGTTGGGGTGCTCATAAAAACCCAGTACTTCCTTAGGATCTCCAGAAAAAGGGATCCTCACCCTGATCTACACAAATGGACTGAGGAGGATGTGTTCTCAAGCACAGGCAACTGGGAAGCTGCTCTGTGTTTATTTGCCGGAAGCCAGTGTGAAAACGTGACTGTACTTGCACTGAAATAGGTCTTTCCAGTCCTTGACCCAGACTGAGCGTGAAATATTTAACACTTGAGTGTGAAACTCGCTGTCTACTTTGAGCTGCTGGCTCCCACTGCCTGTTTCTTTGCTTCTGGGCTCATAAAACATTCTGGTGATTCATTCCCTCCATGTCACATCTGACAAGGTAACTGTGATTCTCCATCACTGTTGGTATCAGTGTTCATTTCTTAAAAGAACGTACAAGCAAGCCAGATAGTCATCTTTAATTCTGCTTAGTTCTAGTGTCTACCTCACCTCCTGGAAGGAGCTATTACTTCACAGTTACTACTGTAGCTTATTACTGCAGGGTAAAAAAAGGACCTCTTGTCCTTGCTTAGCACAGGTTGCTTCAGCTGCAAGTCTGCCCTACAAGTTCTTCTAATGTACCATGTGGTTTGATTATCAGTAATATTCTTGAAACTTGCTAAGCTTGGGCCAGGTAAATGCTTCTGGTTTTTATTTTTAAAATTCCATTTGCACTATATCTAGGTTAGAATGACACAAGTGGGGCTAGAAAGATAATGTTTCAGCCTGGCATGCTCCTGTTCAATATTTCAGCCATTCAGCAGTGCTCTCTTCTGCATATTCTACGTATTACATTTCTCATAGGTTTTCCAACTTTCCAACAGTCATCCAGTATCACATGGTCACTAGGCGTTGTTCCTGAAAACGTCATGTGGAGGATGGTCAGATGTTGAGAAGGAATGGGAGGAGATTGGAGTTGGACGACCCCAGGAAGAGTCCTCGTGGGTTGGGGGTTAGTTTCGCTTGAATGTGGGGCCCCAAGGAGTTCTAACTCACAGTAGGGACTCAACGGGCTGGGAGACATAGATCTAGATCTTGGGCCTGGCAGGCTTTCAGAAGACTGCTATTTCCCCATGACACTGGATACCCCAGGCCCAACACCACTGACCATAGTGCCGCCTATGTGTTGTCCCTCCTTAGTGAAGAGTCATACCCTTCTGAAAGGCATTGAGAGACAACTCAGATCTAACTGGTTGACCCCTCTCCAAGGACACATCAGCACTGGAATTAAAAAACAACATACAGAGACAGCCATGACGGGTGTAAACGCCCTGCTCTTCAAAAGATGAGTGCAGGGGGGCCTCAAGTCATGGATAAATGACTTAGCTACAGGTAACAGGTGCCATGTAGCACCATGTATAACCAATGCTTTCAAAAATTCAAGTCTTAGTAATTGTTGTACGAAAAAATTGGGGTTGGCTTTTAGAGCCCATTAAGGGATTCAGTCCCCTGTCCATTATTGGCAGAGAAGAATGCATGGAGCCAAAGCAAGGCAGATCTTTATTTTCCTGTTGCAACACAGTTTCTCCACCCATTGCTAGGATGTGAGGAGACACCAAATCTTAATTTGCGGGCCCAGGATTGAAGGATTTGTAAGTGAAAGGAGCCATTGGGAGAGGTTTCTCTAAGGTATTTCTGCAAATGGTGGGGCTCATTAAGAGTCAAAATAGCTTCAATACCTGTGTGTACTTACCTGGGGCACAATGGACCTTTATTTTATTTATGACACCTTAGAATTCTTATTACAGTAATGATTCAAGTTCTGGGGAGATCCAGGACATTTGGGTCATCCCAGTTTAACCCCCTCCCAAAGGTTTTGTTGTGCAACATCAGGATGCCCCTCTGCCTGCCAATGTCTCCCTCTTGTGCATAGTTGGTGCTGTTTTATCTACATAAGTACTTATGTTGCGGAAAAGGAGAACCCAGTCCCTGCTTCCAGTGACATTTAAAGCTATAAAAAATTACTGGACAAGCACAGAAGGCATTTGCCTCAGAATTCAGCCATCTGTTGCTCACGTACAGAGCTGGCAGCAGGGAGAATGGTTTCCAGCTCAGGCTGGCCATTGCCAAAAACTCCAGGCTACCCAAAGGCTAATTTGTAGGGATCATTTGCAGAACTGGCTGGCTGTCCCTCTACACCTGGGCAGAACAAAACTACAGACCTGGGCTTTCATTGATGTCAGTCAATAGATGTTCCAGCTATGAACTGTGCCAGATGTTTAGAATGGGCGATTTGGATATTGTAGGTGCTTACGCCCTCCCAGAATTTTTGGTGTGTGTGCGTGTGCACATGTATGTGTGCATTTCCTCCTGAAGGGATTGGGGCCGAAAGAATTCAGGCATATAACATGAAAACATTTAGCACCCATACATAGCAGAGTGATTTCCCCCCCTCCACTGTCCCCAAAACACTCCACTAACTCTTTGCTCTTCCCACAGGGTTGGGTGTCCGGACAGGTTGAGGGATGGCTCAGTTGCTCTCTTAGGTTGAATCTACACACATAGTACACACACATTTCATGATGTGAAGATGCTTTTTTTTAAAAAAAATGTTTTCAAAAATATATTGAATTTGCCATAGCTCACCATCGTTTGTATATTTGTATGTGCACAAAATGTTTTATTTTTCATCTGTATAGCGGTCCTTAATCTCAGGGTTGTGGGTTTGGGCCTCACACTGGGTGAGAGAGTCGTGCATTGCAAACGGTTGGACTAGATGACCCTCATCGTCCCTTCCAACACTATCACAGATCTGAGATTCTATTTCCTTCTGCACAGGTTCCTTGAGCAGGAAACAGTAGAAGGGTGTTAAGAAAATCTTGAGTTAATCTTACAAACGATCTGTATTCCTTTTTAGTTGGGAGGAACATGATACGGCATGTGGAGAAAGAGAGAGAAATGATTTTCCTCCTCTGGAATCCAGTGAGGTCGTCCAATGAAGCTGAATATTGGAAGGTTAAGGAAAAATAAAGATGGGGGAGAAATTTGAATTGGTTTGCCTTTAAAGGTAAACTTATCTTATCTGCACTCCAAATCAATACATGAACTGCAACACAGCAGTTCTTTGAAATTTTCACTTTTCTGAATACCGCTCTCTAGTCACATGGTTGTACAAAAATACTAATAGTGAAATTGTAAAAAGGTCTAGATTGGGGAAACTTTCATAGAAAACGTGTATTTTATAAGAAATTTGCTGCAAAATGCTGGTAAGTTTTGATGAGCATTTAAAAGTAATAATAATCACAAATTTATGGATGTGTAAAGAGCTTGCCTTATTATGGTTCTGGAGCCCAGTATAGGTTGTCTAATGGAGGGAAATCAGTGGTATGTGATGTGTGCATGTAATGCTGCTCACTGTAGAGTGAGCTACTTTGCTCAGGAGCTAGACAATCTGAGGAGGCCAACACTTGATTTGTGGGTTGGGTACCCCCCCCCCACCTTTTGTCTATAAGAGGTGGAAGAAAGGAGGTCATCATGTTGGGAGCTTAATTACTTCATCCCAGTGATGTTTCCTAGCCAGGGGTGAGAAACCTCAGGCACAAGGGATCTGTTATCCAGGGATCTCTATTTGGCCCTAGGGATTCTCCCTGGCACCACACCCATCTCCGGTTCTCCTCTATGTCCTCCTTGTTTGTTTATGGCTGGCTAGAATGTGCTCTCGAGCCGTGCTGCTTGCTTGCCTGAGTGGAGAGATATATATGTGTGGTGCGCAGAAGCCTCTGATGTGTGACTGAAATGGATAATACGGGAGAAAGGCAAGCCACACCCTCTGCTTCAATCAAATATTGCTTCTAGGCTGGCCTTGCCCATCGCTGGCATGTGGCCCTCAGAATGTTGAGCACTGCACATTAATAATAATATATATATATATATATATATATATATATATATATATATATATGCTTTCGTAGATTTTCACGGGTACAGGAATGCAGGTTTTGGTGTTTTCGGGTATCTTCCCGTGTAAGAGTTGGGGTGTCTAGGCGACCTCGTCGAAACGTCGCCTAGACACCCCAACTCTTACACGGGAAGATACCCGAAAACACCAAAACCTGCATATATATATATATATATATATATATATATAATACCCCGCCCTCCCCAGCCAAAGCCGGGCTCAGAGCGGCTTACAAGCAATAATAAAAACAAATTGAATGATTACAACTTAAAAACAAAATTAAAATACAACATTAAAATATTGAAACATTAAAATATTAAAATGTAGCCTCCTCGCAGGAGGAGAAGGAAAAGAAAAAAGAAAGAGAGGGAGGGAATCAAATTGGCTCCAAGCCAAAGGCGAGGCGGAACAACTCTGTCTTACAGGCCCTGCGGAAAGAAATCAGATCCTGCCGGGCCCTGGTCTCATGAGGCAGGGAGTTCCATCAGTCCG
The DNA here is from genome assembly GCF_964188305.1 of Podarcis bocagei. Taxonomy (NCBI): domain Eukaryota; kingdom Metazoa; phylum Chordata; class Lepidosauria; order Squamata; family Lacertidae; genus Podarcis; species Podarcis bocagei. The sequence continues at coordinate 1,645,138 of NC_138140.1, read as the reverse complement.
GAGACAGTGTTGAGAAGGCCCTGGCTCTGGTTGAAGCTAATCTGACTTCCTTAGGGCCCGGGACCTCTAGGGTGTTGCTACTTATGGACCTTGAGGCTCTCCGTGGGGCAGATCAGGAGAGGCAGTCCCGTAGGTACGAGGGTCCTAGGCTGTGAAGGGCTTTAAAGGTCAAAAGCAGCACCTTAAATCTGACCCTGTACTCCGCCAGTGCAGCTTGAAAATTATTTACATTATTTGTGTAAATAATGTGGCCCCGGGCTCAAAATCACTCCTCACTGCTGTTCTAGGCTATGCTGCTTTTGTTTGTGATAAGGAGCCATTTGCCATAGTGAACTCTGATAGCGCCTCTTGCTTGTATTGGTGGATGATAGAAAGCTGTGCATGAGGCTTTAGATGTAGACCTCATCCCTCTGCGTTGGTCTGAAGTGTTATAAAGCCAGTTTCTCCACCATGAGCATCCAATGATATTTTGTAAGCAGCCTTCTCGCAAGAGACCCTACATTGATCAACTGCAGCTATCCAATTTAACGTATTTTCCTGATAAACATCTTTGAGTGCCAAGATTTAGGATTTCATTCATCACGGTTTAATTTGGGTTCCAGTGTTGGTAATAGAATGCCATGCAGGAATTTGGAAAGAAGTAATACTGGAAAAGAAAGATCAACAGAAGCTGTTCTGATTTCAGTGTTAAGAGCAAGGAAAAGGCAAGGCGAAACTGTCAGGAGAAGCTGTCAGAGTTGTTGAGAGCTTATCTCTTGTGTCTCCGCTGGCAATTGCCTGATCTCTTCCCTCCCCCGCCTCTGGTACCTTGCTGCAGTGTTTAATAGAATTAGGACAAGACCAGAATAGAATTTTGCTCTCTGGACATGTCAGCTGTGATCAATGGCTTATAGAACAGAGAAGTTTATAACCTTTTAATGCTGAGATGAGGGTCACTTTGAGCTCATGCGAACTGGTTCCACCCCCCCAAAAAAAACAGTACTTAGTACTATTATGTTTTGTTATGTGTACTCCCTCTTCCCCTTATTTTGTGTTTTTATGCTGTGTTCCTGCTTCCCTGCACTGACAGCCAAAGAGCAAGTGGATAATTTTATCCTTTAAGAATCTTGTCTCCTGGCCATTCTGCTGAGGACAGCAGGGAGTCACTTATATCACAGGAACACAGGAAATGGCCTTATGCTCACTATTGTTGACTGACTGGCTGGCATTATTTCCTTAGTCGGCTGTTATGTACTGAGTTGAATAGGATCCAAAATGCAGCAGTCTGATTGGTCCTAGAACAATAGGATTCAGAATGCAACAGTTTGATTGGTCCTAGAACAATAGGATCCAGAATGTAGCAGTCTGATTGGTCCTAGAACAATAGGGTCCAGAATGCAGCAGTCTGATTGGTCCACAGGAGCCACCCAATCCAGCTCCAGGTGGAAGTGAATCCACAACCTAATTGGCCTACAGGAGAATCCCGGAATTAGCCAATCACGTGGGGCCCATTGTGTAAATAATGTAGATAAAGCAGACATTCTGGGGGAACTTCCATTCCTCCTCACCACTATGAGCTGAATAAAGAGCATGAAATCCACTTTCGACTCCGAGTATATTTCATCGGCTGTATACCAAGAAGAGTAAAATGTGTGTTTAATTAAATACCTGCTTGATACATGGTATGGTCACTTCTGCCATGGTCATTTCTGATCATATCATGCAAGATAATCGGGCATGTTGGCTGTTCACTTTCTTCCTAGTGGGAGTATAGTGCTGTAAGTTCGGTGGAGGGTAAGACCCCCCCCCCCAAGAAATGAATGAATGTCAGGATCTGTCCATGGGCTTAGCCAGGATTTATTTTAGGGGGCAGGCTTTGTTATTTTTGGTCAGTTTTCCCCCATCATTTAAGAGGGGCAGTTCCCCCCACCCCCCTCTATGCACATGGATCTAGTTAATATTTGGAGTATTGTAGGGAAGTTCCTAGGCTCTGAAAGAATGAGCTAGGGCTCACCTGGAATAGAGGCATTAAAATGACAAAAGGTGTTGATGGTCCCAGACTTTTTCAGCAGGGGCCGGTCCACTGTCCCTCAGACCTTGTGGGGGGCTGGACTATATTTGGGGGGAAAATATGAACGAATTCCTATGTCCCACAAATAACCCAGAGATACATTTTAAATAAAAGCACACATTCTACTCATGTAAAAACATGCTGATTCCCGGACCGTTTGCGGGCCGGATTTAGAAGGCGATTGGGCCAGATCCGGCCCCCTGGCCTTAGTTTGCCTACCCATGGTCCCAAAGGTGTTGATATCAAAGAGGGGTTGTCGAGGTGGTGGGGAGGGAGTAGGCTGTGTCCATGGGGGAAATATGCCTCTAGGCTTGGGATAGCAGATGGATAGGGGGGCATTTCTTAAAGCAGGGGTTTGCTAGGAACAAGAAAGAAGAAAAGAGAACAACAATTGAAATTAAAAAGCATGGAAGACCAGTCAAAGATTGGTTGCAGTATCATCAAGTAAATGACATGTTTAAAGCAGATAAGAAAAAAGGATTTAGTACAGAATTTTCAAGGTTTGAAAAGGAATTATTGGAAAATAATGAGAAGTTATTATCTAGAATGTGTAAATTGTTGCTAGAATGGCATAAAATGATGAAGAAGAAGTCAAATAAGTAATGATGAAGAAGAAGAGAAGAGTTTGGATTTGATATCCCGCCTTTCACTCCCTTTAAGGAGTCTCAAAGCGGCTAACATTCTCCTTTCCCTTCCTCCCCCACAACAAACACTCTGTGAGGTGAGTGGGGCTGAGAGACTTCAGAGAAGTGTGACTGGCCCAAGGTCACCCAGCAGCTGCATGTGGAGGAGTGGAGACTCGAACCCGGTTCCCCAGATTACGAGACTGCCGCTCTTAACCACTACACCACACTGGCTCATTGTAATGATACAATGGGCATGATATCGGGCATAATATTCAATTTCTGTTTTGGAAAAAATTATGGAAGACTTAAACTTTACAGCGTGCTGTACGTGGAAGGAAAACTATATGAAAATGATGTATAGATGGTATTTAACACCAGTAAAATTAGCAAAGATGTACAGAACTGCTTTTTTTTTTAATCATATTTATTAGAGTTTCCAAAAAAAATACAGAAAGAAAAAAAGAAAAAGAAAATACAATACACTTAGAACCTTACTTTCATTGCCAACTTTCTGGGACTCCCCCCTCCCCCTCCCAACTGTATTCCCCTTTCATTAATTTGGTTCTACAAGCTCTCACTCCCAATTTAAAAACTTAATTTGTTTAACCCAATATTCAATTTTAATTTAAACAATCCCTCATTATTAACAATAAGAAAAAAAGAAAAAAGATTTTTCCCCAAGGTCCACCCCATTTTCCTTCCACGAATTCCCTTTTTTAATAAACACATCCAATCAAAATAAAATGATATACAAAAAGTTATATGAAGATATGCAAGATATAAAATATAAAAAGATTCAAAAGATAGTTACACAGCCTTTGGATTCCAGATCTCCCCCCCGCTTCCCCGGTTTGAATTCCCCATATCCCTCAGTCTATCTATTATCAGCCTGGAAATCTCAAGTCCATAGCCCAATTTTTCCCCAGTTCCACCTTGCCGGTTTTTTTTTTAAAAATTTATTTATTTTAGATATTTAACTTCAAACATCCAGTCTAAAAGAGGCCCCAAAGGGCTTTTAATTTCCTTGGTCTTTGACGCTCCCCCCATTGTTCTTTCCATGTCGTAATCAGTCCTTCGTTCTTTTTTCTCACTTTCTTGTCCTGTTCCGCTGTCAAAACGTTCTAATTCAGAAATTTGTTGCCTCTACAGAGGTTATTGTTGTTCAGGAACAAAAACTTACGTCCAGTCCCTTCCTTTCTTCAATAGAGAATTCTATTGTCTCCTTTAATATAAACACCCCTGTAGACGAAATACTGTTTCAGTTTTGCAGCCTTCCCAGGAGATAACAAGTCCTGTGTCCAGGAGTATTTTTCCACTTACGACCATTCTTGTAATATCCCGAAACCCCTCTAGGGGGATTGTAGTAACTTTGTTTCCTCTGATCCAAAAGTCAAATTGTTGTTCCTTATTTTCAACAGTTTATATCCAAATTGTAACAAATTATAACAAAATTAACCAGCAAAGTCCTCATGACAAAGTCCTCTTTATATTCTCCAACTTTGACAGCTACTTTGACAGCTGTCAAAGTCTCCGTCTCTCTCTCCACCAGGCTCTTCCCGTATCGCCCCGGTTCCCAGGGGGGTTACATTTTCCTTCTCACCCTCCGCTCTTCTCCTCCAGCACAGTTCTTGTAGTTTCCCATCGTGGAATTTATAATTTTTATCCAAAATACGATTCTCTCTCGACCTTGGTTGCCCAGTCCTTGTTTTAGAATGTATACAATAGGGGGGGACTGACTTCCTTTTTGGATCACCCCCGCTCGTACCGAATCCGAAAAAATTTTCTTTTTTTCTCCTTTTAAACCCGGTTTCCGAATTACTCACGGGTTGTTGTTGATAGTCTGAATTTCCAATAGAAGAAGCCAGCGCTCTCCATCGAATGGCATGCGGCTTCGCTCGGCAGGGAAAGCAGAGGACTCACAGCACCACGCCACTCCCCGGCACCCGATCCGCAGCCTTTAAAAAGGCTACTTCACGAGTCGGGAGGGCGCTAACGGTGCCAGCCGAGTCACCCATGTCCACGGACTCCTTGTCCGTGGTTTTTAAGGGTCCCCGCGTCGCCGGCGCGGTAGGACACAGCCCCTGCCGAGCAGACTCCCTCCGGAACTCGGAGGGAGTCCACCATTCGGCGATGGCGCCAACCCGGAAGTGAACTGCTTCTAATGTTTGTTGGAAATGTAAAGAGAAAGAAGACATGTTCTGCCATATGTGGTGGACGTGCAAAATAACTAAAGCATTCTGGGAAATGATATATAACGAATTGAAGAAAATGTTTAAAATAACATTTGTGGAAAAACCAGAGGCTTTTTTATTAGGCATTTTAGGTACAGAGATTCCAAGAGAGCAGAAAAGACCTTTTTATGTATGTGACGACAGCAGCGAGAATAACGTGTTGATTTAAAGCAGAGTCCCGTGCCCAGCGGAAGGATGAGGAGTACGTGCTGCATACTCTATATTGCTTTTATTTACAGTTCAAAGCTGATATATTACAGAAAGACATCTTGCCTCTGCCGGAGCAGAAAAATGCATCCTCTCTCCTCAACAGCTCGGAGAGAATCACACAGTGAAAAACAGGAAACCAGTGTACGTCACATCCAGCCTCCCTTTCCCGTGAGAAACTCCAACAGTACAGACTGTGGAATGTAAACACCTGTCTCGTGACAAGCCCTTTCGCTGCACAGTGAAGGAAAGCAGAAACCAACATCCTCCCCCTTTCTGTGAACATCACTGGGCAGCGTGTTCGTACAATATCAGTACAAACCCAACTTCTGCACATAGGTACAGTGTTGATCCCTTGATACAATCTTGGACAATACATCAGCAGGAATTTCATTACCTGGCATATAGGACACCGTTACGAGTCCCTTCTGAATACATTCCTTAGCATGCTGCAACTTTAATTGCAAGTGCTTCGTGCTTTGCTTACAACCTTCAGACTTCAGCAAAGCTAAACATGCTTTGTTGTCCTGGTAAACCTGGATTGGACATTTGACAGGAATTTTCATATCTTTGCACAATTGTACTAACCATTCACAATCCTTAAGTGAATAAGACAGTGCATTCAGTTCAGCTTCACAAGTACTTAAGCTAACTGTTGTTTGCTTCTTGCATGACCAATCAAACAGACCTTGATTGTACATGTAGCAAACTCCAGACGTACTTTTCCTGTCTGTAGTGTCACTTCCAAAACTTGCATCTGCAAATATCTCAAGACCACCAGACTTCTGAATGTTAAGCCTCAGTCTGTAATGCATAGTGCCTTTCAAATACCGCGCTATGCGTTTCAGAGCTTTCCAATCCTTGACACTAGGATTGTTGACTTGTCTGCTTAGCAAATTACAGCTAACAGCAATGTCTGGTCTTGAACATCTGGCAATGAAGTTTAGCTTGCCTAGCACACTTCTGTACAGTGTAGTGTCAGAAAATGCTTCTTCAGTGTCATCTACCTGATAACCTGTTGTCATCGGTGTGTCTACAGGGTTAGCATCCATCAGGTTTAGTTTGCTTAACACATCAGCAATTTTCCGTGATTGGTGTACTAGAATGTTACCATCTTGATCTTTCTCTATTTCCAGAGATAGGTAGTTGCTTACCTCACCAAGATCTTTCATGTCAAAGTGCTCTTTCAGTTGAGCTAGGGCATTATTGTACATTGCGACATCTTTCCAAAAGAATAATAAATCATCAACATAAAACAAACAGTATAGTTTCTTTTGCCCCTCCTCTTTGACAAATACACATGGATCAGCTTTCCCTTGCTGAAAACCTAGAGAAAACAATACTTCAGTGAGTTTTGTGTGCCAACACCGTGCACTTTGTTTGAGACCATAAAGGGATTTCTTCAGAGCACAAACAAATCCCTGTTTTACCTGTACGCCATCAGGTGGAAGCATATAAAGTGATTCATCTAAAGATCCGTACAGAAAAGCTGTATTAATATCATGGTGACTAATGTGTAGATTTTCTTCTGCAGCTAGCTTGAGCATAAGCCTAATGCTCTCATATCTCACTGTGGGTGAGTAGGTCTCGTGATAGTCTTCACCTGGTACCTGTGCAAAACCTCTGGCTACCAGTCTGGCTTTGTGTCTGACTATCTTGCCATTTTGATCTGTCTTCGCTTTGAAGACCCATTTGCTTCCAAGCAGTTTCATTCCTGGAACTATTGGAACTAGTTCCCAAGTTTTGTTCCTTTCTAAGGAATCAAGCTCAGCCTTCATGGCATCTAACCATGGCTCAGCTTCCTTTGAATCCAAACCCTGGATTTCTTGGAAACTTGAAGGTTCAAATACCTTCTTGGAGCTTTTAACAGCTGTTACTGCTATCGTAGCAAACTCATCAGCAAATCTCTTTGGAGGTTTGCCTTTTGTGGCTCTCTGTGACCTACGAATTAGCCTTAAGTCTTCAACACTCTCCTCTTCCTTCTTAGGAGAAAAACGACCTATTGTGAACAATGGTTCCTCCAATTCTTGATCAGAGCTTTCAGAGGGTCGCATAGAGGCTTTCGCACTCTTGAAATCCTCTGAATCACCCGATTCAGTTTCAGATTCAGACTCAGAACCTTCATCAGTGGGTTGTTGTGGTTGCTTTTGACTATCCTCAGTCTCATCACTGTCATCAGGATAACATTGGAAAATTCCCACATTCTCCCCCCACTTTGCATTGTACTCAACACTTCTCGTGAGCTTTATTGTCTTAGAGTCAGTCATCATTATTCTGTAAGAACCTTTCTGATAACCTAGAAAGATACCATGCAATCCACGCTTGTCTAACTTGGAGTTTTGTGGTGAGTGAACCCACATGTCCGAACCAAAAATTTTCATGTGTTTGATGTATGGCTTCTTGCCAAACATCTTCTCATAGGGGGTACAACCAATCGCTGAAGATAACCTGCGATTGTAACTGTAAACAAAACACGAGAGAGATTCGGCCCAATAACTCTCTGGAAGATTGGCATCATGCAGCAAGGTTTTTAACCCTTGAAGCAATGTCTGATTTGCCCGTTCCGCAAGACCATTCTGCCATGGCGAGCGAGGACTAGACAAATCGTGTTGAATTCCTTTCTCAGTCAGAAAAGCTTCAAACTGCTGAGAAGTGAATTCTCCCCCGCGATCACTGAAAAGAGTCTTTATCTTCTTACCATGCACGTTTTCCAACCAAGCACAGAATTCCTTGAACCTAGGAAAAGCCTCTGATTTCTGCTTGAGATTGTACACAAAAATATACCTAGAAAATGCATCAATGAGAACCATGAAGTACCTATTTCCACCCAAAGAGGGCGCTAGTGGTCCAACCAAATCTGTATGTACAACCTGGTATGGTTCTGTAGCTTGCCTACTAGACACCTTACCTTTCGCAGCCATTTTCACCTTGTTTGCTGCGCATGCCTTGCACTTCATGTGGTACCTGCAGGGTTTAATAGTCATACCTTCAACCAAGGCAGGCATTTTAGATACTGCCTCAAAATGCAAATGACCAAATTTTCTATGAAAATCATGAATACATTCTGCATGCAAACTTTTGTTAGAACCTGCAATGCAACAAGTGTCATCCTTTTCAACATCATCATAATACAAAACAAACAAACGATCAACATATTCAGCATGCAATACATAATCATTTTTCTTTGTGATGATGCACTTCTTGTTCTTGAAGGACACGTCAATGTTCCGCTCATTCAGCTGTCCAACGCTGAGCAGATTATGTTTGGCGTCTGGCACGTAAAGCACATTCTGTATCGATAAGTCCAAACTGTGAAGAACAACAGTTCCGTAGCCTTTACTTGGAATAGTGTGGTCATCCGCCTGGTGAATTGCACCTTCCTGCGGTGTAAAAGACACAAACAGTCTCTTATCGTTGCACATATGGTGAGTTGCCGCTGAATCAACAACGAAGAAAGATCTAGACGTCTTCTGGACCTCTGCAACCTTTGGAGTGAAGCGTGAAACCATAGCCTTGTGCTGCGTTGTCCTAGACACCGGACCTTTGCCTTTGCCTCGGCCTTTTCCACGCGATGAGCTTTCGCTGCGCTGCTCTGTCTTGGCCCTGGGATATCTGCATTCCCTCTTCATATGGCCTAGACGTCCACACGAGTAGCATTTCACTGCCTTCAAAGCTTTGGCGCCATCTGGTGGTTCCACTGCACTAAGGGACGACGTCTGTGAAGACTCCCCCTTGCCCATGCAGCTAGCACCCCGGCGATCCGCTTCATTTAATGTCACGGCAGTTACATAGTCCACTGTCAGCTGAGCGGTTGGTTGCACAGCAATCTGGGTTGCAACAGACTCCCAACCTGAACCCAAAGATTGTAGTATCATGAAAGAATACACAGCCTCTGGAAAGTTGAGTCCTCTCTGTTGCAGCTCATGTCTCAGATTTTGCATCTCCATCAGATGTAAACGCACATCTCCACCTTCAGCAAGAGCCATATTATGCAGCTTGTTAAAGTAAAACATGGTAGATCCAGCTTCTGTCCTTAAGTGAACCTCTCTCAAAGCGTCCCAAATTTCTCTGGCTGAGGTCTTATCACGCAATAGACAGAGCTCTTCTGGGGATACTATCAATGTAAGCGTTCCTCTAGCTTTCGAATCCTTAGCTTCCCATGCATCTGTAACTGGAACTGGGGGGGTTTCTGTAATCACCTCAAACAAACCCTCTTTCCGCAGAATTGCCTCTGCATACAGAACCCAGTCCGTGTAATTTTTCTTATTGAGCTTAGGAATCCTACAAGCATCCTGAAGGGCCATCATGACTCTGGCATTAGCCTTCAGCGTCATATATGCTGCTTTAAATCTTGCTGCGTCACTGCTGCAGCTGCTTTATTCCAAAAGCGCACTTGAAAGTTACTTTCGATTTCCCCAGCATAGTAACTTGAGCCTGGGAGCCTTTTGCCTATTCCCGGCAAAAACGGCCTTAAAAGTCCAAAGTCCAGCCATAAAGTCATTAACTAGAAGCTGGCAGGCTGCCCGGAGCAGTAGCACATACCTCATCAATCACTTTTACGCGCAGAGCAGATTCCGTTCCGATCTGTCCCTCTGCATACCGGTCCTTTGCCGGCACTCCGATTCGACTCCTGGGCCCATAACCACGTGTTGATTTAAAGCAGAGTCCCGTGCCCAGCGGAAGGATGAGGAGTACGTGCTGCATACTCTATATTGCTTTTATTTACAGTTCAAAGCTGATATATTACAGAAAGACATCTTGCCTCTGCCGGAGCAGAAAAATGCATCCTCTCTCCTCAACAGCTCGGAGAGAATCACACAGTGAAAAACAGGAAACCAGTGTACGTCACATCCAGCCTCCCTTTCCCGTGAGAAACTCCAACAGTACAGACTGTGGAATGTAAACACCTGTCTCGTGACAAGCCCTTTCGCTGCACAGTGAAGGAAAGCAGAAACCAACAAATAATGCTGGCCCAGAGATGGAAAGAAGAGAAAGTTCCAACCAGAGGGGAGTAGCTGATGAAGATGATGGACTATGCCGAAATGGCAAAATTGCCTGGAAAAATCAGAGACCAGGAAGAAGAAATTTAAGGAATGGTGAAAATTTATAATGTATTTAAGAGAATGTAAACAACTAAAAACTTTGGCAGGATTAGAGTAATACTTGTAACGTACAAAATACAATGGAAAAATGGGTAATAATATTTCTAACAAATTAAAGAAAAGGGGATAAGCTGAATGAAAAAGGGATTGATAACGGAAACCGGGGAAGGACGGGGGGAAGTCAAAGGGTTCTGAGAATCCTAAATGTGAAAGTGTATGATATGTTTAAATTGAAACTTGTTATGTAAAATTTAATAAAAAAATATTTATAAACAAAAGAAAAGAAAGAAGAAAAGGCCAGAAGCTTATTGACTCTGGCAGGAAGAGACTGCATTGAGAGACTGGGAACCATGACTATTGCATTGGCCACAAGCTTACTGAAGCTGTTATAAGAGACACTTGCGTATCAGGTTCTGCACTCCCTCCATGGAAGACTTTAGGTGTATATAGATGTAAAATAAACCATATTCTAAAAATGTTACAACCACCACCATGCTCCATATTCACATTGGAAACACAACGAACGCCTGGAATGCCTGGATTCTTGCTACCATGGCAGAGACTGGGATGGCATGTAACAATTGCAACGGTGAAATAATAACTCCAGAGGGCAATAATTGTACATAAGGTACTCTATAATTCCCTCAGTATCTGATATTCAGGCATTCATGCCACTGTACTTATGTACAGTGGTACCTCGGGTTAAGAACTTAATTCATTCTACTTGAGATAATTTCATATTTCCCATGAATTCTCTTTTTACAAGTTGCATTTGATGGCTGTCTCATTGATGTGTTTTATTGCATTGTTTAAACGGTTGTGTGCTTCTCCAGTGAAGGAAAGTCTACCATCTCCTGTGCTGCTGGTCGTCTGGTCCTTTGGAGCAACAGAGAACAAGCTTCCTCCATCTTCTGCATTGTAGCCCTTAAGAGATCTGAAGGCTGCTCTCATCACATCTCCCTTTAACCTTCAGGTCTGCATGTTAAACGCATCTGGCTCTCCTAACTGTTCCTCACAGCACTTTGGTTTCCAACAACACTCCCCACCCTGGTTGCCCTCCCAGGGACATGCTCCCATTTATGAATGTCCTTTGTAAAATATGGCACCTAGAACTGGACCAACATTTCCCTTCAGAGCATACCCTGGGTCAACATTTGGCTAGTGCCAAAATACTTCCACATTCAAGGAATGTAGCTCCATGCTTCATGAAGGCATTAATCCTGCCCCTAAATTCAGTCTGCCTATCATGTAGGGCCACCTCTTCCACAAGCTAAGCATCCCTACCTCCAAAGCAATAAAGCAGGGGTCAGCAAACTTTTTCAGCAGGGGGCTGGTCCACTGTCCCTCAGACCTTGTGGGGGGCTGGACTATATTTTTTGGGGGGGGGGGAATGAACAAATTCCTATGCACCACAAATGACCCAGAGATGCATTTTAAATAAAAGGACACATTCTAGTCATGTAAAAACACGCTGATTCCCAGACCATCTGTGGGCCGGATTGAGAAGGCGATTGGGCCAGATCCAGTCCCCAGGCCTTAGTTTGCCTACCCATGCAATAAAGAAATCCCTGGAAAAGACCCTGATGTTGGGAAAGATTGAGGGCACAAGGAGAAGGGGACGTCAGAGGACGAGATAGTTGGACCGTGTTCTTGAAGCTACCAGCATGAGTTTGACCAAACTGCAGGAGGCAGTGGAACACAGGAGTGCCTGGCGTGCTCTGGTCCAGGGGGTCACGCAGAGTCGGACACGACTAAACGACTAAACAACAAGAACATCAGCAACAACAGAGAGGTATTTCATACTAGCCAGACATTGGTCCATCTAGCTCATCACCTGTCCAGCACCTGTCCAGTGTTTCAGGAAGCGAGATATTCCCAGCCTTGCCTAGAGGTGCCATGGGCTGAACATGGGTTGAACATGGGACCTTCAGCATGCAAAACAGGTACTCTGCCATTCAGCTAACATCCTTCCCCAATATGCAAGGATGCAAATGGCTTGTGCCTCATCTTCTCTCTCTCTCTCTCTCTCTCCCCTCCCCCCTCTCTCTCTGTGTGTGTGTGTGTGTGTGTGTGTGTGTGTGTGTGTGTAGCCAGGAGTTGAGAGACACCATTTGTCAGCATCTCCCATTGCTTAATTGCCAAAGAGCTATTTATAATTTGTCACAGGAGCTGACAGCTGTGGTTTCTGTTCTTTTCATGGTGTGTGAGTTTTAGCAGCTTGTCACCATCAGAGGTTTGTGGCTTGGCTCAAGTCAGGTGCAAAGCCAGAACTGCAGCAGATGCCAAGGGCACTGCTGGAACCCAGGGGTTGGCTGGGTCCAAGATGGGGAAAACAGAGCCAAGTCAGTTGGATGGACTGGGGGGAAAGGAGTTGGAACCCGGTGCCAGACTGACGCATCAGTACCAGGTAAGAAATTAAAGTGATTTAGGATACTGGAGCACATGATGAATGGCAGCCAAGTAAGATAAATTAGAACCAGAATTCTGGTGTGAGCCCAGGAGATGAAGCTAATCTGGAGCCAGGGAGCCTCAAACAAGAACAGACGAGTAGGATCAGAAATGAGACAAATAATGACACCAGCACTGAGAAACAAACCACCAGAACCAAGAGATGAGCCCAGAAAGCCATTGCATTTATCCTTTACTGCTTCTTGTAGGGCAGGCTGCAGTGACCAATGATCAACTAGTTAAGACCACCACCATTTTATCAGTGAGGTGATGCAATGGTTTCTGAAGGCAAGAATGCCAGCCCTCCCCACCCCTTTGGCATTCTCTCAGATCTGTCAGACTGTTGCTCCATCCAGCTCAATGTTGCCCTGTGTGACTGGCAGTGGCTGACTTGGGTTTCAGGCAGGGGACATTCCCAGCCCTACCTGAGATGTAAAGGACTGAGTCTGAAACCTTCTGCATGCAAAGCAAATGCTGTCACTGAGCTATTCCACAAAGCAGTGCAGATTGCCTTGAGTCTTTAGAAGAAACATGTTTGCTGGTATAAAATACAAAACAGAAACAAAAAGCGGGACCTGTAACAAAAGGTTGCAGTCGAGCACTCCAGTTAATCAGCCATGCCCTGCCTCCGTATTCCCTTTCAAGCCCTGCCCACCTGCCAATAGTATTTTATGGGCTCAGTTCTATCCTCATTCAGCTCTTTTGGCTCCTGGCAGTTAAGGTCCCCTCTATGACTAATGTACTTTTACAAGCTTTGGGACACCTCCCAAGCCTGCTAGTTTTATACATGGGTTGTGCTGTTTTGGCTACATGAGCTGGCCCAAGGGATTTTGCAGCCTGAAGGGCAAGATGATGCTTCCTTCCAGTCCCATTCCACATACAAAAGTTCAGCAGGCCACTAAATTTTATTTCAACATCCATCTCACCATGAGGACAGTGGCCTGGTTTAGTGGGTGCAGAATAGGTTGTATAGCACACACAGAGAGAGCTCTCTCCACTCAAATGTCTCTCAGTATTTGCTGCCTTGGGCAGCGACCTCACTCTGCCTCATGGTAGGGCCAGTCTTGATGAGCAACACCTAAGCACTGGAAATAGAAGGGATGTCTGGGAAGCAAAGAAGACTGCAGATAGACTTGTACTGCAGGCTGCTGACAGTCGTGACCAGGAAGGCAGGAGGATAGGGTACAAAACACATATTCCAGCAGGAACACCCTAAGTGCATGTTTTCTTTTACAGTGTAACAGTGCAAAGTCTAAACAAACAAACAAACAAAATTCCATCCAGAAGCACCTTAGAGACCAACTAAGTTTGTTATTAGTATGTGGAAGAGGACTGGAAGAAATTTAAAGATTATTTGCAAAAATATTGTAAACTGTATGAATGTTAGAACGATGCAGGATATGAAGATAACATGGCATTAGTGACATATTTGAGAGGAGTATGCAAAATTGGTTTATAAGAACAAAGGTGAAATTTGAACAATATTATGTCAAGCTTAAATAATTCATAATAAAGGGGGAAAATTGGAGACATAATAGCTGAAATGTACAATATAAAATAAGATTTGAAAGAAGGTGAAGTTTTGCTGAATAAGATCTTGTAAATGGGAATACAGAAAAGGGAGATGTGAGGGAGTCAAGAAAGAGGGTTATGCAAATAATACTTAAGAAACTGAATCTTTTTTTTACATGTCTTTTTTATGCTTTTTCTGTTTTGTTTTTTTGTATGTTTTGTATGTTTTTCTTGTATTTCTTGGTTTTTTTGATTGACTGTGATGGTGTTTTTCTTTCTTTGGTTGTGAATGCGAAGCTGGTTATATTGTTTAAAACCTTTAATAAATATTTTATTTTTTAAAAAGGTTTGTTATTAGTATGAGCTTTCGTGTGCATGCACACTGCTTCAGATACACTGAAACAGTAGTCACCAGACCCTTATATATATAGTGAGAGGGTGGGGAGGGGTATTACCAGAAGGATGGTGGGAATGGGTGATTGGTTGATAGGTGTGGTAAACCTGTTGACAACTGTTAATGACTGCAATTGGTCTTACAGGAAAAAGCAAGGAGTGAGATGGCTAAAAATAGCTTTATCATGTATAATGAGATAAGAATCCAATGTCTCTATTCAGACCAGGTCTCTCCATGGTTTTAAGTTTGGTAATAAGTTGCAATTCAGCAGCTTCTCTTTCCGGTCTATTTCTGAAATTCTTTTGTAATAAGATGGTCTGAATGCCAGAGAATCATTGCTGAGCCAGTTATTAGCTGACACTTCTTAATATACATCCACTGGAGGTGATGAAGTGACGGCTCCACAAGGTTGTGTTTTTATTTTGCATGAGTAAAGGAGTGTGGGCAAAATGAGATGCAGTGGTGGAACTGCAGCTGGAATAGGTAAATGTGTGGATTTCCTTTCCTACTTCTTCATCCTTCTGAACTGCAGCATCCTATAAAAAGGTTGCTTGAGCTGGAAAAGTGAAGTCATCTCTCCATGTCGGATGCTGCCATCTGGTGTTTACTGAAGATTCTACAGAGCAGGCATCCCACTACCTTACCTGGAATGGTGGGGAAGGCTGCACCTATGAAGTTTTTGGAGCAAATTGTTTATAGAAAATGAGTCTGGGGAAGATCTAAATACAATCCAGAATTCCAGGCTGCAGTGGGATTGAATGCAATAAGAGGAAGAAGAATGAGAGAAGAATGATCACTAAAACAGAAAAGGCATTAGAGAAATTAACCTTTAGATGTCTACATTTGTCTCTGGGAAGGGAAATAAACTAAAAAGGGAGAGAGAAATAGTGACAAAAGGTTTTTTTTTTAAAAAAAAAGGTCAAAAGAAAAAGGTAGCTTCCTTTTATAAAAAGGAAGTAAAAGGAGAGAAAATGAATGATAAGAATGATTGGGAAGGAACAAAACATGAACGTAAAGAATCAACAGAAGGGAAACTATAGGGTCCAAATCATACTATAGTATGTATATACCGGTACTTGTTTGTAAACTTCTAGGATGTTTCATTGTGGTCTATTACATCTGGCTACGTTGGAATCGCATTGCAGGAAATACCTGATAATAGCATCTGTTTGGATGTCCTGAGGCAGTTGGCAGGTGGATGGCAGTATACAAATTGAGGTTGAATCCCAACAAGGCAGGAGTGCTGTTTCTGCATGGGAGAGGTTATGGAATGTAGACTTGAAATTTACAGCGCTCCAATTGGAGAACAGCTTTTACCATGGACTTTGAAGACATTCGAACTCAGGGCGAAAGGAAAAAAATGTGCTAAGAGGAAGGCACTTTTGGCAAACTCTCACTGGGATCAACTTCTGCCAGGAAACCTATGTCCCCATTGTGCCCACGTGGCACCAGAATTGGCCTCCACTGTGTTCATGGAAGCAGCGGCGTAGCGTGAGTTGTCAGCACCCGGGGCAACGCAAGTAATTTGCGCCCCCTAACCCGGGGCAAGGCAAGTAATTTGCGCCCCCCCAACCCCTAACCTGCGAGTTGCCGCTGCCGCTGCCGCGCAAACAACGCTGCTTGCCCGGAGGAGGATGGAGGCAGAAGCAGCCGCTGCCTGTGGCTGGGCCGAGGGGATGGCGGCGGCGGCAGGGTGCAGAGGCTGCCCGTGCCCGGCCAGGCGTCGGTGGCGGCGTCGGCGCTGCTGCAGCGGCTGCTCCTCCTGCGAGCAGTGAGCGGAGCGCAGCCACAGCGACGGCGGGGGGGCGCGCGCTAGGGCGCAAGGCTGGCGGTGGCGGCGGGGAGCCCGGCGGAGGAAGGAACTTGTCCCTTCCCTCTGGACTCGCGCCCCCCCCCAGATGTTGCGCCCGGTGCGGTCGGCACCCCTGGCACCCCCCACGCTACGCCACTGCATGGAAGACAATCTTACTCGAGTGATCGCCAGATAATGAGTTTGAAAGCAAAACTATAGGAAAATGATGTGCCTATGGTATTTAACTCCTAGTAAAATAGCTAAAATTTATAAATCAAAATTAAATGTATGCACCACATGGTGGTCATGTAAGGTAAAAAAAAAACTTCTGGAAGATGAGTTGAAAAAATGTTACAGGTACTGGTAACTTTTCCAAAGAAACTAGGATCTTTTCTTTTAGGAATATTAGGAATATTAGGTGCAGATACCAAAGGACGGGGGGGGGGGGGGAGTTCATGTATGCAACCACAGCTGCCCGGATGCTGCTAGCCCAGAGATGAAAGGTACAGTCCCAACCAAGGAAGAATGGCAGATAAAATTAATGGACTATGCAGAAATGGCAAAATTAACAGGCAGAATTAGAACAGGAAGAATCAACGTTTAATAAAAAAAAAATTGGGAAAGTATATAATTTATTTGAAAAATTATTGTATATATTAAATTCATTAGCAGGTTTGATTAAAAATGTTGTTGATTTGAACTAAGGAATATTTAAGGATTTATTAAAAATTGGAATTATAAAGATGGGGGAAATAATAACATAAAGATCAACAAAAGGTAGATATAACACTGATCCTGAAGGATCTACATTGGCTCCCAGGATGTTTCCAATCACAATTCAAAGTGCTAGTGCTGACCTTTAAAGCCTAAACAGCCTCAGCTCTGTATACCTGAAAGAGCATCTCTACCCTCCATTGTTTAGCCTGGACACTGAGGTCCAGCTCCCAGCACCTTCTGGCAGTTCCCTCACATGAGAGGGAACCAGGCAGAGAGCCTTATTGGTAGTGGCACCTAGGTTGTGGAACACCCACCAGATGTCAAATAAATAAAGTATTACACAACTTTTAGAAGACATCTGAAGGTAGCATTGTACAGGGAGGTTTTCAATGTGAGGTTTTTCGTGTTTTAAGATTTTTGTTGGAAGCCCCCCAGTTGCTAGGGCAACCCAGAAAGATGGGTGTCGTCGTCGTCTTCTTCTTCTTCTTCTTCTTCTTCTTCTTCTTCTTCTTCTTCTTCTTCCTTTTCTTCTTCTTCCTCTTTTCCTTCTTCTTCTTCTTCTTCTTCTTCTTCTTCTTCTTCTTCTTCTTCTTCTTCTTCTTCTTCCTCCTCCTCCTCCTCCTCCTCCTCCTCCTCCTCTTTATCCATCCTGTGCTTTTCTGGCATCACATGGGCATGCTAGGGCAGTTCAAAACATCTGGTGACTACCAGGTTAGAAAACCTGCTTTACAGCAAATTAAGGGGAAAGGTTTTGCTGGATCTAAGCTGGGTCTTGGCCAAAGTATCAGATATATTGATCTGCAGAATTCAGTAACTGGGACGTATGGGATCTGCTTTCCGATAAGTCTCAATCTTGATCTTGTCAGGATTTCTGGCACCTGAATATTTCAAGTTTTAACAGTTCCAAAGTTTTGAAAAGCTTTTACTGTGGCGTGGTTGCAGGCTCTTCCATCAGCTGTAATGGATGGGCATTTCAGGAGAGTGCTGATAGACTATGCGCACATGGTTGAATCAGTGGCATGTGCATTATGCACTTGTTAACTCCTAAAAGGGATCGATCACTCTTCAGCACTGCTTGCAATTTTATCAACTGCCAAGAACAAAGAATTACTCTGGGGAGTGTAGTTCTAGTATAGGCATAAGCAAACTCGGCCCTCCAGATGTTTTGGGATACAATTCCCATCATCCCTGACCACTGGTCCTGTTAGCTAGGGATGATGGGAGATGTAGACCAAAAACATCTGGAGGGCTGAGTTTGCCTATGCGTGTTCTAGTACCACCAACAGCATATATATTGTGCATTTAAGCCATATTCTAGATATCCTCAGATATTGATCGTTTGACTGGTTTACTGTTAGGTTGGAAGGTTTGTAAACTGTACTAAAGATGTAATAAAAGTACCTTAGATGGGTGCTAAAGGATACAGAACAATAGAGTAGATCTCCCCACCCCACCCCCAAAACACAGAAAACACAGCCAGTTTAGGGTGCTTTCGGATGGTTCCTTATTGTGGGATAGCTACCACTTATACATGCAAAGCATGCAATGTCTTGGGCCACTTTTTATCTGAGGGGGAAGCTGTTAAAATTCTATAACTCTTCCTTTCCTCCTGACAGCAGCTTACCCCTTTTATGTTTCTGAGGCATTGCCGGCCCTACCATTAGGCAGAGTGAGGCTTGTGCCTCAGGCAGCAGATGCTGGGGAGTGGTGGTGAGGTATTGGGGGAGCTATGTGAGTCATACGGCCTGCACTGCACTCACTAAACCAGCCTGCTGCCCCATCACCAGTGCTGAAATAAGATTCAACTGGCAGGCCTTTCCCTACACGGACTGTGGTGGTGTGTGCGCTGTATTATTCACTTTGCACAGCAAAATGGCCCAGCCTTGGGTATGAGTGTTTCTTCTTGGAGTCCTTGCACATCACATATCTCATATGTCACTGTAATGGGGTTATTGATAAGAGAGTGTTCTTTGCCCTGTCCTTGAGTCTCTTTGTGCATGAAAAACTTCCTGGTGTTTCCATGACCACCTAAAGATTGGAGCAGAAGAAGCTTTTGAAAAAGCACTGGGAATCACAATGAAGAAGACATGCTTTTAGAACGCTAAGTATCACTCTGTGATTTAACTGTGGTCTTGAGAGATGGTGGCTCTCTGAAAACTGGTTTTGCCGAATACAGGGCACGGATTATTAATGCACATTTCAGACATTTTTTCTGGCCATCGATTTCTGGCAAACATGGTTTAACATTTTAACTGTTCAATTGCAGAGCCAGGCTTTTGACAAATGATCTCCAAAGGAAGGGCTTATCTTGCAAAACTTAACATCTGTGGGGTAAACATATTGCTTCAGCTTGTTCATCAGGGTGAGCAGTGAAATATGTTTTATTGAACTGCTTAATTGTTCCCAACCCATCATGATTTGGATCAGATAGAACAGGTTAGAAAAAACTAAAATAAATGTAAATGGAATCCAAGGTAGATTCCATCTGGGGCGTATGCTGTGGATTAGTTCAGCTTTGTTCACTCAGTTTTTATCCCAGTGAAGTCCTGATTTATTTCAGTAACGCAGGTGATGGGAATATTTTGGAACTTGGTAAAGAAGGCACTTGATGAGGTAGGAAAGGTACTTGGTGGGTGTGGAAAGCTTGATGCTGGTGATAGACAGTTAAGCCCAAACATTTTGCTGCCTGAGGCAGAGCAGCACATGGGTCTTCACCTCCCAAAGTAGAGGAAGTCCTCTGGCTTGCTCCTCGGTTTAAACTGTCCTGGCCACCCCCCCCCAACCAGCGGATTGGCTGGCCGGGCTGTGATGTGGCAGGGATCCCCCAGGCAATGGGGGACAAAGACCCTTGCCCCCGGTGGGGAGTGGGTGGCCATGCGGTCCACTGCAACTCCTCCTCACTAGGAAGTGGAGCGGATCTCCCTAAACAGTTAAGGCACATCGTTCAAAACACTGATCCATGTTGTCGACAAGCACCATTCCCTCTTTCTGACACTAAAATTGCAAAAACGAATTCAATAACGTGATTTGCTGTCCCAAACAACCTGCCTCATTCTGCCTAATGGTTGAACCAGCTGCCATAGAAATTGTTTGTTAAGTTTATTGGCTGCTTTTTCTTGCTAGTGACAACTCAAAGCAACCTACAATCAAAAAAACCAAAAACCACATACATTAAAACAAAACAAAACAAAAAGCCAATTTAAACAAAAATACTTAAAAATACCCCACAGATAGGTCACAGATAGCTAGAGGCCAAAGTGCTTTTGCCTGTGACCTGAAAATATGTAATGATGGCACCAGGCAAGACTTCCTGGCGGGAGTATTCCACAAATGGGGAGCCACCACAGAAAAGGCTGGTTCCCGTGCTGCCATCCTCTGGACCTCTGGTGGAGGAACATGAAGAAAGAGATTCAGAGGGTGATCTCAGGGTCTGAGTTGTTCATATGGAAAGAGGCAGTCCTGGAGGTGTGGTCCTGAGACAATTAAGGCTTTATAGGCGGTCGTTCCCCCCTGCCCAGTGTTTTTGTGTTTTTTAAAGAAATTTTTATTGATTATTTTCCATAACAAGTTATTTCAGCAATTGTATTTTTCCCCCATTTCCCCCCTCCCACCCCTGCAACCCCCCCTCCCTCCCCCCTACAACTTCCCTCAGTTCCTCTCCCTGTTTTATCAACACATATTGTTCTCTGCATATTATAAAAATGTAAAGATCTCTAAATTATCCACCTATTATGTTAACAAATAAATTTGTGTATGTTTATTCAAAACCTGCCAAGGAGTCCAATTCATTTTGTTGTTTCTTTAAGTACTTTGTAAAGGGTTCCCATTCTTCTTTAAAGTCACAGTTGTCCTTGTCATGTAATTTATGCATCAATTTTGCCAGTTCCACATAGTCCATCAATTTTTCTTGCCACTGTTCTTTCATCCGTCCCCCCCCCCCCCCGTGTTAAAGGTGTGGCACTTACTGCAACAACTTCACAGTACCAGCACCTATTTCTAGGAAACAAGCCCTGGTTAAAGGAGTTCCCATTTGGCTAGCCTGCCTCTGTTGCTAGGGGACATGAGTGGGGCTAGCGCTCCTGCTCAGATCCTACTTCCCAGTGGGGCACCTAGTTGGCCACTGTGAGAACAAGATGCTGGGCTACATAGGCCTCTGGCCTGATCCTGCAGCAAGGCTTTCCTCATGCTCTTCAGTCTGGTAGCGATTGCAGTCTGTGTTTTATGCCACAAGGTGGAGTGTGACAACCGCATCTCTTCAGTGCAGTTGGAAAATGGTATAGATTCCTGGAGTTTATCCAGCGCAGAGCTTCGTGACTGGTGTGGTAGGCTTTCCTGAGGTGATCCATAAAATAGTGCCTCCCCCTCCCCACCAGGGAAGAAGGGGTGAGTGAGGGGTGGGGGTGGGGTGAATAATGACACACATCACTTTTCTGTCTGTGTGCCTTGTGCTGAGGATTCAACATTCATATGTATTCATTTATGTTGTGGTTGTGCTTCCAGGTCTGTGTCCCAGAGCTCAGCGAGAGGGAGAGTTGCAGGGGTGTGGAGCTGCTTTGCAAATCTTGGGTGGTGTTGGTGAGGGACCCTTCAGAGCCAGGACGTTGAAATTAACAGGATCGTGTGTGGTGGTGGATAATTTAACACTCACTGGGTGGAGATCTGTGTGGATCTGCATGTGCATATCACAATGGAGGAACAAGAAGTTGTGTTTCTCTGCACACAGGCAAAGCGAGAGGTTTGAGGGCAGCTGATGTACTGCTTTGGGAAAAGAATAAAGAAAGCAAATCCCTAAATCAGGGGTAGGGGCCGATTTTTCAGTTTGGGGGCCAAATTCCCTCATGGGCAACGTTCTGTAGACCACATGAGAGTGTTGGGTGAGAGGCAAAAATGGGCAAAGGAATGGATGTGACTTTCTACTGCTCGGCCACATTCCAGGCATGCAGTTGGGGGGGGGTGGGTTTCATCCAGGCACAGCACTGCCATACGGTTGGGAAGGGGGTGGGCCCTTCAAAGTCCTGCAGGACATGCACATTGCACAATTTTTGCATTTTTGTCGGGGTGGTGGTGGAGGAAATTGCTTTCCCTCTGTGTGTACTTTGTGTTAGAAAGATATACATTGCAGAAACTGGTCTGGGATTTTATAAGATGCTGGGGCTCTTCAAATATTTAATTTTCTCCTTTGATGCCTCAGTGAGGGCTTAATTTACTTGCAAGTGATCATTCAATGTTTTGATGGAATTTCTTCATGGTGTATTTATAATTACATTTGTCATTGTTCTTATCGTTGTAAACTACTTTGGCAATTAAGCGGTACATAGGCTTCAGGCACCAGACCCATTGGCAGAACTACTCCGTCTTACAAAAGATGTCTGCAGACATGACATGAAGGCTGGTATTATAAGAACCAGAGTATATTGAGAAGCAAAGCAGCTAGTAAGTCTGATATTTATTGCAATAGAAAAGTACTGTTGCAACAGGGTTCCCACTCCCCACACACAGGAGGGAGGAGAGAACCCCAGAGAATGGTGCGCAAGCCCTTATATAGACTTTTGAAATTTCCCACCCTGTAGCTCAAGACCGCCCCCCAAAACATATACATACATCACAGAAGGAGGTGGTCTACAGCAGAAATACATGACAGGAGGCGGTCTACAGCAGAAATCCTGTCTGCCAGCATACCTGATAATGGTCACTGATTGTTTTACCTGGGCAGCCTGGCCATTCTTTTGTGATGGTTAATACTTTGGTTCCTGAATCCAGGTCGCAGGCTCATCCTATTCATAGACAAATCACCCTTTAAGACAGGATTTGTAAGCAAAAAGACAATGGGAAGGCTTTCCCCATCTGCCTCCCTTACTGCAGAGGAATATTTGAGGTCACTGGGAGAGTCAAAATGGCTTCAGGATTGCTCTCCTGTACTATTTCAGACGTGGTTTATATAGTTATGTATGTGTTTGCCATGTACATTTATGAACATTAATATTTGAGACCTTAAAATTCTTATAACACTGGCAACATCAACTGTGCCACATGGGAATCCCTTGCAGATGACAGCAGTGCCTGGAGGCAAGTCGTGCATCTACACCAGTGAGCAGAGAAGGAATGACTGCTGGGAGGAGTAAAGAAAAAAGAAACACAATGGTCCATCTGCTGCGCACAACCGGACGCCTTCCTCTGCCCCAGCTACAACAAAACATGTCTTTCCCATATCATTCCCCACAGCAGCAGCAGGCACTGTAACCTTCAAACACTTTGACCAACCCCCAAAGGTGCACCCCTCCATTGTCTCTCTAGACAGATGGATACAAACAATATTGCTATAATTTGGGTGCAGGACCCCACTAAATTAATAAATGGCAGGATGTGAAGGGAGAAATACAAACTGCAAAGGAATTCCTGAGCTAGCCTGTGCAAAACGACCTGGCCAAGCAAGACAAGGCCATTGAGAGCCATTGGCAATGCAAGAAAACTTCCTCCTTGCTCTGAGGTGAAAGTGGGTTTGAAAAGTTGCCAGGGTAACTGGGTGTGAGGTGACAGGAAAAGAGAGTTTTTAGCAAGACATTCTGGAAGAGAGACTGGGATCCATATTTGGCAGGCTGGCTGAAGGTTGGCTTCACTATTGTGGGGAACAAGCCAATCTTGAAATGACCATGTTGTAGGACCGTGACTCCCTCCACACAGACATAGGTGAATAAACTATTTCTTAAAGCTACAACAGTCTTCGCCCTCTCTCAGTTCTTCAAAGGAACACAGACCCACGGGGAGTAGCTAGAACCCTCAGGAATTGTGCAGAGAGAGGGGATGTCACGACTTTTGTAACAATATTAAATGCTACTACCACTATTACAACTAAAAATAATTTGAAGCAAGGCTATATCTCGCTCTTTTTAATCTTTATTGATTATATACAATGAATCAAAGTTGTAACTCTCCATCAATAGTGTAAATAAAAGAAGTAAAAAAAAAGCTGGGCATAAGGTAGTTATTCACATATTGAGACTTTCCCTCCTCCCCAACCTGGGTTCTCTACATTTGTATATCAACTGCATATTAAATAGCACCTATTTTGCAATTATCCAATACTTCCAAGAATTATAGCACATTGCAGGAGTCATTCAAAGCCTGCCAAAGATTTTACATGTTTGCAGTGATCTTTTAAATATTGTCTGTATTTGTCCCATTCTCTGTTAAATTTTTGATCTTCTTGATTCCTAACTTTCCTTGTCAATCTTGCCATCTCAGTGTACTCAAATAATTTCGCCTGCCATTCCATTTTTGTTGATATGTCCTTTCCAACATTGGGCTAACAGCATTCTCACAGCTGTGGTTGCATACATAAATAATCTCCTTAAATCTTTCGGTATCTCCACACCTATAATCCTCAGGAAAAAGGCTTCCGGTTTCTTTGCAAAGGTTAAACTATTTTTAGCTCATTGTAGATCATTTTCCAAAATTGCTTTATCCTTTTGCAATTCCACCACATATGATAGATAGTTCCTTCCATTTCTTTACATTTCCAACACAGGTTAGAGCTGGTTCTATATAATTTCGCTAGTTTACAGGGTGTCAAATACTAGCGATAGAGCATCTTCATGTAGTTTTCTTTTAAAGTGTAACATGCCGTGAAATTTGTCCTCTCTCCAGAGTTTTTCCCAGGCTGACCTTTGAATGTTATATCCAAAATCTCTAGCCCACTGAATCATCACTGATTTTACTTCTTCTTCTTTAACTGACCAATCCAGCAAGATCCTATACATTTTAGAAAGTAGTTTCCCCTTTATATTACATCCTTCTCAAATCTCGATAAATCTGTGGCAAAGCCTTTTTTTAAAATCTGCTTTGGAGATATAATTCAACCAGTGATCTTATAGCCAGTCAGTTGAATAGTTTCTTACTTCCTCAATTTTTTTTCAATTTCATCTGGTTTTCCTCTTCCTTAAGTAGTTCTTTATAAGTTGCCCAGTCATTTTCTTTACTAAGATCGCCTCTAGCGGTCATAGCCACCAGGGCGTTTTTTGTTCTAGCATATCTTTATATTTATTCCATGCCGTGTATAATGATCTTCTTATCACATGGTTCAGGAACCCTCTGTGTACTTTGACTTTTTCATACCATAAGTACTCATGCCAACCAAATCTGTTGTCGAAACTCTCTAAATCTAACATATCTGTGTTTTGTGAAAGTTTCCATTCCCTGATCCAGCAGAGGCAAGATGCCTCGTAATATAGCTTTAGATCTGGCAGGGAGAAGCCACCCCCATCTTCAGTTTCTGTTAGTAACTTATATTTAATTCTAGGTTCCCCCACCACCACCAAATAACCTTTGAAATACCTCTGCCAATCCTTGAAGGGTCCTGCCCCGCTGATCACAGGGACTGGTTGAAACAAAAACAACATCCTCAGCAGCATGTTCATTTTTATCCTCCCCCAAAATGATAGGTTCATTCTGCCCCAGATCTCCAGATTTCTTTTTATTTATTTCCATGTCATTAAGTGTTGTTGTTGTTTAGTCGTTTAGTCGTGTCCGACTCTTCGTGACCCCCTGGACCAGAGCACGCCAGGCACTCCTGTCTTCCACTGCCTCCCGCAGTTTGGTCAAACTCATGCTGGCAGCTTCGAGAACACTGTCCAACCATCTCGTCCTCTGTCGTCCCCTTCCCCATGGACAAAGACAACAGGCATGTCATTAAGTAGTTGGCTTTAAATAAGTTAATATTTTTTGTCGTATTCCATACTCCTATATATTTGACTTTTTTTTTACTTATAGTCATACCAGTAACTTTTTGTAGCTCATTTTTATCTTGTTCTGCCATGGTGTTTCACCAACAACTTTGTTTTATTTTTGTTGAGTTTGAAACCTGCCACCTGACCAAAATCTGTGATCCTTTTGAAAACTATTGGCAGACTTTCCTTCGGATTTTCTGTTGTTATTATAAGATCACCCACAAATGCCTTTAATTTATTTCCTAGCTTATGCCCTTTTATACCTTCCTCCGCTCTTATTTTCCTTCTCAGGGTTTCCAAGACCAGTATAAATAGTAGTGGGGACAAAGTAAAGCTAACTTTCAACCCCCCCCATTACCCCCTCCTCTTCTTATTTATCATTATCATTATTGTTATGTACTGAAGTTCTCACCCTGGGCCAGCAGGGGGATACTGTAGATAGTTTTCACTCAGGTCCATGTCAGTTATTTTAGGCGGGAAACCCTGGGTGGTTGTTGCTACAATGTTGACAGCCGGCTGCCTATAAAAGCAGGCCGGCTGAGCTGTTTGCTGTTCAGTTCTGTTCCAGTTTACAAATAAAGAGCTGCTTTGGAGAAATCGCTGTGTCGTCTGCCATGTCTACCCACTATTCAACAATTATCATTACACATTACAGTACAGAAGTGTTCGCAATTTAATTTACTGTTAGGATTGCAAAAAATAACTGGAAGCACCGTTGCAAAAACATAAAGGAACATTCCCCCATTTTTCCATACATATAATATTTGGCAGCTTTAAATATTATCTCAAAATAATTTTATCATCGTTAACCACAGACCTCGTCTTCTCCATCCTATATATCCAGTTCTTTGTAGCAATTATTTTTGAAGCTGCTACCAAGACAACCAACACCTCCAAGTAATTTTTTGGAACGGTACTATCTGGGGAGCATAAGGTAAATGAGTCTTATCGCTCCCATTATGGTGCTGAGGAGTGTGTTCCGAGCCTCCCACACTTATTGTCAGCATTGAAGGCTTTCCAACAGTTGAAGTTCAGCCACACATTTCCATGCTCCTGTGCCCTGGAAGGAAAGCTCAGAACAACCTATAAGCCTCCTTCAGTGACTGATACATGGGGAGTCGACTTGCATCCTCTTGCCTCTAATTTTAGTCCTGCGTTAAGGAGCGGCTTAGTTTGCTTTGATGCGGAGGTGGCACAAACGATGACCGGACCAGAGGGGCTTTAGTGAGGATGACTCAGGGCTGGCGGCTTATGCTGCAAAACCCTCTGAGCGTGGCCAAGGCTGGCCAATTTGGGGCCTTAACGTCTTATATTAAGGTCCCTTAATTGGACTAAGCCAGTTAATTCACCATATGGGGTTTGTGTGCTCCGCTGACTGACTGGTGAGCTTGCTGGCAATGCTCCCATCCTTCCCATTACTATCCCAAATGCTGGAAAGTCAGCTGAGAGTTGGGCAGAAGGATTAAAGAGGGTTTGATTGTTACAGTTTAATAAAGGGAGCAGATGGTCTGACCTGCACGGGGCTAATGAACTTCAGGCCAAGGTAGGCTTCGAACTGGCCAGCCATCCCAGAAGACCCACTCATCTTGAAGGGGGCATGGCAGTTCCCAGCCCAATTGCAGTCCTGACAGCGGCCCCCAAGCAGTGCAGCGTTTATATGTGGGGTTTCATGTCTGCAAGCAAACCACTGCAATATGACCCTTCTTCATTCTTACCTGTGCTTTGACTGTTTTGTATTTCTGAGCCTCCCTCCCCACTGAACTTTCATATGGAAAAGCAGAGGGCAGCAGCTAGTCACCCTCTGGGGCTTTTGGCATTTGCTGAATCCACGAAGCAGAGCACCCCTTCCTTTAATCAGGATCAGGGCCGGCCCACCTGTGGGGCAGACTGAGGCAGCTGCATTGGGCCGCAGAATCCAGGGGGGAAGCCCCACCACAAGCACCCTGTCCACTTGCTGTCTCCACCAACTGAGAAATGAGCAAAAGAGGCTGCAACCTCTCACAAGAGCCCCATGGGATCTCACCAGAAGCCACCGCTGCCACTGCTGCTGCTTGCTTCTCCTGTGTCATTGCGGGCACCTAAGCCCTCTGCTGCCATCACCACCGCTGGAGAAGTGGCTTCAGCTTCTGGGTTCTCCTTGTCACTTCTCTGGATTCTGGTGAGATTTTGTAGGGCTTTCACTAGAGCTCGCCAGAGCTCAGACAGTGCAGCCCAAGCCACACAACCTTAGAAAGTGAGGCTGAATTCAGCAGGGAGACAGAGCCGCCTTTATTTTTTGCCTCAGGGGGGCAAATGGGACTTGCTGTGCCACCCCTCCTCAAGACAGCCCTTTCACTGTGGAGTCTAGTGTTCAAAATTATGGTGTGTTTGGACACCTGCTCTGCCACTCGTACA
Source organism: Podarcis bocagei (assembly GCF_964188305.1). Taxonomy (NCBI): domain Eukaryota; kingdom Metazoa; phylum Chordata; class Lepidosauria; order Squamata; family Lacertidae; genus Podarcis; species Podarcis bocagei. The sequence goes on along the minus strand of NC_138140.1, from coordinate 1,616,942 downwards.
TTGCCACATTAGCAGCTGCATAAATGAGTGTATTTTCAAGTATCTGTATGTACCATATAGAGTTCAGCTGGGATCAAATGCTCTGGAGAGGAAATTGCTGTGTGGAAAGCTTTGCCACCAAGCTGATTCTGCCTTGATCCCTTTTGACCCAATCTTGCAGATGTGTGCCAGTAACAACAGAGAGCGAGTGGAAAGTTGATATGCCTTCTTCATCTATGGATTCTAAGCGTGAGTTTCTAGTGAAGGAGTGGGAATCCTTTTTCTGCCCAAGGACCTCATGCTCACTTGGGCAGCTTCCAGGGGCCACATGCCAGTAGCAGTTGGGGCCAGAAGCATACGTGGGCAAGGCAATTCCTTGCAGCCACCCAGACGTTGAGTTTTTGGCACACCCACACTTCTCCACCTTGCACCCAGAGCTAACATCCACTTGCAGGATGCTTTCCAGCCAGCCAAAGGCACCTGCAGAGGGCCAGTGGTGGCAGTGGCCCCAGAGAGGGCCAAAGCCTGGTAAAAATCCCAAGGAGCAGACAGAGGGGCCTGGAGGACTCTATTTAGCCCCTTGGCAAGAGGCTGTCCATCTCTGTTCTAGGGTCATGGCACTTGCAGGTGGGTGCCTAAAACAGTGAGGAACGAATGTTTAAGACTCCGCTGCCTGGGAATCCCCCCAGGAAGCCAGACTAAAAGGGGAGGGGTCCTAGTGTTTCTCTACAAGGAAATTTTTGAGTCACTCTTGGAGGAAACTGATTTTCTAGATCCAGGCACACCAGTTCTAGGGGGTTGAGGTTTCTTCGCGCGCCCCCCCCCCCAGTATTTGTTGGAAGGGGGCCAGGAGGAGGAGGCCAAGCATGGAGCCCAGTGCAGTATAGCTTCAATGGCTGGCTCCTCCAGAGAGCTTGGCCTCCTTCAGATGATGCGACGTCACACATGATGTGCATGATGTCACATGTGTGCAACATGCTCTGGGCCCCCTCAGTCTTAGGAGCAACTTGGTTGCAAGGCCAGAGCTCAGGGATGATGGGAATTGTAATCCAACAACATCTGGGGATCCACAGGTGGAGAACCACTGGTCTAGATCCTTTTCAATCAGGGTTTAGGCCCAGTTTTGGCCCCAAAGCTGCTTTAGTTTTTCATTACATCTGCCAGGAGAGAGACAGGGAAAATATGACCTTGTTAATTCTCCTCAGCCTCTCAGTGGCTTTTGGTACCATCATCGCGGTATCTGTCAGTAGCTGTCCAAGTTGGGGGTGGGTGACATTGTTTTTTGGTGGTTCTGGTCCTACTTGATGGCCATTTCCAGAGGGTGATGTTTAGGGAGTGCTCTTTGGCCCCTTGTAGCCTTCAATGTGGGGTTCCTCAGAGTTCGATTTTATCCACTATGCAGTTCAACATCTACATGAAACTTCTGAGTTGTGTCATTCAGAGTTTTGGAATATGTTGTCAGCAGTATAATGATGACACACAGTTCTCCTTTACACCTGCAGGTGAGGCAGTAGAAGTGCTGGACCAACAAACTGAAGCTGAATCCAGATAAAATCGACTCTATGCCACTGCAAATAAAACGTTTTAACTGTGTTGTAAAGTGCAATATAAAAATGTGTCACTAGATGGCGACAGTGAGCTATGCAAAATTCAATGTATTTTTCAAAACATTTTTCCCTAGATCAGGGGTGTCAAACTCAAATTCATCGGGGGCCGCATCAGCTTTTGGGTCACCCTCAAAGGGCCGGTTGTATCTGTAGGACTTTTCAAAGTTATTTTTCCATAGGCACTGGTGTGTGTTGTCTTGAACCTATACACTATTTAATATACCTATTCCAGTACGATTTTAAATAAGAATAGAAGAAGAAATAATAATGATTTTCTTAAAAGATGACGAGATGGGCTTCCAGGCAGACTGGAGCTCCAATGGGGAGGAGACAGGAGCCTGTCCCAACAGAGCAGAGCAGAAGCAAATGTTGCCTCCCCCAGCCCTGCCCCCGCACTCAGGAGTCGGAGGATACGGAGCTGCAGTTTGGACAGCAGCAGTTTCTTCCCTGCAAGGGAGCCCCAGCGGCACTGCGGGCGCGGGTGGCCAGGATGTCCTGCTGGAGCCCCGAGCTGCTGCAGTTGCTCCCGGGGAGGGGGCTATCCGCCAAGTCCTTCGGCCCGGAGAAAGCTGATGTGTTGGCGTGGGGAGGGGGGCGGTGTTTCGTAGCCAGGCTCCCGCAGCCAAGTTGCTGGCAGGCGCCCACTTCGCTCCAGCCGCCCAGATGCCGGCGCGGTCCTCTTCGGGGTGGGAGGCGCCCCTGCTTTGCAGTGTGGCACACCGCCCGCCCGCCCGCCCGCCCGCCCGCCTCCCTCCATCCCACTCTGCATAGCTGAACCGGCAGCAGCCTCGCCTCTCCCAGCCCAGCCGGGGCGCGCTGCCTGCTGCAGGATCTGCGCCTGGTCCCCACTCTCCACCCGCCTCCGCCGTTCCCTTCCCCGCCTGCCGGCCCCGCTATTTACCCACCAGAGCCACCCCCAGCCAGCCCCTGGCCCCGCCGCCCGCGCCCCCGGCCATCTCCTCGCCAGCTGCAGCGCCGCAGTGGCCTCTATTTGCGGCCCGAGCGGGTGAGTGAGTGGTGTCCCAAGCGTGGCTCTCGCTCCCTGCCCTCGCTGCCAGCCTCCGCGGCTCTCTTGGGCTCCAAAAGTTGCCGCGCGCACGACCCGCCCCCTCGAGCAGCCGCGCCTGGGAGGCTCCGAGGGGCGGAGGCAGCCGGCTCCGAGCTCGGCTTCGCGGGACCGCCTCTTCCGCAGCGAGCCCCGGACTGGACCGAGCGAGCAGAAAGCCTCTTTGCCCGGCCCACGAGGAGGCGAAAGTTGCGGGACCGGCCAGTAGGCAGCGCCGTTGGGGCGCGTTGGTTGGAGCCCTATCTGCAAGCAGGCAGGGAAGGCTGTTCACGTGGGTCACTTTTTAGAAAGGCAGAGAGCCTCCGCCGGAGTGCGGACCTTAAAATCTGGGTCGGGACCAGTAAAAAGGACGAGAAGCTCGCTTCCTCGCCCTTGATGCCACAGACCACATGACGAGGTCTGGCGGGCCGGATTCGGCCCGCGGGCCTTGTGTTTGACACCCGTGCCCTAGATGATGGATGGGAAGTTGCCTGGTCTTGGTGGGGTTACACTCCCTCTGAAGGAGCAGGTATACAGCTTGGGGTCCTTCTGGATGCATTGCTGTCACTTGAGTTACAGGTGGCCTCAGTGGGCCAGCTGCACCCTTATCTGGATATGGATAACCTAACATCGGTTTACTATACTATACTATAATTATGAAGTGTCCTGCCTCTGCTGATTGCAGGAATGGATCTTATTAAAAAATACAGATTTATTAGATTTAGAGGGTCATGGTAATAGATTTGGGTGGTATGCTTATTTGTGGTATGAAAACGAAAGTCCATAAAGGATTCCTGAACCATTTGATAAGAAAATCAATCCACGAGGTATGGGACAGATATAAGAATCTATTAGAATGAAGAACACTATGGTTGCTCTCTCCATCGGACGCAATTTCAGTTTAAAATGTAAATATGAGAGGCAAGTGAACTACCTATAAAGATTTGTAATAAATAATAATAATAATAATAATAATAATAATAATAATAATAATAATAATAATAATTTATTTATATCCCGCCCTCCCTGGCCAGGGCCGAGCTCAGGTCGGCTAACACCAAATATAACAATCAAAAGTAATAGAAGAAAAATAACAACAAACAAACTGTTAATTAAAATACAGTGGATGCTCCGGTTGCGAACGTGATCCGTGCGGGAGGCGCGCGCAGGTTGCAATTCGGTGCTTCTGCGCATGTGCGACTGCCAAAACCCAGAAGTAACCTGTTTCGGTACTTCCGGGTTTCGACGTGTCCGTAACCCGAAAAAAACGCAACCTGAAGCATCTGTAACCTGAGGTATGACTGTACGGCTTAAATTACAGCTTAAATTACAGCTTAAAATACGGCTTAAAATGTAGCCTCATTTTAGTAGTAGCCCATAAATCAAACCATAAAGGGAGGAAACATCTGATATTCACCCAAGCCAGCTATCCATGCTGCTCCTACATGGCCCAGCAAAAAAGCCAAGGGAAAATTTATATACCAAATCCCATATAAGGGGTCAAAGTAAGTCCAAGCCGAAGGCTAGGCGGAACAGCTCCATCTTGCAGGCCCTGCGGAAAGATGTCAAGTCCCTGGTCTCTTGTGACAGAGCGTTCCACCAAGTTGGGGCCAGTGCTGAAAAGGCCCTGGCCCTAGTTGAAACCAATCTAACCTCCTTGAGGCTTGGGACCTCCAAAGTCTTGTTATTTATGGACCTTAAGGTCCTCCGCGAGGCATACCAGGAGAGGTGGTCCCGTAGGTACGAGGGTCCTAGGCCACATAGGGCTAGGGCTAGGGCAGGAGACCAATTAGAATTGAAAAAAATTGAGGATATTAGAGAACTGTTAATGGATTGGCTTCAGTATCACCAATTAAATGATGTTTTTAAGGTTGACAAAAAGAAAGGTTTTGATACAATGAGATTGAGGTTTGAAATAGATTTGTTGGAAAAGAATGTGAAAGTGTTATCAAAAATGTACAAATGTACAAATAGAATGGCATACGAAAGTTAAGGCTAGAGACTTTGGATATAATATCCAACTTTCATCCTGGGAAAAGTTATGGAAAGAGGAAATAATATTTACTGCATGCTGTTCGTTGAAAGAAAACTATGTGAAAATGATGTATTGTTGATATCTAACACCGAGCAAAATGGCTAAAATGTGCAAAACAAGTTCTAAAATGTGTTGGAAATGTAAAGAGAAAGAGGGCGCTTTCTACCATATGTGGTGGACGTGTACATTGGTAAAGGCTTTCTGGGAAATGATATATAATGAGTTAAAGAAAATATTTTAAAATACATTTGTCAAAAAAAAAAAAGCCTTTTTTACTGGGTATAAAAGGTGAAGAGTTCCCAAGAGAAGATTAAAAAAAATTTGTATGCAATGATGCAGCAATAATGCTACTAGCCAAGAAATAGAAAGAAGGAGAAGTACCAACAAAGGAAGAATGGCAGATGAAACTGATGCAGTATGCGGAGATGGCAAGACTGACAGGGAAGATCCGAAACCAGGAGGATCAAGTATTTTCTAAAGACTGGAGTAACTTTGTAATTTATTTGAAAGACCACTGTAAATAGTTAAAATCTTTGGCAGGGATGTAAAGACACTTGTAATGTGAAATTCTATATGGTAATTATGGTTATATAATAGATAAGGGTACAAGATGCAATAAATTTAATCTTAAAGACGGAACCCATAGAGGGAGGGAATGAAGTCTAAGGGTTCGAAAGAATTCTGTATTTTAATGTTTGAAATGGTTTTGTTTTATGTGTACTGTATAAATTTTTTCAAAAACCTAATAAAAAATTATAAAAAACAAACATCTGTTTACTATGCTCTGGTAATCCCTAGGTTAAATTACTGTAAAACATTATACATGGGGGTGCCTCTGAAGATGGTTTGGTAACTTCAGCGGCTAGGTTGCTCATAGGACCTCCTCTCAACATATTAATGAACCCCTTCCCGGCAATCATCATCGGAGACCCTTCTTTGTGTGCCTCCTCCATGGAAGGTCCTAAGAGCGGCAACACGAGAACTAGCCTTTTCTGCAGTGGCTCCCCATTTGTGGAATGCGCTCCCCAGGAAGGCTCACTTGGTGCCTTTGTTACAAATCTTTAAAGGTACAGTTAAAGGGACCCCTGACCATTAGGTCCAGTCGCGAACGACTCTGGGGTTGTAGTGCTCATCTCGCTTTACTGGCCGAGGGAGCCGGCGTACAGCTTCCGGGTCATGTGGCCAGCATGACTAAGCTGCTTCTGGCGAACCAGAGCAGCGCACGGAAACACTGTTTACCTTCCTGCCAGAGTGGTACCTATTGATCTACTTGCACTTTGATGTGCTTTTGAACTGCTAGGTGGGCAGATCTTTAGGTGCCAGCAAAAGCATTCCTTTTTTCCCCAGGCCTTTGGCTAATTCAACAACCTATGATGTTTCAACAACTGTGTGTGTTGGAGGGATATTGTTTTGGTTTGTGTTTTGATACTGTAAACCGCTCTGTGATGCCCAGATGAAGGGCAATATAAAATAATAATAATAAATATAAATAAATAAAATTTTGGAGAGCCAAACTAAAGCAAGCCAGTTCTGGAACCTTTTGATTTGTTTTTGCAAACCAAGTAGCCGATTTGGGTGTGTGCGTCATAAAATGGCATTAAATTGTTAGTTGTTTCACTCATTATTGCATTTTTAATGCTGGGGAATGGAAGAGGCAATTGTGGGATATTCTTGCTTCTGATGCCTAAATAACTTCACCAGCTTTGGGATATTATGCACCTTGACTTGGGAAGGTGGAGGAACAATTTCATAAACAACAAGATGTCTTGGGCCAGTCCTGATTCTCGGACACAACACTGTGAGCCAAGTTCCTCTGATATTTATTGTCCCCATGACTTCAGGAGTCTCTCTCTCTCTCTCACACGCACAAAAACACACACGCACAAAAACACAAAAACAACAACACAAACACCAGTTCACGAAGGCTAAGCAATCCCTATTTGCTTCTGGGTTCACATCACAAAACAAAATGCAAAGTACAGATTTTTTTAAAAAATGGATGGTTCTCATTGCTTGGCATAGCCTACAGTGAGCTGGAGAAATTCAGAGGTTTTGGACTACAATTTTCATTATCCGCAGCCAGACAGTTGTAGTCCAAAATATGGCTCTATGTTCAAATTGCTAACTAGTTGCTGCTGCTGCTGTTCTTGATTTTTATGGTTGAATCTTTATTGTACAGTTTTATTCTCTTAACTGTTTGCCACCTTGGGAGTTAAAAGATGCAATGTGAGTGGTTTCAGATGGTGTTTATGGGGGGGATCAGTGCCTCATGTATAAATGAATGAATGAATGTAGCATCAAAATGCTGGCTTGTATATTTCCCCCATTTAATCTGGATGTGCTCTTTCTGAGGAAAATCCAATGGGGGGCACACCAACCTGTTGCCCACAACCACATTTGTGATATGAAACCCCTATCTGGAAGCACCCTAAATCTCACAAACAAACAGGTAATTGCAAAGAATGCTTTATTGAAGTGGGCTTGCAAGTCAACAGCACTAAAAAACAAAGAGGAGGGGTGGTATTTGCCTCCTGGAAGCTTGGTTCCCCTGGGTACAAAAGCTTCTGTTTCCCTATCAAAGGGGATTGTGAACATAGTTTATCTGCAAGACTCCAGCTGTGTTATCTCTGCAGATTTATCTAGCTATGTGAGCTCCCCAGCAACCCCCCCCAAAAAAAATCCCTCCTTCCAATGCACCAGGTGCCAGACAGGATCATTGTAAGGGTAGAGAGGGGTAATCTAATACATCAAAATGAAACCAATTCCTTAAATTGCACATCCTTAATAGGTGTGTGTCTCCCACAGCTGCATTCCACAAAGTGTTCTCCAACACATTGGGTGTGCCTAAAGAGAGCATAGCTGTCCTTTTCCACCTGAGTTAGCATTTTGGTTTGATGTGGAGCTAGATTTCCCTTCTAACCCCCACCCCCACAACAACAACAACAACAACAACAACACCTACTGCTACACACAAATTTCTCTTCCCTGCACAAAAATTACTGCATACTGAATGGCTCTGACATGTTTGCATTTTAGGACATTTCAGCCTCTGCCTTTCTGCCTAGTAATGTGTGGGCTAGTTGCATAATATCACTGCTGTACCTCACAGGATCATTGTAAGAATTATCTCTGCAATGTATGTAAATGTGTTATAAATGCCTATCCTTTATTGCTACTAATTTGTTACTTCTAATATTGTACTTTCTATAATGGAGAGCTTTGGAGAGCTGACAGCTGAGGGCGATGAACTGGCCACCCACTTAACTGCACTTGAGGTGGCCTATATGATTTATTTATGGCTTCTTCCATGGATGGCACAAAGCAGCTGGAAGGATGGGATCCAAAAAGGGTTTGGGAAAGAGTAGTAAAAAGGCTGATCGCTGAAGAATTGATGCTTTTGAATTCTGGTGCTGGAGGAGACTCTTGAGAGTCCCATGGACTGCAAGAAGATCAAACCTCTCCATTCTGAAGGAAATCAGCCCTGAGTGCTCACTGGAAGGACAGATCCTGAAGCTGAGGCTCCAAGACTTTGGCCACCTCAGGAGAAGAGAAGACTCCCTGGAAAAGACCCTGATGTTGGGAAAGATGGAGGGCACAAGGAGAAGCGGACAACAGAGTATGAGATGGTTGGACAGTGTTCTGGAAGCTATGAACATGAGTTTGACCAAACTGCGGGAGGCAGTGGAAGACAGGAGTGCCTGGTCTGCTCTGGTCCATGGGGTCACGAAGAGTCGGACACGACTAAACAACTAAATAACAACAACAACAAGTATTGTGGTCTAGCTTTGTTTGGGAGATTATGTGGAGATTCTTGACTCCTACCCAGTGGTGGAGCATTCCCCGCCCGGCCGCTGTGGGGGCAGGGCATACTGCCACAGCGACCCCCAACCACTGGCCAGCCACCTTTGAGAGGCACATCCACAACACTGTTATAAGAACTTAGGGTTTCAAATATATAAATTAAATGTTCATAAATTTACAAGGCAAACACATACATAAGTATATAAACCACGTGTCTGAAATAGTAAGATAAAGGTAAAGGGACCCCTGACCATTAGGTCCAGGCGTGACCAACTCTGGGGTTGCGGTGCTCATCTCGCTTTACTGGCCGAGGGAGCTGGTGTACAGCTTCCAGATCATGTGGCAAGCATGACTAAGCCGCTTCTGGCGAACCAGAGCAGCGCACGGAAACGCCGTTTACCTTCCCGTTGGAGCGGTACCTATTTATCTACTTGCACTTTGAAGTGCTTTCGAACTGCTAGGTTGGCAGGAGCAGGGACCAAGCAATGGGAGCTCACCCCGTCGTGGGGATTCGAACCACTGACCTTCTGATAAGCAAGTCCTAGGCTCTGTGCTTTAACCCACAGCGCCACCCAAAATAGTACAGGAGAGCAAAACTGAAACCATGTTGACTCTCCCAAATTGACCTCAAATGTTGAAGGAAATGGGAAAGCCTCTCTCTCCATTGTCTTTTACTTTCCTGTCTTTAGGGCATCTTTGTGTATGAATAGGGTGAGCCTGTGAGCTGGATTCAGGAATTAAAGTATGTACCATCACAAAAGAACGGCCAGGCTGCCCAGGTGAAGCAATCAAATGACCATTATCACTATCCTGCCAGACAGGATTTGTGCTGTAGCCCGCCCCCAGTGATGTATTTCTGCTGTAGGCCGCCTCCTTCCTCGATGTCTGTATGATGTTTTGGGGGGTGGTCTCCGGCTACAGGGTGGGAAACTACAAAAGCCTACATAAGGGCTTGCGCACTATTCTGGGTTCTGCCTCTGCACTGCGCCTGTTTAGTGCAGGGACTGACCAAGCGGGCGGCAGGGTCCGCAAGGTTCGCGGGTTGGATTAACGAGCCCGGTGGGCCGTATCCGTCCCGTGGGCCTTAGTTTGACGACCTCTGGTCTTATACAGTATATATATATATATTTGATATTCGTGGGTGTACCAGGCAGGTGTGTAAACCACATGCAGGTGTGTAACCCACATGTCTGAAACCCACAGAAAGGTCCTGGGGCCATTTAGGATGACATCAAATATTTATCTGCCAGGTTGAAGGAAATGGGAAAAAACCTCCCCATTGTCTCTGTGCTCACAAATCCTGCCTTAAGGGCACATTTAAGGTGTGAATAGGGTGAGCCTGTGACCTCTGAACTGGATTCAGGAATTAAGTAGTTATAATAACAAAAGAGTGGCCAAAACCCAGATAATGCAGTCAGGTAACCTGCCAGACAGGAGATAACACACTCAGGATTCTGTTTTAGACCGCCCCCTGTGATGTATGTATGATGTTTCTGGGGGTGGTCTTGAGTTTGAGGATGGGCAATTTCAAAAAGTCTATATAAGGGCCAACACATCTTTGTTCTGGGTTCCTGTTGCAACTGTTTTAATAAAGATCAGGCTTACTAGCTGCTTTTCTTCTCGATATTCTCTGGTTGGCCTCTGTTATTTCTCCTACTGATAGAGAACCTACAAAAGGACTCCATATGGGCTCTTAGGTACCTCATAAGGGAAAAAGAGCAGTTTTTTTCTCATAACATTGTTGACTGATGAAGTCTCTGCATTCCTGCTCTGGCCAAAAAGGACATGAGGTTGGTGAAGCCTGACCGAAAGCATGGCCACAAAGAAGCAGACTTATGCCCTCAGGTTGCCAAGGAGCAATTAAGTACAGGGATGCTTTAGCAATCCAGTTTCTGTGCATTCTGAGGTGAAATGAGTTGAGTGGAGCCTGTGCATGATGCAGTGGTTAGGGTGTCAGACGAGGACCTGGGAGACCAGGGTTCAATCGCCATTTAGAGCTCACTTGGGCCAGTCACAGTCTCTCCACCCACCCTGGGAAGGAAAAACGGGGAGGGGGAGGGGGATTTACTCCACCTTCTCCTCCTTGGAGAAAAGGCAGGACATAAACAATAACAAATGCATTGGGGTAAAATGCATTTAGGAATCTGTGCATTGTGGTAAAAAATGCCTTTAAATAGATACATGAGCACACATGGACATGAAATTTATTATGGTCAGAGACCAGCTTGTGAAACACAAATGGAACTACAATCCCAAAGCAAAACAAACATTTTAAACAATATACAACAATGGATTTTAAGTTTAAAAATGCGGAAGGCATATAAACACATAAAAACTTTAAGATAGACTACCATAGAAAAATGAACCAGAGTCGCCCGTGGATCCAAGTTTGTGAATTTTCTTAACAAACTATATTGAATTGGGGGAGGGGGGGTGAGCACACATTTTTATGCAGATTTTTTATGAAAAGGTCTGTTCCAGACCTTTTAAATCAAACATTCCACAATTTCATTATCCCCACCCCTTTCAGTAATTCCTTACAAATAAGGTTGTTCTTCTTTTTAACAGTGCTGGCCATAGTAAATAAATGCAAGATTCATTTTGATCTGCAAAATTTTTACAAGTTGCAAAATTTAGTTTTTCCTAAGGTGCCCCAGAACTTTCAGCTGTTTTTTAAACCACAGGTCAAGGTTTATAGTGGTTCCTGGCTAAGGATTTGACCAATTGCTGAAAGGGGGCAGTTTGGGCTGAACTCCCCTCAAAGCCTCTCATCTGACTCCATGAGCCATTGAGCATCAAACCTAATGTCCTTATTCTTTCTTTAGCATGGAAAAGGCTTCCGTGTCCCATCCTGGGTCCTTACTTCCTTTGTTGAACAAGTTTCTGTTTGCAAAGGCATAAAGAGTCCACCACAACTTTTTTTTATAAAAGGAAACTTGTTGATTTAGTGCCCATAGCTGTGTCTTCTTCAGCTGCTAACTCTTTGGGATTTGAGCTGTCTGGGACTTAGGCTTCACCTCCATGGGTTAACAAGGAGGAAAGCACAATGAACATTCGTAACTCCCATTAGAGTTAATTTAATCCCATCATTGTTTAGATTGGATGCTGCAATGAGGTCACAAATGAGCTGAAGTTCTCTGGTGGCTTCTGATCTGTGCCGTGTGACCCTTCTGGTCTTGGGTGTAGGAAGCACCTATTTGCACATGGCAGTAAGTAACCACTCAGCTGTGGCCCACCTTTCTGCTACCTGTGCTGTAGCCAGTTCTGATTCTGATTGAACATTTGGACAGCTAGCATTTAATGAGCTCCCAATAAAGGCAATGTTTCTGACTCCTGCAGCTGAGTCCAGTGAGCAAAAGCAGGTTCTGCTGGAGCCCATACCTACTACTCATGCTATCTGTGTAAGACTTTGGAGCAGAAGTCCACCCAACCACATTGTGATGGTGGGGGATTGAAACAGCACTGACTCATCACAATTTAAAGTAGAATGAACTAAGACATATTGCCATCTGAAAAGCCCCCACCTCATAAGCCCTTTAAAGCCCAGACTCTGAAACGGCCTAACTACAGCACTTTTCTTATGTTTAGTTAGAATCTCCTTGTAACTGGAATACATTGGTTCAAGTCCTACCCTCCAAGCAGGAGAAAACAAGCTTGCTCCATCTTCCATGTGACAGTCCTTAAGATAATTGAAGATGGGTCTCCAACTCCTCTCAGTCTCCACTTTTCCAGGCTAAACCTATACAGTTCCTTCAACTGTTCCTTTTAAGACTTGATTTCCAGACCCTTGATCATCTTGGTCACCCTCCTCTGCACACATTCCAACTTCTTAAACCGTGGTGCCCAAAACTGGACAAAGGACTCCAAATTCGGTCTGACCAACACAGACTCTTGACCTGTGTTGGTGCAGCAGAACTTTATATTTACCCTTTTTGAAATTCATTTTGTTAGTTTGGGCCCAACACTCCAATCTGTTGGTTATCTTGAATCCTAATTATGTCTTTTGGGCATTAGCTACTCTTCCCAGTTTGGTGTCACCTGCAAATTTGATGACCGTCTCCTTAATTCCTTCACCCGTTGTTTATAAAGACGTTGAATAACGATGGGCCCAGGACAGAACCCTGCCAAGCCCCACAGAATCACAGATTTGCAATGCAGGACTTTCACCCAACATGGGACTCACACCCATGACCTTTGTCCCTTTTTTCAGGATGATGAGGAACCATTAATGAGCACTCTTTGAGTTCAGTCAGTCAACCAGTTACAAATCCACCTAACAGTTACCTGGTCCAGCACACATTTTACCACCCCCGCATAAATATCATGGAAGACTTTGTCAAAAGCCTTGCTGCAATCCAGATACAGTGGTACCTCGGGTTAAGTACTTAATTCGTTCCGGAGGTCTGTTCTTAACCTGGAACTGTTCTTTTTTTTTTATAAGATATTTATTAAGAGTTTTAAACAATTTAAACAATACAACAAACTTCCCGTTCACAATCCCAAAAGAAAAAAACAACACCATAAGCCAAAAAAAGACAAAAGAAAAAACATATAGACATAAAAAGACATGAAAAAGAAAATAATTCAATTTGTTAAATATTATTTCCATAACCCTCTTTCATGACTCCCTCACGTCTCCCCTTTCTGTATTCCTGGTTACAAAATCATGTTCAGCAATACTTCACCTTCTCTCAAAATTTGTTTTAGATTATACATTTCAACTATTTATGTCTCCAATTTTACCCTTTGTTATCAAGTATTTAAATATTTAAGCTTGACATAATATTATTCAAATTTCATCTTTGTTCTTATAATTCAGTTATTTTCATACTCCTTTCCGCTAGGTTACTAATGCCATATTGTCTTTATATCCTGCATCATTCTAACATTCATACAATTTACAATACTTTTGCAAATAATCCTTTAATTTCTTCCAGTCCTCTTCCACTGTCTCTTCTCCCAGGTCTCGGATTCTGCCAGTCATTTCTGCCAGTTCCATATAGTCTATCAGTTGCATCTGCCATTCTTCCAGAGTGGGCAAATCTTGAGTCTTCCAGTACTTTGCGATGAGTATTCTTGCTGCTGTTGTCGCATACATAAAAAAAGTTCGGTCCTTCTTTGGCACCATTTGGCTGACAATGCCCAAAAGGAAGGCCTCTGGTTTCTTAAGGAAGGTATATTTGAATACCTTTTTTAGCTCGTTATAGATCATTTCCCAGAAAGCCTTAACCTTTGGGCACGTCCACCAAATAACCTGGAACTGTTCTTAACCTGAAGCACCACTTTAGCTAATGGGGCCTCCTGCTGCCGCCGTGCCGCCAGAGCACGCTTTCTGTTCTCATCCTGAAGCAAAGTTCTTAACCTGAAGCACTATCTCTGGGTTAGCGGAGTCTGTAACCTGAAGCGTCTGTAAGCTGAAGCGTATGTAACCTGAGGTACCACTGTACACTATGTCCACAGCATTTCTGTTCTCATCCTGAAGCAAAGTTCTTAACCTGAAGCACTATTTCTGGGTTAGCGGAGTCTGTAACCTGAAGCGTCTGTAAGCTGAAGCGTATGTAACCTGAGGTACCACTGTACACTATGTCCACAGCATTTCTGTTCTCATCCTGAAGCAAAGTTCTTAACCTGAAGCACTATTTCTGGGTTAGCGGAGTCTGTAACCTGAAGCGTATGTAAGCTGAAGCATATGTAACCTGAGGTACAAATCAAGGAACGAATGGCCGCATGGGAGAAGTTGTGGAATGTGGACATGTTTACAACATGTTATACATTGAAGGAAAACTACATGAAAATGATGTACAGGTGGTATTTAACTCCTAGTAGATTGGCAAAAATGTATAAATCAAAACCAAATACATGCTGGAAATGTAAAGAAAAAGAAGGTACTTTCTACCATATGTGATAGTGTTGTAAAAGAGTAAAAGTTTTCTGAGAAATGATTTCTAACAAATTGAATAAGATGTTTAAGATCTTTTAACAAAAAACAGAAGCTTTTCTTTTAGGAATAGGAGGTAGTAAGATACCAAAAGATCTAAAAAAAAGATTGTTTATGTATGATGCAACTGCAGCCAGAATGGTTTTTGCCCAGAGATGGAAAGAAGATGTAGTACCAACTAAGGAAGAGTGGCTAATAAAATTCATTAATTATGCCGAAATGGCAAATTAATAGGTGTAATAAGAAACCAAGAAAAAGAAGAAATTATTAAAGATTGGGGAAAATTTGTGGAATATTTGAAATGTTCATGTGCTCATTAGCAGGACTAAGGTAAAACTAGCAGTTAAAACAGATTATTATGAGAAACTAAGGAAGAAGAAGAAGAAGAGTTTGGATTTGATATCCCGCCTTTCACTCCCTTTAAGGAGTCTCAAAGCGGCTAACATTCTCCTTTCCCTTCCTCCCCCACAACAAACACTCTGTGAGGAAGATGGAGTCCTATGGAAAATACAGTATGAAAATTAAAATTTAAAAGAAACCACAAAAGGGGGAAAGTCAAATATATGCATATGTGATTTGTGTTTTTGTTATTTGCATGTTTGTAATTTTTTTGAAAAATCGAAATAAAATGTGTATATATATAAAAGAAATAAGAAACGAAACTAGCAGACCATTGCGAGGCTGTACTCTTATTTGCCTGCATAGGCCTGGCGAAACAAAAAGTAATCAGAGCAGGCGTTTAAGATTTGGCTGATAAAAGGGCGCAGTCTCCCCTCTCCCCATCATCCTCTAAGGCCGTAGCGGAGGGCGCCTCCTTGCGCGCTGCTCTTTAGCAATGCCCAGCACATGACTCTCTCCTGCCGCTCCAGTCCATGTGATCCACTCTCCGTTTTCCCTTTGCTCCAGAGCAGGGTGGCGAGTGGACAGCGAGTCTGTCCAGCAGCCTGTTTGAAGCAAAGCATGGAGTCGGCAAGCGCCTCGGCATTCCGGAGCATGGCCACTTGAGCCTGGGATGCGCGGGGCGTCGGGGGAAAGCTTGACCAGGACCCATCCTTGAGGCTAACCTTCGCCTGGGGACCACAAGGCGCTCGCCGGCCAGCCGGCCATGGACTCCCGGCTGCTGCTGCTGCTGCTGCCCATCTCCCTCTCCCTCTGGTTTTGCGGTAAGTAGCTCTTGAGCCGGCGTCTCTCCCCCACTTTCACGGGACTGGCTCCGATTTTTTGCGCCTTCGGCGGAGTGCCGAATTCAGGAGCCGCAGTTTGCTTTAAGCCTCGGTGCAGAGAGCTCGTCTTCAAGAGCACGTGCGCGGGCTATTTTGAAGCTGCAGGCGGCGTAAAACAAACAGACAAACAAAAGCAAACAAACCCAACACTGTAATAATGTTTTCCCTTTGCTCTGGATGTGAAAGCAAGAGTTCGGCCACTTTATTCTTTTGCAAAGCTTTGTGTCCTGTAGAGCTGGCAGGTAGGGACAACGCTGTAAAGAAGAGCAGGGCGAGGAGGTTCCCTAGGTGGGCGTCATCCGCAGGTGGCTTCCCGCACAAAAGGCCCCGATTCTCGGCTTTCTAAGACGTGGTTCCCGTGAGGAATCTCTGTGTGCGATCGCGCCCACTTTTGCGGGGCAGCTGATGCCCCGCAAATGAACATAGTTTAGAGCGGGTGGCCAGAGAGAGAGAGAGAGAGGGTTGAGAACAAACCCAACTTCTTGGACTCCTTTGGAGAGTTGCAAGGTCATCTCAGAAATTTATCCCGTTTTTCAGAAGGGGGGACTGGGAACGTTCTCCTTTTCTTTGTCTGCCTCCCGGGGAGGCGGGTTAGGAGGCAAAGAGGAGCTACATCAGAACAGGGAAAGTCCGTGTTTGTTCACAGGAGCCTTCTCCTCTTCCTCGCTCTCCAACTTGAGGCTCCCAGCCTGAGCCGGGCTGCCCTTTCCTCAGTCCTGACCAACGCAGGAGCCGAAAGGAAATGTTTGCACCCAGTAATTCCCCTCTTTTTCTCCTGGACCGACTTCTTTGTCTGGCTCCTGGCATTCCGTTGGTTCCTGGGACGCAACCGGGCTGCTTTTGTGTCCAGTAACCATGGCTACAGAGAGAGCGTGTGAAGTAACGATGGGGGCTTTTGTGTGGCTGCAGAGAGCAGGCCCCATGGCGCGCGGGGCTACTCCTCGAGGAGCCAGAGTGCGGTTGTGGGGCGATCTTTCTTTGGGACAACAGCTTGGAGGAGGCTGTTCTTCCTTATCCTTTCTTGGTTTAGAGAGATCGCAAGGGCGGGCATGCCGCTTCAAAGCTGCTATCTGGCATTCAGGGAGCCCTGCTAACTGTATAAATCTCCAGACCAAGCCAACTAGCAGAGGGGGCTCTGCCAGCACGATTCACTGCTTGAAATTGTTCGTTCTTCCTTGAGAGGGAGAATTCCAAACCTTTCAACGACCCTGTAATTACATGTAGGCATTTGGCACAGCCCCCATTTCACAGAGCAGGAAAACTGAGACACCTGCAGGCCAAGTGAAAGGCTCATAGCTGCCGTGTGTCCAGGACCTGCTCTGGGCAATTGTAATATTGCAGGTCTAATTTTTCTACCCTGGTGAAAATGGAATGTATGAGCTGATTGATCTGCTCAAGCCAATACCTAAGGCCTGCCTCCTGTAACCATGGGTGAATATCAGACACAGGGCCTTTTCAGTAGTGGCTCCACAGCTGTAGAAATCCCTCCCAGCAGGACACCCAGCAGGCCCTTTCTCTTCCTATCTTTAGATGGGCTGTTAAGACTTTTTTACTTAAGCATTTTTTTTTTAATTTAAAAAAATGTTTTGCTTGCCTTGTGATATTTCCGTTACTGTGAAGTTTGATTAGAACAGCTATGTTATCAATTTGTTTTAAATGATTTGTGGCCTTTAAAAAGTAGTTGTGCACCAGTTTGTGTGTGTGTAGAGCAGCAGTTCACAAATGATATGAAATAAATTATTATTAATTACATTTGTATCCCACCTTTTCTTTAAGGAGCTGAAGGTGGCTTACATAGTTCTCCTCCCCTTTTTATCCTCACAACAACCCTGTGAGGTAGGTTGGGCTTGAGAGTAAGTGGTCACCCCGTGAGTTTAATGGCTGAGCGGGGATTTGAACCCCGATCTCTCAGAGCACACCCAACACTCTAGCTGCTACTCCATACGGTGTGTTGCCTGCCAATGTCAGCCAGCCTTGTTCAGTTAGCATGCTTGGTTTGAAGTTACCCCAAGCATGCTTCCATTGGGAGTGGGGGTTGGTGTGAGTGGGAAAGTGTTCTGATGTGTTGGTGTAGTAGCAGATCTCACCCTTGTGAGCTTCAGGGCAGAACCCCTGTGCAATGACATTAGAGCCCATCTCTTCCACTGGGTGCTTAGCCTCTGCCTACGGTGCCACTGAGGCAAATCTCAAATCTCCCACTTTTGAGTAGCAGATGCCTGGAAGTTTTTCAGATAGCCCCATCAGCATACCACTTGTGGGGAGTGGATGCTCTTGAGGATCATGGGGCAGAGTTCAGAGGGCAGAAGGGGGCAGTGAGGATGGATCTAGACACGTAATAATAATGATGATGATGATGATGATGATGTATTATTTATACCCTGCCCATCTGGATGAGTTTCCCCAGCCACTCTGGGCGGCTTCCAATCAAGTGTTAAAAACAATACAGCATTAAATATTTAAAACTTCCATAAACAGGGCTGCCTTCAGATGTCTGTTCAGAACACATCAGAGAAGCGTTTCAGCTAAACACGTTGTAAACCTTGTATGAGAAATCAGGTTGGCAAAAACAGAACTCCACAGCGCCCTCTGTGTCACAACAGATATAGAGTGCTTTTTCTTTGCCAGTGTAGCTGAGTCCTGAGTCGCAGGCAGAATTGCACCATTTAGTTTGCTCTTGACTATGCACTTGAGTGGGGGACTGGGAATCTCTGCCTTTTCCATTCAACCTAGAATGGAGGAGGAGGAGGAGGAGAAAAAGAATCGTGCTTCGTATCCTGGCTTGAGGCAAATCTGGCTCTGTCTGTCCTGGTGTCATGTAGACACCTGGAGGGCAGCTCAGACGTGTCCCAGCCATAGTGTTCCGTCCTCCTCTCTTAAGTGGCTGATTTGCCTGCCTTAGCTGCTGGCGTATTTAGATTGGATTTGGAATTAAGGCTTGAGAGCCAGCGAGCCTCACCAGAACACACAAGAACCCCCCCCCCCGCCTTGATCCCATTTCCCTGTTTGATATGTAGCAGCAGCAGCGAGATCAGAGGAGGTGGGAAGCATGAAGGTCACCCTTGAGGAGTGTTTACAAAGGGGGTATTCTGCAGGGTGAGCAGGGCTACAATGGGAAGTGGCAGATCAAAGAGCTTCTGGGGCAGGGGAGGCAAGACAGCCATAAAACCAGCATGGATTTATGGGCCTTGTATGGCCCTCCTCGAAACCTGATAATAGGAGCAGTTTCATCTCAGAGGCTGTATGAAAATGGTAGGTGGATAATAAGATGCACACCTGGCCAGTCCTCTATTCAGGGAACATCTGCTTCAAGCTGGACTTAATGGCACGGTGAATATTTAATGCATACATTTTGGCACCAGCAGCCCCTGCAGAGGCAAAAAAGAGCCTGAAATAGGCAGCTGTGTCTGCAGGTGCTTCCGGGCAAGAGGGTTTTTCAGGTGGGGTGGGGGTGAAGTCAACCATTTGTCAGGGGAGCAGTTCATATGTACCCTGACACCTGCAAACCGCGTCAGGGACACTTCATAGTCCATGCAAGTTCTGTAGGTGGCTGAGTCATTGAGTTCACATGTGCAAACAAACATAGGCTGTCTTGCACCTCTCATTCTATCTTTCCTGTCACAATGCTTCTGTCTTATCAGTGAGTCACACAACTGGAGAAGAGTGCACATTTTTAAAGGGAAACTCAAGGATTAACGCCAGCCTCCTCCTCCACATTGAAGGGGAACTTTACCATTTGGTATTGGTTTCACTAACCTGACATGTACAGTGGTACCTCGGGTTACAGGCGCTTCAGGTTACAGACGCTTCAGGTTACAGACTCTGCTAACTCAGAAATAGTACCTCGGGTTAAGAACTTTGCTTCAGGATGAGAACAGAAATCACGCAGCGGCAACAGGAGGCCCCATTAGCTAAAGTGGTGCTTCAGATTAAGAACAGTTTCAAGTTAAGAACAGACCTCCGGAACGAATTATGTTCTTAACCCGAGGTACCACTGTAGTTGGGAGCAATTACCAAAGTATGTATCATGTACTGTACCCACCATTGCAGTCTGTTTTAATGTACCCCCACTCTCCTGACTCCAGTGAGATTTTCACTGCTTTTTTGTGGTTATGACCTGTGGCTTGCTTGAGGAACCAAACGGACATTGTGTCTTCCTGGAACATCCCCAACTCAAAAGCCATGCATCTCCTTCTCGTAAGTGTGGAGCAAACATGTGGCCGCTCCTCAGTGATGGATAGTTTGCATTCACTGCTCTTGTTCTAGGACTAAGCCCTGGAATTGCATTAATACCCTGATTCAAACCGAATCCTAGAAAATAAAATTAAACATATTGTGCTGCACGCATGGGACAGGAAAGGGGAGGAAGGTCTGTCTGTCTGTATTTAGAAAGTTTCTTACCTGTCCTTCATCAGAAGGTTAGAGGGTGGGTTACAATTGTACAGTGTGCAGTTATAAAAAGAGTTAAAACCAAATGGAACAGAACAGTAGAAATTCTGTAAAAGAGGCAGGTCCCATATAATAAAATAGAAACCTTCTGTCAACGGCCAGGGTAAAGAGATGTGTCTCCAGCATAAAGCAAAACCTATAAAACACACCTCTGTGGGGAGGGAGTTCCCCAGTTAGGAGCTTTGATGAACATGTCTCCTTCCCTGACCATTTGGGTCTGAATTGAAGGAATGTGGTAGAACATGCCTCCTCCTCCTTCCTGATCCAGCTTTAAGTCACTTCCTCACTCTGCCCTGGCACCTGTTCTTGAGTGCAGATGACACCAAGAGAGGGATAGAAAAGGGCTAAGCGTGCCAACTGCCCAGGGTGAATCCAAGTGAAGCAGGTCAAGGAGGCACCATGTCCAGCTGCAAATGAAGTCACTCTCACTGATCACACGGTTGCCAAAATCCATACACTCTTCCACAGAAGCGCTTCCCCCTCCTGTCTACTGATCCTTTGCCTGAGTAAATTTTATTACTAATTATTTATTAGCTTTATAATTATTTACTTATTATGTATGTAAAAATGAACATAAAACAGACCAACAAAGGCAGAACGTAGAGGCTCAAGTCATTGCTTAGGTTGGCTTACAAGCAATATCAAGGAGTGGTATTCTCTTTTAATATTTGTTTTTCTTCCCTGCCCTGAATTCACCTGCATCACTTCTGTACATTTAATGTCACTGGGGCACTGAAAGGCTGTTACGCTTCAAGACTGATGTCCAAGACTATACACAAGTCCATTGCAATCTGCTCTCACACTCTCCCGTGGTCATTATTACTCCTTGGTGAAGCACCAGTGTGGGAAATGACTGGTGCTGAGGTTGTTAAACTGAAGCAAGGTGCTTGGGGGTGGGGGGTGGGGAGCTGTATCTGAGCTGTTCAGCTCCTGGTCCCCTTCCTTCCTTCCTTCCTTCCTTCCTGGGAGTCATCCAGAGAGAATGCCCTTCTGCTAATCTCTTCTGCTGACCAGGGGAGGAAGAGGGCAGCAGAGGTCACCCAGGATTTACTAATATAAGCACATGCCTTTCAATTGCCATGGAAACATAACTCTTTCCATCGCACCTTCAAAGCTGCCCTCTGAGTTCTTGTTTAACTCTTGTGTCTTCTGGAGACCAAGGTGCCTCTCCCTGCCTTTTATGCTGTTGACACTAAAGGCTGAGTGTTTGGCAAGTCAGCAAGCACCTGAGGCCACCTGCCTGCCAAGGATTTGTCCTTTTCAAACCAGTGCTAAAACCAAACCAAATTCTGCATTTATATATGTACTCATGCAAGGAATGTCATACACAGGCCTGGTTCTATCATTAGGCAGAGTGAGGCAACTGCCTCAGGTGGCAAATGAGAAGGGACATGGAGCAGCAGTGAGGTGCTGAAAGCGGAGCTTCATGTGCCCTGTAGCCTGCTCTTGCTAAGCTAGCCTGTTGCCCTCAATTTTCAGCAGACCAGGGCAACATACGAAGAGCCCTGCTGGATCAGACACATTGTTCTCAAAGTGTCCAGACAGATGTTCATGGGAAACCTTCATTTGGGACCTGAGTGTAGCAGCACTTCTCCCACTTGTCATTTTCAGCAACTGGTATACAGAGGCATACTCCCTCTCACAGTGAAGGCAGAGCATAGCCATTGTGACTAACAGCCACTCGTGGCCTTATTCTCCATGAATTTATCTATGCTTCATGTAAAGCCATTCGTATTGGTGGCCACCACTGTCTCATCCCATGGTTCAAAAACAGGCTGTACAAAGAAGGTCTTCCTTTCGCCTGTCACATTTCCAGCTTTGAAGTAAGATTGAGTTGCCAGTTGAGTTGGCTTCTATATGTGGAATGGAGGCAGGTGGGTGGGTGGGGGAGATGCCATTTTGTTATTTGCCTCAGGTAGCAAAAAGTATTGGGTCAGCCCTGAGTTTTGAACCCCAGATCCAGGACTTGGCTTGAACCAGGATTCATCAGAGCTGGACCCATTATGAAGTGACAAGAAAAATGAGATATAGTGGACGCTCGGGTTGCGAACGTGATCCATGCGGGATGTACGTTTGCAACCCACAGCGTTCGCAACCTGCAGCGGCACGTCTGCGCATGCGCGGCTGCGATTCAGCACTTCTGCGCATGCGCAAAGTGCGTAAAGTGTGATTTAGCGCTTCTGTGCATGCGCGACCCCCAAAACCTGCAATAAACCCATTCCGGTACTTCCAGGTTTCGGCGGGTCTGTAACGCAAGAAAACACAACCTGAAGTGTCTGTAACCCAAGGTATGACTGTATTGATAAATTAGGTTTACTTGTATGCTGCTTTTCCACAATGAGCTGTGCCCACAGTGGCTTGCAGCAAACATACAAAGCATCAAAATTCACTAAATTTCAATAAACTCAAAAATGACAAAAACCAACAATTTAACAAACACAGAATAAATTCAGTATTACAAAAAAAGGGAAAGGAAAGGAGGAATCTAGGTTTAAGTACATAGAGAAGTATAATAAGTGTTAACTGGCAATAATGTTTCTGGTACTGGTCTTGCTGTACTCCAAAGATCCTGTCTTAAATGCAGTTCAGACGGGAGAAGTCCTCTCACCAGGCTAGATTACATACTGCTGACTCACATAGCTTACTCCAAAGGAGGCTGGTCGTGGCAAAAGGCAAATGTTGGGGTGGGCAAAGGTGGTCCTTCTGTTCCATCAGAGTGAGGGCAGTTAGAGGAGTCCATAGAAGAGACAGGGGAGAAATTTGATTCAATTTACTCTTATAGGGAAACCTGATCTAATTTGTGCTTTCTGAAACAATACACAAGGTGAAACACAGCTACCCTTCAAAATTCACACTTCTCCAAACACTGCAATGTCCAGCCAAGTTGTAAAACACACCTACACCCATATGCTAGAGTAATGTGTGCCTAAAAGTACATAAACTAAATAAAATCACATTCAAAAATGCATTATATTAGGCCAAATTACAAACAAATATGTATTGGAAGCGGGTGGTGCTGGGTTAAACCACAGAGCCTAGGACTTGCCGATCAGAAGGTCGGCGGTTCGAATCCCCGCGACGGGGTGAGCTCCCGTTGCTCGGTCCCTGCTCCTGCCAACCTAGCAGTTCGAAAGCACGTCAAAGTGCAAGTAGATAAATAGGTACCGCTCCAGCAGGAAAGTAAACGGCGTTTCTGTGTGCTGCTCTGGTTCGCCAGAAGCGGCTTATTCATGCTGGCCACATGACCCGGAAGCTGTACGCCGGCTCCCTTGGCCAATAAAGCGAGATGAGCGCCGCAACCCCAGAGTCAGCCACAACTGGACCTAATGGTCAGGGGTCCCTTTACCTTTATGTATCTATTAGGAGAAAGTAGCACTAAAATGCTGATGAATTTTCATTTGTGATTGTTTTTTTAAATCACAAATAGATGTGGAGTACTAAAACTGAGAGATTTGCTCATCCCTATTCTACAGGCGCTTCTGAATGGCTGCCTGGAGCTCTGAGGTCATCATGCCTACCATGTGGTCCCTGAGAGACTGTGCAGCAAATAAGCCATTTAAGGTTTTATTTCTTTTAATAGTGCTGCATCAGCAGAGCATTGGGGAAACAATGGCTGTGAACAGGCATGAAAGCATGATGCTCCCTTCAGAGAAACTTGTTTGCTCTCTTCCACCACTGTGGCATCTTTGACACTGAAAATCAAACCTCTTAGAAATCTGGCGTCGAGCTAGGTGAAAGAGTTTCCGTTTGAAGCTTGGCATTCCTGAATTTTATCTAGCAGCAATACCAAAAAATGTGCTTGTATTCACTTTTCTCAGTGAAATAGTGTTGTTGTCTCCCACAACCCCTGCTGCACCTGGGGGTGGAAGAGGAATTGTGTGGAGTGGCGGGACTTGACAGAGCTGTTCCACCTGGCCTTTGGCCAAGGCACAGTCTGACCCCCTCCTTCAGTAATCCCCAAAGAACTCTAGCCCAGTGTTTCCCAACCTTTTTTGGGCAAAGGCACACTTGTTTGATGAAAAAAATCTCGAGGCACACCACCATTACAGCCCCGTGACGTCAGCGCGCAGCGTCACGCCGGGAGGGACGCACGAAAGTGTAAGTTTCAATTTTTTCCCCTCCCCCTTGCCGGGGAACCTCCAAGCTTTGGGGGTGGGGGGGGAGGAGGCAGCAAAGCGAGGGACTGAGGGACTCCTCCAACGACAAGGGTTGGGGAAGAAGAGAAAGGGCTATTCCGCTCCAGTCCTTTCTGAAGGAGCTGAGGGTGGGGGTCCTCCGGCGCCTTCGGCGAAACGGCGCCGGCCCAGAGCGCTTCTAGGAGGCTGCCTTTGCGCGCGACGTAAAGCCCTCTTTCCCTCCCTCCAGCCCCGTGTCACCTGTGGAAAAGGGGGCTGGATCCAGTGACGCAACTCGGAAAACTGTTAGGGAAGCCAGAGCAGGAAAGTGAGTGGGGGGCGGCGCCGCCGCTTTAACCCACGTTTCCTTTTTGAAAGAGAAACTTAAGACTAGATGACCCTTGGGACCCCTGCCAACTCTACAGTTCTATGGCCCTTTGTGGAGGGGGGGCAGCACCTGGAAAGACGGGCTAGGGGATAATTGGGGCGGCCGCCTTAGGCACACCAGAAGCGAAGCACGTCCTGAGCTACAAAAACAAACCCAATTCCTGCCTCGTTTTTTGCAGTTTCTGCAAAGCGAGGGAGTCTCCCCCGCCTCCATTCCTCGGTGCCTCCTCCTCCCCCTGCTCCCCACTACGGGTCTCCCCTGCACTTGGCCAGGCCGCCTCGCCCTCCTTCCTTTCCCAGAGCAGCGGCTCAGAGCGCCTCCTTGCACCGCAGGTACACTCCGTGGGGAGGGGAGGGAGCGGAAGCCCAGACCAGCCCCCAACCCGCTTAGTCCGACCCCTCAAACCTTCCCAAAATAAGAACTCTGCGTTCTACAACGTCACCCCCAGCGGGGCCCCCTTTATTCCCGGTGAGAGGGGGGCGGCGGAGGGAAAAAGCTGCTTCCCACACTTACCCGCCGCCATCTTGACTTCCCGCAATGAGCCGGATGCGGCGCCTAAGCTCCCTGCCGTCGCTTCTCCGCCTCCTCTACTTTGCACAAGGCTTCAGGGTCGCCGGCCGATTCATCCATCGGCCGCTCTTTCAAGCCCACTCGGAGGAGGAATGAGTCGAAAGAGCCAGAGACGCAGCCGCAGAGGCCACCAGGCTGGCAAGCAGAGCGCCGAGAGCGAGGAAGCTGATGCAACGCGGAGGCAGACCCCGGCTGGCGTGTGTTAGAGCAGTGTTTCCCAACCTTTTTTGGACTCACCCGCCTCCCTCCAGGCAACATCTCGCGGCACACTAGTGTGCCGCGGAACACCGGTTGGGAAACACTGCTCTAGCCCAATGGTTGCCACTAATTTTATTCTGAATTGATTTTAGAATGTATTTTAATTAATTAACTGTGATTTTATGTAAACTGTGCTATTTTTACTGTTGTCAGCCTCTCTGAGCCCTGCTTTGGCTAGGGAGGACGGGATATAAATAAAATTCTATTATTTATTATTATTATTAATGAGGCTCTATGGAGATGTATCTGATGAAGCCTGTTTAGTAGGTCCCTGGTTGTTTTCTCCTGCTCTGGAGGGCAGGATCCGAGCAAATGGATTCTTGTTACAAGGAAGGAGATTCCAACTAACCATCAGGAAGAACTTTCTGAGAGTAAGAGCTGTTTGACAGTGGAAGAGACTCCTTCAGGAGGGGGTGGACTCTCCTTCCTTGGAGCTTATTATTATTATTACAGTGGTACCTCGGGTTAAGTACTTAATTCTTTCCGGAGGTCTGTTCTTAGCCTGAAGCTGTTCTTAACCTGAAGCACCACTTTAGCTAATGGGGCCTTCTTGCTGCCGCTGCGCCGTCGGAGCATGATTTCTGTTCTCATCCTGAAGCAAAGTTCTTAACCTGAAGCACTATTTCTGGGTTAGCGGAGTCTATAAAGCATATGTAACCTGAGGCGTATGTAACCCGAGGTACCACTGTATTATTATTATTATTATTATTATTATTATTATTATTATTATTATTATTATTATTAAATTTTATACCCCGCCCTCCCCAGCCAAGACCAGGTTCAGGGCGGCTAACACTGGTTTAAAACAATTGATTGAAATACAACTTAAAACAAAAACAAGATTAAAATACAACATTAAAATGCAGCCTCATTTTAAGCAGAGGCTGGATAGTCAACTGTCATCTATGATTTAGTTTTGTTCCTGCACTGCAGAGGGTTGAACTATATGACCCACAGGGTAGCCTTTCCAGCTCTGCATTTCTATGGTTCTGTGATTGTGTGGTTGCAGTGGAGATCATTTCTGATCAGAGTGAAAGGATGAGGTTGACAAACTGAGAGTCACTGAGCTAGTTGCAGACCTGGGCAAATCACGCAGCCTTCCTTTATAGCCTTCCTTTCTTTGCTTGGTCCTCTTTCCAAGTGTGATAGAAACCTTTGCCATTCTGGCCTCAGCAGAAGATGCAGAAACTGATAACCCCAATACTTGCAGCTTCCCCGCTGGAATTTTAAGTGGGGGGTTGGGTCATCAAGGAGGGGGCTTATCAGCAGAGCTGTCTGGTAGAGTATGAAGGAGCAAGTATGGTGTGCATGGCTAATGTTAGAGTGACATTTAAGGTACCAGTTGGACACGGGGGGTCGGAGCCACTGCAGAGCCCTGTGACCTCAGAGGAGGGTGCTTGGGAGAATTTAGTTTCCCCCCAGATTCTTAATCATGAACATAGCTTGTCTTGGGTATAAAGGGCATTTGGAGGGAAATCAAACTGACATCCACCAGTAGTGGATGCAATCTAACTGGTTGTCTTTCTGTCCACCTGACTCCCCCTCCCTCTCAATAAACTCCTGCATGCGACAGTATCTTGTCCCCAATTCCAAACGCACAAACGCACATACACACACACACATATATATGAACATCTCTCTGGTGGATCCCCAGCTTTAGCCAAGCACCTACTACAGCAGGCAGGCTGGGTGTGGGATGGGGAGGCAGATTTCATGGTACAAGAAAATGATAGCCATTAGCAGCTTAACTCCCAAGGCAAACAGAGGCTTGGTGATATCCATTGCAACTTCAAATGAATAGTTGATGTTCATCATGACCTCAGCACAGGGAAGAGAAGCTCTCTCTCTCTCTCTCTCTCTCTCTCTCTCTCTCTCTCACACACACACACACACACACACACACACACACAAACACCCCACCCCATTCCACTTCCTTTAAACTGCAATCTCAATCTTGATCACCCCACATGGCTGTTTATATTTTAAAGGAAAGCAGAAAAACACTTGTTAAATTAATTACATATTTAAATACCATCCAGTTTAGCCCCAGTGCCTTATTTTTTCAGCATGACTTTTTTGATGCTGTCCTATGACATTTGTCTGTGGACTTCTGCTGCTTTTTGCTCTGATTTTTTTCTCATTAATTTTAGTCCTCATGTAGTGCTTCCCTTAATTATAACTATTGTTTTGAACTTTTTTTCTTTGTGCCCTGAGAAGGACTGAAAAATAAATCAAAACAGTACACATCCCCCTTGAGTCTGTTGCCTCGCAAAATGGTCTCGTAGAAGCATAGAAAGGATCTCAAAGGTCTTCTTGTCCATGGTTTGAATCTGTCAGTTTAGGTTTCTTTCAGTTCCTCATTTCCCCACATTTCCACATTCAGTTTACCACATTTCCAGATCAGTTTATAAATGTTTCTTTAAAGTTCTCCCCAAAATTTGTCAGCGTTTAAGTGTTACCTGCCTTTGAATGTACACATTTCTGCATGCAATTTTCCTAACAAACATATTGTTGCCAGCAGTTTCCGATAATGCCTTTCTGTATGTTAGTCTCAGAAATATTACACATGTTTTATGCACACTTAGCTGTAACATTTTTCTGGATGGAGAACTGCACCACAACATTCAGAGAAATGCAAAATTTCTAGGAATACCTGTGTTTTATGTTGCATATTGTTTTGGGAAATGTAAATCAGATAGATATGCATTAGGAGGTGAGAATTCCCCCCCCCCCATCCATGCATAACCTTGTCTGACCCCCTCTTCTGCTTCCCGGCTCAGTGCACTGAGAGCATCCTTAACAGAGTCCGTTGAGCTTCTGAAGGGTCTCCTCCTGTCTAGCCAAAAAGCTCCTTTGCAGCTTCTGCCCATTTACTCTCACACTGCCCCCCCAGAGCAACAAAAAATGAACCCTCTTCATCTCCTCTCTGCCACGCATCCCTTTAATCTTCTCTTCTGCAGGCTAAGCTCTTTCAAGGCAGCTGCGGCCAATTTCACACCATACAGGACAACACTCTAAACAGTCATATGGCTCCCCCCAAAGAATTATGGGAACTGTAGTTAGGAGTTGCTTGCACTCCCTCTCAGAGCTACAATTTTCAGAGTGGTTTAGCAATCAATCAGTCCCTCTTCATGGGAAACTCTGAGATTCAGTCAGCATCAGACTGAAAGTTTGTGTTAACATTAAAGGGGGAAATTATCACATCTTACACAGAATCCCATGTCAAAGCAATTTACTTAGCAAGACCTCTGTAAATGTGATGTCCAGACTCGCCCCCCAGGTGGGAAAAGGAGGGGTGGGAGAGAAGTGTTCCGCTTATGCTCTTTAACTGTGGCTGGCTTTGAAGTTTATCCTAATCCATTCTCCCTTCTCAAATGTGCATGGCATTCGCTCTGGCAGAAGGTAGTGGGATCCTCCAGTGCTGTTTTCTCATAAAAACATAGAGCAAGAGGTCAAGGTGTTGGCGTTCCTTGTAGACCAATGATTGCAGCATCTGTGCAAGGCAGTCGTCGCTTTTCAGCAGCTAGACATTGGGCATTATAGACTGATATATCTTTTCAGTTGTTATAAAATGTGGCGATGTTTTAATTATTATTTTTGTCAACTTAGATGTTGTATAGTGTTCCTGGATTCCTTGGGAGGAAGAGACAGGGGAAACAAAATCAAACAAATAACAATAATTTAAAGAAAACCAGACATTCCTGCAGTCCCAACACATTTTAAAAAATATTTTATGTGTTTGCCTTTATAATATATCCCAGGGAGTTTCCCAATTGAGAATTACAGTAAAATACAATTGCACAATTAAAATTCTACAGGAGAACAGAATTAAAAGCTCTTTCCAAATTTATCACATATTTTAAACCAGACGCTGGAGTTGATCACTCATCTACAGTATTGATAATTTGGTCTCATTCCCCATCTGATGTGTGAAAAAAATAACCTGACACACACCTTTCAGTGGCAGAAGAGCATCATTCGCTTTGCGAAAGGTCCCAGGTTCCACCCTCAGCCTCCCCCAGTAGGACCACTTCCTGAAACCCTGGAGCGCTGCTGCCAGTCCCTGTAGGTCATAGAGAAGTAGGCTCCTTTCCTGCTGCCACCCGTTCAATTTCTGAGAGGGACCAGCAGAAACAAATCCTGTGCAGATTGATGCAGCAGAAGGTGGCCACACATCACATCCCTAATGCAGCAGACTTCCCATCTCTGAGCCGTTTAAGGAGCAGCGGCTAATTGTGGCATTGTGCCAATTATGCATGGTACGTATTCATGGCACTCATTAATAAAATAACAGCCTGAGCCCATAGGCCAGACCACTTCAAAGGCTGAAAGCAGAGTTTATGGAAAAGGGTGAGTTCTCGGATGCAAACGTCTCATTTCAAGAACAAAGCAGGGCATTTATGATGTGACTTTATTCATTGTGTTTTGTTTATGTATTTCCCATGGTCCCTGACAGTCCTCAGTGCTGCTTCCCAAGAGAGAGGCGTGTATGTACATGGCTGTGCAACTGACTTTGGATTTGCAGGGTGCTGTGTGCCTAATGTAGAGACAAATGAAGAAGGTCTTCTCACAGGCCCTGGATGTGATCTTTGGTGATGGTTGTGGTTCTGCTCCCTGCATGGTTTCTGCAGGGTTATTGCTTGTAGGGGTCTGCCTTGAGTCACACTGCCCAGACCTTAAACAGTACATCTTGTACCCTGTTCTGGCCAGAGCGAAACAAAACAAGATCCAGTCCAGGACTCAGCCTGCAACCTCTTTAACAGCACCAGAATGTGTGAACAAATAGTGCAGTTTCTCTCAGCATTTGCACAATGCAGGGGTGAATTTTAGCAGAGGCATTGAACCTGTTCGTAGCAGCAGCAGCAGCACCTAAAGCTGTGGAAAGCATACTTTTCCTACCCAATGAATAATCACAATCAGACCTGATATCTGGGATTAGGGCTTGCAACTAAGAAGATGTGAAGTGGGGGGGGGGCAGAGGTGAAGCAACCTGCTCTGGTACCTGGAGCAGCGGTCATCCCAGGGGCGTGGCGCGTGGCCCGAGGGCGTGGCGTACCGCCCATGTGGGGTGTGGCGCACCTCAGGGGGTGCCGCCGATTGGGGTCGGCATTTTTTCACCACACCCCTTTGGAAGGGTGGACGGTCCCCCGTCCCCCCTTGGACTGCCCCGGGGGGAGGAGAGAAGCACCCCTCTGCTTTAGGAAGGTGAATCTGTGCTCTGACTGGTACCAGACTTTGATTTGCTGGCTAGTCCCACTGCCTCTCCCTTCCTGAACCATCCTGGTTGCTGGAGGAGCAGTTATGCATCGCCAAAGAGAGAAAATGTAGCATCGGAAAGGCAGATTAGCCCATGCAGTTTTAGAAAGAACAACGTGATTTTGACAGAAATGCAATACATCTCGCCCTAGTGGGGAGGACTGTGACCAGGCAAGCTGTGGGCCTGTTCAGTCTGCTGAGGCTCACCATTGATGGGCAGCTGCAGGCAGGCCTGACTCAAGACAGTTTGGCACCTGAGCAAACCATAAAGTGGTGTCCCCCTCCACACCAGGGAGGAAGGGGTGAGTGAAAATCTACATCAGGGAAAAGGGGGGGAGGATAAAGATCTACATCAGGATCTGCTGCCCTTGTGCACCTGCTGCCTGAGGCGGTTGCTTCACCTTTCCTCATGGGTGAGCTGGCCCTGATCTCTAGGGCTCTAGGTCTTCAAACTGGGCTTGGAGTGGGCAGTCCTTCAAACAGAGAGCCGCCTTCTGTCAGGTGCCCGTGGCCACCTGCATCCAGGTAATGCCACTACAGGCCTTTCTGGCTCCAGCCTTCACCCAGCAGGAGGTGTAGCTCAGCACCTGCTTGCCCACCTGTAGCTGGGGGGTCCTTTGCAGGCGCACCCCATCCAGCTATGTCTGCCGTGGCAGCAGCAGCCAGTGCCTTTTGGGGGCAGGCCTGTTCGAAGCGCTTCCTGGCTGCTCATTAAGAGAGGCTTGCCTGCGCTTCCCACTCTTAATTGCCACAGCGGATTCCAGGCATGTTCCGTCATTCCTGTTTTTTCTGCCTGAGCGGGAATTCAAGAATAAAAGGGCTGATGAAAAGGGTGCGCTGGGCTGTGTGGAGCGCAGCACATTCCCCAGCGTCACATGGAGCTGGGCTGGCGGGGGCGGAGGGATGGAACGGAAGCCTGCATCCTGGAAACCCCACCCCCACCCCCGGGGTGAAAGGTAGCTCATGGAGGAATGTGGCTTGAAAACAGGCAGGAATGGGGGGGGGGTTGCGCGCGTGCATGAAAGGCTAAGCATATGCACAGGCAACCAGGAGGGTGGCACACTTGCCACACAGTTGACTATGTAGACCATCTTTGGGGTGACGTAGAAGTGTCAGCAGGGCAGACAAAGGGAGCCCTTCAGCTCCTCCTCTCAAGAGAAGGGGCAGTGAGGGTTTGCAAAGCCCCCAACAATGAACGAAGACAGTTTAAAATGTTCACGAACATCCTCTCCAGTGAAAGACACTAGCATCCCACCGCCTCCCCCACTTTTTGCCTGGTGGTGATCCTTTTACATTTTGCTGGATTAGGGTTGTCACTCTTTGCTTTTAGTAATGTTTTCAAAAAAATTGTTTTGAGATTTTTGTGTCGTATATTTATGGTTTTGCTTTCCTGGTTTTGTTGGATGTATAAGACATGCGGCTGGAAAACCACTTTGGTGATGGTAGGGAATGCTTAAAAAGTGTTATATAAGTTTATTAAATAAAAAAAAATCATTAAGGATCTGCTTACTATACCACCCACCCACAAATCCAACCTGGAAGCTAGCCCTCTCCTCCATGAATTAGTTTAATCCTCATTTAAAGCCATCCAAATTTGTGGCCATCGTTCCTCCTGTGGGAGAGAGTTCCACAGTTTAACTGCTGTGTGAAGAAGGACTTTTTTTATCTGTCCTGAATCATCCAACATTCAACTTCATTGGATGTCCACATGTTCTAGTGTTAGGAGAATGGGAGATAAACTTTTCCTTATCCTCCCTCCATGCAATGCATACTTTTATAAATTTCTATCTTGTCATCTCTTACCATTTTTCCAAACTAAAAAGTCCCAAACGATGCAACCTTCCTTCGTAGGAGGGCTGCTCCATTCTTTTGACCATTTTGGTTGCCCTTTTCTGAAGCTTCTCCAACTCAACAATATCCTTATTCAGGCGAGGTAATCAGAACTGTACAAAAGCAGCTCAAGTTAGCATACCCATTTCTGCCTCCTCCCTGTTTTGCCCTGGCAACAACCCTGTGAGGTAAGTTAGGTTGAGAGAGCATGACGGGCCCAAGGTCACCCAGTGAGTAGGGATTTGAACCTGGGTCTCCCAAGTACTAGTGAAACACTCTCACCTCTATGCCACACAAAGGTCAGAATCACACCCTTGTCTCTACAAGTGGCATGTGTAGCAAAAGGTTTATACCTCTCTCAAAAATACAAGTCATCGCATACAGGAATCCTCCTGGAATTTGCCATTTTGGTTTTGACCCTTTGACCCTTTTCTCTTGTCTTCTCCACATCTTTGACCTCACTCGCCTCTTCCCCCACAAGCCACTGCTACCAGCGCTGCCAATAATTGCAATGTAGGCATTTGCCCAAATGCTACTGGAGACAGCAAGGGACCAAGCTCTCGCTGCCCCAGCCCTTCCCTAGAAAATGCTCCCCACCAGGATTTGCAGCACATTTGCACACTGCGCCAACACCTGCTGTCCAGCTGCCTCACAGTTGCCTTTGCCTCCCCTCCCCGTCTCCAGGGCTTGTCTCCTCTGAGCTGGTCAGCATCTGCTCCTCATCTCCATGCAAGAATGGAGGCACTTGTAAAGACTTGGAAGATGGCTACAGGTGCCTCTGTCCCCAGAACCTCTCAGCCTATATGGGAAAAGACTGCGAGTACCTCTACGACGTGTGTGCCGGGCACCCCTGCCTACCTGAGTGGACCTGCCGCGGGACTCCTGGACACCTGAACTACACCTGCCATTGTCAGCCCGGCTTGGCAGGTCTCTCCTGCAGCAGCGAAGGCGAGGTGTGCAAGAGCAGCCCTTGCCTGCAGCCTCACTTGCAGTGTGTGGAGCTGCCTGGTGGGTATGGCTGCCAGTGCCCGAGCGGGGGCAGCTGCCAGCCTGGGCCTTCCCTTTGCTCCAGCCAGCCCTGCCGCAACAACGGCACCTGCGTGGAGAGTGCTGGGGAGTACAGCTGCCGGTGCCAACCTGGCCACAGCGGTGCCCACTGTGAGGAGGATGTGGGCGAGTGTGCCTCTAGCCCGTGCCAGAATGGGGCCATCTGCCTGGACAGGGCTAACGAGTACAGTTGTTTCTGTGTGCCTGGCTTCCAGGGCTACCGCTGCGAAATAGACATCAACGAGTGTGCCTCCCGGCCTTGCCAACACAACAGCACCTGCCTCAACCTGATGGACCACTATGCTTGCCAGTGCCTACCTGGCTACACAGGTACTACTTACAGCTCATGCTTTCCAGGTTGGGGGCTGTATTCCTTTGGGGCAACTGCAGGGGAAGGGGCACATGCCAAATGCAAAAGTGGGTGGGTCAACAGTAGCGCATTTTACCTTTGCGCAGGAGGATGCAACTCAAAGAGGCAGTGGGGCATGGCCAGTGAGGCTTATGGCCTTGGGAGGGTCCCAGAGGCCAGGCAGGGAAGCTTGGAGGGCCACATTCACTCCCCTATTCCTGAGGTTCCCCCAGCGCACTAAGGGCACTTCATGTGTCACCAGCATCTTCCCACAGGATCACAAGGGAGAACATATTCCTGTCTATCTACTTAACTTATTTAACTCACCATGGGACCTTTGGGTGAAGGGTGGGTAATTAACAGCAGCAACTTAGTTATACATGGATGGTGGTCCTGGGATGATGGAGCAGAGAGCAGGATGGCTTGTCATAGGGGACATCTGTGATCAGAAATGTCTTCGGTCCCAGGTAGCCAATGTGGTGACTCCTGGAGAGTAGATGTCGTTGCTGGACTACAATTCCCATCATCCCATGCTGTCTGCTGGAGCTGATGGGAGTTGTAGCGCACAGCACCCGGAAGCCCCCAAGTTGGCCACCCATCCCTGTTGTGAATACTCAAGCCAGCCAATATCTTAAGGATGGGCAGTTCCAGGGGCTCTTGAATTCCTTTCTACAGCTCAGATTGTTCTGTGACGCCAAACCATCTCCATGGGCCCTGATTCACTCCCCACTTGCCAGCTTTGTGCTGAAGCAGCTCCCACAAGGGTCTTTTCTCAGTGTCTGCACCCCCACCTCTGCTATCAGGGTGGAATCCAGTCACGAGTGCCCCCGCCTGTACCTGGTACCAGCCAGCACGCAGGCGCTCTTACTGACCTTGCTCTTCCTTGCGGAATAAACAGCAGGGGCTGTTACAGGAGTTACATTGCTGTGAAGGAATGTCAGGGTGACTTGCTGAAGATAGTGGGATGGGACAGGGTGGGTAGGCGGGGGGGGGGGGCTGCAGCCGCACCAGATTGCACTTCTGCTGGTTCTCAGTCACACACACCCTGCCCCCAGTGGTGTGGGAGGCAAGCACTTTCTTGGCAGTGAAAAGTCTGCTCTACTCAAGGAGAACGACGAGAAGAGAGGAATCTGAGAAAATTGAGCGGGGGGGGGGGGGAAGAGAAGAGAATGAAATTCCATCCATCTTGATTTCACTCCCTTTAAGTAGATTCCTGGTTTCCACCTTTTCTTTCTCTGCACCCTCCCACAGCGACTCAGGATGAGTAAGTAGGGGTTTGAGAACAAAAATGGGTAAGGATGCCTGGAAGGTACAGAAGCAAACGTGGCAAATGCTTTAAAAAACAAAGGACACCTGCCCACCCCTCAGCCACTTTGGATCATCAGAATCAAAGACAGTGTGGTGTAGTGGTTAGAGCAGGGGGTTCTCAGAGGGTGTGGCAGGAGAGGGTGGCAGGTACGGGAGGAAGAACCAAAGACAATCCAAGAAGCATTCAAATATTTCTGTATTTGTAGTTTCTCTATCTATCATCTATCCATCTTATCTATCTATCTATCTATATCTATCTATCTATCTATCTATCTATCTATCATCTATCTATCTATCTATCTATCTATCTATCATCTATATCATCTAATTTGCAGAATACAGTGGTGCCTCGCAAGACGAAATTAATTCGTTCCGCGAGTTTTTTCGTCTAGCGAATTTTTCGTCTTGCGAAGCACGGTGTCGGAAAAGTTTTGGAAAAGCTTCAAAAATCACCAAAAACCTCAAAAAAGGCTACCACACCACGTTCTATGAGTTGCTCCTCGAAGTCAAGTCGCAACTGTATTAACAGTGTTAAGAAAAAGGAAACAAACTTGCAAAAAACGCAAGACGTTTTCGTCTTGCGAAGCAAGCCCATAGGGAAATTCGTCTTGCGAAGCAGCTCAAAAACCGCAAAACCCTTTCGTCTAGCGAGTTTTTTGTCTTGCGAGGCATTCGTCTTGCAGTGCACCACTGTATAGATAGATATCTTTTCAAAAAAGATATCACAGTATAACCTAAATCACAGGGTTGTTGTAGGGATTAGATGAGGAGAGGGACAACCATGTACCCCACCTTGAACTCCTTTGGAGAAAAAGGTGGGGTATTAATGCAACAGACAGACAGACAGACAGACAGACAGACAGACAGAAAGAAAGACGAAAAAGGCAGCCCACAAAAAAGAAGCAACAAAGTTTTCACCAACCTGGTGCCCCTTTGCCAGATTGGCTATATTAGTTTGGGGCTGGCAAAAGTACAGCCCTTCTGGCTGGAGCTGATGTGAGCTATAATAATAATAATAATAATAATAATAATAATAATAATAATAATAATAATAATAATAATAATAATAATAATAATAATAAATTATTTGTACCCCACCCATCTGGCTGGGTCTCCCCAGCCACTCTGGGTGGCTTCTAACAAAGATTAAAAATACATTAAAATGTCACACGTTAAAAACTTCCCTAAACAGGGCTGCCTTCAGATGTCTTCTAAAAGTTGTTTATTTCCTTGACATCTGATGGGAGGGCGTTCCACAGGGTGAGCGCCACTACCGAGAAGGCCCTCTGCCTGGTTCCCTGTAACCTCACTTCTTGCAGGGAGGGAACCGCCAGAAGTCCCTTGGAGCTGGACTTCAGTGTCCGGGCAGAACAATGGGGGTGGAGATGCTCCTTCAGGTATACTGGACCGAAGCCGTTTAGGGCTTTAAAGGTCAGCACCAACACTTTGAATTGTGCTTGGAAACGTACTGGGAGCCAATGTAGTCCAAAGCACCTGGAGGGCACCAAGCTGGGGAAACTGGCCTTCGATCCAAAGATGCTGGGCTGTACATTTCGTCAAGCCTGCAGGGGGGGGGGCAGGAAGCATTGGGCAAGAATGGTTCTCAATGCCCTTTTGTTGTCCAAGCTTGGTGCAGCAGGCGGGCACTGAGCTATTTTTAAAGCGGATGTTATCACTATGTTTCAAATACCTGAATGGCCTTGGCAAAGACGAAGGCAAGGACTTGTGGCAGGGCCCCAGAAGGCAGGTCAGTGGTGGAACTTTAGCTAGAGGAGAGTTGATTGTGCGTGACTATTAGGAGGAACAAGTGGAACCAATTTACATGGGACAGGGGGTTTCAGGCTGAGTCTGGACGGACATTTGTTAGGGATTATCCAGCACTGGATTTATTCAACTCTCTTGATTCTGTGGCCAAACTTTGCATCTGTCATAGGAAAGTGTGTGTGAATGTGAGAGGGGGGTGGGGGGGGTCATCCAAAGCCTGGGACTTGCGGGGAGGAGAGGGCATAGTTCCCTTGATGCTGCTCTCTGAGCATTGTGTAGTTAGACTTGCAACATGATGATTAAAAATATTTGCATATCTGACTTCTCAAACAAGGCAATTGCTGCTTGGATGGGAGGCAAACAGCATTTTGAAACAAATGTGTCCAAAAATATTCAGACCCACAAGCTTAAATTTGGCTGAAACGTAGCGTGATCTGGCAATGGCAAGAGAAGGTGTCCTTTTGTAGGGCCACCTCCTCCCTGGTGACTGAAGCATGCTGTGTGTTGACACCTGGCCATAGCCTTGTCTGACGTCCATATGCCACCCAGTCACACTTCGCATGCCCCCACAACAAACATCGGGTTGTGGCCACGGACATTTGGCCGGCATGCGCTGAGCCTTCTTTGGCAAGATGGGATGCAACGAAGTTTGCTGAATGTTCGACAGCTCTTGATCCACCAGATTAGGGGGCCTGCACATTCCTTGTGGATTAAGCGTAGCCACGACTGCTGTGAAGCAGAACTCTGCCAGAAACTAGGATTAGGTGGACTGGCAGGTGCCAGCACAGAGATGTATGCTCAGGCCTGATGCTAAACCACAGCAGCTCATGATGCCAGAGACAGGGCAGCCTACATCAGAACCCCTCTAATATTTTGTGAGCCTTCCCCCAAGCCTGCAAATAGCTGTTTCTGTGCAGCTCCTTAGCGACCCACTGCTTAGGCTCACTAGGTCTGCAGAAGCATCTAAATGGTTGCTGCCTTGCAATGGGTAACCAAAAACCTCAGGAAGTGTTTCTGGAAAGAACAGGGGCCTATTTACCCACCTGAATCACCCACCTGATTCCCAGTATTGGTTGCAACACTTGTTCAGTCATGGTGGAGATTAGAAACTGTGTTGGTGTATGTTATTGTATAATCATCATCATCATCGTTATCATCATCATCGTCGTTATTTCCTGCCTTTTTCCCAAGATTGGGACTCAAGGCATCTTACAGATAAAATAGAAGCAGCTAAAAATGTAAAAAGAAAAGCAACAATGAAGAAGCAATTAAACACAGACACTCAATCACACACATTCACACATAATGCATTGGGCAGTTTTGTCTTTCATACACTGCTTTAATATTCTTAATGACCGCTTAGACAAAAGCACTATTTTTAAAGAAATAGTAACGAAATGCATTGATTTATAAGATTTCTATTCTGCTTTCTCAGTAAAATGTGGCATATTGCAAAGTGGCAAACATAAATACTAAACAATATTCAGTGAGCAATTCCAAAAGAACTCACTGTTTAAAAACGCAATAAACTTAAAAATAGCCAGCATATGAAAAGAGTCGGCTTAGAACCCACATAAAACCACAACATAAGCAAACAGATGTTGCACCAGAGTCTCTGCAGACCAATTAAAACATTTCCATAAAACAGCCAAGACTTAGGGCTCATCCAGAATTCCACTTGTCCTGCCGCTTTGCCATGGGAAAACCCAGTGTTTACCTCTGAATCACAACAAATATCAATCAAGTTTTCTCCACATTGATGTTTGCTCTGATTCAGTGCTAAAAAGAAGGTTTTCCGGGGGAAAGCAGAGAGGCAAGGGTGGAGCCTACAAAGGACAGGACAAGCAGAACACTGCTGAGACACATGCTTCCTAGACAACATGCGGAAGTGTGGACAAGCCCTTAGTGTGTTTTCAAGGCCATCTTAAAGTTTGGCCAGGGTGCATCTTACCTCATTATTGAGTTGGGGGTTCAGAGGGGAAATAGTCAGGCCTTGAAACAAAACCTCGCTTTATTGCAACATCACTAGACTGGGGGGAAAGTTCCACTCAGCAGCTACAACTAGGAGAAAACTACAGGAGCCCAATCAGGCCCCATAGCACCCACTTAACTCCTACACAACTCCCATCTCATTTGGAGTTTATGGGGGGCACCCTCGCTTCTGGATGGACACCCCTCCTGGCAGCAGAGAGGTCCATGCTGGGGTTTCCAGTGCACTCAGACTGGAGGCACCACCCACACATAACATGTAGGTGTGGCTCCCTGAATTCCACCCCTGCAACAACTTGAGCAGGTCAAATCCTCTCTTAGGCTCAGTTTCTCACCTTTGAAATTGGAGGTAATGGCACAGTGCTGAGCTGGCTTGGCCAGTGAAGGGGCATTAGAACTTTGCTCTGGAGGAAGGGTCCTAGTTCAGTGGTGTCAGATGCTGGTGTGGTTGCTCGAGAGTAAACAGGCAAGACTCCGACCTGTCTTTTCCAGGCTTTATTCTTGGTGCAAACTATTTACAGTGAAGAGCGTTGTAAGTTCATGTCTGGCTCAGTCACTAGCAGAATCTGGGAGTGGTCGGTCTTTGTACCTCCCCCAGCATAAAAGTCGCCTCACCCCCAGCCTTTTCTGCCCCTCCCTGCGCCGAAGACTACTGCGCAGAATGGGCGCTGGCAGGGGCATACTTCCCGCCTCTCTGGTTTGCTCAGGCTCGGTGTTGAGGCTCCCCCTAGCATCCCCTGGTCCCTGCACCTCTTCTCCACTGGAGGTGGGGCTTTCCTCCTCCCCGGAAGAGGAATTGCTTCGCAAGATTTTCGGAGGCTCCCTATAACACAACTGCCCTTCCATCTCTCGCCTCTGAGCTGATGGCAGTTCCCTGACAAGTGGCACAGCACCTGCCGCCAGATTCGAACCCTGGCCTCTCCTGTGGGGTGGGGTGGGAAAGGACTTCTGCCTGAGACTCTGCAGAGAGTCACTGCCAGTCAGAGTAAACAATACTGATCTAGATGAGGCAGTAGTCTCACCCAGCATAAAGGTAGCTTCCTATGTCCCTTCAGACTTGTTGGGCTTCTGTTCTCCTGTAAAGTGAACAAGGAAGTAAAAGTTCCAAAGCACTGAAAAATTTGAATGTGAGGCATGTAAATATTCCTGTCAATTCACCATTCTTCTGCTCTTCCAACCAAGGTGTGAACTGTGAAGTGGAGGTTGATGAATGTGAGTCGGGCCCTTGCTGGAACGGCGGCACCTGCAGTGACCACGTTGGGTTCTTCACCTGCTCGTGTACACCTGGGTATGAGGGAGCACAGTGTGAGGTGGACGTCAATGAGTGCCAGAGCCACCCGTGTCTCAATGGCGGAAGGTGCCTCGACCTCATCAACAGGTGAGTGGCTCTGGCTTCACCCAGCAGGATTTGATATGTCTCCCATAATCTCCCAACCCTGCCCCCACCAGCTTATCTACAGTATATACCATGGTTTCCACAGATGCATTTGTGGCTAAATTGCATTTGCAGAAAAGAAACTGTCTAAACTCAAGAGTACAGTATAATAGTAATTCTTAGTATTGCCACTGCAACACTAGCAATTCAACAATTCATTTAAAATATAGCAGAAGAAAGTTAACTGAGCGTAAAGCTTACCGTTAGATCAACTGATGACACTCAAAAGTTGCCCCCAGAGCTGAAGGTATTATTCTGGGACATTGTCAACTGGGAAATAAAACTTGCTCCGTGATAGAACACCTGCTTTCCATGTAAAAGGTCCCAAGTTTAACCCATGAAATTTCCAGGTAGGCTTGGGAAAGACTTCTGTCTGAAGCGCCAAACAGCTGGTTCTTGTCATTGAAGATCATGCTGAGCTAGAAGGTGCCCAGTGGTCTGACTCAATAGAATTATAGAATGGTAGAGCTGGAGGGGACCCCAAGGGTCATGTAGTCCAACCCCCTGCAATATAAGTAAAATGCAGTACAAGGCAATATTTAGCACCCCCTTTTTATACCTAGACTCAAAAGCCCAGAAAGGTGCCACTGCTCATCTGCCAGGACCTCTACCATGAAGGTTCCTGCAGCAGGAGGGTGGGACATGGAAGGCAGCATCTACCACCCCCTGAGGGCAAATGCCATCTCTGTCTCCTACTAAAGTTCTTATTTTTATTTCCAAGAGATCTAGATTGTCATCCGGTTTGTGCACAGACTGGATTACTTGCCTTACCTGCTTTTGATGCAGATGATGCTGGAGTGAGGACCATTTTTATTCTCACATAACACATCAGAAGAACTTTCTCAAACAGTGGACATATATGAGGAACCCCTTAAGATAAATGAATTCCAGTCTTCAGGGGGAGAATGACATAGTTTACCACCTCCAGCAGAACAGGGAGGCTTAGGGAGACCCTGAGGTTTGCACGCAGGTGGCTCTGTGGGTTAAACCACAGAGCCTAGGACTTGCCGATCAGAAGGTCGGCGGTTCGAATCCCCGCGACGGGGTGAGCTCCCATTGCTCAGTCCCAGCTCCTTCCCACCTAGCAGTTCGAAAGCACATCAAAGTGCAAGTAGATAAATAGGTACTACTCCGGCGGGAAGGTAAACGGCGTTTCTGTGCACTGCTCTGGTTTGCCAGAAGCGGTTTAGTCATGCTGGCCACGTGACCCGGAAGCTGTACACCGGCTCCCTCGGCCAGTAAAGCGAGATGAGCGCCGCAACCCCAGAGTCAGTCATGACTGGACCTAACGGTCAGGGGTCCCTTTACCTTTAAGGTTTGCAGTAGTACAAAGGTGATCGTGGGGAAATCACTCTGAATGGCCCAATGGGGGCTGAGCTTGTTCAAGGTCTGTGGAATATTGAATGATTCTCTGTGGGGTGGGGGTGGGGGAGAGAGAAGGGGAAGCTAGCAGGAGGAGGCTGGGAGGGAATTCATGGACTCCTCAACAGCAACAGTTTATGCTGTGATATTTTGTTTCAGGTAAGTATGGAGGGAAATTCAATTCAGTTCTCATTTATAGGTGAAACTCCCTAATTCACACTTTCCGATACAAAACTGAAGTTCACAGTAATGTGAGCAAGAATGCTTATGCTTTGGAAAAGTGTTCCTATCAATGCATATATTACTGAAAATAGTATTCAAAAATATGTGTTATTAAGGGGAACTGCTTTGCAAAAATGTATGTTGTGGGCAAAATTCTATTCAAAAATTTGTACAGTAGCTGAAATCCGAACTGATGGAATTTCATTGAACCCCTTAAAAAAAAAATACAACAAATAAATCAATCTCAAACTGATGTGGAGATGTGGACAACTGAATTTCAGGCTGGAAAATT
Source organism: Podarcis bocagei (assembly GCF_964188305.1). Classification (NCBI taxonomy): domain Eukaryota; kingdom Metazoa; phylum Chordata; class Lepidosauria; order Squamata; family Lacertidae; genus Podarcis; species Podarcis bocagei. Next base: position 1,574,683 of record NC_138140.1, on the reverse strand, counting down.
AAGAAATGGAGAGAAACAAGAATGGGCAGGGACAGCCCTCCCTAGTTGCAAGTCCCACTTTATTTGGAATGATGACCTCTCTTGAGTTCTCAAGAACTGAAATGTGGAGCTGCATGATGTAGAAGACATAAGAACCCAAAAGACACGGCTGGGTCAGGCCAGTGTCCCATCTAGTCCAACATCCTGTTCACCAGATGTCCATCCAGATGTTGCAAGGGGAAACCGGCAAGCAGGATCTGATCACAAGAGCGACACACTCCCGTCGTGTGGTTTCCAGCAACTGGTATTCAGAATCTGCTGTGGAGGCAGAGCATACTCATTGTGGCCACCGATAGCCCTCTCCTCCATGAATTTGTCCATCCAAGTTGGTGGCCATCCCTGCCTCCTGTGGCAGGGAGTTCCATAGTTCAGCTGCATGAATACATACAGTCATACCTTGAGTCGAAGTAGCTTCAGGATAAGTATTTTTGGGTTGCGCGCTGCGGTGACCCGGAAGTAACGGAGAGTGTTACTTCCGGGTTTTGCTGCTTGCGCATGCACAGACAGTCGAAATGACGGCATGCGCAGAAGCTGTGAATCGCAACCTGTGCATGCACAGATGCGCGGACGCGGGTTGCGCTTGCTTCTGGGTGCGAACAGGGCTCTGGAATGGGTCCCGTTCGCATCCAGAGGTACTACTGTACTTCCTTTCATCTGTCCAGAATCTTCCAACAATTCCTGAAAAGGGTCTTTCTCCATGGGTGGTGGCAAAGGCTTCCTAACCATGAATCATGGCTCTGTGCTGTTATTCTTCCTCAGCTACCAGTGTGACTGCCTCAACACGGGCTTTGAAGGGCATCATTGTGAGCTGGATATCTTGGAATGTGCCTCCCAGCCTTGCCAGAATGGTGGCACCTGCCTGGAAGGGGTTGGATGCTACAGCTGTGTTTGCTGGCCAGGTGGGTGAAGTCTTTGTGTTGTTCTCCTATAGTCCAAAAGCTTTTTTCCCGTCACAAAGTGAAGTCAACATGTCCCTGTGACTTTCAGCCCCGCAGTAAACTCATCCCCAATCCTGTGAAAATCTGGCAGTGAACCTCCAGGCTCTACTAACTATGCAAAAGCTTTCCCAGCCTCTGTTGCATTTATTCATTATCCTAATCTTGTCCCAGAAGTCAGAAACCATCACACAAGATACTTGCAGGGCTCTGGGTCCTTTTCTCCTTTTCTCCGTTCTGCCCAGACACTGAGGTCCAGCTCCGAGGGCCTTCTGGCGGTTCCCTCACTGCGAGAAGCCAAGTTACAGGGAACCAGGCAGAGGGCCTTCTCCATAGTGGCACCCACCCTGTAGAAGGCCCTCCCACCAGATGTCAAAGAGAAAATCAACTACCAAACTTTTAGAAGACATCTGAAGGCATTATTATTATTATTATTATTATTATTATTATTATTATTATTATTGTAAAAGATCTTATTAAGGCCTTTCATAGTACATTACAATACAAAACAAACTTATTTAAACAAAAACAAAAACAGAGAAAGAAGAAAAAAGAAATACAAAGTCCTCTTTCACAGGTAAATCTTAACTTGTCCCACACAGAGAGAGCTGAACCCTCCCTGCTCTCACCTGGGAGATTCCCTTGCTTCTCCCATCCTTCCACCCTGGGAGATCTTCACCTCCCTATGCGCAGGGTCAACTGTCCATCACCTTCATCTGCATGTTAACCCCTCCTTAACCCTGAGTAGAGGACAACACAAAACATTACAAAATCAAAGCTGAGCGAAACCAAAACCAAAACCAAAACAGAAAAAGGAAAAGGAAACAGAACAAAAATATAAGGCTATTAAAGGAAATAATGGGGGGGGGGGATGTGATATTTTTTTAAAAAAATAAGTAAAAAGGACTTCCTATTATCCCTCTGCCAATTATATATTCAAGAGTTTTTCAAAACAGCTGAGTGCTCAATCCAGCTGATCCTCCCTCTGCCAGGTGATGTTTTCCAGTCTTCTGACTGGGCATCTCAGGTTTGTTAATTTTTCTTTTGAGGCAAGGAGTCCAAAAGAGGTTCTCTAATTATTATTATTATTATTATTATTGATAAAAGTCAACAATAGTCTTCCCCCAATCCAACATCACAGCTTTACCTGCAATATTAAGAAACATTCAGTCCTTGTTCTTTATTCCCTCAAGGGTTTATTTACTGTTGTTATGTATTAAGACAATGATCCATAATTATTTACTTATTGTAAAGTCATTAATTGACACCCAGATCCATAACTTCAAAATGCATTTCCTGTTGGCCATGGTTTTTCATCCATTTATATATATACAAACATGGTTTCCATTTCCTCATTTGCCATTCCTTTCCCAAAAGTGTTGCAAGAGGCTTAATAGTTTTTTCTTCTAAATTCAACCCAAATTGAATGTAGAATCCTTTCTTTCTCAACTGCCAGCTCAGGATATTTCTTAGTCTCTCCATCCCTGGATACCTTCCCCCCCTCCAGCATTTAGCTGTCTCACTCCTTCAGGCATCTGTATGGAGGTCCTCTCAATTTCATCATCTATTGCCTCTAACTTTACCATTCCATTTTCCTCTTCTGGCAATTCTCCATCAGTATTTACCCCTGCCCCCAAGTACTCTGTAACTTATCTGGCCTCAGCTTTGTCCAGGGCACTTTTGTTAATCATTTTACACCTCTCTGCTCTAATTTCTTCCAATTGTTCATCAAATAATTTCTGTACAACAGTGATAGTCAATGGGGTATTTTTCAGCACTTTCATCACCCTGGGTACTCTCTCAGAAATCCACACACTTCTTGTTTATCTGAGATTGCATGCCTCAAATTCCCACAGCAGGCAACCATGTAGTTTCACATTATAAACAGCACATTCGCCAGTGAGATGGAAAATTGGGAATAGAGCACAATGAGATAAAAATTTCTCAGAGTTGGAGACTCTCTTAGCTGTTTGAAAAACTTCATTCAGTATGTATCCTAAGAGCACGCTTCTTACTTTATTCGTTTTTAGCCCCTTAATGATGTCTCCTTGTAAGCCAACCGCTGGGTCATATTTCAAATGAACATTTTAACTGACAGTGAGATAGTTTTAGTAGTAATTTATAGGAGTTTCAAAAATAATTGAAGAAAATAGGTTTTGCTGGTCATTGCCGTAAAGACTGACCTCTAGGGCTATTATGTGGTATTTGGGCAAAGTTATGGTTCTTCCAAGGGACGCGGGTGGCGCTGTGGGTTAAACCACAGAGCCTAGGACTTGCTGATCAGAAGGTCGGCGGTTTGAATCCCCGCGACGGGGTGAGCTCCCATTGCTCGGTCCCTGCTCTTGCCCACCTAGCAGTTCGAAAGCACGTCAAAGTGCAAGTAGATAAATAGGTACCACTCTGGTGGGAAGGTCAACAGCATTTCCGTGCGCTACTCTGGTTCGCCAGAAGCGGCTTAGTCATGCTGGCCACATGACCCAGAAGCTGTACGCCAGCTCCCTCGGCCAATAAAGCGAGGCAATAAAGCCAATTTACCTTTACCTTTATGTTTTTTTCATTCTTTGGTCACTCATCCTGTCTGTGTTCCTCGTAGGTTTATTGGTTCCATGGTGGGTAGTTACCCTTCCAGAGCATTTGGAAGTTAATCCCTGTTATCTCTGTTCATCAGAGATAATACAATAGACAGTAGCTGTTGTTAATCACCTCAATTACCTCAACAAGGGTGACTGACCTTCCATGCTGCCTTCCCAGAAGTCCTGAATAGTGATTTGGGAGCGGGAGAGCGAGATTTGGTTTTGTTTGCATTACTGCAGACCTATTTAATGCTCAGGTCTCAATACAATATTTGAAATGAAATACAGCTTTGAAATCTGCACTTCTCCAAAATTCATGGTGCAGTTCTTCAACGCCTGCCTCCAAAACAGTATGTACTGGGGGAAAGTGTGGATATAATACTAGTGAAATTAATATACACATTGTAATAGGGAATTAGGGGACATTTAAAACAATGTTTTAAATAGTTGTGGGGTTTTTAAAGTTGAAAACTGATGGAACAATGTGGTGAAGATAGCTAAAACGAGAAGCCAGGAGAAACCAAAGTAGGCAGGTCTGTCCATTCCTTGTTCTGATTGCCAGCATATCTTCTACGCAGCAGGAGTCCTTCTATAATGCAGGCAGGGACGGGTGTCGTGCCAGTTCATGCTGTGTGACTCCATGAATCTGTGTTCAGTGATGTGTGAGCACAACGCTTTGTTTTATCTCCAACTAACTAAAAAAGGGATGCAGGTGATAGCCTTCTCCTCTTCTGTGAATTTTACTATTCCTCTTTTGAAGTCATCTAGGTTTGTGGCCATCACTGCCTCCTGTGCAAGAGTAGAAGAGTTTGGATTTGATATCCCGCCTTTCACTCCCCTTCAGGAGTCTCAAAGCGGCTAACATTCTCCTTTCCCTTCCTCCCCCACAACAAACACTCTGTGAGGTGAGTGGGGCTGAGAGACTTCAGAGAAGTGTGACTGGCCCAAGGTCACCCAGCAGCTGCAGGTGGAGGTGCGGAGACACGAACCCGGTTCCCCAGATTAGGAGACTACCGCTCTTAACCACTACACCACACTGGCTCCGTGTTCCACGGTTTTAACTACGGATTTTAAGGCACGGTTTTAAGGGACACGGGTGGTATCCCTTAAACCACAGAGCCTAGGACTTGCTGATCAGAAGGTCGGCGGTTCGAATCCCCGCGACAGGGTGAGCTCCCATTGCTCAGTCCCTGCTCCTGCCAACCTAGCAGTTTGAAAGCACGTCCAAGTGCAAGTAGATAATCGGCATTTCCGTGCGCTGCTCTGGTTCGCCAGAAGCGGCTTCGTCATGCTGGCCACATGACCCGGAAGCTGTACGTCGGCTCCCTTGGCCAATAAAGCGAGATGAGCGCTGCAACCCCAGAGTCAGTCACGATTGGACCTAATGGTCAGGGGTCCCTTTACCTTTACCTAACTTTTATCAAAGTAGACCCATTAAGACAAATGGGCCTACTCTTTGCAATGGATCTACTCTGAGTAGGACTAGTATTGGCTACATCCCACCGACCTGCTCAAATCTTTCTCAGGAATCTACAGAGAATGTAGTTCTGAGCTGGGAAGCTCTGGATATGAGAGAGAGAGAATGAATGAATGAATTCTTCACATACACATGAAATTACAATTCCAGAATTCTTTGAGGGAAGTCATAATGGAAGAACGGGTGATGGTGATAAGCACATAACCAGGGGACTGGAATGAAAGGTTCTGTAGTTTGGGAAGTCTCCACTCACTATAAAGCTGACTGTGGACACCTCCAAATTCAGTCTGTGACCACCCCCCCCAGAGGCACACCTAGGCCCCCTTGCACCCTTGACAAGGAGCTGTATTGGTGCCTCCAAAGCCAGAAGAGACCATGAACCAGAAACTCAATTTTTTGCTTTTTGTTAATTATATATGTGTGTATATGTGTATATATATATATATATATATATAAAATGATATTTATTGAAATTTTATAAACAATAAAAAGTTGCAAAATTAAAAATAAGAAATAGAGAAGAGTAACAATAATAAAAGAAAAAGAGATACAAAAATACAAAGACAAAATACACAAAAGGTAAAAAATAAAATAAAAAAATCAATATTTTCATGTCTTATATTTCATTTACTTGTTTCCTGACCTCCTCACACACCCCTTTTTTGTATTCCAGTTCACATGGTTAATTTAGCAAATCCTTACCCTCTATCATTTATCTTTACTCAATATCTTAATCTATTATAACTATATATTTTCAACCATTTCAATCCGTATTTACATATTCTTGTTAATCTTTTTACCAATACCGCTTATTTTCAATCAAACATCCCTTTAACATTCATTAATTTTACAGTATTTCTGCAAGTAGTCTTTAAATTTCTTCCAATCTTCTTCCACCACCTCTTTTCCCTGATCTTGGATTCTGCCAGTCATTTCTGCCACTTCCATGTAGTCCATCACCTTCATCTGCCATTCTTCCAGTGTGGGTAGATCTTGTGTCTTCCAATACTTTGCAATCAATATTCTTGCTGCTGTTGTTGCATACATAAAAAAAGTTCTGTCCTTCTTTGGCACCAATTGGCTGACTATGCCCAAGAGGAAGGCCTCTGGTTTCTTCAATAAAAAATAATAAATAAATAAAAAATATATTTTTATTAAATATTTCTTGGTTTACAAAAATATGTGCATTGTCTCTTTTTTCAAGTTGTGTTTTCTACAGATCAGTTTCATTAATGTTGTGTTCAGTATTAGGTTAGGAGGAAATGAGGGAGAAAGAGGGAGAGGGGGTAATTGTGAGTGGGGTGGGGTGACGATGCTTCTATTCTTCTACTTAGTGTATGTGTGGGATTTTGTGTCAGTGTCACTTGTGTGGATTTTCGCTTGTTGTATTTCCTTGGTGGTGAGAGAGGTTGAGGGTTGGCCTAGCCCAGGGGTCTGCAACCTTTAAGACAAAAAGAGCCACTTGGACCCGTTTCCGAAGAAAAACAACCTGGGAGCCGCAAAACCAGGAAGGTGACGTCGGGACGGTGCGTGACTAATGCACGCACTGCCCCCATGCGACGTCACAGCCAGTACAGCGCCCGCCACAGTGGGGAGTGTCGGGGCGCACAATGTGCCTCCTCCCCTCGCTAGTATCCGCCCCGGAGCCGCGGCAAAGGTGTAAAAGAGCCACATGCGGCTCCGGAGCCGCAGGTTGCAGACCCCTGGCCTAGGGAGTGGTTGGTTGTCTGGTTGGCTGTAGTGAGATTTGGTTTTGTGTGTGTGTGTGTTTGGATCAGGTTAGCCAGATTTGTATGCCGTCGGTGGATACTTGTCGTTGTCTTGTTGGGCTGTGTATGTGATAAAGAGGAACCATGCCAGGGTGAAGGTGTCTTCTATTTGTCCCCGTCTCAGTTTCAGTTTATTGGTTAGTTTTTCTAACAAGGCTGTTTAAAATTTTTGCTTTTTGTCACCTTTTGCTTTACGTCAGTAATCATCTGCAGCCATCAGGGTTGGGTCTGTTCTGTTCTACCTCTCCCCCTGCCCCCCAGTCTATGTTGGTCCACCTGCCTACCTGCCTACCTCCCTTCTCCATTCACTGTTTTCCCTTCTGTCGCCTTCTTCCTTCCCTTTTCCTCTACTTCATCTCTCACTTGCTGTCTCCATCTTTCTTTCCTCCAGCCCCGCAGGGTGTTCTGCTTACACTTCTAAGATCACTGCCAGCCAACTGGGGAGAGGGCCCCTCAGGGCCGCTGTGGTAGCCTAAACCAGTGACTAGATTCCTCTGCTGAGTAAGGAGCCCAGAGGAGCCTATGCACTCACCTGGCTGCACAGAACAGCAGAGGAGTGGCCAGGGAGTACACGGGCAGGCAGGCAAGCAGGCAGGCAGGCAGGCAGGCAGGCTCCTAGCCCAAGCCAGAGTGAAGAGGCATTGTTTCTGCGCCCCCTGGGGCCTGGACCCTTGGCTGGGGCCCACCTGCCCAACCCCTAGGTATGCCCCTGCCGCCACGATTGAGCAAAGCACCCCTGAGAATAACTTGCTAGAGAAGGAAGACGTCTTGTTGGCATCTCTTTAGGTGGACAGAATGACCCTGAGCATGGAGTGTTTGGGTTAGAGCAGGGATGGGCAACCTAAGGCCCAACCAAGCAGCCCACCGGGGTCGTTTAACCGGCTCACAAGCTGCCCCCGAAATGAGCCACCCACTCGGCGAGTCCCCACATGCTGTGCTAAACTGGCATGGCGCAGGGACTCGCTTCTGTGGTGCCGGAAATTGCGTCTGCACAGGCGCCGGAAATCAGGGGCACGGGTGCGATCCAGCCCACGGAGGGATCTCCGCTGGAGTGAACCGGCCCAGGTGAGGTTCCTCGATCTAGCCCATTGCTTTGTGACAAATGAGGCACATGTCAGCTGACCTGGCTTCCTGCCCCCTTTGCTTTTTTGTCCCCAGGATACGTAGGGGAAAACTGTGAGGTTGATGTAGACGAATGTGCCGCCCTGCCCTGCCTCAATGGGGGCCAGTGCTTTGAACGGTCCAATCAGAGCTACTACGGAGATCACATAGACTTCCCCCTGCACTTCACCTACCAGGAAGCTGCTGGATTCATTTGCAGGTGCCAGCCAGGCTTTGATGGTAAGTAATACACTGCCAGGTGGAGCGCATGTTTCATTCTGAATGCTCCAGAGGAGATGCTTGATCAAAGAGCTTTGTACATTCTATAACCTGGGGCTCTGAGTGTGTGCATCATCTTGGCTTTACTTCTATTTTGTAGTTTTTTAAAACTAAGTAATTCACAGTTCTACACCACAGCTGAAAATCAAGGGGAAGGATAGATGCATTAATACACCCATGCAAAGCATCCAAAAATAGACAAGGCACAAACATATTAAAGAAAAGCACATCAAAAACAAAACCAAGAGATAATTAATCAGTGCCAGATTATGATGATTTGCTGTCTACTGATGCTGTGTTCTTGCTGCTGTGGTTTTTCCATTTTATTGATTCCATTTTATAGGCTCTTACCATTCAGCACTTACTGTTGAAATGCTTTGTTATTTTTTCTGATTCTGTGTTATTCTCTTATAATTTTATAAGTCATTTGGAAACTCTTATGTGGCAAGTGACTAATAAATTGAAATAACAACAACAACAATGAAAAGGTGGATCTAAAAAATAGTTCACCCGTTGTATATTTGTCATTAGTGAAGCTTAACTGAATTATGTGTAGATTATTGAATCGGTGAGGAAATAGTTGGGATGTCTAACATAATTTCTTTTTGACATGTTTGAAGGAGAGACTTGCTTCTTCAACATTGATGAATGTACATCCCAACCATGTCAAAACGGAGGGAGCTGTGTGGATCTGGTGAACAGCTATCAGTGTCACTGCCCGCCAGGGTACTCAGGTAAGCAGGGCCAGCCCACAAGGCGAGGCAAACGCCACAGGAGCCAACTCCTTGGGGATGTGGGGGCTTCAGACTCCACAATAAAATATTTGAGAGGGCTGTCCCCCCAGGTTGTTGGGTATTACCATTCAAAAAAGTGAGTGTGCACTGCATCATGTGATCAACTACAGTGGTACCTCGGGATGCGAATGGGATCCATTCTGGAGCCCTGTTCACATCCTGAATAGAACGTAAGATGTGACGGCGCGGGCTGTGTTTTGCTGCTTCTGCGCATGCGTGTGACATCATTTTGAGTGCCTGCGCATGCACGAGCGGTGAAACCTGGAAGTAACGCGCTCCGTTACGTCCGGGTTGCTGCGGAGCGCAACCCGAAAGTGCTCAACCTGAAGCACATTCAACCCAAGGTACAACTGTATGTGGGGCAGGGCTTACCTGGGCCCCTACTATATTCAAGTTGGCACCCCGGTGACCACCTTGAGCAGCGGCAGTCCCTGCTGCCTCCACTGGCAGCGGAGAAGCAGTGGTGGTAGGCAAACTGGTTTCTGATGAGATCTTGCAAGAGCTCACCAAAATCTCATGAGACCTCATGGAGGTAAGCTTCAGCAGTGGCGGGGCAGTGGGGTCTGGTCTTGCCAGTGTCAGCGCAGGGTGGCATGTTCCCATTTTGCCTCAAGCGGGTAAGGGTAAAAATGGGCATCTTATTAAGATGGCATGTACACAGCAGCATAAGATCCTAAGACATCACCTGCCTGGAATTTCCTGAGTTTCGGAGGGGTGTTTGTTATGTGCCCCTTTCATCTGGCACCTTTAAATTCCTGAGAAGGAAATCCTGCACAGTGACCCATTTAATGAGCATTCAGCCTGGGAATCAAATCAAATCAAATACCTTTATTGGCATCACAGTATAAAACATTTCAAGTCATTGGGATGATTGAAAGGACAGGGTGAAGCTATCGAGGGTAATAAGGTCACGCTGTGAGAATTTAGGCTGAATCTTAGCATTTGGGGAAGTGGGTTTGCTTCACAAGAAACATCCCTGGTCCTGAATGGGGTAACTGTGCCCCTGAAGGACCAGGTGTGCAGCCTGGGAGTCATTGTGGACTCACAGCTGTCCATGGATCTCTGCTAGGCTTTGCAGTTGAAATATTGTGGTGCCTCAAATACGGTACTAGAGATTGCTGTGCTTTAGCTTAAAAGTGGGAGGCCAGTGATCAGCTACAGCCTCTCTTTCACTTTGCTAAGATTTAGCTGTAAAGAGTCTTCATCAATCTCGGTCCTGGACTAGCAACTCCTAAGCAACCTGCCCCCCTTTCATCCTCACTCTTCAGTTTCATGGAATCCTGCAGCTAGTTTTGCAGTTCCTTCTGTCCTGGGTCTTCTAACATGTTGTGAGTCTGCCATCTTGTGGGAGGAAGAGAAATCTGAAAGTCTGAAAGGAGTTGCTTGTTAGTTTCCCTGGGGCAGTAGCAACTCCTGCTATTCCAGGCTCGCTTGGAGCTCAATCATTGCTCAGTCCAGGAATGTGTAAAGGAATTCTGAGAAAAGATGTGGGAAACCCACCAGCCAGCAAGGTATCTGTGAATATTGTAGATCCTGTTTTGACAGTACTAGGACTCTCTGTAACTGACTATCTGTAACTGACTGAAAGGTGGCTATCTACGAATGCAGGAACTTCAGAAAGAGATTGCAGTCCTTAGACCATTGCAATGCATGAAGAGGTTTTATGATAACACTTGTGGACTAAAGCAGCACAATAATTATTATTTTTTATCACATGCATGCGCTAATTGGCTTCCCAATGCCTGAATGTCTGTGTTATCCACTATTGGTTTGTGTGTTTGTGTATTTATTCTGGGACTGCTGCTCGTGCACTTTCTTCGCAGCACCTGCTCAACTTCATCAGCATCAAAATGCCAGTCTGTTTCTCTATGCTGTCCTTTCCTCAGAAAGTATAATTAAGTTCAAACCCCCTGCCGCCAATGACTCGTTTCCAATATTAAGCCCACTTCTGGAAGCACCCTAGATTGTTGTTGTTGTTTAGTCATTTAGTCGTGTCCGACTCTTTGTGACCCCCTGGACCGGAGCACGCCAGGCACTCCTGTCTTCCACAGTTTGGTCAAACTCATGCTGGTAGCTTCAAGAACACTGTCCAACCATCTCGTCCTCTGTCGTCCCCTTCTCCTTGTGCCCTCCATCTTTCCCAACATCAGGGTCTTTTCCAGGGAGTCTTCTCTTCTCATGAGGTGGCCAAAGTCTTGGAGCCTCAGCTTCAGGATCTGTCCTTCCAGTGAGCACTCAGGGCTGATTTCCCTAAGAATGGAGAGGTTTGATCTTCTTGCAGTCCATGGGACTCTCAAGAGTCTCCTCCAGCACCAGAATTCAAAAGCATCCATTCTTCGGCGATCAGCCTTCTTTATGGTCCAGCTCTCACTTCCATACATCATACACGCCCTACATACATACATACCCTAGATTAGCCCACACCAATAGGGCTGCCATATATCTGGATTTTCCTGGACGTTACCGGGATTTCAAAGGTGGAATTGATGTCCAGAGAACAACACAACACAATCTTGGGGATGGCTTCCTTAAAAACAAGCTCAACATTTTGGGGGTCTTCCATAAAAAAACTTTTGGGATGTCCTGGTTTTTACTTAATGAAATATGGCAACCCTACCCACCAACACCTGCTGTCCTCCAGATGTTTTGAACTCTACAAATCCCATTATTTAGCCCTAGCACCATACAGCTGTGCTCTTTGGGGCTGAAGGGGAGTTGCAGTCCAAAATATCTGAAAGACACCCGGTTGTTGAAGGCTGGACGAATGCAAAGATCCTGAGGGGCCACACCCAACAAATAGCTTCAGCAGTGACACAACAAACCCATGTCTGAGCAAGTAATTTATATCAATATTTTTTTTTATAAAAAAAATTAAAGGTCCAAACCACGACATGGTGTGTCTGCATTATTTATAGGAAAAGTTGGCTCCCTCCATTGCCCTTGGCTAGCCAGGGGTTCAGCCATGTGGGCTGCTTATAGCTCCTTTTTCTCAGTTCCTGGTTTTGATCTGAGAGTGTTCTTCGGTTTTGTCACTGCATGTGGGGTGTTTTCTTTTTTTGTGGGGGCGGGGAGGTTGATGGTGAGGATCAGAGTCCAGGGAGTGCTTTTTTTGGCCCATGGAGCCCTTTGCCTTGTATAGGGGGTGGGGGTTGGGGGGTCAGCTTAGCCCAGGGCCCTGGCTGCAAACGAATTCTGCATCCTTGCAAGCTGAGTGTGAGAGTTTGTGGAGGAGCGAAGCTGACAGGGAAATAATAGCTATTAATCTCTCCTGCTTTGTCAATTAATCCCAGTCTGGTCCTGCTGGGTAAACAGCTTATTACTTCACATTAGGATCACGGAGCAGCCTTTGGAAGCTTCCCACAATGGTTCCTGATATGCCTTTCTTTGGCAGCTCTGCCCTGCCTTGCGGTGGGTTTTTCCTTTTCTTTCAAGCAGCCCCTGGGATGAGTGGCTGCTGCCAGCCTGATCTGGGTCCCTGAGTCTCCCCCATCTGAAGCCCTCACCCCTTTTCTGAAGCAGGGCTGAGTTAAGGGATGGAGTCAGCAGGAGCCCTGACCTGCGCTGCGAATGGACTTCTGCTGAGAGGGGAGGAGGGGAGCAGGTAGAGGAAGCTCCTTTTGCAGCCCCCTTGCCAGAACAACCAGGGGACAGTTTAGGGGTCGGGAGGGAAGGAGCCAGGGAAGGAGGGGTACGCCCAAAGCCACGTCCCCCAAGTACAGATCCAAACTATACGTTCAGCGCACATGACATATCTCCCCACCTACAGGTGAAACTTGAAAAATTAGAATATTGTGGAAAAGTTCCTTTATTTCACTAATTCAACTTAAAAGGTGAAACTAATATATGAGATTGACTCATGACATGCCAAGCGAGATATGTCAAGCCTTGATTTGTTATCATTGCGATGATCATGGCGTACAGCTGATAAAAACCCCAAACTAACAATCTCAGAAAATTAGAATATTCAAGGAAATCAGCAAAACAAGGATTGCAAATGGAGCAAGATTGGACCTCTGAGAAGCAGAAGCATATCTCGCTTTGCATGTCATGAGTCGATCTCATATGTTAGTTTCACCTTTTAAGTTGAATTCCTGAAAGAAAGGAACTTTTCCACGATATTCTAATTTTTCGAGTTTCACCTGTATAGAACTCTGGGAATGGCAGCTCTGTGAGGGTGAAACCACAGTTGCCAGGATTCAGGTGTGTGTGTGTGTAAGTCATATGCTTTGACTGTATGGTGTGGATCTGCTCTGATTTCTGCACTCCTGCTAGTTTCTGGAATCCAAAATGACGGATGTCGTGGTTTCCTTTACAGCATATGGCGTGGCTCACTTGCTCGAGTTGTCTGGCACTGTTGCTCTTTGCCTGTGTTGCAGTCAGATCTGTGAGTGAGGGGGTTGGTGGTCAGTTTAGCTCTCTTTTGTTAGAGCGGGGGTGTGTGTGTGTGTGTGTCCCATGGAAAGCCCCATCCCAGGGGGCCCGCAAACTGAGGAGCTGCTATCCCTTTTCCAGCACCAATTTGTTTACAGGGAGCAGCAGACGTTTTCCTCAGGGAGGAAGAGCTTGTGGGACAATAACATGGGGAGGGGACTTGCCAGAATAGTCTGCAGCCTCTCTGGTTTCATGTCAGCAGGAGGCTGCGCTTGCCTCACCTGCGCTTGCTCTGTAGCCCTCCGCAAGATGATATACTGGGGCTTCACTGGTATTTGAGCATTTAAAGGTCACTCTTGTGAATTGGTATTTGCTGCGGCCAGGGTGTCACTAGTTTATTTTATTCTTTTCTGGCTTTTTTAACAAAAGAAATCAAGGATCTGGCTTGAACAAGTTTCTCTCTAGGAACATAGAAAGGTGTCTTACACTGAGTCAGGCCACCCACCCACCTGGAATCTCTTCCAGGCCACCTGGAGATTCCGGCAGGTGTGTTCAGTGGGGGGTCTTCTGCATGCAGTGCAGGTGCTCTACCCACTAAGTGACTCTGCTTCAGTTATCTTCTCTGGGTGTTGTGAACTTTGACACAAAACAGTCTGTGGGGCCTTCTGCTGCTGCCTTTCCCCACTTGTCGTATCCCTCTTAACATGCTCAAGCCATTAATAACTGTGGAGCCTGTGAGAGGAGGAGGAAGAGGAATCCCACCCTGCTATGCTCAGATGGTCACTGCTGTCTTCTCTCCAGCAGGGAAGTCACCAGTCAAGTGTGAGCTGAGTGGCCTAAAGGAAGGGCGTGCTTTTCATGTGAAGCAGAGTCTGCGGCAAAGCAGTTTGTGCCAGCCCCTCCGAAACCATTGTTTTCCTAGCCAGTGGGCTGAATTCAGGGACACCCCCTGTTGCCCAGGGGATGCCAACCCTTTCCTTCCCAAGCAAATAAGATTCAGATGAGACCCAGGCATGCAGCAGAGAGGGAGGGAGCGTGGGTCACATGTCAGAAGAGAGGGCGCTTCTTTACACCATGTCCATCCCTGGTTCATCTAGCTCAGTGCTGTCTACACTGACTGGCAGCTCCAGGGTTTCAGGCAGGGAGCCTCTGCCGGCCCTACCTGGAGATGCCACTGGCGATTGAATCCAGGACATTTTGCATGCACTCTGACACTAAGGCACGACCTTTCCCTGACAGCAACAGGGGAAGCTGCCTCTCACCAAGTCAGGCCACTGGTCTGTCAAGCACATGGAGGGGTGCCTCAGACCAGCTTTTATTCTCTGTAGTTTGGTTTATTTTTGCATTGTATTTTAAGTCGCTTTGTGTTTCCTTTTTTGGTAAAAGTGGTGTGTGTGTGACAAACAAGTTGTTGGTATCTGTCTGTCTTGAGAGACAATGGAGTGTGCCTCTGGGGGTGAACGCAAACCACTGTGGTAGTGACACTGAAGTGGCCTCCATGGGGACACAAGCCTGGGCAGTGTGTTTTGAGGTCCTGGGCAGCCCAGACGACAAGACCCCCCTCTTGGCCTCGCTGATGGGGTCCAAAGGAAAGCAGAGCAGATGATTGGAACCAGGAGTTGCTGGAAGGAAGCATCCACTCCAGATTTCTGTCAGGTTTACTCCTTAGCCTTTTCATCTCCCAAAGATGTCCCACAAGGCAGTGGAGGTATTAGAGTTTTCCCGTCTCCTAGGTGGCTCCTCACTTCCTTCTGCAGCACTTGTTGGGTGTAACTAATACAGGCAAAGGTAAAGGGACCCCTGACTGTTAGGTCCAGTCGCGGATGACTCTGGGGTTGCGGCGCTCATCTCGCTTTACTGGCCAAGGGAGCCGGCGTACAGCTTCAGGGTCATGTGGCCAGCAGGACTAAGCCGCTTCTGGCGAACCAGAGCAGCGCGCGGAAACGGCGTTTACCTTCCTACCGGAGTGGTACCTATTTATCTACTTGCACTTTGATGTGCTTTCGAACTGCTAAGTTGGCAGGAGCAGGGACCGAGCAACGGGAGCTCACCCCGTCGTGGGGATTCGAACCGCCGACCTTCTGATCGGCAAGCCCTAGGCTCTGTGGTTTAACCCACAGCGCCACCCGCGTCCCAACTCATACAAGTACAATGAATAATTATAGTACAATGGCTGGCAGAAGCTCTCCCAGAATTTCAGGCAAGGCTCCTTCTCACCCGTACCTGGAAATGCCATTGGGGGTTGAACATGGGATGGTCTGCATGAAAAGCAGACCCTTTACCCATGAGCTGCGGCCAGACACTCCTGCACACCACAACCCCTCTCTCTTGCCACCCCCCCAGCCCCGCCTTGCCCTGCAGGGGAGGTCGCAAGCAAACATTCTTGTCAGCAGTGATAGGAGCCAGCTGGGGAGGTTTAGAGCTGAGATGGATTAGGTGGTGGTGTGCTGGCAGGCTTCCTCTCCAATCCCTTTCCTCCTGCCTGGGACCCAGGAGTGTGCAGGCTGCTCTCCCAGCCCAGCTGAGCCCTGGCCCCCCTCCTGGCTTCTCCTCCTGAGACCCGCCTGCCCTCCCATGTCAGCAAGGGAGCAGCCATGAACGCCATGCGGGTTGGCGTCTTCCTGGGTGGAATTTGTCTCTTCCTGGCAGGTAACAGACAGAGGCGCCTCTTTATCCTGCCTGTGTGAGGGAGGGTGCGCAGACTCCAGCCAGGGATGGACGGCAGCGGGGAAGGTCCTTCCCTTGTAGAGGGAAGATGCCTCTGTGCAGGTTAGCTGTTCAGCTAGCTGGTCTGGCTTTGGGAAAGTTTAGCTCTGGTGTGTGTGGGTGTGCGCGCGCTTGGCTGTGCCTGGAGCGTAGTGTTGTTGTTTCAGGTTCATGCTCTTGCTTCACACTCGGACGCCCTGGGACGGGCAGGGGTCGGGGTGGAGTGCAGTGGGGGGAAGCCCTATTCTCTCTCTCCAGTAGGTAAGGACTGTGGAATGTAGTTCAGTCTCCACCATGCAAAGCAGGTAGAGTTTCTCTCCGTCCAGAACCCGGAGATTGTTTCCTCCTCTCTTGGGTTGGTGGGGGTTCCCTTGCCCATGGAAATGTCCAGGGTGAGGTTGGTGCTTAATCCCCTGCTAAGAGATGTAGGATTCTTTAATTAGGCTGAGCTGGGGGTGAGTGGCCTGTGTGAGAGGCAGGCTCTGCCCACCCAGAGTCTCACTCCCCTAGCGTGGGACGTTGAGGAATGCAGGGCCAGCGAATTTTTAGCTAAATGCTCATTAATCCAGACCCCTGACACTCTGTATGCAGTCTGTGGCACAGGCACGGGTAGTAGTCCACCTTTTCGGAATGTACATTTGAGAATGGGCTTTTTTATTCTTTGCCATATATCTGTATGGTGTTTGCACTATGGCTGAGACCCGTCATGGATCAGGCTGCAACCGAGTAGAGGATTCCAACCCGGCAGTCGTAGACCAGAAGGCTGACACAAAGCTGGGGAACCTGTGGCCCCCTGGATGTTGCTAGAATAGAGCTCCCCTCAATCTGATCATTAGCCACGGGGCTGGTGGACTGTGCTGCCCTCCCACCATTTAGGAGTAGCCCCTGGCCCAAAGAAGGTGGTTTTCCCCATGCTGCTCCCACCACCACCACCCTGGCAGGGTCCACAGGAGGTGGCTCAAATATACCTGGCAAGGAGGCTTCCAGCACAAGGGTGAGCCTGTTCAGAGCACGTCATTCATTACTTAAGGCACGACTGTGTTGGCAAGCCCTTTTGTGACAACTGCAAGAGCTGCAGCCTTCTGATAGTGCCCTTCTCAAGGTGGTGAGGGTGGCCAGCTTTCCCAAGAGCTCTTTTTGCTACAGTTTAGGGGTCCTCCTTTTCTGGCAGAGGAAGAATGAGAGATTATGGGTTACGTGAAGGCCCTTCCAGGCTTCCTTCTTAATTGAGCATTAATGATGGTATGGGGTGTTAAAGGTTTTGGGGCAGACAGGCTGCTTCCTGCTGAAAGTCTGTGAGTTTTTATATCACAAGTGTCTAAGTTTAGCTTTTTTCAGTCTTGCCGTTGTGGAAGAGTAACACTCTGAATGCCAATAATGCAAAAACATCGGGGAAACATTGCAGAACAACTAACAAAGTGTGGGAATATGTGTGGGTCATCCAGTATGTCTCTCTCAGTCAGTTTTATTGCACATAGCCAAAGGCTGCCGCAATGTACACAGAATTATTTGACAATTAAAAGAAAGAAAAAGACATCCAGTATGAACCCACCATGTGTGCACTATTATTGTGTGAAGGACATCTTGCAGAATATACCTGAAAAAAATAAATCAGTCTGGAGGGGGTGAGGTGGTTGCCTTTAGGATTTAGGAGTTCTGCCACAGGCAGAAAGGTTGTGATGGTGAGAATGTGCTCGTTTTATTTTATTTTTGCATGGAAAACTCTTCTCCCCCCAGCTTTTGGAAGAGGCCTGAAGTTGTGTGGTTGCACACCAAAGTTTTACCCCCTCTGCTTTTAAAGTGAACCCCCCCCCAGAGGATATTTGCCTCCCTCTCTGCAACAGGCTTCCCAAAACTCCCTCCCTCCCACATGAGTGTAGGTTATTTCCTGGCCTGTACCAGCCTACTTCTGAAAGGCCTAGAGCAAAACCTTCTCATTTCCGGAGAAGGAGAAAGGGGTTGCCTTCCTGAGGCTTTGCGTCAAATGAATATGTAAATACAGGCAAGTTCACAAAGACCTCCTCTACCCCCAAAACTGAAGTATCTAAGAAATGAAGCCAGCGGAGTCGCCTTCTCTTGAGGGACCATGCCTTTTACCAGGACTCAGATAGCAATATTTCTCTTCACTGGCTTAATGTATGTGTACAGTTGTGAGTCGTACTCTGTGGAGGATGGTTGTGGGTCACGTCAGGGAGATTACACAACCCCCCCTTGTTCCAAAGACTGCATTATTCTCAGAGAAATAGAGAAAGAGCTGTGAGTTTGGGGAAATGGGTCTGCATGATGCCTGAGTCCCTTCCAGTTTGTGGGGTCTTGGATCCAGCAAGAGTTAAAGCATGGGGAGGCAAACTAAGGCCCGGGGGCCGGATCCGGCCCAATCGCCTTCTCAATCCGGCCCGCAGACGGAATCAGCATGTTTTTACATGAGCAGATTGTGTGCTTTTATTTAAAATGCATCTCTGGGTTATTTGTGGGGTGTAGGAATTCATTCATTCCCCCCCCCAAAATAATATATAGTTCAGCCCCCCACAAGGTCTGAGGGACAGTGGACCGGCCCCCTGCCGAAAAAGTTTGCTGTCCCCTGGGTTAAAGTCTAACAACAACAACAACAATTTTATTAATCATACCCCGCCCATTTGGCTGAGTTTCCCCAGCCACTCTGGCTGGCTTTCCATTTTTGCATTGGCTGGCAAGTTTCTTTGTGAAATATTGGACATAGTTGCCATTTAAGCACCATCATTAGTATAACAAGGGAAGTAGCTTGGGGGTGGGGGTGTGCAAAGGGTGTGCCCCCTCCCTCAGATGGCTGGTAATGAGAAGACAAAATCCTGAGAGTGTTTGAGCTGAGAACTGGGCTAGAAGCAGCCGGAAGCCATGCTTAATTTCAGCTAGAACCCTTGACTGGGAGAAGCGAGGTCTTCTGGGGTGTTAAGGCTGTGAGCTCTTCCATTGTAGGCTCAGGCTGTATAGATACATAAATAAACCATATATCACAAAGACACCACAGTCTCCGCCATCCCTCATTCCAAGGAAGCTAGACCCTGGGAACCCCTGAAACCTCTTGCCCACCAGAGATTGTGGTGGTGCACAACAATATTTTATTTAGGCCAGCCCCCCCCCCCTAAGCTGATGCCCTCCAGGACTGGAGGTGCAGTCCAAACATCTGGAAGGCACCAGCTTAGGGGGAGACTGTTTTAGAGGCTGAGCCCTGCCCAGATGTCCCACTCATGTCTCAGAATGCTAATTCCTTTGACAACGAAGAACGTAATCTACTGGCAAGTCTTCCTGCACAGACTCATTAAGAGGAAGAGGAGCTGCACCGTGGTGCCAGGCTGCCCCTCACAAAGCCTGTTCTTACCAGAAGAGCCACCTACGAAATGGGCATGGCCATGAAGAGTGTGGCATTATGTGCAAGTCCTGCTGCTTCTGTGTGTCACCTAAACGGAGAGTGGCCCTTAGTACGCAGGAATGCACACTCCGCATTGGCAAGAAAGTGAAGTGGAGAGGGGGAGAGATTGTGGCTGCTGCACAAGGAGCATGGATTCTGAGAAGGCAGAGAAGCAGTCTGCCCCATGGAGGCAACCCTTGGCCCAGGGGCCTGAGCCACCCCATCTAAGCACCCCACCCCACCCCACTTGGGTTGACAGGAACAGAAAAGATTAAAGAGGCAAGGAGTAGACAGAGAAGTTCAGACCCTTCTGCCCAGCACAGCACAGAGCACTGATGAGGGTGCAAATTCCCTCCTCCCCAGTCACCGGAGGATTAATTTTGTAAGGGGGGAGGGCTTCCTTGGCTGATGTGCACATGTTTGATGTGTGTGCATGCATGCAAAAGAGCATGCATGTATTCAAGAGTGTGCTGTGACTACATACACTTTTGGATACACCCACCCGAACCGTGTGCCGCCACCCCCACCCCTCCAAGAGAGTTGACCAAGGGTGACGAGCCCAGTCCTGGCACAGAACCAGTGAGCCAGTGGGAATGAGCTCTGCTGGGCCACTGCTGACTGCACTGTCCCTGAAGGGAGACAGTGTTAGAGAAGAGCTCCTTTCCCAAAGCACCTGTTTGCTTTGTGGGGCTGCACAGGGTAGCCCTGCAGGAACTACAGAGGCACCCAGCAGAGACCTGCTCTGATCCACAAACAAAGCTGGAATCAAAACAGCCCAGCCTCCCAGTGGATGAAGACTCCACACTTAATTAGCCACCAGCAGGGGGCTGCCAGTTCACCGGGAGGATTAATTTAGCAGGTGGCCCCATGCGCTCCAGAGGCAACCCAGCAGAAGCCCAGCAGGCAGGCAGCTTGGTCCTGGCAAGAGTGTGGAAGGAGGGGGCAATTCTTGCCCCTGCCCAAACCCCTCCTTTTCCCCAAGCCCCTGGGTGGTAAGAAAATGCTAAAATTGTCCACAGTCATGCCCCTTCTTTAGTCAGGCCAGCATATAACTGGTGGGGAACTGGCTCCAGCTAAATCCTTTCCTCCCCCACCTCTTGCAGGCTGCCCACCGGTCAGCAACTAGATGGTCATAGTGATGTCATCTCTCCCATTTACACTCATGTAGTTTGAAATTAACACTGTGCAGGCACAAGCATGGCATTTTAGAGTCCTGGCAACTAGTTAATTGCCAGGGCATCAAAACACTGTGCAAACCTTTCTGAAAGCACCAAAGACCTACTGGTCTTGTGGTGAGCTGTAGGAGCTGCTTTGTAGCCCTGACAATCAGCTTATTGTTGGCAATTGTTATCAGTTGATTGCCAAAGCTTCAAAGTGTAATGCACTGCACAGAGTTTTGCAGGTTGGAAGATGCAGGACAGATAAAAAGAAGTATAAAGGTAAAGGTAAAGGACCCCTGACCATTAGGTCCAGTCGTGGCCGACTCTGGGGTTGTGGCGCTCATCTCACTTTATTGGCCGAGGGAGCTGGCGTACAGCTTCCGGGTCACGTGGCCAGCATGACTAAGCCACTTCTGGCGAACCAGAGCAGTGCACGGAAACGCTGTTTACCTTCCCGCCAGAGCGGTACCTCTTTATCTACTTGCACTTTGATGTGCTTTCGAACTGCCAGGTTGGCAGGAGCAGGGACCGAGCAACGGGAGCTCACCCCGTCGCGGGGATTCGAACCGCCAACCTTCTGATCAGCAAGTCCTAGGCTCTGGGGTTTAAGGGACACCACCCGTGACCCTTAAAACCGTGCCTTAAAATCCGTAGGTAAAACCGTGGATCACTCTTTCACAGGAGGCAGTGATGGCCACGAACCTAGATGACTTCAAAAGAGGAATAGAAAAATTCATGGAAGAGGAGAAGGCTATCAGTGGCTCCTGGCCGCAATGACTCTTCTTCACGTCCACGGTTGAAAGGCAGCAATTCTTCTGAATCCCAGTTGCTGGAAGTGGCAGGAGACTGAGTATTGCTGCTTGCAGTTTTCTCACAGGCACCTGGTTGACCACTGAGAGAACAGGATGCTGGACTAGATGGGTCACTGGCCTGATCCAGCCTGATCCAGAACAAAACCATTGCTGTCGTAGAGAGCAAGGGTGGCCGTGTGGGTAGAGTTTTGGGACTGGGCTAAAGAACTCAGGGTTCGAATCCCCACACACTCATGAAGCTCCCTGAGTGATCTTGGGCAGTCACTAACTCACGTACCTCACTAACCTCATGTACTTCAGAATCTGGTTGTGAGGATTAAATGGGGAAGGGGATAACTGCATAGAGCACCTTGAGCTTGGAGGAAAGGTGCAATGAAAAAGTTGAAATAATAACTTCAAAGCACAGCTGTTCCTGATGCCCCGGCCCACCAGCACAATAGGAGACTGTGCAGCTTCAGGTAGCCAAATGGTGCCTAAACATTTATTTGCTAGTGCAGGGACTTGTAAAGGCTATTAGATAGCGTTGTTGTTGTTGTTGTTGTTGTTGATTACCGTATTTTTCACTCTATAAGATGCACTTTTGCCCTCCTAAAAAGTTAGGGGAAATGTGTGTGTATGGAGCGAATGCAGGCTGCACAGCTGTCCCAGAAGCCAGAACAGCAAGAGGGGTCGCTGCACAGTGAAAGCAGATATCCCTCTTGCTGTTCTGGCTACTGGATTCAGAATATTTTTTTTCTTGTTTCCCTCCTCCAAAAACTAGGTGCGTCTTGTGGTCTGGTGCGTCTTATAGAGTGAAAAATCTGGTGCCTGCCCTTCACCCAGGGTGGGGTATAACATTAAAACACAATATAGAATACAGCCTAAAGCAGCTTATAATCACAAAAATAAGGTGGGTCCTAAAAAGCCAGGATAGAGAGATGCAATTTCAGCATTCACAGGAAGCTGTATAGTGAAGGTGCAAGGTGCACCTCTGTGTGGAAGGAGTTCCAGAGCTGAGAGGCTGCCACAGAGAAGGCTCTGTCCCAGACCTCGACTTCCTCTGAATTTCCCAGGGCAGCAGAACTACCAAGAGGGCTCTCTCTGCTGATCTTAACACCTGAGAGGGTCTGCAAGGAATGAAGTGGTCTCTCAGATATTAGGGGGCCTGCATAGCTTTAGGGCTTTGCACACGAATGCACTGGCCCTCTTTCTGTAATAGCTGGCTCCTGAATCTCAAGCAGCATTGAGGAAATTAATCTCTCCCTTCACACTGACATAAGAACAGCTTTGAACCGCACTACCTTCTCTCCATTCTTAGGTGGGAGCATGAAATCCTCAGGCACCCATCTTTGCAAGGGTGGCTATAGTTGCATCTCCAAAGCTTAGCTTGCACACTCACTCTTCCTGCAGTGCTTCCATGCCTGCCTGCAGGGCAAAGGCAGGACCAAATTCCACATTCCTCTCGTGCTCTGGTTCCTCCCAAACCTGCAGGCCAGGCGTAATAATGCCATTAAGTGGAATAATCCAGGCTTTGTTTATCTGTGCAGCTGTCTTGGTGGATTAGTAGGAAGCTGGGTTAGGGGGTTGGAGGGGTAATAGGCCTTCTTAATCAAGGGTTTGCTCTCATTACCAGCCCACTAGCAAAGGAGGACACCACTTCCCTTCTGCCAGGCCTGATTTGTAGCCTCTGTTCACCCCACTGTAGTGAACCCAGCAGATGCTTTAGCTCCTTTGCTGCAGTGGAAGCAGCAAAGCAAGTGGTGGGCTTGTGTGTCAGGGTTGGGAGTGGTGTCTCTCAGCAAACAGTTCCCACTTCAACTTGCCCCTTCCTTCCTTCCTTCCTTCCTTCCTTCCTTCCTTCCTTCCTTCCTTCCTTCCTTTGTACGCCAGGTGTGGAGTGTGCCACTGACATTGACGAGTGCGAAGACCACCCCTGCCAAAACGGAGGAGCCTGCGAAGATGGCATCGCTGACTACATCTGCCATTGCATCCTTGGTCCAAACGGCATTGCCTGGGGTGGGAAGAACTGCTCTGTGGAGCTGACTGGGTGCCAGAACCACAGTTGCCAAAACGAGGCCTTGTGCATCCCCACCTACCAGTCTGAGTCCCACGGCCACCTGTGCCGCTGCCACCCTGGCTTCTATGGCTCCACCTGTTCCACGCCAACCACCTTCTCCTTCACAGCCAGTGTCTACCTCTTCATCAACATGACTGCAGACGACGAGAGTGCCAGGGAGGCGCCAGAGGGGCACCAAGCCAGTGTGGCTCTCCGGTTCCGGACCACCCTCCCCGATGCCGTCCTCTTCTACCGAGGCCAGCCAGGAGAGCACCTTCTCCTGGAGCTCTCTGGTGGCCTCCTGCGAGTGACACTTTTGATGCAGGACACTCCGTTGTCTTTCACCTTGGAGGCACTGAAGGTGGCCGATGGCCATTGGCACAAGGCAGAAGTCCTGCTGCAGGATTCTCTCGTGCTCAAACTTTGGCATGAAGCCTGTGCTGGGGGTGTCTGTTTGCATAGCACCCCCATTGGAGAGGGAGCCCCCATTTCATTCCTGCCCTCCTTTTTGCACATATATATTGGAGGAGTTGAAGAGGACTTAACGCCTAATCCAACAAAGAGTTTCCTTGGTTGCTTGGAAGACTTGCAGATTGATTCTAAGGTTGTCTTGCCACAGGAGGTGATCGGACTGAAAGCCCCTGGGTTTGAGCTGGGCTGCGAGAGGACAGAGTGGTGTCACTCCCAGCCCTGTGCACATGGCGGCCAGTGCATTGACCTCTGGGCAGACTTCCGCTGTCACTGTGCTCGGCCTTACGAAGGCCGTACATGCGCCTATGGTGAGTAATGAGTGAGAGTGCTTGTTGCCCCTCTGAGAGGGAGGTGGGTTGGCTTGGAAGCAACCTTCTGTTTGGGGGAGGTGATGTAGGCCTGGGGTGGAGAGGTTGCAGCGCACGGTTCATGTGCTTGATCTTATGGCAATAGAGCCAATTCTCCTGGGCACCCACTGTAGACCCAACAGAAAGTGCCGCTGGGTGCTCTTCTCCAATGCTCAAGGGCAGGCAATTGCACACACAGCAAATTATGGCCGTGAAGGTTGCAATTGCCAGTGCCTAGGTTATGCTGTGGTCCTTCTGCAGAACCTCAGCCATTTCCAAAGGTCCCAGAGGGATGATGAATGGGTTGAGACCAGCCTAGTGGTCTCAGAATGGTTTTGTTCTGATGCTCCCTTCAGCTCAGAGTTGCCATTCATTGTTCTTTCTTCCTCAGAGTCTCCTGCAGGAACTTTCAGCCAAGACAACTCCTCAAGCTTTGCTGCCTTTGCAGTTAGCAGCAGTCTCGGGGCAAACTTTAACCTTTCGTTTTTCATCCGAACTCTGAGGCCCAGTGGTCTGGTGACCCAAATCAGCAACCAAAGCGAAGTTTTCCTCACAGCGTATCTGAAGGATGGGCAGCTCCAGCTGGACGCACCTTCTGCTGCTCCCATTGGGCCAACTGGGCAGCTGGCGGATGGCACCAGGCACTTTGTAGTGCTTTCTTTCCACAATGGTCTTGTTTACACCAGCCTTTCAGGCAGAGAGGAGGAACTGGGACCCCTGGTGGTGACTCCTCTCCCTCCTGGCTTCGTGGTTCATGTGGGTGGACTCCCGGACCAAGACAGTGCTGGCACGTGGGGAGGGCCTTTTAAAGGCTGCCTTCAGGATGTTCGACTCAATGACTGGCAGATGCAGTTTGCCCCTCATCTGGCTGCTAACCACAGTGGCCCACAAGAGAGGCTTGTGGGGCAAACCACCAACGTTGGTTTCGGATGCACCTCTGATGACACCTGCAAGGTAAGGAGAATGCCAGAAGTTGTCTGTCTCTGCTGAGAATGGTATTATAGTGCAGCCTTTGCAAGCCAGGTGCCCTCCAGATGTTTTGGACTACAATTCGCATCAGCCCCACCCAGCATGGAGTTGTAGTTCAAAACATCTGGAGGTGACAGCAGGTCGGCAGAGGCCAACTTGCACCTCTGTGAACTGAAGGGCAGAAGGAGGCCACAGGCCTAATGAGCTCAGTGATGGTTTCCTCAAGTGGCCACCAGCATTCCCTTGCAAGCCCACAAGCAGGATACGCCTCCAGCAGCTGGCAACTGGAGGTATCCTGCCGGGAAGTCACACCTTGTGAAGACAACTATATCAGGGCCATCGAAGCAACCCATGGAACGAATTCCATAGGAGGCGTGTGAAATGGGGTTTGCTTTTGCCAGACAGCAAAGTTATGACATTTCCTTTTTGTTTATAGTTTAGAGAGAAGGCAAGGAACAGTGAGGAACACACATGTCAGAGGTGTACAAAGTATGTGTGATTGTGTAGAAAGCTGATAGAGATGCATTTTTCCTCTCTCAAAACTCTGATGGATGTCCAAGGAAGCCAAATGTTGGAAGATTCAGGACCAACAAAAGAAATTCTTTCTTGAACTGTGAACCTCCCAACTGCAAGAGGCTGTGATGGTCACCAACTTGGGTGGCTTCAAAAGAGGACGGGACAAATTCATGCAGGAGAATAAGGCTAATCGTTGGCTAGTAGCCTTGATGGCTGTGTCCTTCCTCTCCTCTCAGAGGCAGTATGCCTCAGTACCAGTTTCTGGGACAAATCTCCACTGTGGGAGCTGCTGCTGTACTGAGGTCCTGTTTGTGGGCTTCCCAGAGGCATCCGGTTGGCCACCGTGGAAGTGAGTTCTGAACATTTCTGTTCCAACTACCTGATATAAATGAGCTGCTGAGAGATTGCAAATGGGCCAATGGGTGCATGCAAAGCGGAGCCCAGAAGAATTTGTGCACAATTGCTCTGCCAGTTTCCTCCCCAGCGACAGAGTAGCAAAGGAAGCAACCTTATCTTGAGCCAGGCCATCTAGACCAGTGTTGTCTACTCTGGCAGACAGCAGGTCTCCAGGGTTTCAGACAGGTGTCCTTCTTAGCCTTACTTGGAGATGCTGGAGATTGAACCTGGACCTTCTGGATGCAAAGCATGTACTCCGTCTATGGTCTTCCTGCAAGAACAGCAGAGGAAGCTGCTGTTCACTAAGTCTATTTAGCTCAGTGTGGTGGACACAGACTTGCAGTCTCTTTCTAGGGTTTCAGAGAGGTGGGCATGCCAGGCCCTACCTGGAGATGCTGAGAAGTTCACTGGGACCTTCTGCACACAAAGCATCTCCCCCACCTCTTTTTCCATGACACACTTAAGCAAGAGGCGGGCAGTGAGTCCCAGTTTGCCAGAGGAAATGCCTGCACATGCAGGGCTCATGCAGGGCTGTTACCACCACTTCATAGTTGCTCTTGCCTTAGCACTGGCATGGCATGGAGGTGAATGCCAAGGGGGGGGGGTCACCTTAGATAGCCTTTGCTAACCTGGTTTCCCCCAGCTGTTTTGGACTACAATTCCCATCAACCCTAGCAAACCAGGCTGGTGAAGGGTGGTCTAGACGCTTACACGTTTCCAGCATTTCCTTCCTATGTTCTTCCTCCTAACGCTGTCAAAGGACCAGGCATTGGGCAGGCAGGAGTAACAGCATTGACCTGGCAAGGTGGAGTATGGACTGTCCTTTGCCTCTCTCCTCTGTTCAGCATGTGCTCATGGTCTCTCTCTCTCTTTGTCCCCATCCAGCTTCTCACTCCCTTGCTTGGCCCTCAGACGAGCATCTTCTGCCACAAGGGCCACTGCATGCATGGATTGCAGCCTTTCTGTCTTGAATTGGCTTGGAGCTAAAGGCACCTCTTGCACACATAGAGGTCTAGAAAGAAGGCTTTTTTGGCAGGGGGAAATTTGATCCAGTGCTGGCCTACCCAGTGCACCACCTACACAGAGACACACAGATGCAGGGGACACACACCCACACCCGGCCACCACTTCTCTTGCTCTGTAGTAAGTTACAGAGGGACAATGCTCCATCTTTATGGAGCTTAAAAGTATCCAGCTCATTAGTACAAAGATAGCTTCCCCCTAACTAGATCAATTCCTGCCTCCCCACTCGATAATAACTTGGCCTCAGACCTCTCCTTAAGTACCCAGTGCAAACGAGAAGCCAAGTCCCAGCTTTCCAGTTGTTGCAAATGGGGAGGGAGCAGAAAGTCTTAGAGACGGTATCCTGAGCACAGTGCCCTCCCTCACACCACCAAAGCTGCCACCAGAGTCTTGCTTGCAGCAGAAAAGAAAAGCACAAAGAGGCAGACATGGGTGGTGAGAAAGTGAAAATAGCAGAAAAGTCGAGCGTAAGCATGAGAAACTGCCATTTCTCCATGTGGCTCACTATGATCTATGCTGACTGCCAGGGGCTCTGCAGCGTTACAGAGAGGAGGCACTCAGACCCCACCTGGCGATGCCAGGGAGAGAACCTGGGACCTCCCAGCACTACCACTGAGCTAGACACCTTCCGCTGAGGCAAGAAAGGTTCTAGCTAGGGTTGGAAATTCAGTTGCTAGCCATGCATCCCACCGTTTTCATCCAACGGCAACTATGGCTCCCAGGCATTCCTCATCCAAATCTGCTAGCCTTCCCCCTGCCCCTCAGACCCCCAGCAATGCATGTCTCTCCAAAGCAAAAGGAAGAGTGGACCCTGTTCCTCCTCCTCCTCTGACCAGGCTCCTTTCTTGTCTTTCAGTCTGGGCCATGCCTCAATGGCGGCCAGTGCACCGTCACATGGAATGACTTCAGCTGCAGCTGCCCAGCCAACTTCACAGGCAAGCGCTGCCACGAGAGAGTCTGGTGCATGAGTGAGCTGTGTCCTCAAGCCACAACCTGCGTGGATGTCCCTTCCGGCTATGTCTGTAAGCATCATGCAAGGGCCAAAGGCAACCTGAAGCAAGACGCGCAAGAGCCTCCCCTTTTCTATCATTCATTTAAAGAATTTATAAGAACATAAGAGTGGCATGCTGGATCAGGCCCAAGGCCCATTTAGTCCAGCATCCTATTTTCACAGTGGCCAACCAGAGGTCTGTAGGACAGCAGGAAGCGTGCAACGGCACTCCCCTTTTCTGCGGTTTCCAACAACAATTCAAAAGCATAATTGCCTCCAACTGCGAAGGTGGAGCCCAGCCATTGTGGCTGGTAACCCTCAGTCGCCCTCTCCTCAATGAATCCTGCATAAACCACTTAATACAGAATGCATAAGCATAAGAGTATCTGAAACTGCATGAGATAAAACCAATCATAAAACAAATCTGCAAATCACAATAAAGCCCCTAATTGCAGATTGTATCAGCTGTGGACTGAAATCTCCCCACCCTTCACAGTGACTAGTGCAGGTAGATATCCCTGTTCCACCCAGGCCCCCTCATCCTTTAAAATGCTCACTGTGGGCGAGAACACAAGAGCCTGATGGATCAGAGCAAAGGCCCCTCTAGTCCAGCTTCCTGTTCTCAGTGGTGGACCATTTGCCCCAGCAGGAAGTCCGCAAGCAGGAGATGAGCACAACGCAGCCCTTCTCACTTGTGATTCTCAGCAGCGGGTGTTTAGAGCAGCGGTCTGCCTTCAACAGACCAGAAATTTGCCATGGAAGTTTGTTTTAGGGGGCAACACATCCTTCTTTAGTGGCCTCATGCATGCGTCATGAAAGTGGTGGCTAGGATTGGCACCAAGAGAGATATAGACAGTGATGCTCCTCAGTACACAGGGATAGTCAGTGTTGCTCTCTCTCGGAAGATACCTTCAAATGGGGGTCCTTGTTATTTTCAGTGGAGCCCCCCCCCCCCGACCTGCCTCCTCTGACTGCCATGTTCACCTTCTCCTCCTTGCAGGTCTGGCCACGGCCACGTTCCATGAGCGCAACGCAGCTGAATTCACAGCCAACGCGTCCATCACCAGAGCCCTCCATAGCCTCCGCCTGGACTTCAGAACAAGGGACCAAGACAGCATCTTGCTGCGGGCCGTGGTGGCTGTGGATTCCCTCCTGGTGGCCATCCAGAACTCCTCTCTGCTGGTAGAGATCAGGAGTGGGAACGGCGTTGAGGGGGCAAACCTCCTCAGGCAGGTGCCAGTCTCAGATGGCGCCTGGCACACGCTTTCGCTGTCCATGGAAGATCCCTTGGCTCTCTCGTCAAGATGGCGCCTTTGTCTGGATGGGTCCGTCAACACAACCCTCCAGGGCAATGCTGGGAACCTGGACTTCCTGAAGAGCAACGCACTCATTGTCCTTGCTGAAAACTTCACTGGCTGCCTTGGGCACGCAGATGTGGGTGGAGTGCTTCTGCCACTGGCCGCCCCCACCGCGTACCCACAGCCAGAACAGTTCCTGCAGACAAACAGCCGGGCAACCCTTCTTGGCTGCCAGGGGCAAGACGTCTGTGCCTCCAGCCCGTGCCTCCACCAGGGCACCTGCCAGGACCTCTTCAACACCTTCAGCTGCTCCTGCAGCCCTGGGTGGGAGGGGCCTCTGTGCGAGGCCAACATTGACGACTGCAAGTCCAGCCCCTGCCTCCACGGCACGTGCATAGATGAAGTGGCTGATTTCCAGTGCAACTGCGAGAAGGGCTACATTGGGAAGCGCTGCCACATTAACGTGGACGACTGCATTAGGCACCAGTGCCAGAATGGTGGGACCTGTGTGGATGGGATCTACAGCTACTCCTGCAAGTGTCCCCCACAGTACACAGGCCCTCACTGCGAGTAGGTGTCCCCCCGACCCCTGCCCCCTAAGGATACTGCTGGAGGGAGCAGAGCTTCCAGGGATGGTGCTGGGAAGATTAGCCTGAAGCAAGCTGTTTGTTTGTTTGTTTCTCTGTTATTATTTATATTTAAACACAATTACCAAGCAAATTGTTGTCTTCCAGGGCAAATGTGCAGATGTTGAGTTTTGCATGCAGTCATCCACATGGCATCAAAACAGACTTTTGGGAAATCTTCTATGCTGCAGATTAAGCTTGCGTCCACAGGGCATACACTTCAATCTAGAGCATTAAGATAATTTTTCCGTAGTGGCTGCTGCAATTGAGACAGAAGGGAGATTACTGCACTACAGTTAATAACCAATACACTGTTTCTTTACTGATGCCTTTTGCACGCTGCTCCACAGCAAAACGTTCCCTAAGCAGCTCGTGATAAACAAGTAAAAGAAAACCTTAAATCAAAACAAGAAACCATTAAAAGACGAGGGAGACCTGGCATGTTTAGGAAGCAGGCTTATAGCGTGGAAAAGTTCCATTTCTTTCAGTAATTCAACTTAAAAGGTGAAACTAATATATGAGATCGACTCATGACATGCGAAGTGAGATCTGCTTCTACTTCTCCGAGGTCCAATCTTGCTCCATTTGCAATCCTTGTTTTGCTGATTTCATTGAATATTCTAATATTCTGAGATGGTTCATTTGGGGTTTTCATCAGCTGTACGCCAGGATCATCACAATTGTAACAAATCAAGGCTTGACCTATCTCGCTTGGCATGTCACGAGTCTATCTCATATACTAGTTTCACCTTTCAAGTTGAATTACTGAAAGAAAGGAACTTTTCTGCGATATTCTAATTTTTCAAGTTTCACCTGCAGTTTAGCCTGGCTGGTGGAGTCTCTCTGGGGCTTCAGGCAAGAGCCTCTCCCACCTGGAGGTGACAGTGGGGGTGGGACCTGAGACCTTCAGCATGCAAAGCAGGTGCTCAGTCACTGAGCTGAAGCCCTTTGAGTTATAATGAAACAGGACCTGCTGCACCTCCGAAATGCAAAGCAGAGGTCTGGATTGCCCAAGTCTCTCAAAAAGCCTGGGTAGACCAAGAGGCCCCTGCCTGGCACTGAAAGGGCTGGGAAGCTGGTGCCAGGAACTGAGCTTCCCTGGGAAGAGAAGCCTTGCCTGCCTCACTGCATTTGGCCTCTGGAAGGACCTTGCGGGGTCAGATGCATATGGGACGTGGTGGCCTCTTGGGTAGTCCCGCCCCAAGCCTTCCTGGGCATCAGGGCAGGGGCGGCCAATCACAGCCCCAGGGTCAAAGTGGGCGTGGTCAAAGGATATCTAGTTGTTGTATCTATTACGAGTACAGATGTGCCGGCACTGCCAGTCTTTGTTTTGATTTTGTTAAAAGTCCCTCCCCCTTTTAAACAAACTTAGAAAATGTATGCTGTATGTATGCTTACAATCTTCTCCTTCTCCTCCTCCTTCTTCCAACCAGGTGGCCGTACCCACCTGAGCAATGCGGGAAGAACTTCACCTGCCTGAATGGCGGCAAGTGCATGAGTGGCGTCTGGGGAGCCAACTGCACCTGCAAGCCAGGCTACACAGGCAGAAGGTAGGACCAGAGTTCCCCATTGCAGGCCAGGCCAGGGGCCCAAGGAGACCAGCAACTGGTTTCTTCAAAAGAGCAGCTTGGCTGTTTTCACAGAATGCATTCTCATTGCATTACCCTTTAAAAACAATCCTCTTTGTATCCAAATAATATCTATATAATACTGAGTTTACAACTGCATAGGTAAAGGTAAAGGGACCCCTGACTATTAGGTCCAGTCGTGACTGACTCTGGGGTTGCGGCGCTCATCTCGCTTTATTGGCCGAGGGAGCCAGCGTACAGCTTCCAGGTCATGTGGCCAGCATGACTAAGCCGCTTCTGGCGAACCAGAGCAGCGCATGGAAACAGCGTTTACCTTTCCGCCAGAGTGGTACCTATTTATCTACTTGCACTTTGATGTGCTTTTGAACTGCTAGGTTGGCAGGAGCAGGGACGGAGCAATGGGAGCTCAGCCCGTTGTGGGGATTCGAACCGCCGACCTTCTGATCGGCAAGTCCTAGGCTCTGTGGTTTAACCCACAGCGCCACCCACATCCCACCTACAACTGCATACAGAATATTAAAAGGCAATGGAAACCAGAAATTCCCAACAACCTCATTTCAGTGAGGAGTCTCTCTCGTTCCTGCAAATAGGCTATAGCTTCTGATTCCTTAGAGCAGAGGTTTTCAACCTTTTTGAGTCCCCGGCTCCCTTGACCAACTCCATTCTTTGTGGGGCTCAGGGGCCTACTTACGTCCCCCCTTGCCTGCAGAGCTGGCAGCCCCTCACCCTTTTTCGAACACCCTCCCTTGTGGAGTGTTCCCTCAGCCTCCTCTCCTCTCCCCTCTCCCTGGGAATCCTCTGTGCAGCTGCTGCCGCTGGTCTCTGAGCTGTCCCCCCTCTGCCCCAAAGAGCGATGCCTCCTCACACTGCCCCACAGGGACTGGGGAAGCACCCCTGGCCAGCCAAAGGTGCACCATTCGCCTGGGGAGGTTGTAGCCAGGGCTGCTGCAACAAACAGCTGTGCAAGCCTTGGGGAGGCAGAGATAGAGGAGGGCATCAGAGGAGGGAGGGAAGGAAGGAAAAAGGGACAGAGGCCAGGGTTGCCCGTGGCACCCCTGACCATCCTTCAAGGCACCCCAGGGGGCCACGACACACTGGTTGAAAACCACTGCCTTAGAGGAAAGATCTTTATCAGATCTCACTTTCAATCAATGCTCTGATTCACCAAAGATCATTGAGAAATAGGTGCAATTCACACTTATTCACTCTTCCTTTATAGAAAATTTGCTTTTGGGTACCAAACTGTGCTTCTATATAAAATGCAAGCTGCCTGAAAGTCTCCACAAGACTAAGGATGTGATTATAAATCTGTATGAGTGCAGAATAGATACTATTTGGATATATTTGGGTCTCTTAGTTTGTTGTGTGTAGAGACTATTGCCATGAGAGACTCACACAAAGCACACAGCTGGCCTGTCCTTATTGCACCAAGAAGACCAAACCACCCTAAGATGCAGTTGGCCAGTAAGTCATCTGGACCTGTGGGAGGGCTGGAGCCCACAGATGGAAGCAAGCAGGAAGTGGGAAACAGACTTTTTTAGCTTTTGGTGCCTTTCAAGAAGAGAGACCTCTGGCGGTTTCTAAGCAGGCACTGCTGAGAGTGCAAAGCCCAGCATGGCAGCTGAGTCTTCCACAGGGCCGGCCCTTGCAGTACAGTTAGCTTGCACCTGGAGGAAAGCCTCTCCAGCTCGCTAAGTTCACCCATTGAAGAGGCAGAGCCCCAAACCAACCCCTCCCCTCCAGTGCCTATTGCAACGCCATCATTTCTTTGGGCCGAGGCTGACTCTTGCCAATTTCTTCTGCAGATGCCAGATCAACATCAATGACTGTGACCCCAATCCCTGCCAGAATGGGGGGACCTGCCAGGATTCCGTAAACCGGTATCGATGTGTGTGCAGTGCCAGCTACACTGGGGAGCGATGCGACATTGACGTAAGTCACTGCTTCCTGTGCGTAGTGGAGGGTCAGGCGTTTGTCTCTTAAGGCTAAGGCAGTTTGGCCGAGAGGGAAAGGAACTGTTTAAAAATCCTGGGTGGATTCAGAGGCAGGGTGGGGGGCACTGGGTCTCCTCCCCCCAACTCTTGCACCAGGAGAGTCAGCATTTGCACTCAGAACTTATTTTAAACATCAGGCCAAAATGCTCTCTCTCTGTCCTTGGAGGTTTCGAAGCAGAGGTTCGATAGTCAACTGTCATCTATTATTTAGCCGAGATTCCTCCCTTGCAGGGGGATGGACTAGATGACCCTCAGGACCCTCTCAACTCTAGGATTCTATGAAAATGCAATCAAATAACTCCCATTAGCATAATTTTTGGATGGTTGTGAAATTCAGAAAGTTTTAAGTATTATTGGGGGGGGGGCATAGGTCAGTGACGAAGTGTGAGGGAACAGGGTCCCCAGGAGGTGAAGAGGGACAGAGAAGCACATTGTTGGTCAAGTGCCCTGGGGAGAGGGGTCTGTGCCTGTATGTGTCGAGGGCCAGGAAATCTATATGAATTTTAAAATAAGGCTAAGAATACCCAAACCGAGCATGCTGTTTGCTTGTGGTGCGAGAGAGGTGCTAGATGCTTTGCTCAGCAGACAGGGGATTAAGTCTGTGCATGCTCCTCCTTGCATGGAATGTGGTTGCATGTGGGTGACTGGGGACTGGTAACATACTAACCTTGATTGCATGAACCTGTCCTTAATGCCATTGCATGTCTGCAGGGGAGACAGGCTCTCTGCTGTTGCTGTTGCAGCTGTGCCTCCTCCGGCTGATGCTTCTAAACAAGCCCTTTGTTTAGAAGCCTTTGCATGCCTGAGTCTGAGGCAGCAGCCCCACTGCCTCCAGGGGTCTTGGCGCTGGTCCCTTCCCGTGGGCTTCCTGCATGCTGATGCTTGCTCTGCTGCCTCTTCTCTTTCATTTCATTTCTAGACCACAACTAACCTGTGTGTCTGGCTCTGAACAGTGCACCCTCCGCGGCCTGGCCCCTTCTCCCCATTGTGATGCTGTCCGGTGGGACAGAGCCTCCTGAAATCTGACACAGAATATGCTCCACCTTGTTAAGCGCACCAGATAAAAGGTTTTGAGCTGCAATCTGCTGGCCCCACGCCAGGGTGGAGAAGCTGCTTGCTTAAACTGCCCTCTAATATAGCCAAACCCTATTCCAATTGCACAACACATCTGATATATCCAATTGCAAGGCTTAGGAGCTCAGAATCCACCCAATTACCTGCTTACAAATCTCCCTCCCGGTTTCTCTCTGGGAAGGTAGCGGTGGCTTGGCCAGCAAGCGTCTTAGCTGCTGAGCTGACACACTGCTGTTTTTAGTAAGGCTTACGCTAATCTTGTGTCCCCGAAACAGTTCTGTGAGTAAGCTCTGAGCTGTAGGTGGCTGCTTTTCCTGTACTGCCGTGGACAGCATCTGCATGCAAGTTCCCTGGCTGAGGATGCATTAGCCGGACTGCCACCCTGGAAGGGGACCAGACATTGATAAGGTGTGCATGTTGTGAGATTAGATTTCTTCCTGCTGATCTGTAGAAAATCTTGCACAGGCAATTGGTGCTTCCTACTAACCACCCTGCTCAACACTCATAACAGGAACAGGGAAGTGTCCCCATATGACAAATTGTCCCAAAGGAGCACTCTTGCCTCTTGAGGGCAGAGGCTACCATACTCCCCACACCTGCTTCTGTGCATGGCTGATGTTTGGGGCTGCATTTCCTTTCTAGCCACACTTGTGAAAGGTCAGGGCTGCAAGCGGCTAGCATTTTTGAACTGGCAGGGATTGCAGCCAATTGGATCCTAGCTATGCCTCCCTCCTAGAGGGAGTTCTAGTGCCTGCTTTCTGCAGCCAGAAATCCAGCCCCTTTCTCCATATCCCTGTTCAAGACTACTGACATTTTGTTCCTGAGCCTTGGCCTACTTTTAACACTGACCTGGGGGACAGCATGCACCCCTTCCTTTCCCTCTCAAGTGCCACACAGCTGCCAAGCGACTCCCCCACTGCCCACCGAAGGCTCATTCTTTTTCCATTAATTTCTCTTGCAGAGGGGGACGCCAGGTGCTCTCTTCCCATTCCCATTAATTGAAGTAGCGGTGCCAGTAGCCTGTGGTTGCTTGCTGCTACTCATTATTATCTTCGTGCTTATGATCCTCACGGCCCGGAAGAGGCGCCAGTCTGAGGGGACCTACAGCCCAAGCCAGCAGGAGGTGGCAGGAGCTCGCCTGGAGATGGACAGTGTGCTCAAGGTGCCGCCGGAGGAGCGCTTAATATAGGCCCTGCTCTAGTGAGGCAAAGGGGTGCCTTGGCAAGGCCTGCACTGAGGTGCTGGGCTTGTCCCGGGCTGTGCACCTGCTCGCCCACCTCACCAAGCTCCTTAAACGCAGTGGAGTTGCAAGCGCGAGAGTGGCTGGGCCACAGGTGCACCTGGGAATGGCCGAGGCTCCCCAACCCATTCTCTGTGGCTCTTTCCCAGAGGCAGCAGTTAGGCACCCCCCTTGCCCCCTTCCCCGTCCATCCCTTGGCTCAAGGTGGAGCCTGCCCACAGGCCTCCCTTGCAAAATGCTGTTCTCACAGGCAGAACTGCAGGCTGCCTCTGCCTGATTATGCCGAGGGGGGGGGCGCTTTCCCAAGACCAGCACCAACACCAGCCAACCTTCAACAGAAACAGCACCACCGATCCTGCCTCCCTGTCAGACATGGCTCCAAGGGGTGGAGAGACTTCTCAGAATCCACTGAGAACATTTGCAC
Organism: Podarcis bocagei; assembly: GCF_964188305.1. Lineage (NCBI taxonomy): Eukaryota > Metazoa > Chordata > Lepidosauria > Squamata > Lacertidae > Podarcis > Podarcis bocagei. Next base: position 1,538,286 of record NC_138140.1, on the reverse strand, counting down.
AAACCAACTCGTTTTATAAAACAGCCCCCTTTGGGGGTGGACTCTTTTGACATCCCCACAGGTACCATTTGTTGGTGGTGCTAGTGATGGAGATGGTGAATGTTTGTGTGTGCTCATTCAGTTCTTCTTGCCAAATGGTGTGGGAGGAAGGCCGTAGGATGGAGGAGGGATTGTGGCCCCTTGAGGATTCAGTAATGGCAGAAGCAGCAACAGAGCCTGCATACGGACATGGTCCTCTCTCTCTCTCTCCCTCCCTTCTTGCCCACCCACCCACCCACTTGAGATTGAGACTCATTAATAGCCCTCTGTCTCCCATGCTGCTGCCACCATCTCAAGTGGTAACTGTAAAGCTGCTTGGTTGGCTTCCTGGCTCAGGGATGCTCACCTGTAGATTACCAAGCGATGAACCTGCCCAGCGATTGCAGGGTTTCACCTTGTCTGAAATGCCACTGCATCTTGTTCCACCACAGCGACCAGCTTGGGCCCAAGTCAGCAGCTCCACGCTGGTAGGCACCGTGGGAGCAGCTGGGGGCGCAGTGCTTATCACCCTCTTCGGCCTCTCCATGGTTGCCATGAAGAAGAGGAGGGCCACCCAAGGAACCTACAGCCCCAGCCGGCAGGAGAAGGATGGGGCTCGAGTGGAAATGTGGAACGTCATCAAGCTGCCACCACTGGAGCGGCTGATCTGAATGCCAAGGAGGTGGCAGCTGTGTGCCCATGAACTCAAGACTGCAACGACCCACTCCCCATGGCGCTTCTCAGGTGTGGCTTCATCTGGTCCCTCCTTGCAGCATAACTAACAGGCAAGAGAGTCAGATTCCCTGTTGCTCCACTGGGCCTTCTGTGCTGGGGCGACATGTTTTCGGTGAATGGTTAGCCAGCAGTGGAAGAACACAGTGGAGAGTGTTTCAGGGGCCGAAGTCCTGCTGTCTGCCTGACCAGAAGCACCTGATGCCTGCACTGTTGGTCTACTTACAGGGAGAAGCTGAGCAAAATCCAGGGCTAGGAACTCAGCAGAAACCTTGCATGGGTCATTAGTCAAGCAGTGGCATGGAGACAGAACAGGGTTGGATGAAGACTGGGAGCAAGCACTTCTGTGCTTGTTCAGACTAATACCACACACATCTCCAGAATCCAGTGATAAGCAGAGCCTTCCCTTTGCTAGAATACAGCGTGTCCCTCCCTACTTGCTGAGGCATTACCAGAACTAATACTCCAGTGAACTGCAGCTGATTGCCAAGGATGAACCGCAATGCAGTGGCCTATAGTGCCTTGTGAACAAGCTACCCAAGACAGTATTAGAACAACTGGAAGTGCAGGTGGGGCCTCCGTGTTCCCCCTCCTTCCAGAGACAGCTCCCGTTTTTGTTGCACAAAGTAAGAGCCCCCAACCAAGAGCATTCTCTTTCCTTGGGGTCACAAGGCCGTTGCTTTGAAAATCCCCTTTCACCTCCCAAGGTGGGAAACTTGCAGGTTTTGTTCATTTTCAATTTGTCCTAGTCACACTCTTCTCCTTGTATTTCCTTGCTTGGGGTTTATTGGCGAAGGATGAGAACAGTTTAAAAAGAAAAAGAGCAATAAAAGTAGATGTATGTACAACAATCAGCCAAAACAAAGAAAATAGCAGCTGCAAACTGAGCGTGAGGCATCTTGCTTACAGGACAGGGAATCAGTTAAGGCAGGGGAAAGATCCTGGGGCTCTTCATGTCCCCTTTGACTCCAGGTCCCACCCCCGGGCTCCTGGTCACACTGGCTGGGGCTAATGCGAGCCAGAAACTCAACAAAAGCAGGGGAGCGCCTGGGGAGCCTAGAGTTGCCACTTTTAGCCAGGCAAAAGAAAGGACAGGTCGAGGAAAATACGGGACAGGTGGGGGGGCTCAGGGAATTGGGGGTTAAAAATTACCAGGTACAGAAATGACTTAAAAGCAATCCATTAGAATGACACATGGGGGTTAGAGTTTTATTCAGTGAAAAAACGGGAGGGGGGGCTCTCCCTTTCTGACTCGTGAGTCTCCGTCTCTGACCCTTCTACCTCTGCCCATGCAAAAACCCTCTTTCCCCCAGTCTCCACCAGGGCTGTACAACGCCCCCTTTCCAAGTCTGCCCCCTCCGTCCTTTCTGCACTCTTCCGCACTGAACCAGACCCCCTTTGCTTTCTGAGAAAAACCCTCTCTCAAGCTCCTCCTCCTGTCCCCCCCCCAGCCCATGACGACTCACTCTGGGCGCTCCTCCTCATGGACCCACCCTCTGCCACCACCAACACAAGCTCAGGCTCTCGCTCTCCTCCCACCAGACCCACCCTCTGTTTTGAGGATGAGCTCGAATATGTGAAAAAGTCATCGTGTTTGAAGTCCAAACTACATACTGCTGCACTGCAGGGGGTTGGACTAGATGACCCTCAGGGTCCCTTCCAAATCTACAATTCTATGTGCTAAAGGACAGGCGACACTTTTCTCCAAAAACAACTAAGTAAGTAAATGGATGATCCCATTCTTCTGGAGATGGGTGGCAACCCTACAGGAGCCCCCATTCTTTAGTTGGGAGTCATACAAGAGCAGGAGTCACTCTCTGCACCCCAACTGAACAAAATGAGGGCGAGATTGGCAGGTGCTGCTGCATGGGCAGGCAGAAGCACTGGGCAAGGGGTGCAAATCCTTATCCTGAAGGAAGAGGGAGAAGACAGTGGTCAGGTTGAGGAACGTGGGAACCTGTCAGATCAAAGTTTCATCTAGCTCAGAATTTTCCACACTGACTTGCAGCAAATCCTGAATTTTTTTGTGGGTGGGGGGCAGTGGCCATTCCCAGACTATCTGGAAATGCCAGGGAGTGGACCTGGGGAAACTTCTGTAACAAAGCATGGGCTCTACAACTAACCTGTCCAACTCCCATCCCTATGGAGTGCAAGGGGGAAAGTATGGCCTGCAGCACTAGCTCTCAGAAAAGGTGGGAGAGCCGTGCTCCAGCTCAGCGCTCCAGAGCAAAAGAGGGAGAGATGCTGCTCAGATGAGGACAGCCATCCATCCAGCAAAGGGAAGCTTCTCAGCACTGGCTTCTAATATCTATTGGGGACTGGCACAAGGCTAGCCACGCAGCACCCCCTCCTCTGGTAGCCATGGTCAGAGCAGGGGAGCATCAGACTCTCTCCTACTGAACTCCCCACCCCCACAGGAAAGACCAGCTCCGCCTTTCGCTGTGCGCTGGCTCCTCTTTCTGCACCATGCGCTCGAGACAAGATGAGCACCTGCATGGATATGGCCAACTGCAGCCCAAAATTATTAGCGTTTTCAGTCCAATTACCATCAACAGGAGTGAGAAATATTTTAGCAAACACTATCTGCTCCAAGCACCAAAGCCCAGCTTAATAAGGGGAGGTGTGAATTCCTATAGACTGTTGAAGGGAGGGAGCACCCCGGCTGCTGCTGCTGAGAAGTATGATTCGTACTTCTGCTGTAAATATTTTAGAAATGCTACCTGTGCAAAAGACAACTGATTCCACAAGGGGCTGGCCCGACACATAGCCCTCTCTGAGGAATCTGCCACACACCCTACCTCTCCTGACCCTTTGGAAGGGCCACTGAGCCAGACACCCCCACCCACAGCTGAAGGCTTGTGACCAAGGCTAGGTCCCCAGAAGAGGAAAGGGAAATCCTGCTGCCGGGGAGGATCCCAGCACTCCTATTAATTAAGAGTTTTCTTCCACCAGATTCAGATGAACATTCACACCCCACCTCCTCTCCTCGGTGTGTTAGCTGCTGCAATGACAACACATCCAAAAGGAGGAGGAAATTAGCCCCCTCTGTGAGCCTTGGCTGAGCAGAACATAATGCCAGGCCTCTTCCAATGGATGCGTTCCATACAATTCCCACCGTGACTCTGAGAGGGAAGCAGCTGGCCAGGCCCGTCCACTGTTGCAGAGGGGAGTCGGGTCAAGCATGCACACAGAATCATAGACCTGTAGAGCTGGAAGGGACGTAAGCGGGTTTGCTGGGCAAGCAGCGGTTCCATGTGCGTGTGTTGATGGGGCTTGACAAAGGCTGAATTCTGCTAGTCCAGCTTCCCTCCATGAGGCCCTTAGCTATCCTCCCTAGCAGTCTGTTAGGGAGCCCAACACCATTCAGCACGAATGGCACAATGAGAACCAAGCGTGCCCTGACGAAGGTTGCCTGCAAGAGGGAGCTTAAACAGGTGGCTGTGGCAAGTAAGCCAAGCCAAGTAGAACACCACCTCTCTCCCAAAAGATTCAGCCTTAGAGGCGGGTGGAACACTTTCGCCCTTGAGCATGAGGCAGGATCTGCATGGCCTGTGCCTCAAAAGCAGCATTTTCTTGTCCACCCTGCTCAAGAATCTCTCAGGCCTCTTAAGGGGAATAAGGAAGTGAGAAGGCAGCAGTTCATTGATTCCTGAGGTGAGGGCTACAGCCGAGGAAGCAAACTCGAGAATGGATCCCAAACCCTCAGTCAACAGGAGGTGGGGCACTTTGGGGCAAAAACAAAGACACTTGCCGTGAGGGGATCCTCCAGCAACTGTTTGCACCTTCCAAGGAAGACTGCCCTTGTAGTAGGGTGACTGTGGATTGACTGAGACACTCCCACAGAATCTGGACTAGCGCCTTACCTACCTGCTTGGTGTGGCAACCAGCCTTTATTTACCAGCACTTGGTACAACACATACCTGAAGTTTTCCAGGAGGTGGCAACAAGGAACCATCTTGTGTCAGACACATGTCCAAAATGAATCATGCAGAGGAACCCAGTTTCTCTTGTTATCACATCAAAACAGGTTTGTGAACCAGCCTTCAAAGAACAGCCCTCCACCATGAATGAGAAGTCATGACTCCATGTCTGCCCCTCTCCTATTTTTAGATTTGCACCTGAGCTCTGAGCATCACAGAGGCCCAACTTCCGCTACAGATATAAACCAGTGTTTTTAACCTCTCTGCTGTTTAATTTATGGATGTTTTTTTATTCTGTTTCCCCACTGTGAACTTAACATACTTTTGATATTTAATGTTGGATATATTTTTTCACAAAGCTGCTGTGCTACAGATTATGTACGTTCCCTTTTTTTTAAAAAAACCAGACTGGTGATTGTTGTAATTAAAATTTGCATCTATTTGTTCAGCTTTCACCATTCCACAAAGAAATGCATTTGCAATCAGAAAGTTGAGGGGAGTTTGATGGGGCTTTTGAAACTCCCCCAGGGCAAACAGCGGCTCCATAGCAACTCAAGCATGATGCACATTGAAGCATGATGCACATGCTTCAATAGAAAGAGGAGGGGTGAGAGAAAAGGCAACCAGTGCCTTTCACAGTTTAGCAGGCTGCACTGTATTCTAAGCTTATTATTACTAACAGTTTCACCTTCACCGGTTAAATGTTTATGAACAGCTCAGCCAATGGCTAGAGGCATCTGCATCCAGTTTCCATCCTATTTAAATATGCTCAGCAGACAAGATGCCAAGCAGTAAATTCAGCATTCTGATCTTGGCTAGGAGGAACAGGCGCAGCTGCCAGGTGTCTTTCCTGTGTATCTCCTGAGGTCCCATTGCATGTGATAATGCTTCACTTTACAGGCCAAAAATAAGGAATGATATTGCCAGGTCCACCAGGAGGCCGGCGATGACAGCACAGAGGAGGAAGTGAAGGATGTGTTTTCCTATTTCTAATGGGATTGTGGTGTTAATATTCCCATCTGAATGACCTTGGAAACATTTTTTTTGTACTCCTCTGTGGTCCTATTACAGGGGTGACGAACCTCGTTTCATCATGCCAGAAGTGGGTGCAGCAACAGTTGTGGCTCTTACCGTCATACAATGAAGTCATGCTAAAGCTAGCTTTCTTCTCCTGCATGCACACTGCACATGCACCCCTCTGCATTCTCCATCCAAGCAACCAAGAGCTATGGACACACTCTAGCCAGGTAGAAGCATTTGAGGAGGGTGGGGAGTATGGGCTGAGAAAAGTACGAAGGGCCAGTTAGAAGGTCAGGGAGGGGCCCAATCAGCACAAAGGCGGCCCTCGCTAAACTTTGCTCTTACTTCCCACTGGCAATAAGGCTTGGACATGCTTGCACATGTTCAGTTCAAATACTTCATTTAAGTAGCATTGCTGACCAATGATCTATTTGATGAAAACCCCATCCTGCTTTTTAAAAGGTCTGAGTTCAACACTTCATATAGACAGAAGGAGATGTCAGTTGCATCATGTCCAGGGGCTTCCCCTTGGCCATAAAACAGCCCCGTGACAAAGGGCATGTTCTGCTGCAAAGGCCAAACTGAGCCTTCAAAGCACCTTGCTCAGTTGTTTCACGTTATCAGCTGCTGTCCTTCCCAGAATGTGGTTAGGCAGTTTTTGCCACTCAAATCCCTTCCTTCCATCCCAACCAACACAATTTGCTTCTTTAAAACACTGAATTCATTGAGACACTCCCATCTTTCCCCCCTTGTTTCTGTCAGTGCCTCAAAACTGGTTTTTTCCCCACTACCCCAACCCCTAGAAGAAAACTAATGTAGGAGGTGCATAACTCTTAAGTTATATTTCAGAAAACGGGTAAAATATTACAGGTGGGGTGCACAATAGGTGGAGGAGCGCCTGCCACACCTATTTTGATAGGTGGTAAGCAGGAATGCAGGAACTGGTGTGTGTCGTAAGAGGGACTGAACTGTACATGCTTTGCTCAACTCCCTACAATGGAGCCAAATTTGGCAGTATGTGCCGCTTGGAACCCCAGGCTACCTAAGGGCCCAAGGTGGCAGAACTCTGTGACAGCCCACTCATAGAAAGGGGGCAAGTTTGGCCTCTGACCAGTGACTGCAGTTCATTCCTTAGGCAGAATGGTGAAGGGGTTAGTTTCTTTCACCTGCCATCCCAGTTTTCTGCCCACTCAAGCTGTCGCTCACTTTAAAAGTCGGATTTGAACTGCAGTAAAGGTAGAACCACAAATACTCATACAACTGAGATCACATCCAGGAGTGGGGAGCCCTTTTCAGCCCAAGGCCCACATTCTTTACTGGGCAACGTTCTGGGGGCCATATGTCTCTTTGCCAGAGGCAAAGATGGGTGGAGCAACTGACGTCCGCTTTTCCTTTGCAGAATAGGCAAGTTTCTGCACAAACCCACGTGACCCTCTCTTACCTTCCATCCAGGCAACCACGAGGCATGATCAGAGTTCAGGGACACATCCCTGGCAGGCAAAGACACTTGGAGATGGCATGAAGCAGGGGCGATAAGGGGCATGGCCTGGGGACAGTCCTGAGAGCTTGGAGCAGGCATAGGCAAACTCGGTCCTCCAGATGTTTTGGGACTACAACTGTGGTCAGGGATGATGGGAATTGGTCAGGGATGGTGGGAATTGTAGTCTCAAAACATCTGGAGGGCCGACTTTGCCTATGCCTGGCTTGGAGGCTAGGAAGGCCACCATATAGGGTTGAGAGGAGTCACATGTGGTGAGCAGCTGGCAGCCCTAATCCCTGCTAGCTACTGATACTCTTGGCTGATCAGGTCTTGCATGAAGCCATGACCCAGCTGCTGCCTTAAAAATACCACATGCTACTTTGTTGAGCCAGATCAAAAGGCCAGCATCCTAACAGTGGTCACTCAGCAATAGCTCCGGGCACCTGCAAGCTGGAACTGGAGGACAGCACTGCCCCCTGACTTCCCCCAGCACACACCCCAAGCCTGTATGAAGCAGACCAGCACTCTCCTGCTTAGTGCGCTTTAAATATTTTACTATTCAGAACTAGGCAATATCAAAACATCTTTCCCCACCCACCCACACCAGCAAAAAAGAAATAATACAAACCAGACAGAATGCCTAGTAAAAGCAACAGTACTTGACAGAAGTGTGATGACATGAACACAGTGCCAAGAGGTATCCCCTGACAGTCAGCATCTGAAGGAATCAAAATACGTTCTTGCACTGTACAGGCTCAAGCATGGAGAAAGAAACCTCAATAACACTTCAGCAGCAGGAAGGAAACTGCAAGGAGGTCACAGAAACAAAGGTGGTGACAGCAGCAGCAGCAGCAGCATACACTGGAGAGGAAAGAGGCAGAGACTGGCTCCCCCTGTGTGTGCAGGTGACTTCTGGAGTATACAGATTCGGTGGCAAATTAATCACGGTCCCAAAGGTGTATTTTTTTATGGGGTGGTGGTAAATCTAATTCAGCCAAGTTTTTTAAAACTCAGAAACTCAAGTGACCAAATGAACCAGGCTGCTCTATTAACTGCTGACATTTCCAGGGCTGCAAAAGGCCCAGGGCAAACACAGAAGTAGGCTTTGTAGTTGGTTTGCAGCGTTCTGGTGGTGATCAAACTGGCGTTGGCTGTGTGTTCTTTGCTCATAAAGGAAGCTGGACGCAGCAGCGTGGCTCCCTATCAAGGGATGGCAAGGGAGGAGGAATCAGGCTGGCTTCTTCATGCTCCTAAGCAGCCTTGCCCTTCCTGGCGCCCTCCAGGTGGCTTCTGGGCAGCATCACACAACTGTGCTGGTTTGGGGTTGAAACGATTTGCAGCCCAAAACACCTGGGAAGAACCAGGCTGGAAAACCCCGCTTTTAGTAAAGAGCAGTTTACACCCAGATTTAAAACGTGCTGTGAGAAGCCCACACTTGTCCCCCCGTGCTCTACAGTTTTGACTTTGGGGTGCTTTGCTGCTGCTCACCACAAACAAGAACTCTTTACACCTTGGTCGTCTCCCTTTTTGGTAATAAGATAAGGTACGATTACATCTACTCGAAGTACTGCCACCTAGTAACATATATATATCTATTTATCTATATAATATTATATAATATTATATAATATTCACACACAGTTATATAAGAGTTTGGGGAACCATGACAGGGGCATCGTGTGTCTTGCTCTGAAAAGGTCCACTGCTGGTGATTCCAATTCTCTGCTGAGCCTGAGAAGGTGCTCGCCCTCCTAGCAACCCAGCAGTGCGGTGCTCTCCAACTTCGACAGAGAAACTGGGAGGGGAGAAGGGACCCCTTTGCGAATGGGTCCCCCGCTGTGTGCAGAGGTTGTGGGGTGGGGGAACAGTGCAGGGAGTTCAAAGAGCCACATGTCCACTAAATCAAAAGTGCACTGGAATGAGGAAGAAGCTATTAACAAAGAGTCCCGGTTCAAAAGTCCAGTGGCAAATTCATCCCGTGTTTATACCTGCATTTACACCTGGAAGCAAAACATGATTCGCGGCCTGTGAAAACACAGGAAAGACTCCTAAATTCAATACTGATCACATTGGTGAGGAAGTGGACCCTAGTGGGTGCAGGAAGAGAGAGGGCTGTGGCTGCAAGACAATACCTCTTGACAACTGAACACTCTCCAGTTCAGTAGATACTTTGACGGAATTTGGAAGCTTGGGAATATGACTTATCTACCCCACCCCAGTGTTTTCTTCAGCTACTCTGAAGGCTTAAAGGATGACGGTGATCCATGGGAAGGGAGCCAGTGAAGGTTTCAGGGGGATCCTAACAGTGTTTAGCTAGGACATCCTACCAACAGGAGTTGGAGCGCAGGTAGTATCTCCTGGCTGACTAACCCTTTTGCTCCAATGGAATTCGGTGCTTTTATACTGGCTCAACACACAACTTAACGGGAATGAAGCCCCCCTCCCACCGGAAGATTCACTCAAATGTTTCCCACTGCCTTCTCATCTGTTCCACTTTACCTGGGGTGACAGAAACTTCTTGCTTTGTCTTATTTAGCAAGTCTTCAAAGGGGTCTTTAGTAGCCTGAGGTTTGCTAGGGAATAACACTGACTCTACAGCTTTGGCCTTGTGGGGAACGAGCGGGAGGTCAATGGGCCTTGCAGCCAGCCCCGTCTTGGTCTCTAGTTTCAAGGCAGAATGGGTCAGGGGCAATGTCCGAATTTCAGAAGAGCCACAAAGCTTTGCTGGCTGCAGGGTATTGCTTTGGGAAGGGAGCTGGCTTTGCACTGGGGCTGCTGGAGACTGGGCAAAAAGGTTAGGCATGGACAGCGTCAGAGGGTTTGGAGGAGGCCTCTGGGGCTGATAGAAGGTGGAGTGTGATGTGATAATGCTGGAGCTGTAGGCATGGCCTAGGGAAGGAGCAAAAGGGCTGCCAGGGGGCCTGACCAGGGACAACGGCACAGGTGCTGGCGTGGCCTGCACAAATGGGTTGAGAGATGCCTGCCCAAATGGGGCTGCAGAGGGAGGGTATCCCAGGGGCTGACCAAGTGTTGCTGGCACGGGTGGCATGAGGTCACCTGCTGTTGTAGGGAAACCAGTTGTGAGATTGGGAGATGATGACCCCAGCAGGCTTCTGGCGCTGGGCTGGAAGCTTATCTCTTGACAACTCCCTGCTTTCAATGGATCTAGGAAGGCAAGGAGAGAGTCGTTGTTGCTGCTCGTGTCCTCCACACAGACCTTGACCGGCTGAAGCATCTGTGTTCCATGGCCACTGCTGGGCAAGAGCTGGTGCTGGTGAGTGGCAAAACCAGCAGGCTGCCTGAATTCAGGGTCCAGGGAGATGTTTCTGGGTGCAAAAGTGTCCAGCATGAGCTCTGAAGCCAGGTCACTGGGTCCTGCAAGGCAGGTTGCGGTTTCAAGCAGTGCCTGTTGCTTGGCAAGTCTGGGTGCAGGTGGCAGCGGAACGATGCCCAGCTCTGGTGTCTTCCTGCCCTGCGGCCGTGGGATTGTGATGTTGCCTTGAGTGCCAGCCGAGGTCCCAACGTCCTTCTCAGGGAGATCCAGGATGGAGTCTCTGCTCCGCGGCCTCCATGGGGCGGAAGACATGTTCTCAAGAGGAGCCAAGGGCCTCTCCGGGGAGCTTTGGGAATACTTTGTGGGAATGGCCATGTCATCCTGGCCCAGGCCCCACAGCTGCTTGTAGGGGTGAGAAAACTTCATCCCTGGAGAAATCCAGCTCTTTTCGGAGAAGCCAGGATCCATCCGCTGCCAGGAAGCACACAGCAGGTCACAGAATCATAGAATCGGAAGAGCTCTCCACCACTTCCCTCCTTTCCCACAGAACCTCCTGCTGCGATGCTCCCTGTACCTGGATCTCTCTCATCCTCCCCCTCCTCCAATCCACTGAGGCAAAGCCTTTCTGGAAGCATCACTTTCTCCTCCCATGTGAGCCACCCAACCTTTCCTCTCTGGTTTGTCACCTCCCCTGCTCCTCTTCCTCCAGGCCACCTGACTTATGTGGCAAGGCCCCCTTCCCCAGGCCTCAGGGCCTGATCCAATCTCTGTGTCCATGCCCCTTCCCCCCCTTTCTCCACAGCCCCACACATTGTGCTTTTCTATTCCCCCAGAAGCAAGCAACATACCTGGTAGTCAAAGGTCCCCTGCTGGTCCCCTTCATCCTTGGGAATCCTCAAGTCTTCTAAGCTCTTGGCTTGGCTGAGCAGCTGGGATGGAGGCTCTATCTCCAGCCCCGAGAATATGCCTCCCAGAAGGCTGATTTCCACAGGGCTGTCTGGTGTGGGTGGGGCTGCACTTCCACCATCCTGAGGCCCCTCAGGGTTGACACTCTCTTCGCTCTCTGCGCTCTTGGACTCCTTCAGGGCACGGTAAGGCTTAGGCCTGGAGGGCAGGAAAATTTCATCAGCTTAATGTACTACGGCTAAAGAATTCACCAACCCACTTCATAGTAAGAAAAAGCCAGCAGGAATTCAAATCACTTTGGTAGGTCCACATGTCTAAAACATCTCCCGGGTCGGAGATGAGGCTCTTGCTTTCAAATACAAGGAGACCTGAAAACAAGGCTAGCCTGGACTCTCTCACAAGTTCCAAAACTGTGTTTGGGAAAAAAGAGAGAGAGCAAAGATTAAGATTTATGCCAGTCAGCAACGGTTGAACGCTGATGCCACATTAACTTCAGTGTAACACATCCAGGCTTTTAAAATGGGAGCAGATTTTGATGTTTTACGTGCCTCGTAAGAGCAATAAGGTAGTAGCTGACAAACTCCTTTACAGACTAAGACATGCACTTATCACCATCAAACCAGTGGAGACTGGAAAAGGTCAAGGAGCCAGGGCAGTTTGGTGGGGGGAGGGCAGGGCTGGCATCCATGTGGATGGCACTTTGAATGCATTGAGGAAGTGAATCTGTACTGGCCGCCGATGGGGGAAACTCAGGGAACACCAGACCCCATTATCCTGAGGGGGCCTTTGGAACCAGATACAAAGCCCGTGTGATAGGGAACGCAGTCCCAGCACACTTGCACATGAAACTGACTGCACGCCACACATCCCTCCCAGGCGGGGTCCCTGCTCTGCTCTTGCAGAGACACAGCTCCCTCCGCTCTGGCTGACTCAGTGCAAGGTGTTCCTGGTGCCTTTGCTGAGGTAAGCATCAATGATTAAACCAGTGTCACCTTATCAAGAGATACCATGGTCCATTATGGGCGAGAGAGAATCTATTGTGGGCTCATTGAGCACCAACCAGCATTGGTCCCGTGTACCTTGGCAAATGGGCCTTGAACACCCTGCGATTTGCATGTCGGCTCCGCATGCGAGGGAGAGGCAGCGCAATGCGCATCCAATTAACACCATAAACTGACATGCATTTTTATGGTGATTGGCATTTGACTGGCAGCCAGTCTCACCGTGCCCTTTAAACAAGGCTTCAGATTGAGGAAAACATTGGAGAGGCACCAGGAAACAGCAGCAAAGCAAGGGAGCCCTCGTCTCTCTCTGGCGCCTTGATAAACTGCACCCTGCAAACTCATTAGCAAAGGGTGGCTCGTTCCATCCCCCATTAGAGAAGGAAACGCAGTTTGCTCAGATACGGTGGATGCCTCATTACTGCCAGGCGCAACACAGAGTTGCCTGTGGGGGGACCGGAAGCTTTGGCCAGCAGAATTTTCTGCAACAGGCATTCTCTCTCTCTCTCTCTCTCTCTCTCTCTCTCTCTCTCTCTCTCTCTCACACACACACACACACACACTTGTATGGAGATGAAAAGTGTCACCTACAAGGTACCCAAGTGCAGAACGTCAACCTATGTTGGGAGAAGATGGAGTGTGTCCTTGCTGATTCTCCTTGACCTCTTGGCTGCTTTCTGTACCACTGACCATGGTATTGTTCTGGGGAGACTCCCAGAGTTGGCAGCAGGGGGCTTTGCTTTGCACTGGTTCCATTTTGACGTGGATGCTCAACTCCAGAAGGTGGAGCTTTGGGGAAGCTGCTTGACCCCAAGGAGCTTCAATCTGGGATACCAGAGAGTTTGATCTCATCCCTCTAGCTGAGTGGGGTCATTTTTGGAGAGTGCTGTCATCAGTGTGCTGATGACACACAACTCTGTTTCTTTACAGCTCAAGCACATGTGTCAGTGGATGTGCTGAACTGGTGCCTGGACTCGGTAAGGGACTGGATGAAGCACAATCCAGGTAAGACTGCAGAATTGCTGGCCAATGCAATGCATCCTGTTCTGGAGGGGGCGGCACTCCCATTGAAGGAGCAGGTGTGCAGCTTTGGCAGGGATGGGGGGCAGGGTGGGGGCGGGTGTTACTCTTGGATCCAACCTTATCATTATAGGTACAAATCATGGCCCTGAGTACCTTCTGCCAGCTCAGGTTGGCATACCAGCTACAACCCTCTCTGGACATGGAAAGCCTGGCTTTAGTTGCCTGTGCTCTGGTCATATCTAGACTATACCACTGCCATGTGTTACACATGGAGGCGCCTCTGAAGATGGTTTGGAAATGACAGTGAGTACAGAAGGAAGACGCCAGATGGTTCTGCAGAACAAGAAGGAAGGTGTGAAAATATAGCACCAGTACTGGCTAGACTGCACTAGCTGCCCATTATTTTTTGAGTCCAAATCAAGGGGCTGGTTTTTATCCTGAAAGCCTTATGCAGCCGGGGGTTAATATAGCTAAAGGACCACTGTTCCCCTTATGAACTTGCCTGGACCACCTAAAGCCCTTCCCTGCATGCTACTCCTAAGGGAGGTCCACAGGGTGGCAATGTGAGAACAGACCTTCTCTGTAGCCACTCCCCGTTCGTGGAAAGCTTCCCTTGACAGTGTTTTGGTGCCAAGCAAAAATGCTTTCATTTTCCTAACTGTTTTGGGCAGCACCAATATAGTATATTGTTAAAGTTGGTTTTTTTGTAATTTCGCTATTTGATGTTTTCTTCCTTGCAAATTGCTTTGAGACTCTTTAGTTGGGAAGTGATATACACATTTAATAACCCTAAACCAAGAAAACATGGTGATGAGGGGGCAATGGCTACCTGGAAGCCTGCAAGGTGCATTAAGAAGCACGACTCAGCACAGAGACATGCAGAAACATTCGGTGCTGGGAGAAGAGCAAAGCCTGGAAGTCCATGACAAGAGCTGTGCAGGAGACATGCTCATATGCACACACACACACATGCATGACACGTGCCACAGAAACACCCAAGCAAGGGAAAGACTAATACATCAGTGGGGTGCCCCAAGCATGGAAGGGGAGCAGCTCTGGCTAGTGCAGCAAAGAGTCAAGGTATAGACCATTCAAAGGGAGCAGAGAAGAGGAAGCTGTCAGAGAAGGCAGAGCTGGGGTCATCTTCCTGCGGAAACTCATCACCGGAAGAGTCCTCTGAGAGAAAGACCGTATAGTGGCGTGTAGGCTTTACCAGGCTGAAGGAAACGAGGGAGAACGAGAGAAAGAGAGAAAAGGAAGGAAGGAAGGAAGGAAGGAAGGAAGGAAGGAAGGAAGGAAAGAAAGAAAGAAAGAAAGAAAGAAAGAAAGAAAGAAAGAAAGAAAGAAAGAAAGAAAGAAAGAAAGAAAGAAAGAAGGTTACTGAATTGAACCTGCAGAAGGAAAGAAAAACTTAACACACACAAAAATGTCAAAAGTTTCTACGTTTCTGAACTGGGTAGCTGCATTGAGGAAGGACATAGCTTATAGGGAGGAAAGTTTAAGTAAAGATTGTCTTTTTATAACCTCCTGGGGAGCTGACTTCAGGTAAGAGGTGGAGGGCAAGGAAACTCAAGGAGCCCTGCTATATTCTGGCTATTATCCCATACTCCACCTCAGCCCCCACCATAGAATGCTGTACCCCAGGTCAAAATCAACCTTACAAAAGCACAAAGACAGGCTTCCAGCAGCATGAATGGAAAGACTTTGTCTGACAAGATCACAGCAGGAAAAGTTCCCCGATGGCAAAATGGAAAAATACTGGAGCTCGTGATAATCTCCGGCATGCAGGTCCTGTCAGAAACTTAAGTCATCTCAGCCACATTCCCCTGGGAGGAACTCAGTCAGGTGACCACCTCTCCTTCAGGCAATGCCATCCAGAACAGGTGCCCTGCTTGAGAGGATGGGGTGAGCCAAAGAGGGCTGAGAAAAGCATGCGCGTGTCCCAGTTCAAAAAATAAGCTGGTATTCTCAAGTAATCTCTATACAGAAAGCTGAATGTGGAGAAAGGCAGAACCTGTTTCCACCACTGTGGTGGCACCATTTACACCTACTGCAACAATGGAAGTGGCTGCAGGTTTGTGTACAACCTGGCTCAGAGTGGCGTTTCTCTACACCAGGCCAGTCCTACTTCAAGGGGGCTGAGATCTCCCACCCAGTATCAAAAACTGGCAGTGATCTACCACACTCTGCCACTGTCATTCTGAGCTTATGATAAAAATAATAACTAATGATAGTCCATAAAGCCTGAAAAGTTCATCATAAGTCAATATATTTTAAAAAACACATGCTTTGTATACTTGTAATAACATAATAAAATAGTTTGAGGACAGGGTCCTACATAATCAGAACATGATGCGCGGACTGTTGTTCACAAAAGCTCATGCCATAATAAATGTGTTAAGTCTTTAATGTACCCCAGGACTCCTGCTGTTTTTCAAATGAGTCAGGGGTACATGTCAACCACAGCGGTTTCCCCCATAGTTTGAAACAGAAATTGGGTAAATTCAACTGCCGAGTTGACAGCCTTCAAGCACCTCCTTAAGAACAGGATGAAACCTGTACAAGCCCTTTCTCCTGGATCCACCCTTCCTTTTGAGTAAACCTAAACAAGCCCTTTCTCTCTCTGAGGAGCCAGCACACAGGGCTGCACCCACCCACCCTCCCTGCTCTTTCGTCTTTCATCTTCTGAGTTAGCTGTCCAGGCAGGCAGGGCGCCAGGGCTGCAGCTAGAGAGCCTCGCACCTCCCAAAGGTCTCCTCTGCTGCTGCAAATGACTAGCATGGAAGGGGGGTGTAGATAAAGGGTGGGCTATTTTAGAGGGGGGAGGAGGGGGACACGCTGCACACTCTGTAGGATTTTTGTTTTGTTTTGTTTTCCCATTAATGCATTCGGCCCAATTCTTTTGTACGTCTTCTCGGAACAACCGTATTTTTCGCTCTATAAGATGCACCTTTTCCCTCCTAAAAAGCAAGGGGAAATGTGTGTGCGTCTTATGGAGCGAATGCAGGCTCCATGGCTTCAGGGATAGCAGCCTGAAGCCTCCGGAGCGCAGCGGGAGCTCCCGCTGTGCTCCGAAGGCTTCGCGTTGCTTTCGTGGAAGCCAGGAGAGCAAGAGGGATCGGTGTGCACCAATCCCTCTTGCTCTCCAGGCTTCGCTTCGCTGGAGAGGCGCTGCACAGCTTTCTCTCTCTGCGCAGCGCCCCTTCAGGGAAGCGGGAGGAGAAATGGAAGGGGCTCCATTTCTCCTCCCGCTTTGCTGGAGAGGCGCTGTGCAGAGAGAGAGAGAGAGAGAGAACATTTTTTTTCTTGTTCTCCTCCTCTAAAACTAGGTGCATCTTATGGTCAAGGTGCATCTTATAGAGAGAAAAATACGGTAAATCCCTCCGAGCGGAGCAGAGTGGGTGGGATGGCAGCAGCCACGTAGGGTCCCCCCCTTGTTGGTTTACAATTGGAGGGGGGGGGTAAGGCAGTCCTCTCCTCAAGGGCTGGATCCTGGAATGTCCAGCACCATCTCTCTCTCTGGACCCAAACCAGCCCTTTCTCTCGAGGAGCCAGCGCACAGGGCTTCTCTCTCTCTTTCCCGGGCTCTCCGTCTGCATATGCCTTCTCCTGCCTCGTGCCCACTTTCTTCTCCTTCTCCTTCAGAGAGACAGAGAGAGAGATCGACGAGAACCAATCCCACGCTCTACCAGTCGATTGCGATTGATGTGCTGGACAGTGCTGCTCTACATGATCCCGAGAGGAAAAACAGAAAAGAAGCAGGTGGTTTTACAGGTGCGAACTGGTCCCACAAATAGCGTCCATGTCAGTCTCCTGGAGATGGTAGCTCAAAGTTTTCTCCTCAAAAACAAGTTGAGTTGTCTTTTCAGCAGTGACGCATCACTAAAATATTTATTATTATAAAAAATACATCTGCCTTGTCAGTGGATGCTCTGTGCTCTGCCTACACACAGACAAGTTTTACAACCCACATGTCTGGATGTTTCCAGAGAAAACATAATGGTTGGGGTGTTCTCATACACAAGGATTTGTAAAGCATATGCTATTTCTGAGGTCCAGGGCTGGATTCTGCAGTCACAGAAAACAATCTCACTTCAGTGGATCTCAACAGGGCAGGCAGCAGCTCAAAATATGCTCCACTGATATGAATGTAAGGCATGGAAAGATTGACTCTTTTTTTTCTTTTCCTTTGTAAGTGTTTTTACTTTTTTATTTTGTATTTTGTATTTTATATTTTCTTTGTATTTTTAGTTTTGTTTGTTATTTTTGTACTTCTTGTTTCTATGTAATTCTTTTTTCTGAAATTTTAATAAATATCATTTAAAAAACAACATCAGAATATGCCCCACAAGGTGTTTTATTTGAAAGGGGGCTGGATGTGCCAAGCATGCACTGCTGCTCATGTCAAAGGAGCCTGTGCAGGAGAAGTTCCCAAGGAAATGGAATCTGTTAAGCATGAAGGTTTTTGCGGCAATTCCTAAATCAGCCAATGAAACTTTTTGCACTAAAAGGCCATGAACAACCAACATTTTTTAATTCCGTTTTTTATTAATCCACTTACAGTGGTACCTCGGTTTAAGAACAGTCCAATTTAAGAATGATTCGGTTTATGAACTCCGCAAAACCGGTAGTAGTGTCCCAGTTTGTGAACTTTACCTCGGTCTAAGAATGGAAGCCGAACAGTGGAAGGGCACCGGCAGCGGGAGGCCTCATTAGGGAAAGCGTGCCTCAGTTTAAGAACGGTTTCGGTTTAAGAACAGACTTCCAGAACGGATTAAGTTCATAAACTGAGATACCACTGTACTTTAGATTCATATGCATTGCAGTTGTACATGCCACACCCTGCAGTGGAAAATTTAGGGAAAATGTGTTGAAAAACAGTATTGTGAAATTTGCAGCCCAGGGACTGGGGACAGCCAATATTTGCCTTGCAAAGATTATGCATTTTGCAATCCCTCCCAAGTGAACTGCACAAGGCCTGTAAGGCGTTGTCTCTTGGCTTATTCATGCGATGGAACACTGAAAGTGAGGCCATGTAGCTCAGTTCTGCCCACACTGACTGGAAATGGCTCTCTGGCATTTCAGAAAGGAGTCTATCCCAGCCAGGCCTGGAGATTGACCCTGAGACCTTCTGCATGCAAAGCAGATGCTCTGCCTGTGAATCACTACTTGGGTGCCGCTTTTGCAGAGTACAAGACTAAGGCAAGACCACAACACATTGAGGTCTAACACAACAACACCAGAAAGGTCCACTGATGAGCGAACTTCTTTTTCTGACTGTAAGCTGACATAAGAGCCCTGAGGCTGGATCAGGCCAAGGGCCCGCCTGGTTCAGTATCCTGTTCTCAAAGTAGCCAAGACACCTTAGTGGGAAACCAGCAAGCAGGATTGGGGTGCAAGAGCAATCCTCTCCCCTCCCGTGGTTTTCAGCTGCTGGCATTCAGAAGCATCGCTGCCTCTGTCCACGGAGCAGCCATTGGTAGCCTTCTCCATAAAATCTGTCTAATCTTTAAAAGTCATCCAAATTGGGGGCTGTCACTGCCTCCTGCAGTTTTGACTATGCGCCGCACAAAGAAATACTTTTTTCTCTGCCCTGAATCTTCCAACATTCAGCTTCATCAGAAGTCCCTGAGTTCTAGCGTTAGTTGTTTTAAATTATTTATGAATGTTGTTTTTAGCTCTTGGGTGAATTCTCCCTTAGGACTGGACTAGAACATCATTCAAGAAGGATATCTTCTTTCTAGTCATCAGGTAACCAGGGGCTGAAGCTGCAAGACCTGGAGAAGCACTGAATTTCTGAATGGAGAAGTGCTGGACCACACTCACCACCCTGGAAAACCTCCCCGCCCTTTCCTTTCTCTTAATTCAGCACGTATAGCTAAGCATGCCTGGACTTAATTCCTCCCTCTACTAGTCCTGAAGGCAGTAGGAAGAAACAGCGAAATCAAAAGGTTCTGCTTTTCAGGCTATATTTTGGCTCAGCCATACCCAAAGAACCATGGAGGGACAAAATATATACCCCCCTTCCTGGTGAAAGAGCACCCACTCATGATGAGGCTTACATGATGCTTGAAGGCTGGGGAGGAGTCAGATGGAGGGCCAATATATTTTGCATGACCCAAAAAATTATCAAAGACATGAACAGAGCACCAGAAAGCCATCCCACCAAAATAGTTTGACTACCCAAGAAACAGCCACCGCTGCTGAAAGGCTGCCTCTTATGACAAAGTGGATGCCATCAGCAACCTGCTTTAAATTTCAGCACCAGGGTGGGATTTTGGTTGAAGAGGGGAAGGGACGAGTGCTTGAAAATGTCCAAGTGTAAATTTTTCATTAGCTTGTGGCAGCTGAATCCGGCGTGAGCCTCTTCCCTCATTAACCCAATTCGGCTTCTCTCTCCTGCCGACTGCCACCTACCACTCGCTCGCATTTCACACACAAAGAGCTGTCTCTGGAAAGGCGGTCGCAGCAAGCCTCTGAGGCGAGCGAGCGGCAGTGGGAACTTTGCAGGGGTGGGGGGAGGTAAGGGACCTGTCCGTCACAGCACCAGCCCTCAGCTCTCTACACGACTGCTGGGGCTCCTGCCTCCCTAATCTTTTCACCAAGTTCCCATGCAGATGGCTTGCTGATCTCCTTCTAATGTTTAGTTTAACATGTCTCCGGTTAGCGCCAGCATATGACAGTGCTGACAGCCGTGGCTGTTCCTTTTTAAATATCATGTCAGGATCACGGCGCAATAAAGCCGAAGACGCGCTCCACGGCGCTGCCTACCATTAGGAGAGTTGCTGCTTCGGTTTTAATGAGGACAATCTGCATTTCGGGGGCTTTCCCTCCCCCCCACCAATGTGTCAGGATGCCTGGACAAATCAGCAGCACATCACGTTGGCCAAAAACCAAGTGCTGACAAATGTAGATATTTCAAATTTAATTGACACCTAAACGTACTTAAGACAGATAAAGGAAAGGAAACAAAAGAGGGGTGGGGGAATTGAGGGGGGAAGTGGCTGAGCCATGGGGATGGGCATCACATGGCAGGAACCCTGTCGCCAGGTTGAGATGGGGAAGAAGACAGGCTTCATTCGGAGTCCGGAGCTTTTAGGCTTGGGACAAAAGGCAGGCTCTGGAAAGCCTTGGCCGGTTCTGTTTCAAAAGCCTCTTGTTTCAAAGAGCACTCTGGTCTGACACAAGCCAGGGCAAAGGTCTGTTCGGACACAGCAGTCTCTGATTCCTAAGGGCATGGGTGCTGGTGCAGGAGCACAGTGGGGTGGCATGTGTTGACAACACCCAGGGCCAGGCAAGGATTGTGCTCCCCAGCGTCACTGTAGGTGCTGCCCAGCAGGCAACAGCTGCACTTTGCTCACTGCCCCCCCCCCAGGATGGCTGCTCCTCTTGGAGTTCGCTTGCCAATCACCAAATAGGCACTCTTAGTTCAGCAAGCTACCGCTTGGGGTGGCTGGCACTCCTTGGTGGGCTTGGCAGTGTCCTAGCAGGGCGGGAGCCACAGCTGCACCAGCTCTTGGAGGAGGGCTGTTGGTTCTCTTCTCTGCACTCCCGATGCAGGACATGCTGGGAAGGAGACCCCAGGAAGGACCAGCGCAGGCTGGGAAAGTCCGGGCTACAGCCAGCAGGTGTTCTGCTCAGGGACAGGCGTCCCTTGGCTGGCCACCAGGAGAAGGAGGCACCGCTGGAGCCCAAGAGGCAAATAGTTCAGGCCAAAGTGAGAGAACAGGTGCAGAGGAGAAGAGGTGGCTCCTAAGCAGATGGCTCAAGCAAGTGAACAAAACCACATGCTAGGGGGGAAAGCACTCTGCCCTTCAGAAATCAGTAGCTGATCCCTCTGAGGGGTGGAGAACACTGATCCGCACATAGGCAAGGGGGAGGTTCAAGTCATGCAAAACTCATCCCGAGGAAACATGACAGAGAACCCTTTCCCCTTAAATAATCTTGTGCAAAAGAAGAGCTTATTGTGGCCACAGAATAACATTCTTTCCTATTCCCAACACGGCTAATTGTACTGAAAAGTCCTTTGGGACTGAGAAATATTATTAATTCAATTTATTATTTGCTTGCTATGCAAAAGAGTCTCTTACAAAATTGTAAGCACATAATGCATAACATAAAACTGGGAAGGGGGCAGAAACAAATGGGAGCAGCAGTTATGCTACTAATAACCTGTGGTGTGAGCACTGCTGAGCTCCTGCTGCTTTCTGGGTGGCTGGGCACCGCAGCCATTGCCCTCTGGCAAAAGCACACAACAGTCAAAGCACAGTTAAGCACCACAGTTTGGAGGAACCTTTTCTGCCACCTTCTGCCAGTGTCCACCAAAGAATCAGCAAGAAGAGGAAGGTCTTCCTGGGCACTGAAGACTCTTCCAGTGTTTAAAGGGAAGCTAAACTAGCTGGAGTGACCAGCAGCGCTGACCTGACCTCTGTGGTGCTTTGCCAGTTCTGAACCGTTGGGCTCAAGAGCTGCCTGGGGAGAAGGGCTGTGAAGGGACTTCAGGAGGCACAGTGAAGGAATCTGCCCTTTGTCATCAGGAGGAATGCAAGTGTATTCCCCATGACTCAGTAGAGGAGAATGGGGAAAACAGCTTCCATGAGACAATCTCGCGGAATACCTGACACGGGAGTTTGTGGGCTGTTGGGATTTGGAGGAAGACGAATTTAAAATCACAACAGCTTTTAGACTGGGCAAAAAACAGGACAGAAAGACCCCGAGAGACTGCTTGATCACACTCAGATCCAAGGAAGAAAGAGACAAAATCCTAGGATTACACTTTCAAAAGGCCCTTCAAATTGGTAACTCAACTGTACAGATCTTTAAAGACATCCCAAAATACATCCTGGACTTAAGAAACTTCTACAAGGATTTGGCCCTCTTGCTAAAGAAAAACAACATCCGTTTTAGGTGGGAATTCCCACAAGGACTGTCATTTGACTATAAATTAAAAAAGGTGAAAATAAAGACAATCCAAGATAAAGATAAATTTCTGGCAAGACACCAGGAGGACCTCCAGAAGGGGACTGTGGACGTACTGGCAGAACAGAGGAGAGCACTAGACATTCTCAACCTTTCGATTGGACAGAAACCATTACCATCAGAAGAAGAGCAACAACTTGGAGCTGTTGGAGGAGCTATAAGAAAACAATAAGATGGCTCTACAATTCCTTAGCTGGAATTGTAATGGACTGAATGGGCCTTTGAAGAGAAGACAAGTATTTCACATTTTGAACAGAGAACAATTGGATTTGATATGCCTACAAGAAACACACATAACCAGAGCCCATAGGAGACTACTTACAAACAAAAGGCTAGGACAAGAATTTGTTTCATCAGATAAAGTTAAGAAAAGAGGAGTTGTAATATATGTGAAAGAAAAATGGGCCCCAAAAATGATTTTTAAAGATGAACAAGGGAGATATTTGGCAGTGGAGATACAAGTACAAGGAGAAAAACTGTTAGTTGTTGGAATTTATGCACCAAACGAAGGCAAATCTGACTTCTTTAAGAGACTTCATGAAACCCTTACGGACTATCTGGATTATAATATGATAATGATGGGAGACATGAATGGCGTGGTCTCTACGAATATGGATAAGTCACAAAGACTAACAATCACTAAGGAAGGGAGACTGCCTAAGACTTTCTTTGAAATGACTGAAAACATGGACTTGATAGATATATGGAGAGTAAGGAACCCTCTGGAGAGAGAGGGAACCTTTTTCTCCCAAGCAATGCTGACCTGGACCAGAATCGATCAAATCTGGATTACTAGTGGTATGGCTCCAAAGATTAAGAAGGTAGAAATCTGCCCAAAAACTTGCTCCGACCATAACGCCGTGAAGATGGAAATGAAACTAACATCAACTGGTCAATTTAGATGGAGAATGAATGACACCCTCTTTCGAGACAAGGAAATTCTTACGAAGGCCCAAAAAACTTTAAAAGACTATTTTGAAATAAATTTGAGGGCTGACGTTGAGAAAAGAGTGATCTGGGACGCAAGTAAAGCCGTGATGCGAGGCTTCTTGATTCAACAAAACTCAATAAAGAAGAAAAAACAGAATGAGAAAAAAGAAAAGATTTTGGAAAAGATAAAGGAAGGAGAGAAAAAACTAAGAGCAAAGCCAAAGTCCCAGGAGATTTTAAGAGAGATTAAGCTATATCAGTCACAATATATGGAATTGATGAACCTAGAGATTGAATGGAAGATAAAACAGATGAAGCAAAAGACATTCGAATCGGCAAACAAATGTGGTAAACTTCTGGCATGGCAATTGAAGAAAAGGCAGAAATTAAATACAGTCACAAGTCTAGAAGTGGATGGAAAGAACATATCTAAACCTAATGAGATTAGAAACTGTTTCTTAGGCTATTTTAAAAAGCTTTATACCCAAGGCCCGCAAAATGAAGAAGATATAGACAAATTCCTTGGAAAATTTGGATTACAAAAAATCTCTCATCAAAACAAGATTGATTTGAACCAGAGAATATCAGAGCAAGAGATAGAGGCTGCCATTCAGAATATGCAACTAGGCAAATCTCCAGGACCAGATGGGCTGACTTCAAGATACTACAAATCACTGAAGGAATGGTTGATTCAACCACTGAAAGAAGTCTGTAATGAGATCCTTGAGGGAAAAAGGGCACCTGAATCGTGGAAAGAAGCATATATTTCACTCATACCAAAGACAGAGACTGAAAAGACTCAATTGAAGAACTACCGCCCAATATCTTTACTCAATGTGGATTACAAAATTTTTGCAGACATTTTGGCAAAAAGACTTAAAAGAGTGTTGATGGAGAAGATTCATAGGGACCAGGCAGGCTTTCTCCCTAAAAGACACCTGGCAGACAATGTTAGAAATGTGATAGACATTTTGGAAAAGCTAGAGGTGAATATAAACACCAAAGCAGTATTGATCTTTGTGGACGCGGAGAAAGCCTTTGATAATATTTCCTGGAGCTTTATGTTAAAGAATCTTCAGGGGATGGGGGTAGGTAAAGGTTTTGAGAATGGTATGGCTGCAATATATTCTGAACAAAAAGCTAAATTGATTGTAAATAATGTAGTGACGGAGGAACTTAAGATAGAGAAAGG
Organism: Podarcis bocagei; assembly: GCF_964188305.1. NCBI lineage: Eukaryota > Metazoa > Chordata > Lepidosauria > Squamata > Lacertidae > Podarcis > Podarcis bocagei. The sequence goes on along the minus strand of NC_138140.1, from coordinate 1,513,811 downwards.
AACACGACAAGGGTGTCCAATCTCCCCATTACTTTTTATTTCAGTCCTGGAGGTGTTGCTGAATATGATAAGGGAAGACCAGCAGGTCAAGGGTGTCCAGGTCGGAGCTAAACATTACAAGTTAAGAGCGTTTGCAGATGACCTAGTATTGACTTTGCAAGAGCCAAACGCTAGTACGAAAAAGGTGTTAGAAATAATACAACAGTTTGGCCAGGTAGCTGGATTCAAGCTGAATAAACAAAAAACCAAAGTCTTAGGCAAAAATCTAACAGATGCAGAAAAGGAGAAGTTCCAAGAGGAGACAGGGTTGACACTGGTCAAGAAGGTGAAATATCTAGGGGTCTATTTGACATCAAAAAATGTGAATTTGTATAAAGATAACTATGAAAAATGTTGGTCGGAAATTAAAAAAGACCTAGAAATTTGGTCAAATTTGAAACTGTCAATGCTAGGCCGAATCGCTGTGATTAAAATGAATGTATTGCCTAGAATGTTATTTTTGTTTCAGACCTTGCAGATCCTGGATAAGATGGAATGTTTTAAGAGGTGGCAGAAAGATATTTCAAAATTTGTCTGGCAGGGCAAAAAGCCCAGAATTAAATTTAAAATACTGACAGATGCGAAGGAAAGAGGGGGATTTGCCCTGCCGGACTTGAAATTGTACTATGAGGCAGCAGCATTTTGCTGGCTGAAAGAATGGATGCTCCTCGAAAATACAGACATCTTAGATCTGGAAGGTTTCAACAACTCTTTTGGTTGGCACGCATATTTATGGTATGATAAAGTTAACAGTATTTTCAAGAATCACATTGTTAGAAAAGCATTGTTTAATGTTTGGAGAAGATACAAAGACCTTTTGGAAAACAAAACCCCTAGATGGGTCTCACCAGTGGAGGCCAAAGCAGTGAAGAAACTCAATATGGAGGTCGGATGGCCGAAGTATTGGGAAATTTTGGAACAAGATGGAGATAAGTTGAGATTGCAAAGCTATGAGAAACTGAAGCATAAGGTACAAAATTGGTTTCAGTATCATCAAATAGTGGAATTTTTCAAACAGGACAGGAAAATTGGTTTCCAGATGGAAAAATCAAAATTAGAAACTGAACTGCTAGAACCTAATACTAAGAATTTATCCAGAATGTATAATTTGTTGCTGAAATGGAATACACAGGAGGAAACAGTCAAATCAGCCATGATTAAATGGGCACAGGATGTTGGTCATAACATTATGTCAGATGACTGGGAATGGTTATGGAACACCGGTATTAAATTTACGGCATGTAATGCCTTAAAGGAAAACATTATGAAAATGGTGTACAGGTGGTACATGACCCCAGTCAAGCTGGCAAAAATTTATCATTTGCCCGATAACAAATGTTGGAAATGTAAAGAGACTGAAGGTACCTTCTACCACCTTTGGTGGACATGCCCGAAGATTAAGGCTTTTTGGGAAAAGATCTATAATGAAATGAAAAAGGTACTTAAATGTACTTTTCCTAAAAAGCCAGAGGCCTTTCTCCTGGGCATTGTCGGCCAATTGGTGTCGAAGAAGGACCGAACTTTCTTTATGTATGCTACAACAGCAGCAAGAATCCTCATCGCAAAGTATTGGAAGACACAAGATTTACCCACTCTGGAAGAATGGCAGATGAAAGTGATGGACTATATGACATTGGCTGAGATGACAGGCAGAATCCGTGACCAACGAAAAGAGACGGTGGAAGAAGAATGGAGAAAATTTAAAAGTTACCTTAAGGACTACTATAAACTTAATGAATGTTAATGTGCTGTGGTTTTTAGAAACAAAGGGATACAGTGATATAAGATCAGAACATAGAGAGGACTAAGATGACAGAGGTTGAAAAGTAACAATTGGGAGTTGCTACAAAACTCTGGACATTGGGATGCAGAAAGGGGAGGTATGGGGAAGTCCCAGAAAAGAGGTTTATGAAAATATGTTATGAATTTATACATGTATGTTTGTTCTTTCTGTGTTTGTTTGTCTTTAAAAATTCTGAAAAACCAATAAAAATTTTATAAAAAAAAACAAAAAAAAAAAAACAGCTTCCATCAGGGCTAGTCCTTCCCACCTCCCCTTTGAAGAAAAAGTTGGGGAAAGAGTGGAGAAAGGGAGAGAAATAGGGATTCACGAGCTGCAACTCACAAACACATCTAAAACCTGGCCATGATCTGCCCCCAATTAGGGAATAGGCCTCTAATGTTGATGCTCCTGGGACTTGCAGCTTTTGAATGCTTTTAAGAATTACTTCATGTATGTACTAATTTTGTTGGGTGTGTGTTGTTTTTGCTTTAATGAACTGCCCTGAGTGGTTTTTAAGATGTAAGACTAGATATTACAAAAAATAATAATAAGGAAAATAGACCTTAAGGGAGATGATCCCACCCTAGTCCCCCCCGGGGGAGAGCAGCGTTTTCTCCTGATGGCTCCCCTGAGAAGGCCTCCGTCACCAGGAAGGGGGCCGTGGGGAGGGCACTTTGTTTGCCACACGACTCCCTCAGGGCTGCCTTGTTTGCTTTAACACCAAGTGGCTGGTGGCAGCCTTCTGCTTTCACAGGCGGAGGTGGTGGAGAAGCAGCAGCAGTGAGGAGAGCCCCCAGGAAGCCCGCATAGCACTTGAGGCAAGGAAATTGCAAGCACACTTACATGTCGCTTCCACTAGATTTACAAGCAGCAAAGGGGTAGACAGGCTGATTTACAACAGTGAGATTTTGGGAACTGCTTGGGCCTTGGTGCTGAAACATTTACACCTTCAGTGTGGGCACAGCCCATTAACATTGCCACAAACTCCCCGTGATAATTTATCCACCCATTTCTCAGGACTCTCTTGAGAATCAGACGCTAAATACATTTACAGGTGAAACTCGAAAAATTAGAATATTGTGGAAAAGTTCCTTTCTTTCACTAATTCAACTTCAAAGGTGAAACTAATATATGGAATAGACTCATGACATACAAAGCAAGATATGTCAAGCCTTGATTTGTTCTACAGGTGAAACTCGAAAAATTTGAATATCGTGGAAAAGTTCATTTATTTCCGTAATCCAACTTGAAAGGTGAAACTCATATATGAGATCGACTCGTGACATGCAAAGCGAGATATGTCAAGCCTTGATTTGTTATCATTGCGATTATCATGGCATACAGCTGATGAAAACCCCAAATTAACAATCTCAGAAAATGAGAATATTCAAGGAAATCAGCGAAACAAGGATTGCAAATGGAGCAAGATTGGACCTCTGAGAAGTGGAAGCAGATCTCGCTTTGCATGTCATGAGTTGATCTCATATATGAGTTTCACCTTTGAAGTTGAATTACTGAAATAGATGAACTTTTCCACGATATTCTAATTTTTCGAGTTTCACCTGTAATACAACAGGCAAACGGATGACATTAAATATCTGAGTGTCATAGGATTTACCCTCAGGATGTTCAATTGGAATAAACAGACTCTTCTCTGGAGCCCATTTTCTGACAAGTGATGGTGGAAGGGAAGGTGAAGCACGCCAGTCTTCCTTGTGCCTATATTTATCTAAAAGCCTTAATTCTCTCTGATGCTTTTGCATAACTCAAAAGGGAAAAATAAGTAATCAGATACAAAGAGCGCATAAGAAAAAGAATACAGCGCATTCAAATTTTGTTATATTTAAATGGTTCATCTCTAGGAAATTCTGCCTTTCCTTGGTGGAAAGCAATTTCCTTAACTGTTTCTAAAACACAATTAGCTCCTCCTTTGGCTTCTGATTGTGCAAGGTGATGGCAGCGAAGGGAAGCCACAGGGATCACTGGGTTTTGCTCCATGATTTGCAAAACACACTTTTAACAAAGATTCCCAAGCAAAGCTGCTTTGTGCAGCTGTTCACGTTTCATACCTTGAACAAATCCAGCCATCCTTAATGACTGTGGGTCCTTGGCCCTCTTCCACAAGAGGGCGATCACGTTCCACTGACGGGAGGCTCCTGCCCAGGTTCAAAGGCAGGTGACTGTTTTCCACTGAACAATCGAGAATACCTCCTCCTCCCACCCATCCTGGGCCCAAAGACCCTCAGCAAAGTTAAGCTGCTTGCCTCTTCGCAGAAATCAAGCCTATTTCTTAGAACTTCAGAGGCTTTAGCACTAGGCTGACGTTTGCAGAATGTTCTCAACTTTATTGCACTAGTGGCAGAAATGGAAGGATAGGAGGAATATATCCCCCCACGACAACCGCTCCCCCCCCCCACTTCAGACAAGAGGAATGCAAAGGCACAGCTACTCACTGGTCTGGGCTGGATATGGAAGTCCTCTGGCCATCAGTGGGAACATTGCTTTTGGGCCTTCTGGCCACCTGGGGTCTGGGGGGGCGAACCTATGTGACAGGAGAGTGGAGACATTTTCAGCAGTTCTAGCAAGCTACACAAATTCATACGGATCCTACAAAAATCAATACCTTCCTTTTCCACATGGATCCCATTTCAACATGCCTGTAAACGACAACGACACCCTTTGCTAAATGCCCTGCGTACAATTTCATCAGCAAGACGTCCAACCCTGGAAGATCAGAAGATGGTGGGTGGACACAATAACCAAACAAAGGAGGTTGTTGTTTTTTTGTTTTTTTGAGGGACACAAGTAGCCAGCACACCTGTGTCCTGGAGGAAGACACAGGTCAAGGAGGGAGCACTTGGTTTGCTGTGGGCATCAGAAGAAGAAGAAGAAGAGTTTGGATTTGATATCCCGCCTTTCACTCCCTTTCAGGAGTCTCAAAGCGGCTAACGTTCTCCTTTCCCTTCCTCCCCCACAACCAACACTCTGTGAGGTGAGTGGGGCTGAGAGACTTCAGAGAAGTGTGACTGGCCCAAGGTCACCCAGCAGCTGCATGTGGAGGAGCGGGGAAGCGAACCCAGTTCCCCAGATTACGAGACTACCGCTCTTAACCACTACACCACACTGGCTCTCAGGCAGGGAGAGAAAAAGCAGCAGGTGGCTTTGTGAAATTCGGGGCATGAACTCCCAAAGTGAAACTTCAGGACCCAGGTGGAAGTCAGATTTGGAAAGAAGCACTTCAAATTCCTAAATGCCAGAATCTATTTCTAGGAGCTCCCTTTGAAATGGGCTAGGTGCGAGGCCTGTGCAAGAAGGGGGGGGGAAGGGCAACACTCTTCACCATCCAGGGACTTATCCAGCCTGGTACACAGTAACGGAGAACTCCAGAGTCCGGCACCAAACTGTCTGCAATAAATCCACACCCCAATCCTAAGCCCTTTTATATGTTTACTAGTATTGTTTACTTACAATCATGCAAACCAGCTTAGAACCACAGCCTTAGTTTCACTATAAAACAAAATCCACACAATAATGGCTTCTGAGGGAAGTGCCTCACAGGTTGAAAAACTGCACTGAGTGGAGAGCTCAGACTGTCCTATTAATGGATGAGGTGCTTTGGGTGTCTTTCGCTGGTTTTAATGGAGTGTGTTGCCAGGAGCACAGATTCCATTCATCCCAGGAAAGCACCACACTCTCCTGTAGTTAAGCTAAGAGCGTAACAAGAAAGGGAGAACATAGGAAGAGCCTTCTGGATGAGGCCCATCTGGTCCAGCCTCCTGGTCTCCCAGGGGCCAACCACATGCCCAGTGGGAAGTCCACAAGCAAGACATGGCAACAAGAGCACTCTCCACACTCGCGATTCCCAGCCCCTGGCAGCCATAGGTTTGCTGCCTCCAACAGTGGAGACAGAACAGTGAACTGACGAATTTGAAACGTATCTCCCAGGCAGGTTGTCGAAAGCAACATCAACACTGCAACATACTCACTTCGCTTAGTACCTCACAAACAGAGAGGCCAGGAATGAGCCTTCAATGGGCGGAGGTCTCACCGTGCATACAGCTTGCACAAGATAGGCTCTCAAGCAAACAGGGAGCAGAACTGTACTCTGCACATCACTGGCTACAAATGTGGGTCTTGGCCATTTCTAAGAGTCTCCAAGGGAAGCCCCCAGCCTACTGAACCTCACTTTAAGCAGCTAGCCCTAACAATGATTTAGTTTATTATTTATATGCCGCCCATCTGACAGGGTGGCCCCAGGCACTTTGGGAGGCTTCCAGCATAAACAAAAACATAGTAAAGCACCATACATTAAAAACTTCCCTAAACAGGGCTGCCTTCAGATGTCTTCTAAAAGTTGTTTATTTCCTTGACATCTGGTGGGAGGGCGTTCCACAGGGCGGGTGCCACCACCGAGAAGGCCCTCTGCCTTGTTCCCTGTAGCTTTGCTTCTCTCAGGGAGGGAACCACCAGAAGGCCCTCGGCGCTGGACCTCAGTGTCTGGGCAGAATGATGCGGGTGGAGACGCTCCTTCACGTATACTGGGCCAAGGCCGTTTAGGGCAACTTGGATGTTGTCCTTTGACTGGCAGGTGAAGAGATGTTCTTGGGCCAACAGGCTTTGGGGAACTGACTGTTTTTAATGAAAGGGCAGGTGCCATGCTGTTTTTATTTTAACTATTTGTAACTTTTAAACCTATTTTATATATTTATATAGGTTTAATTCTATCAATGCTTCATTGTTTTTTAATGATTTTTCCGCCTAAGTTTTTAACGTCACAGGAAGGCTTTCTTATGAATGTACCTTGAAAGAAAGGGCTTCCCACGGCCAAAACTGGCCTAAGCCAATCTTTTCTTCTTCTTCTTTTTTATTGATTTATTATGCAAATAAAGACAAAGAAAAGAAAAGAAAAAGAAAAACACGCACACACGCACACACACACACACACACACACACACACCCTACATACATACAGACAAAAACAAAACAGGTACAAAAATAAATAAGCAATGAAAATGGAACAAACTCAAAGAATATAAACAGTAAAGTAAATAACTAAGAAAGACACGCCAGGGAGCCGTTTCTCTGCGGAGGTGCTGGCTTTTCTGGGATGGGTTCCATTTGCTTATTTTTTGGTTTTGGTTTTGACTTCCGTCAATCACTCAGCAGCGCATTTCCTGTGGCTAAGACAGTTTGTCTGTATTTCACTATATTCCTCATCTTGGTATGAGGAGTCATATTCTCACTTACTGGTTTATTCTAAACACAGCCAAATCCTGGTTGTTGAACCTTGATTCGATAGATAAGTATTTAGGCATTCTCGTTCCTTCTGGATAGTTTTTTTAGTCTTATTCCTTAAGGCTTCGGTTAGCTTAGCAAGTTCCAAGTACTCACTTAACTTTTGTAGCCATTCTTCTTTAGATGGTATATAATTACCCTTCCAATTTTTGGCTATTAATACCATAGCCGCCGTTATTGCATAGAAAAATGGTCTTATTTTTTCTTCTGGAATTCTTCTATTTATTATCCCAAGAAGGAATGTTTATGGCTTTTTATGAAATGTAATTTTTAATAGTTTTTCATTTCATCGTAGATTGTGTCCCAGAATTTTTTGATTTCTGGGCATGACCACCACATATGAAAAAGGGTTCCCAGTTGCGATTTGCATGTCCAACACTTATTGTTGTGGTTTTCATTATTTTTAGATAATTTGACAGGAGTAAGATACCACCTATACTGCATTTTCATCCAATTTTCTCTTATTTGGTAGCATGCTGTAAATTTTTGGTTTTTCTTCCATACCTTCTTCCACATCTCTAGCTCTATCGGGTGCCCTACATCCTGTTCCCACTTATTCATTACATCTTTTATCTCTTTATCCTTTAAATCCCAATTCAAAAGCAACCTGTACATTTTGGATAGGGTTTTCTTATTATTTTGCAGCAAATCTTTCTCTAAAATAGAGGTTTTATTCGCAAAGCCATTCAGTTTTTTATGTCTTTCAAAAACAGAATTAAGCTGGTGATGTTCTAGCCATGTTATACCTATTTTCTTTAGCTCTTAATAATTTTTTAATTTAGGGCAATTATTTAATTCTGTTACTAGATCTTTATAGGTTGGCCAATTATCACTCATATTTTTCCCATGGATCGTTATTGCTTCAGTCGGCGATAACCATCATGGAGTTCTTGGTTCTACTATTAATTTCTATTTCTCCCAGGCGGCATATAAACTTCTCCTCACTATATGGTTGAGGAACCCTCTATGTGGTCTTACTCTATCACAGCCCAGGTATCCATGCAATCAAAAAATATTGTCCCCAAAATATTTTCTTCTTCTGTTTTTAATGACTTGTATACCAGCCTCCATCTGAAGATCACAGAGTGGTTCACAACATAAAAATACAAAATGAGAACACAATCACAAGGCTTTTTGTAAAAGAAACAGCATTTTTGTGCTTTCCAGGGTTTTTGTCTGCAGAATAAATATTGCTTGTTTGTTTATTTATTTATCTTTAACAATTTATATATCACTTAATCACAAATGTCTCTAGGCTGTGTACAAAAAATTCAAAAAAGTGAATAAATAAATAAATTAAAATTATAAAATCAGAATTCAGTAAAAATGCCTGCTGGAATAATAATAAAATAACTGGGAAGTTCAGCAGGGAGGGGGCCTGCCTGACCTCAGCTGAAAGGGCGTTCCATGCAGCAGAATGCTTGGCTCCTGGTGGAAATGGAGCATCTGAGCCACAGAAGAGTGGTTTTCCCAAAGAGGGAGGAGTATAAAAGACCAGGAGGCTCAGGAGAAACCCGTCCCAAATCTCTTAAGGGTCTTGTAAACTGACACAAGAACCTTGAAGCAGGTCTGGCAGTGCACGGACAACCAGTGCATGCTTTTGAGCACTCCCGTTACATGGTGGGGATACTCTGTCCCCATCAATAATCTAGCTGTAGACCAAGTCCAAGGCTAGCCCCCCAGAGAGGGCATTGCAATCATCAAGCCCTGAGGTCACCAATGCATGAATGGCTGCAGTTGGCATACCAGCTCCAGCTGGCAAAAAAGCACTTTAAGTGGTTAGAAGTGCCTTTTGCCAGCTGGGCTACTTGAGCCTCCTGTGACAAAGATGGATCCAGGAGAACTCCAAGCTGCGGACCTGTTTTCTCATAGGGAGTGTAACCTCTTCCAGGGAAGTCCACAATGGAATAGGCTTTGGGGGACAAGCAAAGTGCTGCTTTATGAAAGACAAAAAGTGGGTTCTCTCTCTCTCTCTCTCTCTCTGCTATGGCGAGGGACTCAATGCCAGATGCTTCTGACCAAAGGAGTCGTGGCTGACCTGCCCTCCCTGAAGCCCTGGTTTGCACAGCGGGAAATGGCCCTGCCAGCAGGCAGCTCAGCATGGATTCAGCATTTTGCATTTGAAATTTGCTATCAAAGCAATGGCATGAGGGCAGCAGCGCTGGGGAAGCAGGGAGGACCCCTGAGAGGTCCTGAATGCCACTGCCCCATGGGAAGGAGGGAGGACCAGATGCTAGAGGCCTCAGAGAGTGGCCTGCACACAAGGCTGATTCTCGCTCTGCAATCAAGACGGCTTAAGGCGGCGAATTCATGGCAGGAATAGAAGGATTAAGTTTGCGGCAACTTCGAGTGAACTTGCAAGGCGGAGAAACATGGGGGAAAAGAACAACAGAGCTAATTAGAGGAGCTGAGCTGTCAGAGCGCGGCTGCATGGCTCAGCGCCAGCAAACAAAAGGAATGGCTTGGCAATCAGCAGGATCGATGGAGGAGACTGCTTCATTAGGGATGATAAAACACAGAGAGAAGGAAAGGCAAGAGAGAGAGAAAGAAGGAGCAAGGGGGGGGGAGAAAGAGGGAGAGGGAAAACTGTTTAATTAAGCCTAAAGCTGGCTTGTCACTGTGCGGCGAACACTTTCACCTTAGGGGCAGCCCTCTCGGGGTGGGGAACGCTACCCGTTCTTGCCAGCAAAGGCGGCTCCCCAGCGCCAGGGGAGGGATGCTAAAGAGGATTGTGTTGGATCCTGAGAGGACTATTATGGGGGAGAGGGGTTGGGAGAAGGGCCAAATCACAGCAGGATTTCAGACGCTACCAAAGAACAGGGTTAAACGCGCACTGAGTGCAAAAGTGCCATGCGCCTGTGCAACAATGTGGAGGGCAAAGGCCAATCATGTGAGGGCTGAATGGGCAGTTTACAGGAATTTCTGCCTACCTGGGGACATCAGCTGACCTTTGTGACACATGAGGAATCTGCCTTCCTTGAGGCACACACACACACACACACACACACACACACACACACACACACACACACACACGTTCTTAGGGAAAGAGTACTGGGGGCCTAAAATGGATCAGGGTTCTGGAACCAGGTTTTTATTCTAAGAGCTGCTGCAGGGAAGAAAGCAGAGGAAGGTGTGGTTTGTTGGTCAGCCCTTAGAAACTGAAGGTTGAGGTATTCTGAGGCAGCCAACCGCGGGCTTCCCTCATGATGTTTTGGACTAATAACTCCTATCTGCCCCAGCCACCAAAGCCATAATGCAGCTGACGGGCACCAGGCTAGTAAAGGCTGCCCCACATGGATTCTGTGAAGACGTCACTTCCTGAACCCAGCTGCCATGAAGTGCTCCAAGCAACAAAGAATCTGGATAGGAGCGTTGCAGGGTGGATGAGAAGAAGCACACAGCACTAGGTTTGTCCTCCACAAACCTCCATAGTGCCGCAAATGGGATCTGGCCACTGCCACAGCTCGAGTAGATTACCGCAACGTGCTCTGTGCATTTGGAAACTTCAGCTGGTGCAGAACGAAGCTTTCCTACCAGTCCAATTCACAGTGCTGGCATTGAGCTTGAAAGCCTAACACCAACAGTGGGGGACATGTGGCCCTCCGAATGGTATTGGACTCCAATTCTCATCAGCCCCAGCCATGGTCAGCAGTCAGGGATAATGGGTAGTGTTGGAAGACAATATCTGGAAGACCACAGGCTGGCAAGCCTGGGTATAGAAACATATGATTTATTCAAAGGGAGGGATCCCTGACACATTTCTAGCAAATGATCTTCACCGGGGAGAATGTGACTTTTTAAAACACATGCACTGAAATGGAGAGACTTTGCAGACTGTTTTCAAAGCACATGCCACTGTGAGCTTGGGCCTGGGACTACTTTCTAAATGACTTGGTTTTTGCAGAGAGGAGTCCTGCGAGTAGCAACATGACTGCATGAAACCATCTGTGAAGCTCCCAAGAATGACTTGGGAGCATCAACAGTTTTCCTCCAAGTTGGTTCTGTGTAACCAAACTCCCCCAGGTTGTGAGAAATTGGAATGCTGTGCAGGGATGTCCCTCCCGACATGTCCTGCGATAAAGCTTCCCATCTAGGAACAACCAGCTATTATGGCACCTTCTGTGGTTAACTCCCAACCCTCTAATCCACCATGTTTGGCACACAGATAGGTGACAATATCTCAGAGGACAACTAAGGCATTGCAGCTGAGAGATCAAACACCCTTGGCAAAATGGGCTTTGATGTCAAGACCAGCCAGCTTGGAGCAAGGTTGCTCAGCAGTATTTTGTCTTTGTAGACTCTTGCTGCAAGGGCCTGCTGGGAGGAGAGCAAGGGGGACATGACCCAAAGCTTTTAGCTATAGGGTGATAAAACACACACAGAAAGTTTATTTCCTAGGCAATGAATCTCAACAAATCCTCAAGGGTCTCCAGCATCAAGGGCTCTGAACAACAGAGGCAGACGCAATCAGCACCACCTTTGACACATGTAGGAAGGGAAATTATCAATGCATAAATCCATAACAATGACGTGCCGAGCTGAACACCCACTGCAAAGACATGCACGACCGGAACTAAACTCAGAAAACATGCGCTGGAAGTTTAGAGCAAATGGCACACCCGACCTGGCTGCCAACCAACAGGAGCAGGAATCTGAAGCAGCAGCAGCAGCAGCAGCAGCAGCAGCAGCAGCAGCAGCAGCAGCAAAATTCCCTTATTCAGTTTTAGCAAGACAGTTTGGAAACTTGCCCTTGGTTTCTTTGATCTCACTTTCATGGAAGAAATCGGATTAAAGAAAACAGGGTTCTCTGGTAAAATGAGGGTTGCCAGGACAAAAATCCCAAGACTGCAAGGAGAGCAGCCTGAATGACACCAACTCTGGCGCAGGGATTTTGGGGTGGGCAGTCAAGGCGCGTTTTTCACAGCAGGAGCAATGGCGTCATCTGCTGGAATGGCGTTTGTCAGGGCCAGGGGGCCTGGGGGGCAGATCTTGCCCAACACAGGATCCTTTTTAGCTTACTGAACTTCACTGCTGACCAGGGATGTGGTCTCTCCAAACCCAAGTGCAACATGCTAACCCCTCTTCCACACAAGGCACCAACCTCCTTCTTTGGGCAAGGAGGAAGAGTCCTAGAATCAATGCCACATCTTCGCAGGTATCTGGCAATGAGGAGATGTGAAGGAGAATGAAATGCTGCTAAAAGGGGACCAGCATTTCCTTAATGTAGATCCTGTACCGCATGACAGTACACTGCAAGGTCCTCTGCTTGAAAAGCTACTTGTTTCCAGTTATATGCTGATTACTGAAAGGAAAAATTAACCTGATCTTCATTTAGCAAGTCTACATTTCTGTGATTCTATGACTGCTTTTGTTTTCTTCCAGAACACATGGAGGGCACAGATCCAGAGTGCAGAGGATGTTTGCAAACCTAGGGTTGAAATTTAGAGGCCGGTGCAAGTCTTCAAAAGCTCACTAGCTAAAACTGCATGCGGAGCCTAGAGGACTGAAAGTGAGAGAAAGGTGTCACAAGAACAGCAGAGACGCTGCTGAAGACAAGCAGAGCAAAAGGAAGACCTTTAGACTTAAGTCTACCAACGAAAGGGCAGCGGTTCCCTTTTGGGCTTGGCAAGGCCCACCAAGCAGGATTTAGTAAGACGATGGAGAGTGCAGGGTTAAAGGTGGCAGCAGAGAGGAAGAACGGCCAGCTACTCACGGGCCTGGAGGAGCGGTGGATCTTGGGAGGAGGTGGTCTTGCTGGTCGGGTGCTTAGCTGTGGCATCAAAGCGGAAACTTCAGTCATCAGCAAATACAATGCACACTGGACATTGCTGCATGCTAAATACGCAGTTCCTTAAGGCCTCTTTGAGATGCACCCCCAAGCTTTTTGCAGCTGACAGGTCTAACACCACTACAGGGCAGGTAAATGGGGTGGGGAACCATCTCTAGTCCATTTCAGGAGCCCTTTTGGGGGATTAGACAAAGTCACGGAGGCAGTGGCAGTGGTCTATCAATGGATACTGGATGTGACTCCTCAATGGAACATCCTTGCTCAGAGGCAGTCTACCTGAATACCAGCTGTTTGGAGGGGTGAGGAGAGAGGCATCAGGGGAAGGCTGTTGCCCTTCTGCCCTGCTTGTTTCTCAGAGGAGGCATCCAGTTGGACACTGGAGGAAGCAGGGCACTAGACCGGACTGACCCAGTAGAGCTGCTCTTACATTCTGGGAAAACCATGGATTATATTATATCTTTTAAGATTTATAACACACACACAGGCCAAAATACAGCGCTGCAGCCACTGTGAACATCGTTTAGAAGGGTGGTGCTTTTGCAACCCTTGAAATGTGGAGAATTTGGCTGTGTCTTTATTACGACCTTGCCCAACCTGGTGCCATCCAGCTTTGTTTAGCTACAACTTCCATCAGCCCCAATTGCACTCCAAAACAGCTGGAGGGCACCAGGTTGGGGAAGCCAGCTCTATAAAGGAGCAGAAAGACTAAAACCTTCATTGCACCCCTGTGCTCTGCTCCATGCAGGGGTCTGTAGAACGGTTAGCAAAACCAAAAACGCTGTACTCCAAGGAAAGCTGATGAGATTTTCTCCCCCCCCCCCGCCCTTTTTCATGAGAAAATGCAAAGAGCTGCTCATGACAGCCCCTGGGGTGCCCAGACACTCTCCAGCCTTTATGAAAAGTTAAGGGCTAGAAGCTTGCTTTTTTAAATTACGAAAGAAGACTAGAGATCCTTTGGGCATGGACTGTGATACTGCGTGGGATATTTCCCTCTCCTGCCCACACGTAGGACTGGCCACAGGGGATGCATCTAATTCTCCCGGCATTTGAAACATTCCAGTAACGGCCACTGCTGGAATGGAGGTGGCCTGTGAGGAAGGCCCTCGTTTTTCTGGTAAGACAAGTAAAAAGGGGGAGCAGAAGGACACCCACCCACCCACTCCCACAGTGCTTTCTCTTTTCAAGTTCAGGAGCCCCCCCCCCGTCATACTGCAAACACATATTCAAAGGACGTGAAAATTATATTTACTAAAACCAGCATCCGATTTGCAGTTAATTTGTTGATGCAGCAAAACAGATTGTTTCCAAAAGGTCAGAAGTGGAAGCTGTGGTGGAACATCAGCCTAATTACCTGTGCTACATAGATGAGGCTGTGGATGTCCATGCTGGTGCTGCTGAAGGCAGCTAAATTACTGTCACAGGCCTCTTGTCAAAGGAACAGGCAGTGGGGTCTCTGCAAGGGAGACGGGGCGGGATGCTTCCCGGCTCTCCTGACGGCTGCCGCGGTGCACTATGCATGCGCCCGCTGCGAGGGCATTGGGCAGGAGCCTTGGCCTGAGCCCAGAGATGGTGATGGTGTGGATTTCACACCACTTCTCCAGGGTCCGAAGACACTGCCTTTGATCTCGAAAAGCCCCAGATAGGATGTTGGCTTCCTACCCTCTTTTCTTGTAAAAAGAAGAGCTCGCCTGGGGTCCCAGAGAGAACGCTGGGACTCCAATTCTCATCAGCCCCAGACAGCGTCCTCAACAGGAGCTGGAGTCCAGAAACATCTGGAGAGCCACGCGTTCCTCATCACTACCCTGTATCAGTAAAGGACAACCCCCTGCCACCGTATGTTACCATATTTGTAACCTGCACAATAAATAAGAAACCCAGCAGAGTGCTCTGAGCTCTCCTGAAGTGATGGGCGGGGGTCTTCTCCAGGCAGCTCCTGCTTTATTCACTTCTACCAATGAATAAATCTAAGGAAGTCAGATTAGCCTCAACCAGGGCCAAGGCCTTTTCAGTGTTGGCTCCGGCCGGGTGGAACGCTCTGTCTCATGAGACCAGGGCCCTGCGGGATCTGATTTCTGTCCGCAGGGTCTGTAAGACAGAGTTGTTCCGCCTGGCCTTTGGCTTGGAGTCAATTGGATTCCCTCCCCCTCTTTCTTTTTCCTTTCTCCTCCTGTGATGAGGCTGCATTTTAATGTTGTATTTTAATCTTGTTTTTAAGTTGCATTCATTCAACTCATTTTTATTATTGTTAGCCGCCCTGAGCCTGGCCTTGGCTGGGTAGGGCGGGGTATAAATAAAAATTATTATTATTATTATTATTATTATTATTATTATTATTATTATTATTATTATTACCAGCGGAGGGCTTCCGCCCGCCCATCAACGGCAACTTTGAGGACAATGGCTGGGGCTTCCTAGTGCAGAATAACAGTGACTAACAGGGTTCCATAAAATAACATATAAACTGTGGAGAAAACAGAAAGCAGAGGTTTTTCCCTTCTCTCTCAACACTTGGGTGGATGGTGGTTAACAGATTGAGGTTGAATCCCAACAAGACAGAAGTACTGTTTCTGGGGGACGGGGGCAGGCAGTGGGAGGCATCTGTGTGATAATATGGGAAACAGGATGTTGAACCAGATAGGCCTTTCACCTAACTACAGGGAACCAGGCAGAGGGCCTTCTCAGTAGTGGCACCCGCCCTGTGGAACGCCCTCCCACCAGATGTCAAAGAGAAAAACAACTATCTGACTTTTAGAAGACACCTGAAGGCAGCCCTGTTTAGGGAAGTTTTTAATGTCTGTTTTATTACTTTATTATTATTAATAATAATAATTTGGTTGGGAGCCCCCCAGAGTGTCTGGGGAAATCCAGCCAGATGGGTGGAGTATAAATAACAACAACAACAACAACAACACAACAACAACAACAATTATTATTATTATTATTATTATTATTATTATTCAGACCCAGCAGGGCTCTTTTTACATTCTCAAAAGCAAATATTGAAAAACAATGGAAGGCAGCACATATCATTCATGTTTTAAGCTGTCCACAGAATTCTTACTTCTTCACTTCTCTCAAGTGGAAACATCCTTTTTTGGATAACCTTATGCTGTTTCCTATTTGAAATTTAAAAGTGGTGAAAAGATGAGAGGAAAAGCATCCTATTTTAGGTAATACAAGTATCACCAAAAGTTCTCATCCGTCAGGTAGTGATAAAAGCACGCCTGTGCCTGGTCCCAGCTGCACAGTTCCAAGCCAACAGCAAACACCTCCATCCAAAGCAGATGGGCAAGACCTTCCCATCAGAACCACAAATTGGATACCCGAAAGCCACGGAAGAGTCTGGGTTTGTGACATATGTCAGATTCTGAACAAAAGGCAAAGTCAAAACAGTGAATTGGCTGGATTCCAAGTCATGGCCGATGGGATATAAAAGCACACTGTAGGGATGCACTGTGTGGCTTTATTTCTGCCTCCCACGGATCCCCATATCCCCTGCTCCCCAAGCCCAGCTTAGATCATGACCTCCTTGCTTACCAAGGCCCAGCAGCCTCCTAAAGGTCTTGCTGTTGTGGTTGGAATTTACTTATTTATTTAGAATGCCAATGGCTTTGGGGCAGTCTTACAGAATCAACCTGAAAGTCCAACTTTCCAGTGGTGGCCCCCCCAGACATGGAATGCTCTCCCCAGGGAAGTTTGCCTGGCACCTTCACTGTACTACCTTTCCAGCAACTTTTAGTGGCGTTGCACACATTATTATACGGTTTTATTTGCTGCTACTGAAATTTCATGTTGCTTTTTGCTGTTTTATTGATTGACGATCTGTATGTTTTATTGTTCTAAGCCACCCAGAAAAAAGAGTTAGTGAGCAGCATATAAATAATGAAAATAAGTAAATACTGATTACTTAATTAAAAGCATTGCCGTGGCTTCTGCTCCTTCAATATACACTGCTGCATAAGGTTAAGAGTTCTGGGCTAGAAGCTGGAAGAGACCAGGGGTCAAATTCCCCCCCCCCCCACACTACCATGAAGGTCACCGGGTGACCCTGGGCAAGGGACTGCATATCTCAGCCTAGCCTACCTCACAGAGCTGCTGTGGAGAGTCAAAGAGGATGGGGGAAACCATGGGCGCCACTTTGAGCTCCTTAGAGAAAAAAGTGGGATATAAATGCAACTAACAAACAAGCAAACTGTTTCCCAGACGCTTGTTTAGAGCATGAGCTCAATTCATTTTTGGCAGGGTGGGGGAGGGGACAAGAGGGGGAAATTGCTCAGAAAGTCTTTCCAAGTTCCTGAAGCATGACAGTTGAAATGCCACCAAGAACCAGCAGACGTCCACAAGAAAGTCATTGTGGGCTCCCCTCAAAGACAAAAAAACAACAAGAGAGAGGTCAGCTCCTCAAAACCTGGAACACATTCAGCCCAGCATGCCCAGAAAACCTGTCCATCTCTGGCTTCAGCAGAGTTTAAAATCACACAGCTAATAGGTTAACAACTGTTTTTCTTCTGCTTCAAATGAAGAATATCAGGAAGCCGGGGGAATATTCGGCTTTCCAATTTGTACCGACTGCTCAGTGCTCCCTGCAATGTGTGTTTGACAGGGCTGACATTTTGTACTGCTGTGAGACGGGGGGAGTATGTGTGACATTTTTATTCATGGTGGCGTACGCCCTTGTAATGATCAGCCCCGGTCGATGTGCTTACTGCAGCAGCCCCCAAGCCCTCGGAGAACAAACAGGAGTCGAAGGTACCAGCAGTTCGGCTGCCTTGTTAGACACCGCCAGGATCCTAACGAAGAGCAAATGCTGGAAAATTTCACTGTCAAATCCTCAAGGACACTGTCAGCAGAGAGCTAACTGCATATATTTCTCATTTAAAACAAGGAAAATTCACCAATTGCGCATTAAGCAAAAGACAAAAAGCCACACCAGGTTTTTAAACTTCCTCGCCTTTTCTTCTTTTTAAAACTGGTCATTCTTGCAGCTTCTCATGGGGAGCTGCTGGTTGCCGGGCTCAATGCTGGAATACATGTCTACAAAACCCAAGGCAGACCAGCTGATTTAAGATGAATACCAACAGACATGAGCTTGATTATCTGGGGAGGAACAGAACAGTCTCTCCTCTCCTGCAGATGGAGTCATATATATATAAAACCATCATTCCGGAAACATGCCAGCTTGCTGAGCTCTTGGTTGTGTTAGCACAAGAGTTTGGAAGTTCAGAGGGGTTTGGGCAGAGACCCATCAGCAAGCCAACCGTCTGCCCAATTTACTAGAGGCAGAAGATTGCTGTGATGCTCACTGTTCCACTGTGTTATGCGTGTGTGCATAAGGAAAGCAACTTGGCTGGGGTCAAGTGAGCCTCACTCTACCACTCACTACTGGCCTCAATGACCAAGTTTTGCATTTTGCAAATGTATCTGGCTGCTCTTCCTTGTTTCCCTCCTCATTCCCCTAACCTCCCAATCTTCTCAAGGCAACAGGCTACCAGCTGAGAACTGCAGAGAAGCCTACACACAAGGAGGCAATAGACTGCAGAGCTCTGTCCCTCCCAAGGCTGTACTTTCTTCAAGTGAGTGAACTGTTCAGGGGAAGAGGGATAAGCACCGCTTGCTGTACTCTCTGGAAGAGCAAGGCTTCCAGTGAGAATCCAGGTACATCTTCCTTAGGGTCAGGCATGTCACAGGCATGGCTTAAGGCTGTAACAAGAGTGCGACTGATGGCAAAAACTTCTCCTGCCCCTCGTTTCTGTGGCAGAGTCTTGGTGGAGCTTCACAGGTTTGCACCAAACATGTCATGATGGGCTCCTCTTTAGCACATTCTGCAGCAAGATTTCACTTTCATAAGCATTTTTGCCACGTAACTGGAGGGGTTCCTGTAGGGATTACATCCTTTCTCTCCCGCTCAATGTGGGATAAGGACTGAGCAGCACGCATGTGTACTATTACACTGGAGAAGGAAAATTGTTTGACAAACAGCTTCAAAAGTAGAAAAAAATCTCTCAAAATGGAAGCAGATGACTTTTCCTCCCCTCAGCCAGTTATGACCCAGCCGCAGAGTGGCCCAGCTGTGAAACCGTTCCATGCTTCATTCTGTACAGCATCCCTCTAGGGACACTTCCTGCAGTGGTCAAGAGACCGGGGTATGGAAGTCAGAACCGCCAGCTAAAGGTTGCAACTTGAGCAATAATGGAAATTAAGAACTGGTCTAGACACACGCAGCTCTTCTAGCTCCTTGATCTTGAACTCAAAGCTCCATAAGCAGGCAAGAGAACATTGCAGGTTTGGCTGCTTCAGATTTAACACACTCAAAAGATTCTAAATACCACCCATTCCCTGCCTTGTCCCTTAGCCACAAGGTGCAAAGCGACAGGAACTGCAGCCGTCCCCACTCCCAAAGAGAGCAAGGTTTCAAGCTCCGGAACTGAGCAAAGGCAGCAAACAGGGTTCTCTCCACACAGCCTAACGGCTGCAATTCTCAAGATAGGGGTTTAGCTAGCTTAGAATCAATAGAATTGCAGGGTTTGAAGAGATCCCTCAGAGGTAATATAGCCTAACCCATGGAAATGCAGGAATCACACCTAAAGAATCTTGGGCAGATGGCCACCCGACCTCTTTTTCAAAACATCCGCCACCTTCTGAGGCATCCCATTCCACTCCCAAACAGCCTGTCCTGCTTTTTGCGGGAAGAATAATGCTTTGGTGACCTTGTTTTCCCAGGCTGCCTGAGAATCTGCTGCGAAACAACTGCAGAGCCAGAAACGCTCCCATGGCACACAGAAGAAAGCCTCCAGCTGGACAGAGCAAGACGTAGCCCCGGTCGCCATGAAGCTGCCTGGTCATCTAAGCCGCACTTGGGCCCCTTTGCCAGAAGAGTGATGACAAGGACCACACGGGGCACAAGACGCACACCACTGGCTGCTGCCAGCTACAGCCAGGCAAGCCCTAATGAGTTAAAATTAAATGCTGCCGTTGGCTCGCCAGCCCTGTCCCTCCTCCCCTTCAGCTAATCTGAAGAAAAGGCCCGCTTGCTTGGTGGCGGCGTAGGACAGGGAGAGCCGAGCTGCCGGCTCACTTTCAGCAAGCTGATTAAGGATTTCAACCCACAGCAGCCAGCAGACGTCTCCCAGAAAAATAAATAGACTGTATGCAAATGTGTTTGTCACTCTGACAGCACATCTCAATTAAGGCGTCTTGCTGGGGCTGGTGGGCTGAGGAGCTGCCACAGCCACAGCAAGCCAGCCTGCGCTACTGATATGTAACACAGCCTGGGTGGTGTTGGGGTGAAGAGTGTTGGAAGAGGACTTGGGAGACCAGGGTTTGAATCCTCGCTTGGCCACTGAAGTTCTCTGGGTGGCCTTGGGCCAGTCCTTGTCTCTCAGCCCAGCTTGACTCACAGGGTTGCTGTTCCCAGGATAAAACCAGGAGGGGAAGCACCATGTACCCCACCTTGAGCTTCTCTGGAGGAAAAGGTGGTTTATAAGAATAACAAATAATAATAATAAGATTGGGGAGGAGGCGCTTGACCCTCACCAACATGAATGCATTTTCTGAATTAAGGATGCCATGATGAGAGCAGACATGGGTGGCAAGGAATAACTGAGGAAGCGAACACCCCTCTTTCACATCTTCCTCTCGTTCTGGGAATGTGCAAACCACTCCAACTTCACCTGGATTTTCACTCCTTTTTAATTATCTGTATGAGGCACTTAAAATGCAACATTAAACTTAATACAATAATAATACTGGGGTTTCTACTCACATCTCCACACTAAAACCCATCCCTTCTCAGGAAAAATGCTTTGACAGCTTTTAATCCGAATTATCACCAAGCTATAAATGTGGGCAAAGGTTTGGCAGAATGTGGCGTCTGCAATGTAAGGACGGTCGTTAATGTGTTTCTCTTGAGGAGAGACCCAAACCAGCGGAACAAACAAAGGCAAAGAAAGTGAGAGAGGAGAGTTACTGTAAAAACTACATCATTTTGGAACAATCTCCTTCTGCCTTATTAACCCACCCTGGTAACAGCGGCAGCACACACATTTTCTGCTCCCCATGTAAATCCTTTGTGTGCAATATTGTGTGCACAAAATGACTTTGCTTGGTGTTCTTTGAAAAGTAGTTGTCTTCTAATGATGAATGGAGAAGAGGGGCATTGCTATTCGTTAGAATAAAAAAGGAGCTGCTGGAGCACAGCCCAAAAGCTCTCAGGGTCTCCTGGAAGACACATGGGGCCACCACCATCTTCTGAAGCTAAGCATGTCTGAGCCTGGTCAGTGCCTGAAAGGGGTGACTGCCTGGGAACTACATGTATGCTGCCTTGGGTTCTATGGCAGAAGGAAGGAAATAAGTGCAAGAAAGCAAACGAAGCAAACCTGTAATGATAAACAAAGTGGAAGGGAGATACATTCCTGCAACACAAGAGCAACTGATCTCAAACCCATTCACTCACGCAGAGAAAAATACACCAATAGCTGGGCAAATACAGAAATTTCATTAGGAGGCTCTGAAGGAGGCCTCTTCTAAATATACATGTCTCTCTCCATGTGTGTATGTCAGAGAGTGAGTGAGGTTTGCATAAAAGCAGCCATTATAAAGATACACCAGTGAATGATTGCATCTTATGCATAAGGAGACATGAGTTTTCAAACCTGTGTGCGCATTTAAATGAAAATATTTGGTGCCTTAATGTGGCATCCAACACTACTGTTGTTTAAAAAGCATTAAAGTGTTTAAAAATAATAGTGCTATTTCAGTATTCAGTATAATTATACCTACCGTCACATGGACACTTGAAGAAATCAGGTATTAATTCACACCTGCCCTTTAATATTTAAACGTCACAGACTAGTAGGGAAGATTAGATTAAAATTAAAACTGGGGCCAACAAATCTTGTGACAACAAAAAGTGAACCCATCACACTTCTCTCCCACCCCACCCCCGCTAAGGCGAAAGCTGGAAAGTTGATCTCAGTAGTTTTGTATACGTTTTTCTAATTATTAGCCACTCCAATCCTGGCTAAGTTTCACAAATATATTGCCAGGGCCATAATAAAAATAACTAGCCTACAGAGCACCAGAGTCAATACAGAAATATGCTATTAAAGAACCATTAATTGATTTTCCAACCACAGTTCATTGCTTTTTCTGTTCAAAGTGTGCCGAAGTGCTTATTATAATAAGCCGCTCGCTGCTGACACTAATAATTGGGCTAGATAACAGAAGACACCTTAAACGGAGTCACAGGGAAGGAAAAAGCTGTCGCCTCCGCGATGGAACCGGCAGGATGCTTCCCCCTTTCAGGTTAATACATGGCAAGAGATCCTCAGAAGTATGAGCAAGAGGAACACAGGCAGGGCATGGTAGGCAAGCCTTGTGAGGGCTTCAGATCTGAGTCAGCTGCCACTTCCAACTTTAAAGCAAGCCACTTGTGCGAAGCAGAAGATGCTGCACAGCTCTAAATCCAGGTGTCTTTGTAGCGATGTGCAAAGTCTGGTTTTGTGCACACGCAATAACCCTTTCACACAACATGGATTGCCCATGATCCAACAGATTTTGGGGCTGCACATGACCCAGAACTGCTTGGCTTCCCAGGGACCAATATGAGTCTGTGTGTGCATCTTCCTATAGAGAAAGCAAAAAGGAAGCCAAGGCGTCTGAATCATGCACTTCAAATAATTCCGACCTCCCCCACGTACCTGCCCAAAGTGCACAGTGATTGGCCTTCTGTCCTCGTGGAGTCTGGGATCTCTTTGTTCAGCCAGCGGGGAAGGAGTTGTCCATGGCAGGGAGTTTTCTGGCACAGTGGAGCAGCCGTTCTCTGCAACGTCCTGTATGGTAGGAAATGGTGAATTGCATGGCCAGGAACACTCTTGATTAAGGGCGAGGGGCAAAAAGGAAGGACTCGGGGATAAAACTGACTGAACAAGTTTTGATGTTAGGAATGACAACAGCAACAACAACAACAACAGCAACAAAAAAGCATAGATAAAAGAAACCAATTAGCATATAAGCCACTGCCACACTTTTGTTCTTTTACAAGTTATATAAAAACTCAACGCACATGCCACAGAATAACAAAATATCCCCCAAATTCCAACTCTGGCTGAAGTGGCCCTAAATAAATACATAAAATTAATCAGACACATAAAGACGGTCCACCAAAGACAAACCATTGCACAATCCAAAACAAAGCATATGGAATAACAAGACCTGCTGGAGCAGAGCCAGGCTGGCGTCTGCAAGGGAAAGTCCTCTCTCACAAACCTATTGGAATTCTTTGAGAGCATATTGTTAAGAGCTTGTGGGGTGACTTGAACACCCTTTCTAATTCCTGAACCCTCCTTTCTAAGTCCTGGGTGCTAGACACTGGGTTTAACATGTTAAAATCAAGCCAGGCTGGCTTCCTGTGCTCAAGAGATCACCTGACAGAGGGGCCAATAGAAGAGAACAAAAGGGAAGGTGAGGAACCATTAAGGGACACAGAGGAGTGGCTGTATGCCAGAGGGCAGAGAGGTAAGGAGAGTAGAGTTAAGAGTTTAGGAATGCAGTTGGCCTTGATGTCAGCTGACGGTAAAAGGTTGCAGTCTGTTAAATGCAGTAAGCTGCAGCAGAGGGCCAGAGAGCCATGGCCGATTTCTGCTGGCATCCAAAGCTGTGGCCATGGGAGAAGAAACCTCTTGGAGAGTTAATGCTGTGAGCCCCTCCATCGCAGGCTTATGTAAATAAGCCATATATCCTAAAGACACCACAGTCTCCGCTGTGTCTCATGTCCAAAGGAAACACAAACCCCAGAGAAGCACCTGGAACCCCTGGAATCTCACACCTCCCAGCATATAACAATATAGACAGAGGCGATCTGGTTGACATTGTGTACCTGGACTTTCAAAAAGCTTTTGACAAAGTACTTCACCAAAGACTCCTAAGTAAGCTTAAGAGCCACGGAATAAGAGGAGAGGTCCTCTTGTGGTTAAGATGCAGGAAGCAAAGACTAGGAATAAATGGGAAGTTCTGCAAAGGGAGAAAAGTAGAAAGTGGAGTCCCCTAAGGATTGGTATTGGGACCTGCGATCTAGAGTGAGCAGTGGGGTGGCTAAGTTTTCTAATAACACTAAATTGTTCAGAGTAGTTAAAACAAAAAGATCGTAATGGACCTCTGCAAACTGAGTGGGAAGGAAAATGGCAAATTAAATTCAATGAAAACAAGTGCAAAGTGAGGGACGTTGGAGCAAAAAACCCCCTGAATTTCACATACGTGCTCATGGGGTCTAAACTGGAGGTGACAGACCAGGAGTGAGACCTAGGGGTCATAGTGGAAAGATTGAGGAAGTGTGCAGTGGCTCTGTGTGAACAAAGCTAATTCCATGCTAGGGATCATTAGGAAATGAATTGAAAATAAAACTGCCAATATCACAGAGCCATTATATAAATGTCCGGTGTGACCACATCTGGAGTAGTAGTAGTAGTAGTAGTAGTAGTAGTAGTAGTAGTAGTAGTACTCCACCCATCTGACAGGGTTGCCCCAGCCACTCTGTGTACATTTCTGGTCACCTCACCGCAAAAAGGATATTATAGAATTGGAAAAGGTAATCAAATTTATTTTAATACTGATGCAGAAGTTGGTTGTTACCTGTGAGGGAAAGCAAGAGGAATTTGTAGATAATTTTAGATAGTTCAAGAAGAGGCACAGAAGTTGAGGGCTTGCAATAAAGTAAAAGTCCACAGAGGGTTTACCAACCATATTCTTAGAAATGCTTTGTATAAGGTATGAACTAGATACCAACCACCACTAGAGCCATATACACCATGGTGGCTGTCCCTGCTAGAGGCGTTCGCAGTAAAAAATTTAAATATGGAAAGTAATTGGGCAACATATACTCAGTTATTAAGAGAAGATTAAGGACAATTAAAGTTAAAATCATTTGAAGAGATAAGACACTATCTTACCGATTGGCTCCAATTTCATCAATTAAATAATGTTTTCAATTCAGATAAAAAATTAGGTTTTGGAAAAGAAGAATCCAAATTACAAAAATATTATTAAAAAACAACAAGAAATTATTATCCAAAACTTATGATTTGATACTAGAATGGGAATTTAAAGAGAAATAAATAAAAGAAGTAATGATCTAATGGGCCCAAGACATCGGCCATGTAATACAGATAGAACACTGGGAAAGACTTTTGAAGTTGGGTATAAAATTTACCGCCAGCTATTCCATAAAAGAGAACAAAATGAAAATGTTTTATAGGTGGTATATGGCACCCTCCAAACTTGCCAAGATATGTAAGTTAAAATCTAATCTATGCTTGAAAGTGTGAGGAGGTGGAGGGGACTGTGATCCACGTATGGCGGGGCTGCAAAAAAGTTAAAAGATTCTGGGGATGTATCCACAATGAGTTAAAAAAGATGTTAAAATTTCTATAAAGAAAAAACCAGAAGCGTACCTATTGGGTATCTTAGGAAAGGACATCCCACAAGATAAGAAAAGATTATTCTTCTATACCACAGCCACAGACAGGCTACCACTTGCAAGGAACTGGAAAGGAAGACTGGGTATGTAATTTAAGCGAATTCATAGAGTTGGCGAAGTTAACAGCAACCATAAGGCACCAGACTAATCAGAATTTAAGGTCAGAATGACAATGCTTTGAGGATTACATGAAGAAACATATTCTAAGGATAATATGTTGGTATGTATAGACTAAATAAAAAATTCCTTCCAGTAGCACCTTAAAGACCAATTTAAGGTGCTACTGGAAGGAATTTTTTATTTTGACTATGGCAGCCCAACACGGCTACCTATCTGTAACTGTATAGACTAAGTTTGTAAAGTAGAACTAGAAAAAGGTAATATATTAAGGATATTAAGGATGACCAAAAGACGCAATGTTAGTAAGAATCCAAAGATTAAGAGATGATGAGTATTGGGGGAGGGAATCCACATGGGTGTATGATTTGGTTTTTGTCTTTGTTTCTGGTTATTTATTTATGTATATTATTATTTTGTGTTGTTATTGCTAATTGAATATTGTGTACCTTTGGAAAATAAAACAAAATTATGTGTGTGTGTGGGTGGGGGGAGAAGTCGAGGGCTTGCTATTGAGGCCCCTTAAAACTGCAGTTGACATGTTATGGGAGCCTGAGAATGGCCAGGTCAGGAACGTAAAGCCCTGTTGTGGATGTTTGACCTTGGAGAACCAGTGCTTGAACTGAATCCAACCCATCTGAGCATCTGATATTTTAAACACTCAGTGGCCAGCAATAGATCTCTGTTGGCTACAGAAAGACCTCTACTATGATGAACACACACACCCCGGCTTCTGTCTCCTTGTGGGGCACTTTGTTGACTGTGCACCAACTTCCTTACAATAATGCAATTTGTTACAGTAAGTTGTTGCAGGCCACACTGATTCACTGGCTCCTTTCCCTTGTGCACATGCAAATGTCAAGTTTGATTTTTGGAAACTCTTAAAGTTAAGTAAGCTGTACCCAAAGCTAACTAAATGCCATGTCAAAGTGCCTTCTGGACCCAGAGTCTCCCACAACACTGACAGGTGAACCCAGTATTGTCTACCCTTGACCAGCAGTGACTCTCCAGGGTCCCAAGCAGGGAAGGGTCCCTCTCACCACCTGCACAAGGATCCTTCTTCATGGAGATGCTGGCAGTGCTCATATCCAAGACCTTCAGCAAGCTTGGCCTACCAGTGAGCTATGGCCCCTCCCTTGCTGATTTTGTGAGTAATTTTGGACCTGGTGCTTAATCAAAGCAGGGACGAATCCACAAGCTTACATTTGATTTAACAGAGAATATTCAGGAAGGTAATTACAGCTCTTGCTTTCAGGACTGACCATAAGAAACAGACAAACAAACAAAACCAACCATAAATCATGTTTCATTGAAGCTTTGCAATGTGCAAATATATTTAAATGTAACGAATCAATCCATTAGTTAAAAGTGGGACAGCTGATAATATTTTTAAGCAGTCTTTAATCGATTGCTAGTAAGGAACAGTGGGAACTGACAAGCCAACACCTTTTGGCCTTTAAGAAAATTGAACTAAACTAGTGACTTGAGTTCTGAGTTCATGGCTAGGTGAGTGTGTGCGCATGCATGCCATGTAATGAAAACATGTTGAGACGAAGCAAGATAGAGGGGCAGTCTTTGCAGAGACAGGGAGGCAGGAGCTCCTAGAAGATCAGAGAAGACTGAAAGCTTGGGACAATCAGTTGAGGAATAAAGCCTGCAACCTGGTGATCCTCAGTTTTAAACCCCTTTGCAACAATGTCAAGGAAACAGTGCTTGGTAAATATAGAGAGAGCACTGAACGCACACATGACCCTGCAGCCAGCTGCTTTGATGGAGTGACCTTTGACGTGCCCCCTCAAGTTCTACTCTTGCTCAAACACTATAATGAGACATGTAAGCTGATAGCCAATTAGAAATGATTCTTTTGGACACAGGATGACCTAACACACTCAGGTCAAACAAGACAAAGGATAGATGGACCTTATGAAGAGCTTTGTCTGCTCCAGACAGAAAAACAAGAGGACTTTTCAGACCCAGCTGGTGGAGCCACCGTCCATCAAGGCAGGCAGGAAGGGTGGCAGCGGAAATTAAAAACTTGTTAAAGAGAAGCCCCTAGACAGAAACTTTGTATGAATGGTACAATACCCTCTTGTCTTTGTAGAACACAACAAAGTGGACATCAGGGGGCAGGAGCCATGGATGTAAGAGACACAACTTTGTCAAAGAGATTGAGACCATATCTGGCAGAAATGAGCAAAACAAGTCAGAAAAAAGAGGTCAATGCCATTGCTGGAACACCTTGACAGGTGGAGGAGAACAGCCCTTGTAATGGTGTAGTTTCTCAGGTGGATTTCAAGAGTACACAAGCACAGAAGGCAAAACAAAGGCCTGGTGAGAGAAGGTGAAGAATTCTGTGAGGCCCTTTTGCAAACCTCTTGAGCTATTTTTACACAGAGTGGCGCTGCAAGGTAAGGGCCCAGGTGAAGAAGTGAAGGTTCACCAACCTCCATGACCTCTTCTCATTTCAACTTGACAAGTCCTGGCGGGTTTTCCATTTTGAAGGGGTAGGGACAGACATATGTCTCCCTTGGCAATTCCATTGCTCAGGTAACACAGAGAGATGCCCTTCATCCACAGAAGAGTTACAAGGAACAAAGCAACTGGAGATCCTAAGCAGGCTTTGAAAAGTCGCATCAAGAACATGTAAGACAGGTGTCCAGCTGTGTCTTCTAGTTGTGTGTCCTGCAAATCGACTGAGATGCATGCATGAGCATTACAACACAGTAGATAGTGTTCTGAAACTGTTCAGAAGAGGACAAAGAAAAGGCGCCACCGAAAAGGAGAAGAGGGCACAGAAGTAGCTGCATTAGTTTGTGGCAGCACGAAAAAGAACTGCTCAGGTGACTAAGTTTTCATCCACCGAAGCTTATTCCAGACAGCGCTGGAGAAGCATTCACTTGCGCGGTGATTCACTCTCTCAAAACATGGAAAGCCCCCTGGGTTGATTTGAACAGGTCACCTCCCTGGCCTTAGGCTGAGGTTTTCAACACCATACTGACCAAAGCAAGCTGCAGCTTTGACCCTAAGAACATTTGCAAAAGGGACCTGACGCTTAGAAAAAGACCAGTCTCCTGGTGAAATATTTTTTAAAAAAATGCTAGTTCTACTCAGAGTATACCCATTGAAATCAATGGGCACAATTATTTATTTATTTCATAAAACTTATATACTGTAGGGAAAAACCTCAAAGCAGTTTACAAAAAAGATTTTGAGTTCCTCTTAATTTCAACCGACTTATGTACATTCATTCCAGTATGCCTATTCTTATTAGAACTTGGTTTGATACAACCCACTGGTCCTACAAGAAATATTTGCTCTGACATGTCAAGTTAAGCTGAACATTCAAGACCAACTTCCCATGGACCAGATGCCTACAAAGGTCCTCTGCAGGGAAGCCTCTCTCTGGAACGCCGAAGGAAACAGGCGTTGATGGGCACCCACACTGGGGATTTTCAGAAAGCACACAAATACGTAACTTTTTATCAAGGGTTTTGAGAATGTGCAATGCTTTATCTTTATTTATTTATTTATCAATACACCAGGGAGGTGCATAGCAATACAAAAACCATTAAAAGCAATACAAACCAATAATCAAAATGATTGGCCACCCAAGGAATTTTTAAAGCAAATTGTTATATATTGTTTTTGTTCTGCTTATTGTGTTATTGGTTGGTTGTTATTTGAATTGTCTACTGTCTATTGTATTTTATTGTTTTATTGTGCTGCAACGTGCCTTGGGACCTTTGGTGAAGGCCAAGTTACCAGTAAATATTCCCATCACCCCGGGATGGTGTGGGCACCTGAAGCAGTGACCCAGTGAGATCCCTCTGACTCTGTGGGTTTCTGTGGGTCTCTGCCAGATCCTTGATTCTGGAGGTTTGAGCCTCTCTTCCTTTCGTATTCCAGGACAGTAAGAAGTTTTGCACAGACCAGACTCCTCATCTCCCCCCACCCCAGGTATATTACGTATTATGCTCAGATGTGAAGGAAAAGGAACTGCTCTCTGCCCATCCATGGAGGCACACTTTCCCCAAAGAACATCCATTTTAGGGCTAAAAATCTTTGGCTCATCAAGACGACGGTCTAACACAGAACAAGCTTCCACCCCCCTCGTACTGCGGCATTATAGGCCCCTGGAAATGGTGCATCTCAAAGGCACCGCAAAGTACAAGGGGTTGAAGGACAAGGCTTCTGTTGGAACTAGCAAATAAACTAGCAGCCTCATTTGCAGCTGGCCACTGATGCCTTCCTTTCACCATTTGCAGGGCCAGAAAACAGTGCCCTTCTCCCTCCTCCTGGCTCTTCCCTTGCGCTGCCCAATTCTAGGGAGCCGGGTTTCAAAAGAGACAGAGTAAGATGATAGCTTGACATGGACCACCTTCTTCCATTTGTGAAATGGGGCAAAAAAGGCTGCCTTTACTTTTATTTTATTTTTAAAAAATGTCCCTGGGCATGAAATGAAGCTGCCATGCTTTTTCTCTGTTAACAATCTTTTGCTCTCATTCATAAGGAGGCAGTGGAAATGATTGCAGATGCTTTTAAAACCCCAGACCACAAACGGAGGTGGTATGGGAAGGGAGCTCCATTCAATCTCTGCGATCATATTAGAGGAGGACCTTACATACACCAGCCTGACCTCTCCAGAGGTCAACCCAGCATTACCCATTTGCAATTCAAACCCAGAGATGGAGCAGACCAAGGGCAAAAGCAGGCTCTTGATTATATTTGAGAGGTCATCATTGCTATGCACAGTCAGAGAAAGCCGCTTTCCTGTCTTCAGCGCATTTTAAAATTCCTCCCATTGTCGTACAGAAAAGCCACTCCTTATTTGGCAACCAAGATCGTAAAGGTGAGGCTTAAGGTTTGGTTCTTCCTTGCCAAAGCTGGGACACTTTTCATGTTAATGCTGGAAAATATGCAGGGGGTAGCGAGGTCAGTTTCACGGCAGCCTCAAATTAAATCGGCCAGGAGACGGGGGAACACCAGCCCAGTCTTGGGAGCTGGGGAGGGAGGCTCCCACCCTGGTCTGTCTGTCTCTCTCTTGCACACAGGCAGAATTTCACTTACAAAAGTGAAGACTGTCATTAGTGAAGGAAACCAAAGGCAGGATCTGCAGATGCCAAATGGAGGAACAGCTCAGGCTGGGCTGATGGATCTATCAACAGCCCCAGCCAAAGGTTCCTTCCATAGGCAGCAAAATGGCACCAGACATGGTGTCTGTCTAATATTAAAGACACAATCACACTTGGTTGTAGGATGCCATCACAGCGTCTAAAGAATGCTTTAAAGGTAAAGGGACCCCTGACCATTAGGTCCAGTGGTGGCCGACTCTGGGGTTGCGGCGCTCATCTTGCTTTACTGGCCGAGGGAGCCAGCGTACAGCTTCCGGGTCATGAGGCCAGCAAGACTAAGTCGCTTCTGGCGAACCAGAGCAGCGCACGGAAATGCCCTTTACCTTCCCGCCAGAGCGTACCTATTTATCTACTTGCACTTTGACGAGCTTTGGAACTGCTAGGTTGGCAGAAGAAAGAATGCTTTACCCATTGCCAATTTTGCATGGAAACTGTTTTCCACATAGAAAATGGCGTGCAGAAACTGACCTGTAAGAGCCATCAAGAGTGTACATGCACTGCTGCATGGACGTTAAACAGATGCGTGTGCAACCCACGCCATCCACACAAGACTTGCCTACCGTTGCCACACAGAACTTTTTGTGCATGTGTGCAATAAATTTGTAACAACAGATACAGCGCCAGGGATTCTCGACTTCTCTCACAGAAGAGAAAGAAAGGAAGAAGAAGAAAGGAACAGTTCCATGGTTTTCGCGTGAGCAAGGGGCTGCCACCTCCAATGACTTGCCTCATCTCTCCTCCTCCCTTTTTTTTGGTGCAAGGGGCACACATCCCACATCAGGTCTTAATGTATTTGGTTTTTTTGTCTGTGAATATTTATAACAGTAGGAAAAATCCAGGACAGCTGGTAATGCATTTTGAAGTGTGTTAACAACACAGCACCACACAGCTCTCTATTGATCACATAATGCTTTTCCTGGCCAAGTAGTTCTTATACTCTTTTTTTTTTTTAAAGAATACAAACTTCAAGTACCTTTTGCTTCAAGCGGTTTTTCACCTCCTTTATTCCCATTTTTGCATGATCTTTTGCCTGCATAGAAAAAAAAGGGCGGAGGGAGATTAATTTAAGTCAGAAACCCTGTTCTGGCTGCAGAGGCAACTGGGCTTCCTTTTCTCCCATCAAGACCCACCTTTTCTGATTACTGAGAATAGGGAGGGGTGGGGAAATTGGTCCACCAAACTGAAGACATAATGGGTATAGAAACAAATACAGATACAAGAGGTTAAAAAACAATATTTAATGAGGGGGAAAGAGATTTTGTTTGCAGAGAATACGCTGCCTCCTAAAGCCTAGGTTTCTTGCTCTATCCTCTAATTATTTTTTTATGTGTGTTGCATGGTAAGGGTAAGGGTAAGAAGCCTGACTAGGGCAGGACCCGACTGTTAGCCGCATCTAAGGGAGGCTCATAAGCGTACTTCCTGGCTTCTCTGCACCACCACTCAGAGCTTGATTCTGGATGGTGAGAGAATATCAGTTTCATAATCCATTTCGATCCATACTGGCTGAATGTAGGTTAAGGAACGATGGCAAGTGTGAGTTCCACCAAAGCTCCCAACGACCATTTCCTGCCCGTGGCCTCCTGTCCTATAAAGGGCAAAGCAGGAACACAAAGGAGGAGACTGCTCCAGGTCGGGTCTCTGCCAACTTTGGTACGCACCTTCTGCTATGGGGCAGAAGGGGGGATGAGCTCTTGCTGGAAACCTTTTTCCTGCCAGCTCCACTGTTTACTCCAGAACTTACTGGTCTCTGGTTGCAATTTAAAGTCTGAGTATCCATGTGTGACTTATCCTCAGTGCCTTTGTTAAATTTCTCCTAGAACAGCATTGCTTCCATGTACATTTCCCTAAATTCCTCCTCCTGCTTCTTATCCTACTGAAGATCTAACAGCAGGTGGCAGGGCTTGCAACATGGGGAGGGGAGAGAACATTCACACTGCATTCACACTTCTTCTCTTCATACGGATTGTTTAGTCTTTTTCTTCCATTAAAAAAAATTCATCCAACAGTTTTATGCCAGCACCTTGAGAACCATTTCAGTGTCTGATTGATGAAAAGCTAATAATGATTATTGCTACAGTATGTAGCTTTTATGCAGTTTCCGAGGGATTTTTCATTTTTAATCTAGTAACGAGAAAGACTTTCTGTGTATTAATGTCCTGGCTTTTTAGCCTTCTATTGTTTCATGCACCGACCAGTTTGGTCAAGTTTCTTGACTCACACGAAGGACACATTGTGTAGCAAGCAGACCATCTGTGCTTAAAAGCAACCCCAGCCTTCCCCTATATATTTGCACCTCCTATGCAACTCTATGACACTTACAAACTTGTAGACTGTCTTCATGGCAGGGTTTGCCTTGGTCTTGACTGTATTCAAAATGGCACCACTTCCTTTCTGCAACGAGGAAAAGGAACAACATGGTAAACTGTTACTGGGGCAGAAGAGCCAACACAACTCCCGGTTTGGAATACAAATTTCTGTGCACACACAAAAAAAGAAGTATTGCAAACACGCCTGAGCAATACAAAAGGCTTCAGGCATTTTGCTCTTAACATCCGATTATTTAATTTCTTAAAGGAGGAAGCAGGGCAAACACTTCAACATTTTCTTGAATAGTCAGATACGTTTTATAAGTTCATTGAGTTCATACTTCATTTTTGTCATATAGGAGGCTATAGCACCAAACAAATATGGTGTTAAACGTGGAAGAATGTCTGAGTTCTCAAAGATCACTGTAGCAGGAGAGGGAGGGAATCAGTCTCCATTTGTAAAACCTGTTTGTGTATCTATTTCACCACATGAAAATATCTGGTATCTTGAGTTTCAAGTGCCTTCTCCCAAATCAGTCTGAAGCTGCTTATGCCCACCGTTCTTCCACCGTTGAGAGGGAAATGAGGGCAGAACGGGGGACAGGAGAAATCCATCTCCTTCCAGAAGGGCCGAACTGCACGTACAGGAAGCACAACCAGAAAAGACGCATGAGGCTCTGATATGTCAGACAGAATAATCTTGTAGCCCAGTTAGTGTTTTATTTATTTTGCAGCTCACGTTGGCTTTTGCTGCATAACGTATTATTTTGATAAATAAAATCCAGCGTGCACAAAAGACGGACACCCTGGCCACCCCCCACAAAGACTCACTCAGGCACAGCTATTTTTAAAAACTAATAATTAACTTTGCCCAATACTAGTTTTTAATTTACTATTAACAGTGAGCTTTATTCCAGCGAACCATATTGCAAATATTTGTGCCATTGAGAACTGGGTGATGATGATTAATTTATTAATTCATAGCACTTCTTTTTCTGCAACCCTTGGAACACTGTTTGGCATTCCAAGAGAATGTCAGAGGAGCCCGTCGGATGTTTTCACAGAGCTTCTTTTATTTGTCTCAGAACCCCGAATGATCAAGGATGCCCGGTCCTCATTTCCCGCCTGACAGAAACTGCTCTGCTTGGAGTAAGTTTGGGGCTTGGAACACAGTGAGCTTGCTTCTGCTAATTATTTCTTTTGCCATTACTATCTTAAATGTGTGTAATACGGAGAGGGAGAGACTACTTAACCACAACTCCTGGGATCTATTTTGGGTCTGCTATTCATAAATATTTATCATATGGCAGTTAATCTGTATCAATTAAGTTAACAGCGGTACTCCAAATACCAAAAAGGTAGTTCTGCCCGCCTCCTGCCTCCCTACCTTGTAGCAAAAACAACAGATTTTGGCAACCCGTCGTTCATGTGCATCGGAGCACCAGCAGAGTTCCTGCTTTGGGAGAGGGTGCAGTAGCATCCTTAAGCCTTAACTAGCTTTGGCCCCCATCTCAGCACCTTCACCATAGGACTCAGAAATTGCTGAACGATCAGAATAAGGAGCACCTGGGCTGCTGGGGACACTTACCCTAACCGTTGACAGCCACTGGAGATACAGCTTGTCACTACCTGACACAAAGAGGCAAGCAGACAGATGAGAAGTGGCAGCACTCATTTTGCCATCAGCAGACAC
This sequence comes from Podarcis bocagei, assembly GCF_964188305.1. NCBI lineage: Eukaryota > Metazoa > Chordata > Lepidosauria > Squamata > Lacertidae > Podarcis > Podarcis bocagei. The sequence goes on along the minus strand of NC_138140.1, from coordinate 1,479,183 downwards.
CCCCCCCCCCAGGACAACGCAACTATGCTGGAGATGCAGCCTCCTTTGGAAGGACAATGCATCTAAGTTAGCTCCCCACTTGCCCCCCCCCATAAAAACTAGGGCAATTAGTGAGATAACAGCTCCTTCTGAACGTGTCTTCATAGAAAAGAGCAAGAAAGAGGCTGCTTTTTATTCATGTCTAAATATAGCAAGGAGTCTTGTTTAAATATAGAAAGCTGCTCTGAGGGTTGTTTGTGTCTCCCTCCCCGCATCAACACTCCTGGCTGAAGCTTCCCCGTCAGTGGGCTGGCCGTGAATCCCTGGCTTGATTCCAGAGGAAGGTGAAGGAAAGGCACTGGCCACCCCAACATTGAAGAGCCCCCCAGCCACACGGGGCTAGCCTTGAAGAGGTACCAAAACTACAACACGAGGCAGCCCACAAGACCCACAAAACTGAAATCCACTGAGAGACGAAATAAAAATTCTGCCAAGGACCAGGCTTGGGAGCTCATTCTGACTTCAACCGAATCTCAAATTCACGGGCTTTCAGAATTTGTTTCTATGTTTGCTAATACAAGCAGGTATTATATGTTATTTCCCCCATTATTTGACTTCTAAGACACCAGCAGCATAGAGAAAGGGCTATAAATATATTTATTCCTTGGTGTTTTTTCTGCTTTTCATTTCTTGTTTTGTCCCCCAGGCCTTTATGTAACTTAAAACCTCACTACCTTGGCCAGGCTGGAACCTAATTAACTGTCTACAGCATGGAGTTTTGAAAAGTGCAGTCACAGACCAGCTTGAGGAAAACCCTCTTTTGCTTCCCTTGCTAATCTTTCCAAAGGTCTAAGGAAGCTACCTGGCACTGCTGGTCCAAACAGAAGGGTCACCTCCTTTGCTCGGCATTTCTAAGTGATGTCCACAAACTCAAGCAAATATTCCTCCTTACCAGCATATTCGCCCATGTTGATCTCTTCCTCAAAGACATCACTGAAACCTTCTCCGGAGTTGAGAAGATCAAGGCGGCCATCAATAAACTTCAGGAGAAGAAAAAGAAAGCACACCAAGAGCGGATCATACAGGCCGTCCCAAAGCCCTGAAGAACAACCCCCTGCCAAGGTGCTAACACTCGCTCCCTTTTTCAAGGTGTCTCATATTATTATACCAGGCCAGAGATCCACTGCTCAAGCTTTCTGGCTTGGTGGGGCCTCCAATATATAACTGGAAGGGACTTGCAATGGAGAGCCAGAGGCAGAAGAGCATGTCAGGTTTTACTGTTATAGAACAGAAAAGAGGAAAACAAACAAACAAACAAACAAACAAACAAACAAACAAACAAACAGTGCTCCTGTAAACGGATTGTCAGCTGGGCTGGAAAAAGATATTAATGTAGAGCACATCCCATTTTGACCCATAAATTAAGTTAATTAGGAAACAAAGTGGCCAGCTGTATTTCACGGCACATGGCCCAGTATAGAACACAGGGCACAAAAAAGCAAGGCAGGGGGTGGGGGTGGTTCTTTTGTTTAACGACCTGCAATACCTGCTTGAAAAGCTGCAGCTGGGTTGCGTTCTGCAGGAACTGTCGCATGGTGGCAGACCGGTGGGAGACAAATGTTTCTTCACAGAACGTGATGGGCTCCCCCTGGAAAGATGGAGTTCAGAGGAGGGGTGAATTGACAGGTGGCCAAACGCTCCCAGAAGAGCACAAGCCCAGTCAATGAGTTGCAGTGGGCTGCATTAAGCACCATGGCAAGTACATTCAGGAGCAAGGTTCAGAGAGGGAGGAGGCCTCCCCAATCAACTTGCCCACCTCCAGACAGTGGGCCCTTAACCAGGGCAAAAGCCAGGGAGACTGGCCAATGGTCATCTACTTCCTCCAGGCAAACGGAAGAGGAAGGCTGTGCTCCCCCTGCCCCACAAACCAAGCAATTTTTAATGTCTCGTGTTTGATTTCCAGAAACAGGGGACACCTGGGGCTCTTAGCTGGAAGTCATCCCACCAGCCACAGAGGGATTGTTGGTGCTTGCTCAGAGGCAAAGTAAAGGCCTTCAGCTCATTCTCAGAAGCACTCTTTGTGACTCCACATGCTCCAGACTCCAGGCATTAAAATAAAATTAAAATCCAAGGAAGGCACAAATGAGGCCTTGATAACTCAACAATGATCCTGTCAATGTTCTTGACATAGCACAGGGCCACAAACACCTTTGTCAGGTGTCCTGAATGGGTCAAAACTTTTTTGGTGTTTTCAAAAAGAATGGAGTTTTATTTGTAAAATGCAGCAAAGCAACACCATTTGCAACTTTGGGGTGGGGGGAAAGGAAGTGTATTGTGTTGTGTTGTGTTACATTAATAGTGAAGTTGGTTATGTATCTGCTGGGGGGGCACCATCTCTTTTCACGTCATGGCAACACTTAAATCTGCAAATTTGCAGCAAAGCAAGTAAATATATTTATGGCAACTGAAAAGTGGCAGTAAGAAGGAGCAGTAGAATTATGTCAATGTTAAGTTAATGCAGAGGTCTTTTTATGCTCTAATGAAAAAGTACACCCAGTGCTTTTCATCCATGTGCCAGGGGCGGGTGGGGGGGGGGGAGAGATCATTCCAGGCAGATGGGCTGCTGTCACCTCCGTTTCATGGTGGAACTCTACAGCTGCATTCCTGTAATCCTCAGGTCTGGGAGGAGGGAGGAGTGCCCCCCCCCAATCACAGAAGACCCTGGCAATCTTGGCCTGTGGGAGGAGCCTATAAGGAATGTCCATATGTGGAAAATTGCACTTCTCCCACACAGAGAGCACATCCTTTCTGCATTCCTTCTTCCAGTGCTCCAAACTCCCAAAGCTGCACTTTGTGACAGGGAATTTCATTAGCGCAAGCAGTTTCTGAGCTATGGGCGCAGGACTGAGCCTAAGATTTCAGATTAAAACTGCAGGGTAGAAGGAGAGGAGGACCTTTTCCTGCCTCCCCACTTCCAGCTGCTCTCTGAAGACTGGAGAAGAGACCCTCTTAAGAACATTAGGGGGGTGGGCAGGGGAAGGAATAGGCCAGGGGTCAGCAACCTTTTTCAGCCGTGGGCCAGTCCACTATCCCTCAGACCATGTGGTGAACCGGACTATATTTTGAAAAAATAAATAAATAATGAATTCCTATGCCCCACAAATAACCCAGAGATGCATTTTAAATAAAAGGACACATTCTACTCATGTCAAAACACGCTGATTCCCGGACCGTCCGCAGGCCGGATTGAGAAGGCGATTGAGAAGGCCTTAGAGGTTGCCTACCCCTGGACTAGACCATGTGAAAAATGAACATAATATTGTAGCTGCAGTTCATTCATTTTCAGCTTTGTATTCTTGTTATTAAAAAAAGTGTACCTAGACATTCTGTTGTTGCACCCACAACCTAGTTTTAAGGTGCCATTTAGCTTTCATATCTCCGTTTCTAACACTGCCTTCTTCTAGCTGTTTTCTGCCTCCCCTGGATCACACCACGCCACTGGGACTGATCTGTGAATTTCCTGCTCTCTTGGCCCTATTGATCCTCCTCTGCTCAGAGGGAGTTTGGTATCACCTTCCACTTGGCCCACATTCCTAAACTGCACTGCCAAAAATGCAAGCAGGAATTCTAGGAGCTGAACACCAACAGGCACACACTGGAGATGATTTCTCCAGCTAAACTGCTCCAGCCTTGGGAGGCAGGTGACACCACACCCAGGATGGGGAATAAAGATACGGAGGACCGGAGGTTGCACCAGGAAGCAAGGACTGGCCTTACTGCTGTGGCCAAGTCCACCGTTATTCAGTTTGCACCATCTGTGGGTCAAAACACAAAAGAACCTCCATTCATCACCCCTGATGAATGGGATAGCAGAAAAAGCCACCTACTGCTTTGTATGGTGAAATATAACCTGATTTGCATTGCAATTTGCATAGGCGACCATTTCCTGCACCACTTTTTTGCGATAGCACATGAGCTACTGTAGCTAATATTCCCCTTGCCGCCTATTCCAGGGCTGAATTCTACAAACATTTCTAAATGTTCCATGCTCATAAAGCACCTTGAGGTATACTAAAGCCACAATGGAACTTTTACGTGTGTGCAGGAAAAGTGTATGTGACAGTTAAGGACACTACAGGGTATAAAGACCAGGAATGGTGATTGCAGCGATTTATGGTGCTGTGCCTGCTTATATCACACTGGATTATAAATTTTGCATATAAACTCTATTAAAGAGGAAGAAAGTGAAACTGCAGAGGAGTTTTAACTTGGAGGATTTCTGTTATGCAAAGAGCCATGAGTCCTGGAGGCTAGATGAGCAGCCCATCAAGAATAATGGCCCCCACACTTAATTAGACCCAGCAGGCTCTATATTCCTCTATGTCTTGACTTTTTAAAAAAGTGAGTATTTTATTTAATGTTTTAGATCCTAAATTATGGCTGAGGACAACTATGCTCCCTTTCCTATTTGCAACAAACAGAGGGGGCACCAAGGGAGATCCAAAACAACCACACTTTGTCAGGGCAAGATGGCATCCTGTTGAGCCCACAACATTTCTGATTGATGAGCGATTCCACTCTTTTTTACTGGTACTTTTTTCCAGTGCTGAACAGCTCTTTGGAAGTCTCTTTCATTGCCTGAGATCGTGGAGAGAGGCTCCCTGTCAGAGAACAATACTGTGCCACATGGACAAATAAACCAGCACGGTATAATGTGGACTGCTATGAGGGAGGAACTAGCCGGCTTGACTGTGAAATTCTAAATCTATTGCCTGCTAGCGTAATATTTTCAACTGGAGATGCCAGCAACTGAATTTGGGACCTTCTGCATGCAAAGCAAGTGTTCTGTGGCCAGCAAGCTAGACTCCTCCCCTGGAAGCACGGATGCTCCTTCCCTACCTGGGAAACACAATGCATGCTAGCCTGTCTTCAGCTTTCCCTTAGCCCTGGTATTTGGATGCAGCAACCATGTTCAGACATGAAAATTCCACCTGCTAATTGACTATACAACACGATTTGCAGCCACGTTGGGGAAGATGGGTTGGGGAAGAGGGAGGGTTTAGAGACGGGAGCTCCAGGAAGGTTAATCAAAGGTGGTGATGGAAGGCAGTCGCGAAAAGGTCACATTTCTCAGCTCTTGCGGTGTGATGGTCTCCAAGGAAACCTAATTATCCAATGAAATGCAACATATTTACGATGCGTATCTTACCCACACAAGATCAGCTGAGGTCACTGGACTAGTGTCAAAAGTACAGCATCCCTTGTATGGCAGGGATTCTCACTCTGGTGCAGCAAGCGGGCGGGCGGGGGGGGGGGAGAGTGGTGGGAGAGAGGAAATGGTTGAGCAACCCAAACCATAACAGCTGGAAGAAAAGAAAGACCAGAGAATGGGGAATTGTGACACGGAACCACATTGGACCGGAACCTGTGAAAACCTTCACCACCAAGCAGGGTGGGGGTGGGGAGGGCAACAAAATTCCCGTAAGAACCAGGGATTTTTTCCAGCTGGAACTCAGGTCTGAGACCTCTCAGGTGGGCACCATTGCCATTCCAAGACAACGAGGGAGGTGTTCAGGGTGAGAACAATAGCCTTGGGTTAGAACCAAAGGCCAAATGGGAGAAGCGCATATTGCATGTCCCCCAATTCCTGCCCCTGGAGTGAGTCACTGCTTCCAGGATCTCCCAACTGACTGAGGGCTTCCCTTCTCCTCGCGCGCGCGCACACTGTTGCACTAATGTAGCAGCACATTTATTGCGGGTGGGGAAATGCAGGTGTTTTACTGTTGGCAAACTGTCCCCAGCTTCTGCAAATGAGGCAAAGAGCACCAACTTAATTCCAGATGGACTCCACTTGGTGGGTGCTTCAGACTTATCCACCCCCCACCCCCCAGTTTTGCACTGTGGACTTGGAACTCCAAGTTTGTAAAAGGGACCAGCGCAGAATGGAAGCGATGCGTATCTGCAGAGCCCAGCGATCCCTTCTATCCCTGTTACAGCTTCCTTTCACACCTCAGCCAGGGAAACAGGGCAACACCAATGAGTTTCATCAAGACAGGGGAGGGGGGAGGGGGAGGGAGGGGGGAAGCTACTATTTAATTAGATCACATGGCCAGAGAAGCATCTGGCTCAGAGCATGGCAGTTTACACATCTCCTTGAGTTGTCGTGGAGACAAGCACATGACCAGCCCCGCGCGGAAACTCTGGGGCATGAGTCCAAGCACACTCCTAACGCATTCTGACAGAGAGCAGATGGGCAGCCAGTCAGATGGCCAAAAGGCACAGAGGCAGCCCCCTCCAAACCTGGAGGTGCACAAGGATAATTTCCACCCTGTAAAATCAACCTGCCCAGGAATTACACACACCTTTAATGTTAGTGCCTGTGTCAAAGCTGCTATTACAAAAGAGCTGCAGAACACGTGGAATTTCCAGAGTGGAAAACACCAAGCACAGCTCCTCCGCTGCGTTCCTCCAGCACCTGCTAATCCGGCTGGTTTGTGTAACTTTTGGTCATGCTTCCAATAGTGCTTGCCCTCCTCACACCAGGCATGTGCCAAGTTGGTAGAACAAACACACACAGCACAGAGAGAGAGAGTTCTCTCTTCAATAGCCCACAGCAATGGAATTCCCTTTTCCTGGTGGTGTGCCAAAAACCCCAGCATCCTTCATAAAACAAGCTGTAAAAACATTTTTAAAAAACTTGACCTGGGTTTAATTGCAAGGCATAACTCAGAAAAACAGGAATGGTTTCACAAATATTTCAGAGGTACCCAGTTCTCATAACTCTCAAATATCTTGTCAAGCGTTGTCACCGACCCCTAATGCTAGGTAAGTTAGAAGTACACAAATAGAACTTGTTTAGTCTTGGACTGTGTCGCGTTCAGTCATCATAGATTCTTTTTGAACAACAACAACAAACCCAGTAATAAACTGAGTTTGATACTTGGTATTTTCCTCTGACTGCTAGCAAGTCTTTTCAGGAAGACTGAGCTTTCATCTAAAGTCCTCCTTCACAGGATCAGGTCACCTTGAACCCCCATAGATCCCGTGTTTGGTTTGAACACTGCACTGTCCAGGTTCATCTTTCTTTCACAGGCTGGGAATCTAAAGGATGTTTTATCATTACAACTGCCAGCTGCAAATTTTAATAAATAAATCAAATCTTGCTGGGTAATCTATAGCAAGCAATCCAGTACAGCATGGAATCAAGGACTCAATTAAGCGCTTTAAAAAATAAATAAATATTTGCACACACTTCACTTCTAAGTAGGTCAGAAATCCTCCCTCCTTTCCTATCCACTTCTTCTTTTTTTAAGTAGCATAATCTCCGAAGGTCTTATTTTGTTTTGTGGGTTAATGCCATAATTTATTTAAAAGCAACCTGACGCATGTTAAGAGTTAACAGTCTTGCATAACGGTCATTGTAAACAAGCACAATTCCAGTTAAAGCACCCTCATCCATCCATCTCCTCGTCAAGAGTCAGATGCAGACCATAATTAAGGGTTTCGGAACATCTACCTGGGAGAGGTATTTTTGCCTGCTATTCCAGGAGGACGCCCTCTCTGCAGAGAGCAGAAGAGCTCATTAATGAGGCTAATTAGGTGTAAAGGGGGAAGGGTCTGGCATCAGCTGCAGCTTAGAGTAGCTCATCATTAAGCTCTGTAATCTCTACCCCAGAACAGCAGCTGATCTGGCTCCTCCGTGACTGACTGACTGGCCTAGAAGCCTCCCAAGTTAACACCTGAGTACCTGACAGTGCACCTTCTGGGAGGCTGGGGAGAGGCTTAACCCTACAAACTCCTGTCGCAAAAGGATCTGTGCAAAGCGGGTTTAGGCTCTTCAGGAGGATGATCGCCCACACACGTCACGTTTTGGAGACCAGGCCTGGAATCATCACACTTCATATAAAGGTCAAATACTGGAACTGCAAGAGACATGCCTCTCTCAAACCGAAAAGACACGCTCAGAGTTGCTGTTAAGAAGCAGCTTTCCAAAACATATTATGCTAGCATATACTGGTGAAAGTGTTATTTATATATGTTTTTGAGGTTATTGTTGTGAGCTGTTAGGAACTCTTACCAGGAAAAAGTGGCATATAGATGTTGAATTTGGGTTGCGTTGGGTGTGTCCACTCGTAGGTGAAGACATATGTTTAGAGTAATAGCGTGAGTCTTGAAGCGTACTCACCACATGGACTGACTCTGCTCCTGCACTGAGCTCAGAAGGAGGGGGTCAAGTTCACACCACAGTCTGAGAATCAGACATGAGATCTGTTTTCATATTACATCCTCCTACCAGGACAGCTGCATGTATGAACTGGGCTTAAAACAAAGTCCAATGTCTGGGCAGACTCACTCTGAACCTGCCATGGGAACCTCAACTCACCCTGTCTCAATCCCCCATACAGTGACACGAAAATATTAACTGGCAATATTGGTATGAGATGATGGTCTACCTTGCACAGTTATTTCTTCTAGATTGACAGAGGGGCAGTTTCCCAGTGGCTAAGGCTGTACTCATCTGCATGTAGGACAAGGACAATGTAATTGTCCAGGGCGCTCCACAGCCAAAGGAACGCACATGGCGGATACCTAACTCTTTATTGTCAAAGCAGACGCAGTCACTTCAATGGCTCCAAATAGCCTCACAGACCAGTCTAACGTCTAGGCAGCTATTCCCAGGTCCGGGGTCTATGGAACAGCTGCAGAAACTGGGGGCCTTCACTTGTTTATGTACCCTACCCCGATGGGCTGCACACATGCAGCCGGAAACTGAGCCTGCGTGGAAGCTTCCTCTGCTCTTCCCTCTTCAATCCCCTCCTGATTCTGGGAGATAGTGGTGCAAGAGAAGCTGGGGAAATACCCAGCCCTTTCACTTGCTTGACCTGTCTCTTCCTCCTCTTTTTCTGCCCCATCCTGTGCTCCACCTTCCAGGTATGAAGCTTCCCCTGTGTCTGACTCTAGCCTCCTGGCTGGTACGGTTCCCCACAAATCACTCGCCCCCTCTCCTGAATTAGACTTACCCCTCTTTCTCCAGTGCACACTCATCGGAGTCCTGCCAGTCCCTGACAATAATCTTGGGTCACAGCTGTAAGGGTTTCTGTGGCCTCCCCTATCTCACCAAGCTCACTGACTTATTGTTCATCATTACCATTATTCAGATGTTTTCACGGGCAACTCCAAAAGTGACCTCTTTACCCAAAGTTCCAACCTTATGTGATTAGTCAAGTTTCTCACACCTATCAAGTTGTGTTGACTTTGTCCCACAAAAGCAACTTTGACTTGGGCTTTGAGAACAGAAAGCAAGCTTCCAACTTCCTCCTGTGGCTCCGAAAGTCCAGGAAGGAAAGAGTAATTTGTGACCACAAGGATGGCTCCAGCGTTTCTCTTTTCTTCCAACACCTCTGCACAAAGCAACAGAAATAGTTACAGCACTACAGGGAGTTGAACCTTGTTAACACTAATGCAAGAATATAGGCTATACTGTATTCATCTAATTCAGATTGAGAGAGGGAGGACATCAGCTCCATGGAGACCAGAATACTTGTTGGAAAAACTCATTCTGTAGCTAATCTTTGAAAAAGAACTACAAAGAGTGGTGGTGATTTGAGAAACAGATCAAGAATTAAGCCTTCAGAAAGGTCAGTCTTTGCTGGCTGTGTGCATGCAGTCGGATACTTCCCACATCCAGACACTCCACAAAAGGCTGCAGCACTTCATGTACTGTGAAATCTTTCACTTTTACCATTATGCGTATTCAAAGCCTCACAGAATGTTTGAATTTTGTTTTTGTTGCCGATTCCACAAGACACACAATTCTGATCAGACAAAACTTCTGACCACCCGACTGGTTTACCTGTGTCCACCCGACTGGTTTACCTGTGTCCACCCCGCATAAAAAATGCTCCAGGCGGCATCACTAGAACTGGCTGCAGCAAAAGTTAATACCTAGAGTTACACACCACCCCACTCTCTGAGCAGTGAGAGACTCTGGGGAGCTCAAGCCCTTTACCCAGGTTTCAGTTTCCTCAGAATGAAAGTCAGTGGAGATTGCGCTGTGTTTAGGACCATCTATGTAGTGGCCATTAAGAGAGATACCTGCAATGCACTGGAGAAGGACTCCGCCTTCTGAAATATTTTCAGGAACTACAACTGGCAGCTATCAGACAGCAATGAGAGATCAGTCCCCGGGAACAAGTGAGACCAATTCTGAACTCCATTAGGTCCCACTTAGCTTCCAGGCGCAGTTCAAAGGCCTTGTGCTTACATTTGGTCAAGGGTGTTTGACGGACTGCTTCCTGGCATACGTGTCAAACTCATATGTTAAATTCCTCCTCAGAGACCCTCCCCTGGTGTCTAAAACAAGAGAAGGCATTATCTAGGAGAGAACTTGTTCCACAGCGGTGCCTAAAGTGAAAGCTTCTTCCTTTTGTTCCTGGCATTCCAATGAGTGCATGGTTGTCCCAATCATTACTTTGACAATGATGATCTTTGCTTCTTCCAGGACACTGACATTAGTTCGTCTGTCTTCCCAAGAGATGTGTAAAAATTTTCAGAGACACCGTTGATGGAATCTTTTGAGGATCTGGAGATGGCGTTTATAAGTGGCCCATGTTTCACAAGCGTACAGTAAAGTTGGTAGTTCCCTGTGAATGTCCCAGTCCTCAAACACTCTACGCTTCAATTGGGAGAAAGCTGCACTCACGGAGCTCAGGTGGTGCTGGATTTCAGGATCAATGACGGCCCTTGTGGAAATATAACTGCTGAGGTAGGAAAAGTGATCAACACTTTCCAATGTTACACCATTAAGTTGGATTTGTGGCGCTGCAGAGGGGTTGATTTGTGCTTGTTGGTTAAGCACTTTGATTTTTTTTAGATATTGAGTGGTATGCCAAGCTTTTCATAAGCTTCCGTGAAGATATTTAGGATGGTTTGGAAGTCATCCTCTGATGACACACTACGTTGTCATCAGCATACTGAAGCTCTATGGTGGATGTTATGGTAACCTTTCAGCCTACTCAGATGAAAGAGCTTTCCATCTGTTTGATATATGATTTCCACCCTGGTGGGGAGTTTCCCTTCGACAATATGTAGGATCATGGCCATGTACATAATAAATAGAACTGGGGCGGTAACACATCCCTGTTTAACACCTGATCCCACTGTGAATGGTTACTTTGAGAGCTGTGAAAAAGGCAAATTCCATGCTAGGGATCATTAGGAAACTGAAAATAAAACTGCCGATTATCATAATGATGTTATACAAATCTATGGTGGGACCCTATTTGGAATACTGTGTATAGTTCTGGTTGCCTCATCCAAAAAAGGATATTGTAGAGTTGGAAAAGGTTCAGAAAAAATAGGCAAGCAGAATGACTGTGGAGATGCAGCAACTCCTCTATGATGAAAGATTTGGGACTTTTTAGTTTAGAGAAAAGATAAGAGGTGATATGATAGAAGTTTATAAAAATATTCATGGCACAGATAAAGGGGGTAGAGAAAGCTTTTTCTTCCTCTTCCATAATACTCGAACCCGTGCTCATTCAATGAAGCTGAATGTTGCAAGATTTATGACAGATAAAAGAAAGTCCTTCTTCACACACAAACAATGGAACTTGGTTCCATGGGAGGCAGTGAGGGCCACCACCTTGGATGGCTTTAAAAGAGGACAAGACAAATTCATGGAGAGAGAGGATCTTCAGTGGCGACTGGCATGCTCTGCCTCCTCCAGTTTCTGGCAGTCGCTGGTCGGTGGAGTGCTGCAGTGCACATGTCCTGGCTGCGGGGCTGCCACAGGCTTCTGGGTGGCCACTGTGACAACAGGAGGCTTGATTACACAAACCATTGGCCTGATCCACCAGGCTTATGTTCTTATGTACTAAAAATATCTCACCCATACTTTTAAATTTCATAGCTGCTTAGCCCTCTCTCAAGTACACACATCTGCCACTTGATCTCAAAATTGCAACATTTCAAGACAAAGAAGGTTATTTTCATCTTGAAAACATGGATGGGCATGGAGTGGATGATAGTATGGCCGGGGTTGCGCAAGACTCTCAGAAACAAGGTCAACGGTAATTGTTGCAATATATTCCTGCAAAGGAAGAGAAATTGGAGCCAGAACACAAGGAGACATTAGCACGAGGCAAGACAGGGCACGAGGGTGGTGCAAATGGACAAATGAAAGAATTAGCAGGGCAGCAGTTTGGTGATCTGCTTAGGGTAAAACACAGAAATGTCATAGCATCACAGAACTGTAGAGCTGCAATGGACTCCAAGTGCCATCTAGTCCAACCTCCCTGCAATGCACCCAACCTCTGTTTAAAAACCTCCAGTGAAACAGAGTCCACCTCCCTCCAATGGAGACAGCTGCCCTGTCAGAAAGTTCAAACACAGAAAATTTCTACAGAGGCTTTAGTGGCAACAAGAACAAAATGGGGTGCATTGCTTAACTTGTTCCCAGCAAAAGCCATAGATAATACTGAGTTAGGCGCTGTGTAATGGGATGGGGTTGGGGAGTGGGACTCCCTTCAGTGCAGCAATACGTCTCTCCTCTGTCAGGACAGAGAGCAAGGAGATGTGTGCTTGAAATTTCCTGCTGAACATTCACAGTGCTTAAACCCCTGTTTTGCTGAATTTTTTGTCTTTCAAACTCTTGAAAAGGTGGAGCATCTGGAACAAAAAAACACACTAAGGATTAGTCAGCCAGTGACTTTGTAGTTCTGTTTTTCTATCCACTATCCTTGTTGACCTTGGGCGTTCCAGGAGATGCAACCAAAAGGGAAGCCAAGGTGGTCATGTGTGGCCTAGCAGGAAGAAAAGTGAACACTGAGATGAAGAGTGCAGGGTTCAAGTCATGTGCAGAGTCATGCCCTCTTTTGAATTCCCTTGCAAGACCTGCAAGTCAAGAAATTTATGGAAACTGGTTTTACAGGATTTCTGCAAAGACAAAGAGCAGGTCGCAGCAGTGCATGAAAGCAAGTGTTTTGGGGTACATGTTTGCTGCAGGACACACAATTTGCCATGAAAACTGTGAAGTAACTCTGGTTCCCTGTAGTTTCATTCCTGCCCCCACCTCAATGGCAACCATGTCAAAATGGCTGTACCAGTCACACTAGAAAGCATAAACAAGCCCCTGGTTTTTGCATTTTATGTTCCTGCTGCCTTAAAGAAAAGAAAACCACTTCAAATTACATATATTATTTATGCATTTTTAGAGTTGTCATCCTTTTATATAAGGTTTCTTTTTATACCATCCTTTAACTGTTTTCCCCAGGAATTGCTTTTCATTGGATATTAACTCCAAAATCCTTTCACAATTCTTGCCATCTCCTGAACAAATCAGTAAAAGACTTAAACCCACTTCAATATGTATATAGTTTTGCCTAACAATGCACACTAATTGTATCTCTTTAATAGGAAATATGTTTATTAATAAAACCCTGTTTGTCTTTATTACCAATGATGGGAGTTCAAAGCAGAGAAACAAACATCTAAACATCAAGGAGGTGTCAGAGGTAAACGAAGGGAGGCCAAGTGAAGCGCATGTGATGCGCTAATTGTATTCCAAAAAAAAAAAAAGAGGATTAATGGAGGGAAGACAGAAATGGAGCTCCCAATTACCACAGAAGTGTCTATTTCACAATGCACTTCCTGTGACTTGAGAAAGACATTTTTGCACCCATTGGAATTTCGAAGAAAGCGGCTTCCCAGCTGTTATGTGCATAAATCTCTCATGCTGTACATACACAGCTTATTTAAATAGCAAGAAAAAGTTACCATTTACAAAATGTATATTTCAGTCATAGCACACATGCACACACACACAAAATCTGTCAGTTTGTGAGGAAAAGTGCAGAAGAGAAAGCAACACATTCGGTTAGGACCCCCGCTAGATTAAAGCAGCTGCTTTGAGGAGCCTGATCCAGCCAATCCGTCCACAGCGAAACTCACACTCCCAGCCCTTTGCTAAAACTCAGGGGCACGGCAGGTCTTGAAGGCTCCGCCCACCCCTGGGCGGCCAGGAGGACCTCCATGTTTCCTGGCTGATGTGGGAAGACTCTTTTCTTACAGCACAAGGTGCTTGTTGCTTTCTCTGCCTCATTTCTGTTGAGAGGGATTTACTCAAGGGCTTCGTCAAAAATTCCAGTGCAATGCACACCTCATTATATGGTCATAGATCCAAAAACATATCTACACCTACAACTATCTATGCATGGCCATATTAATTCAACCAACTCTTTTTTTCCTTCAGGGAATATTGCTAATTTAACATATTCTGAATTGGCAGATTGCTACAATGAATAGCTGCAACTGACTTGAATTACGCCGGGTCGAACTGATGCAGGGTCTGACCACCTGTCAAACCGGTGATCCTGCGCCCTGCCAACAACAGGCTTCTGGTTCATTTTGCTGGGCTCCCTCCACAGCTGCTGTAAATAACTAGGTAAGAACACAAGAAGTGCTTTGTTGGATCAGGCCCATGGCCCCTGTTCTCACAGGGGCTGACCAGATGGGAAACCAGCAAGCAGGATTTGAGGGCAACAGCATTTCCGCATGTGTGATTGCCAACAACTGGTATTCAGGAGCCAGACTGCTGTGGACGCAGAGCACAGCCAAGGTGGTTCGTGGCCTTTGATAGCCTTGTCCTTTGATGGTCTAAGACAAACCACCACCGCTTAGCTTCAGCTTGTCCATTGGCAATGTCAAAGGCAGAAAGACAGGAAGTCAGGTGAGGGAGTCAAGGCAGAATAATTTATCAGCTGAACACTTAAATTCCCTCTTCACTAATGCTAAAATATTACGCTGCCACTTCCCGCTCTCCAAATCCTTCTTCAGTAACGAGGAGATTTAAAGAGGCTTTCAAATGGTTATTACTTTACTTCCACGGCATCTTCCCAGAAGGCAAACATCATCAGTCCCGCCACAAAAAAAGGCTGGGGATTTTTTTTAAAGTGTCCTCAAATAAAATTAAGAAGGCAGCAGTAAACTTCTCCTATGCCATCCTGTGCTCAGGTGTGTTAGGGATGTGCCCAGTTTTAATGTTGGGGTTAATTGATTCAGAGTTAATAAACGCAGCCTCCTTCTGAATTCAGAGCCCCTGTCACAAAGCTCCACCCACAGACACACCAAGGGAGCAGTGAAAAGGAATCAACCCTTCAAGGGCGGATTAATACAACCACAAACAAAACCTTCCAAGGCTGGAAGGGGGCCCCTTGTTGGGCTGAGGCATATGGAAAGTTCAGCTCCAATTGAATGTCTCAATGACAGCTGACACTCCACCATGCTCCAGCGGCTGCAGGAATATTTCCTCCCATTAAAGGCACTGGGAGATGCTTCCTCATAGGAAGAAGGAACTAATGAGAAGGGGCCTTTTATTTCTCCTTCTCCCAGTAGTGAAAGCGAAGCTGAATGGAGTGGAGGAGTGCTTGGCAAATTCCGCCCTGCTCAGTGAGTATTTATTCAGGCTTTACATTTGATCCAAACTAACGGCTTGAAACTATAAAGCATTCTCACTTTAAAAATACAAACACGATTCAGGTAAGCAGCTTCATCCATCATCATCGTCGTCATCATTATTATTCATACAGTTTATACACTGTTTGGTTGTATGAAAACCCAACAATCTCAAAGAGGTTTACAACATACTGTATATAATGTACCAAAATTCATTTCTCTCTATTGTCCTGATTCCAGCAACTGAAAAGCTGCCCCAATCAGAAATGTAATTTCTAGAAGATGCTCAAAGCTCCACCCACGTCTCTCGTAGCACCTAGTCTAAGTCCCCAGATTTACAAATCAGTCCCCATACAAAATCCATTGAAGTTGAAGTGTGTCGCCAGATTCATTGAAAAAAATCTGGTAACTTTAACCTAGTCCCACCATTGTGGAGTCCTTGCCAAAATGAGCACTTCGACAAAGTCAGGTGGTTCACGTAACCCAGCAATGTGTACCCTGAACGCCATAGCAGAATTCGGGCCGTTCTGCTGCCCATCATCCTTCCACTGGTGATGCCAGGAATGCGACCAATGCAAGCCAAGCCTGTGCCCCACCGCTGAGCCTGAGATGGACACTGCCATCAAAGCACCACAGCCATTTGCATCATTGCAGACTACAGTTAGTGATACCTCAATGACCCTTGAAGCCAATTCCAGGTCTGATTATTAGTTTGTTTTTAAAAAAACATATTTATGCCTTAACTATGCTAAAAGTCTAAGGTAGCTAACAAAATCGAAATCACAAAGATACATTAAACACAGTAAAAGCGGTCACAGAATAAAACCTAAGAGACAGATGGTCAAAACCCAAAGACTCCCCCCCCCTAAAAAAAATTTCCTTCCTGTCAGCCAAAAGCCAACAAAAAGGGGACAGAACATTGCTCTCTTCGGACAGAGTTCCGCAGCCTAGGTGTGTGACTAGAGATAAGGCCCTCTTTCTGTGTCCCACATACAGTGGGACCTTGGGTTGCGGACGTAATCCGGACGGAGGCACATCCACAACCTGCAGTGTTCGCATCCTGAAGTGCCGCATCTGCGCAGGCACAATTTGGAACTTCTGCGCATGCGCAAGCGACAAAAGCCAGAAGTAACCCGTTCCGGTACTTCCGGGTTTCTAGCGGTCCACAACCCGAAAACACGTAATCTGAAGCGTCCGTAACATGAGGTATGACTGTACACAGACAGAGGTAGGTGAGGCACAGGAGAGGCCTTCTGCTGATAACCTTTGTTTGACTTGATTTCTCGACAGAAAGCACAGACTATCCACTAGTGTGATGTCAAATTTGTATATATTAAAGCTCTAAAACAAGACAGAAATGCTTTAGGGCATTTGCTAATAAACAGGTTAGACATTTTGTTAAGGGACAGACTTCACCAACTCTAAAGGACACGTGGGAATGCTCAGTTGCCAGCCAGCCCTCCATGGCAATCAATGACCCCGCAGAACAGCCTCTCCCCAGAGCCCACACTGGGTTGCCCCCATCTCCCACTCACATTGAGGGTCTCCATGTGCATCCACTGATAATTCAGTTGGCTTTTGTGCATCACAAGTCTGTTTTGGATCTTTGCGAAATCCACAGTGAAAGCCACACCCATGGCAAAGACATGCAACGGCTTCGGCAGCATGTTCGCCACAGGCCTTGGCAGGCCTCTCGGACCAGGCCTCCGCTTCCCCATCACTGCCCCACAGCCCCACATTGCATTATCTGCTATCAGTGACCCCTGAAAGCTCTGACTTCGCTACCCCATTTGCTTATGATGTGACACAGCAGAAGCTTTAAAGGGGCTCAACTGCAACGCAGGTTTGCCTCTCCCACCGATTTTTAAACAGAACAAAGATACTGTGTTTTCCGTAAAGACACAAGATTTTTGATGCAACTAAAGTCAATAAATGTTAAGAAAAGGTAGAGGATTTGAGAACGGCTCTGGGGCTGCGGCTACTGCACAGGACTAAGAGTAACTCAACAACTTAGATCTCTAGGGGACCTAAAACCACAAAGAGCCACTTATGAGAAATGGCTTTCTCTTCCACTGAGAAATTTTACTACAAACAAGCAGTATGCACATTTTTCTAAATAAACAGAATAACAAATCTCCAGAAAATCTGCACAGATTTTCCTAGTGCAGATGTTTCCTCCATGTCCATTTCTTCTTCCTTTCAGATCAGAGAGCAGCTTCTAGGGTAGCTTTGAAAGGACCATCCAGCCGGCTGTCAACCAGAGCAGGTATCTTCAAGCTCTTCAAAACCAGGACCCAACTTTAGTCCAAACATGCATCCGGGGACCCCTTTTTTAATCATTTATGGTATATTTACAAGGCGCTAACGTTCCTGTTGTGGCCCACCTTGGATCAGGGTGCAACCCACTGATTGGAGACCAGTGAGCAAGAGGAAGTCATACTGAATTGTTCATCGTCTCGTTGTCTACTTCAGTGCAGCTAACCTTGCAGTTACCAACTGCAACCAACATTTGCATTGCATTTGAATAACAATATTTGTGCGCTATCTTGAAGCAATGTTTGAGGAGGACTAAAAATAAAACATGCAATCCTGCTATTCGGCCTTAGCAAATTGGCAATTAGGTTCATCAAGGGAAGAGCATGATGTGTACAGGAGTGGAAAGGCGCATCCACTTCCATGCTCTGACGTTTTGCCTTTCATCTCAACCAGCGAAATTTTCAGCTAAATTCAAACTAAATAAAATCCGGAGTCATCAAGGAGTCAGCCATAACGCTTTTAAACAGCACATTGCTGTTATACACCAATGTAAGGTCAGATCAACAAGGGCTAGTAATCATAATCTAACACAGATTTTATTACAGACGATTTTTGCAAAAATAAATTAACTAAAAGCATAGTCATAGTTTGTACAAAATGTATTAACTATTTTGTTCATCTTCTCTTTTTAAAATAAATTTAT
Source organism: Podarcis bocagei (assembly GCF_964188305.1). Classification (NCBI taxonomy): domain Eukaryota; kingdom Metazoa; phylum Chordata; class Lepidosauria; order Squamata; family Lacertidae; genus Podarcis; species Podarcis bocagei. Next base: position 1,460,792 of record NC_138140.1, on the reverse strand, counting down.
TTATTTGTTTTTCAGATTAAAATTTTGCAGCCACATATCGAACATACATCACAGAAACAAGATTCCATGGGATCTCCGGGTCTTCCCTCCTCCCCGTTGTGGGTCTGGTTGTTAGTCGTTTCTGCCTGCATCTTTTATATTACTGTAATCCAAATCATTTACCTCTCCATTGTCTCCAAAATTCACCTTCAGAATTTTGTTCACCTTCAGGTTTGCCTACTATAACCCACAAATTCAGTTTGATTTTAAATCAAAACTTGTTTTTATTCAAAACTGCTCTTACAGAATAAATGTCCACATCCTCAATGAGACAGCTGTAATGGTTTAATAATGGCCAGGCCCAAACTGGCTGAAAACGCAGAGCCACATCCATAATCATAAGACAGATTTGTTTATGCACTCATTCATTCCAAAATTTCTTTGTCTACGCTGTCAAAACCAATTTTTTTAATGTCTTACAATATTAAAGCACCCTCAATTAAAGGACTCTTATCATGGTACCAATTAGAAGGATGTGTCAGTATTTCCTGTTCTAAGGGACTCTGTGTAACACCTCCTTCGAAACTGGACTTAAACAAATTATGCAAACCCAAGAAGAAAAGATGGAAGCTAAGGACTCCTTATTTCTCAACCCTACCCACAGCAAAACAAACCACCAAAACCCAAGTGTCTGACAAATAAAGTAAGGTTTGTTTACCTTGACAACCTGGCTTGTAAAATCAGAAGTGACCTTGGCTGGGCCTTATATTTTTAAGGGAAAAAGGTGTGTGGAAGGGAGAAAGTGGAGACTTCCACTTTAGCCTTCTCTTTGGGCAATGCATGCAGCCTTTAGTTTCCTTACATTATTAGAGCAAGTTATCAGCCCAGGTAGCTAAAAAACCTACCTGCTGTCTGCCTGAGCTGTGTGAAATCACAAAACTTTTCCAAAAGTGTGAGATCCTCTGATGGAAAGCTTCAACAATGGCACAGAATATTAAGAAGAGGTTTTGGGGGGTGAATGCAAGGCCAAATTGGGTAGATATAAAAAATATTTATATATCACTTTTCTGGTGTTCAAGGCAGTTTTACAACCAACAATTAAAAATACAGGCAACAGTAAAGCATTAGCAGAATCAAGCAATCAGGACAGTAACAGCCGCAGAAAAGCTTCAACCAAATGCTAATCTATTTTTCAAAAGTTTTGCAATGTTTATGAAAAGAAAGTCGAGGCAGCAGGCCTAGCTTTTGTTGGAATAAGTTTCCATAGCTTTGGAGCAACGATAGTATAAGACCTGCTCTGATATATCAGGGTCCGCAGTTGTTAAAGACAGCACAAAGACAATTAAGCTTCTTGACTGGATCTCAACAGGCAAGCAGGGGGAGATGGTCTTTGAGGTGCAAGGGTGCAAAGCTTCCAGAGTCAAAGCCAGACCCTCAAATTGGGCCCACAGGCAACTCAGTAGCCAGCACAAGGGGCATCAAACAGGCTGAAAATGCAGTAGCTGATGTGTCTGTGTCATCTTCAAGGGCAGCCTGACTGCAAGCACATTGCAAATAATCATAGAATAATAGATTTGTAGAGTTGGAAGGGACCCTGGGGGTCATCTAGTCCAACCCCTACAATGCAGGAATCTCAGCTAAAGTATCCAGGACAGATGGCCATCCAAGCTCTGCTTGAAAACCTCCAATGAAACAGAAAAATCACAAAATGGCAGATCAATGCTGCACGTTTTGACCTGTCCATAAAATGGGAATGCCCTCCACTGAGCTAAGGATGGGGAATGGCACTCCAGGCAGTAACTCCAAACTGCTTCTCCAGAAAATCAGAGAACCTGCATCACTCACAGTCAGGGAGACTCCATCTAACCTGCGACCATTCGGAACCACTATCACCCGCCTCTTTTCTGAATCCAATTTTAACCCATATTCCAACCTTGCCCGGTTGACTGGGAAAAACCTCACTGGGGGCAGGAAAAGCTGTATGGTAGACAGGCAGAAGAATGAAGCAACCTTACACAACGTTAGAACGTTCATCCATCTAGCTCAGCTTTGTCTATGCTAAACAGAATCAGTTCTCCAGGGTTCCACACAAGGCTATTTCTGAGTCCTGAGACATCCGTAATTGGACTCAGTCCCCTCCTCCAGATTGTCTGCGTTTCGCAAGAGGGATTCAAGCACATGTTGAAGGTTTAGGTTTGCAAAATTCCAGTAGAATCACCTTGTTTAAAACAAAGCAAAACACAAAACCCCACAGAACTCTTGTGGTTAGGAAAGGGATACGGAGAAGTACTGAGAAGTGTGGGGTGGTCAAATGATTAATGGAAAGATGGATAAAAGCAGCACAAACAAATCGGAAGAAATGCTCAGCAAGAACTGGATACAGTCTGAACTCTGTGCAAGCAGATCAGGATGCGTGCTCAATGAACAAATTATCCCAAGGAGCCCTTTAAACCACTGGTAGGAGGAGGAAGCGAAATAAAGGTCTAGGCAGGGATTTGAGGGTCAGGAAGGGAGGGAGGCTGCGAGGAATATTCATGCGGAGCTTAGATATAGGAGGGGCACTATATAGGGGCAGGAAGGAAATGGATGGGCAGGTCGAGGGCTGAGGAATTCTGGGGTAGGCTGGGACCCCAAAGCCTCAAATGGGAACCTATGAATTTATTAGCCAAACGTCTGGCTGCAGATCTTTAGCTGCATTTACTTAATTACCTGATCCCAAAACACACAGACTTGCTCATTTTTTAAAGGAAAAGGTTATGCTCTGAACACCAGCAAGAGCCACTTCTGCTGTACAGAGAACTGGACGCAGTGCTGCCGCCTCTGGCCACTAGGTGTCACTCTAGGAAAGAGCACCACACATTCCTGGCGGACACTTTGGGGCTGCCCAGTGTCTCCTTCCACCACCAGCGCGCAATAAGGCTATAAATATTTTAATCGCCACACTATTAAGTAATTAAAATGGCTATTTATGAGGAAGAATGCTTGAAATCACTTTTTAACCTTTAACATTTCACAGTTTAGAAAGCAAAATGCGCAGAGTTGTATTTACGGAGTGGCACTTGCCCGACTTGCCTTAAACCACGAGGGGCAAAAAATGATTCCGGTCTTATTTTAGGAAAGCTCAGTTCAGACTGCTGGCTTCACTGACCTAGAGAGGGAAAGAGAGCGAGGCGGCCTGCCTTTCCCAAACTGCCACTAAACCCGATTTAAGTTATCATGCAAACTGAGGGCACGATTCACCAGGGAGTTCTCCCGTGCAAACCCCTTTGGGCCCAAGTCCCTCTATCCAAACAGGTCACATCTTGCCATGAGCATCCCAGCAAAGTCAACCAGAAGCCTGCGTCCCTATCCCCTACTCCAGGCAAGACCAGAGTGCCCTCCTTTCAATGTGTAGAACATCACAGATTTGGGGATAAGGATTTGAAACAGAGGTTCTGCCATTTCTCTTGCCACAAGCCACTCTGCCCAGGAGCAAATTTTGAGAAGGTGAAGGGTCACGGAGAGCCTGTTCCAAGCCTTCCTCTGGGGCAGCTTGCCTCCTGAGCACTGCCTAGTGAGGAGTCCTCCAGGAAGCGGCTATCTTTATTTAACATAAATCTATCTGGCTGGCTAATCCCCACTTACCCCAAACAGTATGGTCACCCACCCTCCTCAAGTTGCTAGGCAACCAGCAGGAGGAGCATCAGGGAACGCAAATGAACTGCCTCCAGGAAGGAAAGAGGTTGGTTGCTGCTTGCCATGGATGAGGGAGGTTTAAGAGTTCAGCAGCCTCCGTGTGCCTTGAGCTCCTATTTACATGGCTGGGAATTAAAGCTACAGCTGGGACTTGAGGAGCATAATGCTTACACCTGACATTTTAATGAGCCATATAGAAACACGCACGCACACACACGAATACATCTGCTCTTATATTCAGTGTCAGAGGTACACTCCATGCTATGCAGGAGGAAAATAAACTCAGAACGTCCTGCTGATTCAACAGCATTTTATTCGAGCAATTAAGAGAAAGGGCGAGAGCGACACGTGCTCCCAGGAGGAGTTAAGATAAACCATTTCCTCTTTTTTTGTTGTTTCAGAAGCACAAATAATTTGTTACGTGCTAATGGAGAATCGCAGGTGGACTCCAGGCTCTTATTCCGTTCTCTCTAATACTGGATGGGCGATGAGCACTCCGGGATCCTTGCAGGCTTGTTTGTGTTGCATGCATTGCGCATGGGTCTCTGGCCAATTCCATGAAACCCCATGTGGCTGAAAATGCCTCCTCCCACCACCCTTGCCAAGAGCCCCCCCAACCCCCCCAACCCCCTGTTCTGGAGTCCCTCAGTGGCTGCTTGTTTGTTTGCACTAAGTGCAGTCTGGGGATATTTGCCCTTTGCTCCCCCAGCAGCTGTTTTGGAGATTCCCGTTTACTCACTGGATTCTCCCTCTGACACTCTCCAATACTTACACCCCTTCCTTCCGTCCTGCTTGCCGCACCTTCAGGAAAATGCAAAAGCTTTGCCACAGTGGCACTGAGTGACCAAACACCAGCTCTATGGCATCACACAACCAGAAATCAGGCATGCACTAGCTATATTAACTCTTCTATAATTTTTTTTTAAAACAAACCTCATTTTAATGATGAAGATTTTATGTGAGTTTGCTTCAATTTGTGGATTTCAGCCATGCTTAATCTATAATTGTATCTGTACACTGCTTGCATTTTTTAACAGGACGCGTATTATACATTTTCTAAATAAAATAATAATAGTAAGAAATAAATATTTGTTCACCCTAGCCTTCCTTATTAATATTACTCTTAGCACATAAACCTGCCTTCAGTGGATGTTGCGCTGAATTCCTTTGCTTGTATATTGTTATTATTATCATCATCTCATGATGTGTTTTACTGTTTTTGCACACTGCTTCGGATATATTTCTCTGGCAAAAAGCAGTGTACATACATTTATGTGTGTTGGTGTGTGAGAGAGTTTTAACCAAACAAAAATAAATAACCCAAACCAATGCAACCTGTGGAGAATAGAGCTCTGTGTTAAAGAGCGGGCAGGCGACTTACGGGCTCAATCTTCAGTGCATTTCTGTAGCTCCCAAAGAAAGCCGCCTGGGCCTTCAGGAACGCCCTGGCCACACCATCGCCTGTGGTCATGGAGACTTTCTTCAGCCTGCTCTTCAGTGCAGAGACCTGGAAGCACATGGCACACAAGGAGGATTTATCTTCAAGAAAGACAAGCCGGGAGACGGCACACTACTAGCAAGGCGGCGAAGGGTCACTGCTGGTGGGGGTGGCCATGGCCAGAGAGAGGAAGGGAACTGCGCTTCGCATTCATTAGCTTTTATCTCAATACTGAAGGAAAGATAATGGCAACAATAATTATTATTTATAAATACAGTGGTGCCTCGCAAGACGAAAAGAATTCATTCCGCGAGTCTTTCCGTCTTGCAATGTTTTTCGTCTTGCGAAGCACGGTCCGTCGCAACTGCGCCTCTTCAAGTGATTTTTTTAAAAAAGGCGCAAGACGTTTTCATCTTGTGAAGCGAGCCCAAAGGGAAATTCGTCTAGCGAAGCAACACAAAAACGGAAAACCCTTTCGTCTAGCGAGTTTTTCGTCTTGCGAGGCATTCGTCTTGCGGGGCACCACTGTAGCAACAGTTCTCATTGCTGGCTCTGCCCCACTCTTGATTAAAAGGGACAGGAGATCAGGACTGGAGAAGAACCGCGGCTGTCAGCACAGGAGAGACTGGGCTGGGCCAGGGAAGAGACACAAACCCTCCCTGACTATTAAGATCACCACCAAGGACTCTGCTTCATAAACCTTTGACCACTGTGAGTCAGGACCATGTCCTTTACTGCCGTGGCCCTAAGGCTTTGGAATGACATTCTCAAAAAGAATCACAGAGTCCATCCATTTGAGGAAAGGATAAGTGTAGGATGCCTTTCATGGGAGAGAATTGGCTTCCATCTTAAATGTACCAGTAACTAAGTCCTACTGAAGTCAGTGGGATTTACCTCTGAGTAAACACATTTAGAACTGTACTATTAGCCAGTTAATGAAAGCTGTCACCAATGGAGCAAAATGGAACAAATTTGCTCTTTTGGGAATGCATAGTGGGATTTTTAAAAAACTCATCATAATTAACTTTATGTTGTGTGTGTTTAAAGTTTTTAAACAGCTGTAAATCACCTCAGGCTTGGGTAGAGGTGAGGAAACAAGATTTTAAATGAATGAATGAAGCGCTTTACAATTCCGAAGTTACTGATCCTCACAACACCCTGCAAAGTATTTTCAGCAGCGGGAAGAGAGTTTTGCCCGTTGCAAACATTGAGGGAGAGGGGGAAATTCCTGGTTGCAACGAATGAATTATAAAAGAGATCATTTCTTTAAAAGGCAGGGGTATCATCCTGCTCCACCATGGAATATAAAGTGCAATGCTCATTGACAACGACAACATCTTCATCCTTGGAAGCAGCTCTTTACTTCCTCACTTCTCAAAGGCTCTCGCTACCTGTGCATCAGATTATTCCTCACTTAACCTTCACTGCCCTTTCTCTTTCATCCTGGAGGTGTTTAATTGCCTCCAATTCACAGAGCTGCACTTCAGGTGAACACAGACCTAACGGTCTCATTACCATTTACACAAAGAAGTACTCCATGATGGTAACTGAGCAATATCAACTTGCACACCTTCCTACACTGACAAATTCTCAAAATTAACACAAGCGTTCAAGGTTACCTGAATCATGTGCCTTTGGTGTTCCAGGCACAAACCAGAGGTTCCTGTTCATTCATTATCGTGCTCTATGCTCCAGCTAAAATAGTCGGGCTAGATGATTTAAATGTCTTTTTTGGCATTTAGATATCTACACAATGTAGCTGAGAGAAAGCAGTTATCTTCTTTCTAATGTAATCAAGGAGAGCTGGCAAATGTATTTTGTATATTAATGCACACTTTTGTAATTGCCTCACTGAGCCCCAGCTTCACTCATAGAGCACCCCCCCCCCAGTAAATGGCCACTGCCTTTATATTGTTTTCTTTAAAAAAACCCCAGCAACACTGTGCCTTTGAACATCTGCAACCATTACAAAGGTGGTGACTGCACATTTTGGGCATTCCAGATTGAGACCGGAAGTGTTCCCACCAATGGAAAAAACTGCTCTCCTTCCTGTTCCTCCTTCGTGCAACTGAGTTACGCTGCTGAAGTACAGAAGTAGATTAAAGGATGGAAGACCTGGGAGAGGCTGCAGGGGCAGAGGGGGCAGGCTTTGCAGAGAGAACTTCTGTGTCTTAACAACTGAGTTCCTCAAGATCTGCATGGCTGCAGAGCGGATCAAGCACACTGGCCATTTGCAAATAACAGAAGACGAGGAGGATGTTTAGGATTCTGGGGGTCAACTCTACTACAGGCTGTGCTCCCTTCTTTGGCTATGTGGTAAGAAGTTTTGGGGAACTGCAGCTGGCCCCAGGGGGTTACTAGCTTCAATAATGAGCACAAGCCAGCTCCTTCCTCTTTAGCTTCCTTTTCCTAAAGAACAGCCAGTGTGCCACTTTCTATCAGAAGGGGCTATATTGCTGTTTCAATTAATGCCAACAGCTGAACAGGTCAACTGGCAAAATCCTCTCCCGATCCAGATGGGGCAGAGGGCTCTCGCAAAGCTTTGAAGCACAGCAGGAACCAGCATTCTGCCTTACCAGGGAGGAGGACTTCAGCTGAAGTCATGAAGGTGCCTCTGACCACAAGGCAACACCACAGAGAGTAGCAGGGGCTTATCTTGATTAGCCATAAGGCATGTTAGGGTGGCTACAATGAAGATGTGCACCGTTTAGTAGAAAGCTAGTAGAAAGGGGCTGAGGATGTGAGAAAGACAAAGAAGTAGAAAGGACTTCTTTCTCTCCCATATACCCGCCTGACCTAAGTGTCCCTTTTCCCCAAGAGGTTTGAGGGTGACAACACAATAATAAGGCCTTTTCCGTGGTGGCTCCCCGTTTGTGGAATGCTCTCCCCAAAGAGGCTCACCTGGCACCAACATTACATGGCTTTAGATCCCTCCTAACGAAGCCTTTGCCTATTAAACCACCTATGGCCATTTAAAATGTGTGGGTACTGTTATGATTTATTTCTGTGGTTTTTAAAATTGTCTTTTATTATTATGCTATGTAAATTATGTTTTTAACATCATACATCCCCCTGGGATCTTCACATAAAGGGCAGTATATAAATTGGAAGAAGAAGAAGAAGAAGCCAACAGCCAGAGATGAAGAGGGCTGGATTCCTCTGTGTTGCACTGCCTAAACTGAGGGAGTGTAGCAGATCCAGGGTCTTCATAGCAGGGGGTGGCAGGAGAAGGGCCCACTGATGTCATGTTGGCTGGGGCAAGGAGGATTCTGGACAGAAGCCTGCAACTGTGTTGTGGCTTGAACTGCCTACAACTTCTTGTTCTGATCAGCAGCTCCAGTGGCAGAGGGAGTGGGGAAACCAGGGCCTGACCAGCACAGCACCTGGCAAAGATTGTTGTTTAGTCATTTAGTCGCATCTGACTCTTCGTGACCCCCTGGACCAGAGCACGCCAGGCCCTCCTGTCTTCCACTGCCTCCCGCAGTTTGGTCAAACTCATGCTGGTAGCTTCGAGAACACTGTCCAACCACTTCGTCCTCTGTCGTCCCCTTCTCCTTGTGCCCTCCATCTTTCCCAACATCAGGGTCTTTTCCAGGGAGTCTTCTCTTCTCGTGAGGTGGCCAAAGTATTGGAGCCTCAGCTTCACGATCTGTCCTTCCAGTGAGCACTCAAAGATTGCTGAAGCGTTTAGCTAATGTCCAGACTGTCTATGCACCTTGCAGAGAGATGATTCCTGGGAGCGGGGGAAGACTACCAGCAAGTTCCACAGGGGACTCATTTGTTTCTGATGATACTCACAAGTATACATCTCTTAGCATCTAAGACAGATACTCCAGAAACAGGTGCTGAAACTCTTTTGCCTCAGAGCTCTAATCTTCTGCATGTTTTAAGATAGTAGCTAAACAGAGAGGACTTTAATATGCAGATCTAAATCAGGGATTCCTGTCTGAGTGGAAAGCAACTGCAAAAAATGTCATATTTGATGCAACTATTGGTTGTGTGAGGACCACCACATTGGACATTTTTGGAAGGTACCAAGATCACTCCAGAAGCATAAAGCAAAGCAGAACGGCCACTTCTTTCTCACTGATTTGTTTAGCAAAAGGGCAGTTTTGCATTAGAATCATAGAATCATAGAATCATAGAGTTGGAAGAGACCACAAGGGCCATCGAGTCCAACCCCCTGCCAAGCAGGAAACACCATCAGAGCACTCCTGACATATGGTTGTCAAGCCTCTGCTTAAAGACCTCCAAAGTAGGAGACTCCGCCACACTCCTTGGCAGCAAATTCCACCGTCGAACAGCTCTTACTGTCAGGAAGTTCTTCCTAATGTTTAGGTGGAATCTTCTTTCTTGTAGTTTGGATCCATTGCTCCGTGTCCGCTTCTCTGGAGCAGCAGAAAACAACCTTTCTCCCTCCTCTATGTGACATCCTTTTATATATTTGAACATGGCTATCATATCACCCCTTAACCTCCTCTTCTCCAGGCTAAACATGCCCAGCTCCCTTAGCCGTTCCTCATAAGGCATCGCTTCCAGGCCTTTGACCATTTTGGTTGCCCTCCTCTGGACACGTTCCAGTTCGTCAGTGTCCTTCTTGAACTGTGGTGCCCAGAACTGGACACAGTACTCCAGGTGAGGTCTGACCAGAGCAGAATACAGTGGCACTATTACTTCCCTTGATCTAGATGCTATACTCCTATTGATGAGGCCCAGAATTGCATTGGCTTTTTTAGCTGCCGCGTCACACTGTTGGCTCATGTCAAGTTTGTGGTCAACCAAGACTCCTAGATCCTTTTCACATGTACTGCTCTCAAGCCAGGTGTCCCCCATCTTGTATTTGTGCCTCTCATTTTTTTTGCACAAGTGCAATACTTTACATTTCTCCCTGTTAAAATTCATCTTGTTTGTTTTTGCCCAGTTCTCTAATCTGTCAAGGTCGTTTTGAAGTGTGATCCTGTCCTCTGGGGTGTTAGCCACCCCTCCCAGTTTGGTGTCATCTGCAAATTTGATCAGGATGCCCTTGAGTCCATCATCCAAGTCGTTGATAAAGATGTTGAATAAGACCGGGCCCAAGACAGAACCCTGTGGCACCCCACTAGTCACTCTTCTCCAGGATGAAGAGGAACCATTGATGAGCACCCTTTGGGTTCGGTCAGTCAGCCAGTTACAAATCCACTGAGTGGTAGCATAGTCAAGACCACATTTTACCAGCTTCTTTACAAGAATATCATGGGGCACCTTGTCAAATGCCTTGCTGAAATCAAGGTAGGCTACATCCACTGTGTTCCCTTCATCTACCAGGCTTGTAATTCTGTCAAAAAACGAGATCAGGTTAGTCTGACATGACTTATTTTTCAGAAATCCATGCTGACTATTGGTGATCACGGCATTCCTTTCTAGGTGCTCACAGACTGTTTGCTTAATGATCTGCTCCAGAATCCTCCCTGGTATTGATGTCAGACTGACTGGGCGGTAATTATTTGGGTCCTCTCTTTTCCCCTTTTTGAAAATAGGGACAACATTTGCCCTCCTCCAGTCTGCCGGGACTTCGCCTGTTCTCCAGGAATTCTCAAAGATGACTGCCAGTGGTTCTGAGATCACATCTGCCAGTTCTTTTAATACTCTTGGATGCAGTTCATCTGGCCCTGGAGACTTGAATACATCTAAACTAGCCAAGTATTCTTGTACTATCTCCTTAGTTATTCTGGGCTGTGTTTCCTTTGCTGAATCATTTGCTCCAAATTCTTCAGGTCGGGCATTGTTTTCTTTATCGGAGAAGACTGAGGCAAAGAAGGCATTACTTTTTGTACAACTATGGAGGAAGAAAGCAGTAAATAAAGCATTTACTAACAAAAAAAGTGTGTTTCCCTTATTCCTTGCTAGACCCCCCCCCCAAGAGTTGCATTTTCCTTTCTGTAAACTAAAACAAAACAAAACACAAAAACAAAAATGCACTAAAGTGTGCGTTCCATGAGGTGTTAAAGAGATAGAAGGAACAGTTTTGGGTCCACACTGTCCACCCAGAGGCCTTAAAAGCCAATGTCTTCCACTCTGTAACCCGAACCATAACCCCCCAACTCAGCACAGGTCAGCACAACCTAAACACACTTTGTTAGTGGCATCTCGGGGAGGTAGCTCAGGTCAAAGTTCATTTCCAGCCCTAAGCCCCGGAAGCTCCAGGCCTGGTGCTTCGGAATGTGGGAACCAACTTTCTCTGCAGGGACTTAGCTCTTGGCAGCTGACAGATGTGTGGCGACCATCAGCTGTCCTTGCTCTGCATTGAGTAAAAGGGCACACTGCAAAGGCCCCGGGGCCTCTCTCCTTCACTTTTACTTTACATGTTCCATAAATCAGCTGATTTATTTATTTCACATACAAATTCATAGCCTGCCTTTTATTAGGGCCCGGTCCTAATAAGGTGGCTTGCAGAATAAAAATAAAACAAACTGGATTACGAATGGGAAACAAGCTTCTGGGGTTCAGCTCCTGGCAGAAATCAAGCCCTCTCTGCTTGGAAGCAACAGAGTCCCAAGTCAAAGAAGAGGACAGCTGCCAAAAGTGTCCCCCCCCCACCCCACTGCCCCCCTTCCTGGGGAAACGCTGCCCACAAGCTGAGACAGTCACCCTCCGCTCAGCTGCTCTGCTTAAGCAAAAGGAAGCATATTTTCCAACTCGGACGGTAGCCGCTACACACAGGGGCTGCTTCTTACCCAGGCAGGCACAGAAACACGCAGCCAATCCTGGAAGTGTTTTTAGAGAAGATTTTTATACTCTTGGCAGCTCAGGATTAAAGGTCAGGCTTAAGCTATCACCATGTTTCAAAATGCAATCTGTGCAGTGCAGCATAATGAAATGGTTCAGTAGAGGTGCGAGTGGAAATTCTTTTAATTAGATCCAAGGCTTTTAGTTGTCAACATGAATAAAGCAAGAAAAACACATTCCTTTGCAAAACACAATATCAGAAAGGGAAATAAATAAATAAATGCAAGTTACTTTTTTAAAAAAATCAAGAAAACAGAAGCTTTGCACTCATGTGACCCACTCAGCAAGTTTAAATGCCCACAACGTGAAAAAGCAAATATTCATGTGTGTGTGTGTGTGTGTGTGTGTGTGTGTGTGAGAGAGAGAGAGAGAGAGAGAGAGAGAGAGAGATATTTCCTCCTCCTAAGGCCATACTAATAAATAAGAAGACGGGATACTTCACTGACAGAATAAAATAATCACAAGCCAATTAGCCTGTTCACAAGAGCTGATCTCTGAGTAACATTTTGAGGCGCTGAAACATTGTTGATTAAAGGGTCTGGTGCTTTGTGTGGTGTGTTTCCTCCAAGAAATCCCCAACTTTGTTCAGATCTCATCTGAAACTCGCTTTCCAAAAAAAGAGAGCGCATCTCTTATGTTCCCAAAATAGCCGGCTCCTTCTACTTCTAGATGAAACCTGTGAGGTGTGTGTGTCCAAGTAAGGAACCTGAATTCCTCTTGGTCACTGATGCAAAGTTTTATAAGGGCATGAAAAAAGTCATCCAGTGGTGCAATTTTCACCACCAAAGCCCCTGCCCTAAGCAGATTGCTGGGTGCCAACGGGGGGCTGGGCCTTTCCAATGAAGGCACCCTAATAATAGGCTTCTTCCCATGCAGACACTCACCTGGTGCCTACTTTATTTGCTGTTAGATACTGTATGAACCCTGTTCTGTTCTGCTGAATTCTTAAAAGGAAACATTTTAATATTACCTTTGCTGTTCGTTGCTGAATTTCTGATGATAGTCTTTGGTGTGTTTTTTAAGCTGCTTTTTAATTGATGCATGTGGTTTAACTGTTTTGACTTCCATTAACTGTTTTTGAAATCAATTACTGAAAGGTGGGACGTAAATGTTTAAAATCAAATAAGTTGGTAGCTTAAAGAAAGATGAATGGCACCCAAAGGTGCTCTTCACATAACGAATCGAAACTATAAATAGGGACAAATAGCTGCATTTTGCACCTCTCCGCATAGCGACAGGTAGCCTGTCCTGTTCTTAACCAAAAGTAGTAATATATATATATATATATATATATATATATATATATATATATATATATATATATCTTTTGAACGTGGGGCAGAGGGACGACCGGCCTGGCCTTCCACACTAGGCCAGTGTGGTGTAGTGGTTAAGAGCGGTAGTCACGTAATCTGGGGAACCGGGTTCGCGTCTCCGTTCCTCCACATGCAGCTGCTGGGTGACCTTGGGCCAGTCACACTTCCTTGAAGTCTCTCAGCCCCACTCACCTCACAGAGTGTTTGTTGTGGGGGAGGAAGGGAAAGGAGAATGTTAGCCGCTTTGAGACTCCTTAAAGGGAGTGAAAGGCGGGATATCAAATCCAAACTCTTCTTCTTCTTCTTCTTCTTCTTCTTCTTCTTCTTCTTCTTCTTGTAGGATGCCTTCTCAGGAGGCAAGTATGCTCCTGCCGATAGATGAGTACAAGATTCAGAGGTGCAAAGCACACAGGCGTTGCACCTGAAGATTCCAGAAGAAGGTATGAGGAAAGGGGGGGGGGTGATGCGGACTCCAACCCCAGGCAGCAGATAATCCTCAGGGGCCAGGCAGCAGCTCAGGCCAGGTGAGGCACGAACTGGGGCAGCTCCCAGTGCAAACCCCAGGAATAATGGAAGTTCCTTTGACAAAGCTCTGGCCCCAACGGAGCACATGGAATGGAGCCATTTTTCTGAATGACCAAAGGCTCACACATGCAAGTTCATCAAGAATTTAAGCACTGCTGGGTGACTGCCAACTGAATCCCTGGTCAGGTGCTGGGCAACTGGAGAGGTAATGAAACTGGGTTTTCATTCCTCAGTGGAAGAGTTTGTTTCCTTTGAGACTGGGGTTGCTGTCATGACACAGGTGCCTGGTGTTTGGAACATGATGTGCAGTTGTACTGCAAGATGCCAGCAGCTCCCTTTCAACCCAGCCCAAGCAAACATCAGTTCATCAGTGGTGATCTCAGGAGTTTCACAAAGCACTCAGCGTTTCTGTAAGCTGATGGCATTTTTAGTCCTGGGAAATATTTGCATCTATGTTGCGCATGGGTGATTCCATATACGTGGCCTTCAACACCTCTCAATGGCTTTCATGAGGCACAAGCCCAGGGGATGCAAGTTGATACAGACCCCATTGCTCCCCCCAGGGGAAAAAGAAGTGTGTGAAAGTTCGGATTTATACATACCCCAGCAGTCAGGAACCATGTGATCCAGGCTGAGTTCCAAACACATGAAGCATGAAAACACTTGACAGAAATCCAATTACAAGCAGAAGCAAGATATCTGCTCTCTAGTGGTCAAAGCCAGAATGGAGAACAGTCTCAAGGCGGAGGAGAAAGCTTCCCTATCTGGGTACCTAACGTAACAACAGTGGGCATGTCAGAAGACACTAATTACTCAGAGCAAGAGGATGTTAGTTACAGCTTTGTTACAGATGCTATTAAAACCCAACTGAATTTGGGGTGGGGTGGGGGAAACCCCAGGCTGTGTACACATATGTTTCCAGCTGGTTAAATGGAAATTGCTGCCAGCACTTCCTCTGCGATGCCCCAAACATCCTTCCAAAACAAGCACCGCAAGAATAACAAAAGATGACAATAACGATGGTGATGATGATGCGGATCATAAAAAAGCATAGCCTTCAAGCAGGCCCACAGAAACCCAAATCAGTAAGTTTTAACTAGTGAAATGCAGCTCTCTTGTGTTATAAAAGGAAATAAATGAACGGAAGGAACTCTCTTAAAATTTATGACATTCCAAAGCTCTCAATTTGGGGTTTATTTGGCAAAGTCTCTTATGATGTTCTGCTGCCTTCTCGCAACGGCTCCTTTCATGAGGTCCCATAAAATCAAATATTTCACTTGACTGTTGACAAATCATATCCCTGGGTGCAAGGGCCTGAATCCAGCCCCTACTCCAAGAAGGGGGACATCAGCTGGCACCTTCACTGCACAGAAGGAAACGAGGGAGGAGCTCATTGTGCTTAAAAGAAAACAGGGAGTCGTGACCTCTTGACCACCAGTTGCAGCTTCCTCCCAAGGCACGGCTGACACTCACTGTGGCGCAACAGCAGGAGCCCTGAGCTGGAGGTGAGGGAGATGCAGTTCAAGGGCCTGCTCAGTCAAGAAGGTCCCTGGGTGTCCTTGAGGCATGTCACCACCTCCCACCCTAACTTATTCCACAGAGTGGTTGGGAGGATAAAAATGAAAATTAAGTATTGCAAGAGGGCAAAGTAAGGTAAGCGGCAATTAGAACCAGTGAAGCACAGCCGGTAAGGACTTATGGAAGAAGACCCCAGTTCAAAGCTCAGTCCAGCTGGAAGTGAAGCAGCTTTAGGAAAGACTCAGGTGCTGCCCTAATGGGAAATCCGGAATAACTGCCCACTTCACAAGGATCGTGCTCATAGTGTTCATATTAGGAAAAGGTGCTGTGTTTATTGTCAGCAGTGTCAAAGCTCACAGCCAGGTTTCCACTCTGGAAGAGAGCTTAGAATTAGATGGCTCCCTATCTCTATAGGATGGGTAGGCAGCCTGTGACATCCCTCTCCCCAATTGCTTGACTACAGTTCCCATCATCCCTGACCACTGGACATGACGCTTTGGGCTAACAATAGTGGGAGTCCAAAAACATCTGGAGGTTTCCCAGTGCTGGTCTGCTGTGGAAGCCTGTGGTGGAATCAGTGGGGATGGTTATTATTGTGACTTCAAGATGATCTGGATGTCTTTCATCATGGAAGAGGGAGAAGCAGTGGCATCAGCCATGTTACTGGTTGGGGAAATTGGCAGCCAGCCCCCACAAGGGGCAGAACAACAGCCAAAGCAAGGGAACACACCAAAAAGGAAGGTGCCGCAGACTGGCTGGACACTCAGGTTGGGTGGCTGGATAATGAGGAGTGGGCACTTGGAGAAGGGGGGTGGGGGTGGAGACTGACTTGAAAGAAGAGATCAGTGATCTAGGGGAGCCTGCAACAACCAGGAGCTGAGAGCCAGAGGCAGGAGAAGATGCAGGATTGGAGGGTGTAGAACAGAGTGCAGGAGGAGGGAGGAAGAGGTCCGGCTGGTGGAGAGTCAAGGGCTACCCCCCCCTCTTTCTCCCCCACCTCCCCTGCTCCACTGTCTCTCAGGACTAGATGAGGGTTGAAGATGGAGGAGCAGAAGCAGACTACACAAAGGCGTTGTCCTCACCCATGACCACTGCACTCACCACATCGTTTGGCAGGCTCTGAAGATCATCAAAAGGAGTTTCGAGTGTGTTAGTGTCAACGTTGAGGACGACCACATCTTCCAGGGCCATGTTTCGGACTTTCTGAAAATGATGAAGTTGAGATAAAAGGAAAATGTCATTACTTAAGCCTAACTCCTATGGACCCCTACATAACATCTGCTTAGTTCTTGCCAGATCCCTGTTCTCTCCCTACTATATCAAACTTTCACATCATGTTTTCTGAAGCTCAAACACACATGTTGTCTGCCACCCTAAATCAACGGCATCTTGGCTTAATGTTCATCTGGTCTTAGAAAGAGGGAACCAGCCCAGCCTCCTCCTCTCTTCTCTGTTCCAATGGTCTTAAGATGCAGAGGCGGCAACCAAGGCAACGGGTCACCTCTCCCCTTTTATCTTAGATATGACCAGTCTGCTCAGGCACACAATCTGTAGTGGAAGCCTTGGGGCAGGTTGCAGGCAATCCCAAGAGCCACGTTGCCTCTCCTTGCTGGATTACAAGTTGAAGGTTACTCAAGAGTTTTCTCTAATTCACAACAGAATTAAGATATTCAGAAGTCAAATGCTCTTCAGCCCTTCCTAAGACCAGTGCTGCATTTGTACAAAAATGAACATGGGTACACTGTTGAAAACAATGGGCACCTTTGTGAAAGTTTCTCTTTAGAAAATCAGACAGACAGACAGACAGCTGTCGGCCTGGTTTTCCTCAGTTTGGCAAACACAATCTTTTTAATATGACCCACAGTGCCCAATATTTAGAAGTTGGGAATTTCCAGCCAATAATCTGCAACAGAGTCACAGGTGGGGGTGGTTTGAGATTCAAAGGGGATTGTTGCCTTATGAAATAATGGGAAAGGGCCTTCCACCACCACCACCACTTCCTCCCCCAGCTTCAAAGAACCAAAAGGTCATCTGCTTAACACATATCAGATAGACTCAAATCCAGCTCAGGAGACTTGCTTCTTTGGGGAGCCAGGAAGCAGCACAGCAACTGACTGGCACCTTCCTGGCTTGGGAAATTAAGCAACAACTACAAAAATGATCGGTTACAGCCAAATGATTCTTCATAGGCCTAACCAAAAAAAAAAAAAAAAAAAAAAAAGTCTTCAGGTACAGACTTAACTAAAGCCAGAAGTTTGGTCAAAGGGTCTGAGCAAGAGGCCTCCTCCTACACTTTGACAGCAGAAACAGATTTGGATCTCACAAAAGGCAGTAAGGGGGCAGCCACAGAATTTCAGCTGCAGCATAAAGTAATGCCAGGACTCCACAGTGGCTGAAACAGCCTTCCATTTGCACACAGCAGGACATTCAGATTTAGGACCAGCCCAAGGCATTTTAGTGCCTGAAGGGAAAAACCCAAAATGGCATGTGCACATACATGAATGAACTGCCCTGCGGGTACAGGGCGGTATAGAAATCTAATTACTACTACCACTAATGATAATAATAATAATAAATGCACACGTGTGCATGCACTGTGAAGCTCTTCAGTGGAAGCCTCAGTAAAATGAATGGGAAGGACTGTTGTTGTCGTCGTTATAGTTTATTTCATTTATATCCCAGGTCAGTCAGTTCCCCAAAGTCTGCCAGAATAAAAGTGGAAGGACAAGGAGAAGGGAATCCGTCTAGCCCCATTAGGAAGGGCTTTCCAAATCCTGGGAGCAACCACCTGTGTCCCCACCAAGTGTGCCTATGGGGAGGGTGGGACTGAGAAGGGCCTCCCAAGAAGTTTTCAGTGCCCATGATGGTTCATATGGGAGAATTCGTTTCTTCAGATGGCCTGGGCCTAAGCCATAGAGGGCTTTGTAGGTTATAACCAGCACTTCAGCTTGTGCCTGCAAACAAACCAGTAATAACTGGAGATGTTGTAACATGGGAATTGGGTGCTAGCACAGGACTAGCACAGTCAAACGTCCTGGTAGATCATGGGTCAGACCCATCTGCCTTCTGCACTCTTGCTTTTCATGGCACACAAAATCCCACTCCCACCCACTGGCTGCCCATGCTCAGCTCCCTTTTCTGCTCTTCCCCCGTCACCTATAAAAATGTGGTTTACTACTGAGTTTACAAACTTAAGCAGCATCTCCTGAAGGGGAAGAAAGGGGGAAAAACAAAGGCAGATTTAAAAATTAGAAATGGCACCTGGACTTGTGAAAACTTCTCAACTTCCCAAACAAACTGCAGCAGCAGGTCTGAAATGCTGTGCCTGTAAACTATCAGGAGGTGCTGTGTGTTGCTGTGTTCATGAGCCGCAGCTCCACACAGCCCTTGATTTCGCAGGCAAGTTTTTGTGAGATTTGACAAACGTAATGGTTTTGCAAAAACTCAAAGGAATTGCTTCATGTTGCGGAGTGCTAGGAATTAACAGGTCACATCATGGAGCACTGAGAATGGCATTGTTCTTGCTTCCTTTCTACAGCTAAGAATTCCATGCAACATCACAAGCAAACGTGACTGTCAAGGTATAGGATTTATGCTATCCTGGTTTGTATGATGCTAGCAGCCCCAAAATGGGCTCCACTTATATCTGCCTCAGTGCTTAGTCATCTTCAGGTTTGCTATTCAAAAATCTCAGGGCTCCCATTCCTATTTAGCATCAATTGTTGTTAAAACAAATAATAAAGAATCACCCTGTAAAGGCAAAATAAAGAAGAATAACAACAGAAGATTATGGTTCTTTCTAACAGCAACTGGTAACTCCTGGCAATGAAACTAGTGGCTATATTGACCTATACTGCCACCGTGGTAAGATGGACATTCTTCTACAGTTAATTGGAGAATTAAGTATGGCTATGATGATGGTGGTGGTGAATGTAGCAGTCTGAACTGCAGCCAAGACCCAATGAATGGCTCTATTTCAGATGGACTGCGCCTTCTGTTGTTGACAAACACAGTGGTTTTCCTATTTCAGAAACACACCAGAGTTAGAAATGCACTGCCAGTTCTGCCTCCACTAGGGATAGGGAGCCCTCCAGATGTGGTGCAAGGCGACTCCCATCATCCTAACCACTAGTCGTGCCTGCCAGGGCTGATGCAAGTTGCACAACAATATCACCTGGAGGGGCTGAGAGTTGCCTATCCCTGGTCCACAATGATTACCAATGGATTCCCAAGATTTAGGCAGCAGCCCTTCCCAGCCAGACTTGATAACACCAGGAATCAAACCTGTTTTTTTTTTTTTTGCTCAATTACAGTTGTTTGAGAATGAAAACAGCAAAAAGTAATAATAAACAAAGACTGCCTCTAATTCTCAGCTCCACTGATGAAAACTTGCCCTCATCTCAAAAACTACCATCTACAGAGTGTTCAACATGAGTCTGAGCTGATAAATCTATCAACGAAAACTCAAAGTCTCCTTTGACGAGGGAAAGCAAAGAGAACATTGTTAATAAATAGAAGAGGTGAGCCTAGTTTAGGATTACCAGACTCATGGAGAAAGGAGATAGAAGCCTTGGTGGAAGGGGAAACGTGGCGGTTGAGGTCAAGGTGGCAGCCACCCCGCTGCCACCGCCATCGCTGCAGCATCAACGTCCCAAATGTGTAGTATTTAATCAATCAATCAATCAATTAAATTAATTGAAGTGTCCCCGGATTCATTGAAAAAAAAATCTGGTAACCTTAGCCTAGATGTGCCAGGCTCACCAGCAAGTGAGTGCATGATCATCCTTGGAAAAAAAGATTAGTGTTCATGTTCACAACCACCACCAGGAAGAAGAGTGCACTAGCCTCCGTGTGAAGTGCACGGTTTGGGGCTTATTGAAGGTGTACCTCTGATGCCCGCAAATCATTGCAGCATGGCAGACAACAATCAATCTGGAGCTGGTGGGGTGAACAGCGGATATCACATTTTATTATTCCATGGGCTGACAGAGCACTAAAGAGGCCTTAATGAAAAATCGCCCTCAGATTTGCCATCTGAAATAGCCACTCCGCAGACAGATATGGTTAAGCTCCAAGTGCTCTTTGACCTCTGAACCCTTTGATCCATGCCCAGCAGGTGGCCTCTGACCCCCTCCTGTGCTTCTTCCCCCTCTTCCGCCAGTCAGCTAACCTTGATGTACAGACACCTCCCTGATCCTACACAGGTGATGCCCGAAATACTTATCGCTGACAGCTGCTGCTCACTAACAGAGCAACAAACCTCTCTCAGGCCCCAGACAAAAGTGGAAAAGGTATTGGTCGGGTGTGTGCACACTGCTGTTGTTGGGCTGCTTCCACTGCTGAACCATCAGGCAATGTCAAGGCACAGAAATTCTCCTAAAAGGGAGTTTCTGCTCCCATCCACTGTGTTTTTTTTAGACCACAATAAATTCAGCTGGGCTGCCACTGTCACATTTGTGATGAGGATATCTGAAGCTATATGGCACACAGGTCAGGTTATATGCAGCTGTCTTAAACAGGGCCAGAACCTTGGTCCACAAAGTCCTGCGCCCTTTACTCTTTTGGCAGAAGGTCTCCAAGAGAAGCTGTTCTCAGTTAAAGCCTCTTAGAGAGCAGATGCTGGGGCCTTCTGTACACAAAGCATGTGTTATGGCCACTTTCTGCAGATGATGACACTCTCTGAAGTCCATTTCTAGCATAAATGCTACTGTCAAGACGCTGCTTTGTAACCCAAAATACAAGTCCATTCCTATCTTCCAAGTCTAGCCAACAGCATCCTCTGGAAGGAGAACATTTCTGTGGCTTGCCCTTCAATAGCTTCCTTGCCAAAAGTCTGAGTCTAAATGTTTTCTCAAGTCTGGGCTGGTGGTAGATACAAACACTCACACATGACAAATGACATGTCATATGACATGCATGCAGAACCATGTGTGCTTAATTCTGTCCACTTTAAAAAGCATATGCTGTTAGGTCGGCCTCTCCATCTGGCCTAGGGAAAACCTGAAAGGCACCTGAAAAAAGTTCTGTATCTCAAACTCAACAGGTGTGGTCTTGAGAGACCATGTAGATGCTGGTCCAAGCTCCTTCAACGAATGGCAAGATAATATTTGATTGAAAATGGCTGCTGAACATAAAGAACATTAAAAAGGTTCAGTTTTGGCCAGCAAAACTTACAGCCAGGTAATTCTGTGTGAGATGATCCGATTCTGTTATCTACCAGCTATTTATCAGTGCTAAACACTTATTATTTCCTAATATGAATTCAATTAGTGCAGTAAAGGGGTGTTCCATTATTCATGCAACAGAATTCAACCTTGCTTATAAGCAGCGGCTTATAAGCTTCCCTTCTCCTTTGAAGTTGCTTTACGGATGGCTAAATGGGAGTCATATAGAATGACTGACTAGGTGATGATAGAAACCTTGGAAAATACGGAGTTGTGCAAAGCTCCACATATTCCACTCTGGGGGAAGTGGGTTTGTAAATCAAAAACAGGCTCTTGGACTAAAAACAGAGATTACTTTATCTCACCAGAGAGCCTTCCAGTCACAGCAAATTAGATGTAACAACCTATGGATGTGTTTTGATATTTTAACCCTCAAATATACTCTTGTCTACTTGCATTAGCAGGTTAACTGCTGCTTCTACAGTAGTCCCAAACGATTCTGAGCACTAAACTGAAGCCTACCTATATTTCCAACACAGATGGATATATAGATAGTGGCAGACAGCGAAGGGTCTAGATAAAAGTGAGCCAAGGAACTCTCTCCACACTCCTTTTAGGAGGAAATGGGGGAAGACTGGAGTAAGAGTTCTCAGATTCTGAGCAGTATTACCAATAAGCACAGAAAGCAGAATACAGTAAGCAAAACAACTCAACTACGAGTTACATGGAACACCAAACTTTTATGAGAATAGTTTATAAAATTGTCAACCATGCAGAGTGAAGAGAGAGGAACTGTTCCACCCTGTGAAAGTAAAAGGACTCTTTTGAAAAAAGTTGTGGAAATGGAGAAGATTGCGGTGCTTCACGCAAATCACTGACCTAAATGGCCACGGGATTTGCCATGGCCACTGAGCCCAGGAACGTGCTTTATGCCAAGTCAAACTATTTGTTCATCTGGCCAACTACTGTCAGGTCTGACTGGCAGAAGCTCTCCAGGATTTTAGGTAGTGAGGTGTCTTCTCTGCCACTTGCCACCTGATCCTTTTGATCTGGAGATACTGGGGATCCAAGCTGGGATCGTCTCCAGACAGAGCATATGCTCTTCTCTGAACTATGGCCTGTCCCTAAGCAATGCCACAACATGGAGTTTAAAAAAATATTAGATGAACACAAAGAGAATACATTCCCACCATGGCAGCTAGGCATGCAGTCTCCTTGTTTGGAAGTGCTCTCTTCCCCCCTCTCTAATCACCAGATGGGGGTGGGGTGGGTCTCTTCACATTGTCTTGCTGGGGAGCTTCTAAAGGGAAATATGATTGGCTGCTGTTGGTAGCCAATCAGAGAGAACAAGATGGATCTTGGTCACCCCACGAGGCATTTTTATCTATTTGTTTGTTTAGCTTTAGGGCTCATGTGAAACACCACCATGCTCATGTTCTTTTCACGAAAGAACAGCCCTGAAACAGGTTGGACACCACTTGATGAACTTTTGTAAAACAAAACAAAAGGAAGCTTGGGAAACTATGGACCAGTTCTCATGTAATGCTAAGCCAAACCTTGGTTTAGTGTGAACGTATGGGCTCATGGTCCTCCTGCTGCTGTGCCACAGTGACCTAAGCCATAGTTTAGCTTAGTGTGTTGTTCAAACCACTAAGTTTGAACAGTAAGCCATAGGTATAGACTTGGCTGCAGTTCGCTGTTTGCCTGGAGCAAGACAAATCACAAACCTCAGTTCAGATGCCCTCAGTGGCACAACAGCAGGACCAGAGAAAGAGCAAAGAAGCAACAATTTCCTCTCCGGGAGCCCACGCATTTGCTTTAAACCATGGCTTGGTTTACTGTGTAAAATTCGCCTATGAATGCCTCTTCGAACTCAGCAGAGAGAGGGCAAGAGAACCACTAGGGATAGCCTGCATCTAAAGCAGCAAACTTTGGAGAAGGTTAAGCAGACACATTGCTTTGAAGTCCACCACTTGGACAGCGAGAGATTTTTACCTCTCAGTAAGGTAACTGAAGGGCAGGATGCCTAGTGATGAGCACACACACCGAACATGGGAGACTGTAGCTGCTGCTCTCTAGATTTACCACAGCAACACATTCATTTAGCACAGTGTGCTCAGGTCCTACACACAGCTAAGTACTCTGATCTAAAACATGGAGGTGGGTGAGGGGACTACATGCTATTTACAAGTATCTGTAAAGACTCACAAATGTGGCTTGGGAAAGGTGATTTCCATCACTGAAAATGGGGAAGGAAAGAATCGCAAATAAATACTGTGAATTGCAAGAACAGTTGGGGAGGGGGAGGGTTGCATGTTATGGAGTCCGCATGACATTCCTTACTTTTAAGTCATCCTCGTGGGACAGAGAAAGAGCATTCAAGCAACACTCTACACCATTAAAGTCAGGGCCAGAAAATGATTCCATTGGTGCCCTGTTTCCCAACTCATTGCCTTCTGATTATGTTTTCCGCATCCCAAGCAATCCTAAAATTGTTAGTGGATTCAAGGATAGTTTTAAAGCAGGAATTAAAAACTATTATTTCATCAGGCATTCCTTAGTTAATATTGTTCTGGATTTTCTCTTCTTTACTTTTCTATTTTTACTACTGTTAGTTTGTTTTTTGAATGTAACTCATCTTTTTATGTGAAGATACTGTAAGCTGTCTTGAGCTGACATTTTGCCGAACAAGGAAGGATGCAAATTTTAATACAAACAAACAAACAAACATAAAGGAGGTAGGCCTCAGGTCTAGTCTATGCAAAGAACAGAAGAAGGGGGAGATGAGATGAGAGTTGTATGCTACTTTGGCAGCACAAGTTCCTTGCTGCAGTTCTGAATTTAGGTTTTGCAATTCCCTATCTGTATATCCCAGACAACACCAAAATAGTATTACTGCAATATCTGAAAGATGATTTATTCCAAATAACCGTGCTGATATTTCCTCCTGTCAATCAATTGCATTAAATCCAAATATTATTGTTATTCCTGTTCAGCTCCATCAGTATTTTGAGCACCTGGAACGGGGAGATCTAAGGGTTGCCATTACACAAGCTCAGTGAAATGCACTCCCCCAGATGGAGCACAATCCATGTATTAACGTTCCTCAGAATATTAGGGAGTCTTTCTACAAGTGCTAGAGTATATGTCACATTTCTTAGTGGATTGCCAGGTGTACATGGAGCTAAAAGGTAAACATATTTTACCATTATTGTCAGAATTCAGAACAAAATATAGTCACAGTGCACTTACTGTCCACTAAGAGCAGGTATGTCATGTAAAGGAACAGCAAAATTAATTGTAATTATTATGATTATGATTATTTGCTTATACCCTGCCCATCTGGCTGGGTTTCCCTAGCCACTCTGGGGGGCTTCCAACAGGAGATTAAAAATACATTAAAACATCAGTCATTAAAAAACTTCCCTAAACAGGGCTGCCTTCAGGTGTCTTCTAAACGTCAGACAGTTATTTATTCCTTTGACATCTGATGGGAGGGCGGTCCATCATTTTTTATTGTAGCAACTTGGAAAAACATTTTAAATTTAATGGCTCTAAGTAAGGATGTACTTGTGAAATTTCTTCCTGCTGTGGAAAGTGGAAACCAGATCAGTCCATTAAGTTTATTTGTTTATTTCCATAACTATGAATCTTTCACTGACTGTTTTTGGTTTTCTGACTAATGTTCAGTAAGAAACTAAATGTCTCACAGACTTTTTGCTGAAATTCTATGGTAGTTGGTAAATAAAAATAGGAAAACAATCTGTTTGTAGGTGGAGGGGCAACATTTTTTAAAGTTATCGTTTATATAGTGCCACACATGTGCATGGCATTTTTCAAATTATAAAATGTCAGATTTCCACCCTGAGGGGCTTTTGGCCTAGAATGGGATGGGGAACGGGACCTTGCCAGTGGCCCAGATCCTTATCTCCCCCACAAACATGGTCCAACTGATAGGTAGGTGGAACCACCCATCTGTCAATCACCTGACATCATAAGGAGTTCCAAAGTGGTCACTGTAACCATCACTTATAGAGCAACTTCTGAACACCGGCTTTCAGCGCCAACCAGCTGATTGGCAGTTGAAGTGTGCCATCAAAGAGACTCATTTAAACCGCCTATCAGCTGATAGTTGGTTTCATGGAGCCTCTTTGCAGCTTATGCAGAGGGGGAAATAGTCTTAAAAGCAAAGCATTTTCCCTTCTGTGGTGAAAGCATTTGTATTCAAACAGCTTTAAATACAAACTGCTTTTTCTGTATAAAAATGGAGCATTTCTTCCTTTTCACAGGTAGCAGCTTGCATTCAAAGTGCTGGAGGAGGCACAAACAGCTTCCCCCAGGCCCCCTGGCTGCACCAGGCAAATTTGGAATTTGATTGTTGGGATTTCAGCTGCACAGAGCTCTTTTCAAGCCCCAACTGTCAGCTGATCCTCGAGGCTTGCAGAAAGCACTGTGCTGCATTTTGTCTCAAACCCTGGAAATCAGCTAATACAGTGGTACCTCGGTTTATGAACTTCTGTTCGGCTTCTGTTCTTAGATCAAGGTAAAGTTCGCAAACCGGGACACTACTTCTGGTTTTGTAGAGTTCTTAAACCGAATAGTTAGTAAACAGGGCTGTTCTTAGGTACCACTGTAGTTGGGATTTCAAGGTGCCTTGCAAATGGCTTTGCTGATGGCGTCTAGCAACTGACTGGCAGTCCTGCCAAACTCTTTATGGCCCAGCTGCAACTTCACCTGAGCCCCCACCTGATGGGGCAAGTGACTGTAGGTTGACAATTATGGTCAGGCAGGCCTAATTAGTGCCATGGGATGGAGTTTCCCCACCCCTGACTAACGAGCAGGGTAAAAGTGCTTTAAAGAAAACAATGAAGAAAATAAAACCATGCAAGTCAAGATAAGAACCCATTACAGGAAATCAAGGATGAACAGAAGAACTTACCTCCACCAGGCTTAGGTGTATTCCTATGAGGTAGGGCATTGGAGCTCTGAAACAAAATAGAAACAACTGGTTTAGCCTGAGAGAGAAAAGTTAGGAAGCCAATTAGGATTATTGTCACATGGAATCTAACTGGAAATGGTGATGTTCATGCACGCAAGTTTGTCACACTGTCTGCATGATGTCATTATCAAAATACAAGACTGTACTCTCTCCCCCCTCCCCCAATTCACATTTCAATTGTAGAAAATTCAGTAAGTAAAAATAACCCCGAAATATATCCAGTCACTGCTGGTGTGGAAGAAGATCAATGCATTTGCGGGGGGGGGGGGTTCGGTATGCCTTGTGTATGCTGACATTTTAGTTGGCAGCCTCTGTCGCTACACCCCCACGTTCCTCACCTGAGCACAACCCTCTTTTACCAGGCATGTGTAAACTCTTGGGTGCCAGCTGCACATATGGAAACATCAGATCTGAATTACCTCTTTGCAATATATCACCTTTATCTGGAAGCACCCTAGATAATGGAAGCAGCTCTGAGCAGAAAAGCTCAGCATCATACTAATTCCTGTGTCACCTGAAGCCCAAAGCTTAGGAGAGGCACCAGCAATTGCATAAAAAAGGAATATGGCTCCACAGCCCTTAGCGGCCCCAGGAACTAAAGAACAGATGTAAATAAGTTACAGGAAGTGACATCAGCAAGAATGTCAACCAAAGCTCTCTTAGAAATCAGATGCTCACACCTGAAAACTCAAAGTACTATTCCAGGTTTAGCATCATATAAACATACAAAGCTGCCGTATGCCAAGGTCTGATCCCTTAACAGCAGAATTGTCTGCTTTGATGGGCTTTGGCAGACTTTCCCCAGCTAATTCCTCCTTCAAAATAGAGAGGAAACCATCAGCTGACATATTAAACATTCAACTAAAACACAGATAACATAATACTAAACAATTAAGTAACAAGACATGGTGCTACAAGATAAATGGGACTGAGATAAAATCCAAGTGCAGACTTTTATACCGTTCCCTGACCCCCCCCCCACTTTTTTTACATTCCTCAAGTCCTTACACAAGTAGCACAGTTTTACATTTCTCTCCCCTGTGCCAGGAGATGTGACTAGTGCTCCAAAGGATGCCATGAAGAGCAGAGCCCAGGCAGGAGGATCCCTGGTGCAAGTCTTGTGAAAATGGAAAGTCCCCATCTCTGCTTCCCATTCAGGGCCTTTGCAGACATGTTTGTGTTGCAGTAAAAGGGAACAGTCCAGCTAAACAGTCCAGCTAAAGAGCTACACAAATGCAAGAACGAGAGCATCCTTCCAGCAGAGCTCCTTCAGAAAGAGGCCATTTAGGCAGGGTTGGCAACCAACAGGTTAGTGGACTTGCTTGGCATTATGCAATAGAATCTTAGCCTAGTCATCTCTCAGCCCAAATTTTTTTAAGTTGTTAGCAGAGTTTTTTAAAGCCCCGTAGGAAGGAAGCTGTTGTCTCTGGAGCTTTTAATCCCCAAATTCACCCACAATGCCCCAAAGTTGAGTCATTAAGTGTTCAGGTTAAGGAAAACGAACAGGCAGCCACCCACCACCTGGAACTGGGCAGAATCTCACACCCTAGGATATTTTTGCTTGACATTGTCTAACGTTTAAGAATCATAACTAGATAGTGCCTTTGAAATGTACTGTGTTCCAGGGCTAAAGCTACACCAGGTCAACCTAAACTCAAAGCAGTACACCATTTGTGTAGCCACATAAAAACTCCTGTCTTCGCTGGGCCAGGGGCTGGCTAGGCTGCCAGCTCTGTTCCAGAAGTAGACATGGAGCCGAAATGTGTTCCTAATTAAGTAGATTCAGTAACAGGACAGCTTCAATGTCAAGAATACAAAATCTAAACCTTGGCAGGAAGTCTTCAGGCTGCAAATGTCTCATCTCGTGAACCTCGGAAAGGATAATGAAAAAGAGCAGGAAGAGTTCACAATTCCATAAAAAGGGGGCCTCCGCTATGGCGTCCAGGAGAACAGCCTGTCAGAAGGGGGGGGGGGAGTCGGATCTGTAAAACTTAATTAACTGCTTTGTATTGATCTGTCAGTCCTCAATTAATCAAGGAATGCAACAGGGAGCACAAAATATTTAATACAAGTGTCAAAATCAAAAACATCTAAGATATTGCAAAGCACAAAGGGGCTTAGAAAGACAAGTGGAGAATGTAAGTGCAAAGGGAAGCTTGTCTCCACCTGCATAGCATGAGGCTCCCAAAGTCTGGTCTGCCTGTCACACTCATGTCCTGTCCACACACTGATGACTGCAGGTGATGTGTGGGCATGAATCGGCCACCAAAGGTCAAAAGCAGCACCAAGTGGGCTCTTTTATCACGTCATGCACCATGGCTTCTGGTGGAGGCTATTCAGAAACCCAATGAGGTGAGTAATCAAAAAATGAGAAATGAAGTAGTATGTGAGCAAACCAGCCCCTGCACCTTGGTTAACTTTTGGGAATAAGCAGGCATTCTTCAGAATGCTCTACATATGAGAGTGACCAAGGCTAAGGCCACAGTCTACAAAAAGAAGAAAAAGACAATGCCCAACAATGCATAAGCAGTGCTACGCTCTTTCCTCTCCAGCCCTCTTGACCGGACAAGAGGAAGTGCTTCTCATGCAACACATACTTAACCTACGAACATTTTCATTGGCAAAGGAAGTTTTGGCGGCAGCAGGTCTATGTGGCTTTAAAATAGGGCAATGCGAAGACAGAGGAGGTTAACTCGATGGGAACCCAGCAGCCCCAAAAGACAGGGGTGCAATCTCTTCAATTCATCTGTTTTTTTGATAAATGGATGGCGGGAGCCAACATGAGGGATGATGTTGCTATGACCACCTGCAACATGTCCCAGAGATTTGGATGTGTAGGCGAGGCCCACACTCACCAGCCCTACTGAAGAGGCTCCTCATGAGGCCGGAGGAACATCGCCGGCTGTGGGTGTGAAGGCCGCTCCCTGCAAGGCCCTTTCCACCTGGCCAGACTCACCAGCCCTACAAAAGAGGCTCCTGGGAGACCAGAGGGGCATCACCATGCCTGACAACAAACCCAATTATTGGATTCTTTTGCGCTCTTTTTGTGCCTGCCAAACAGCCGTGTTATGCTTATGATACTATTTTATTCTCTTGTTAATTATGCTGTTTTAAATGTGCATTTTATATTTGACTTCACTTAGCAATGTTTTCTTTTGAAATGTTTTAAGATTTTTTTTGTTAATTTTATGTTAGATATGTATTCTGTAGTTTACCTCCTTTGTAATGTTTTCTTTTGAAATCTTTAAGATAATACTTTAGTTTTCCTTTAATTACGTTGCTTTGACTGTATACGCTATATTTGACTTTCTTCAGATTGTTTTATTTATGTTTTATTGATTTAATATGCTGTAAACCGCGTTGAGATTTTTCTTAAAAATATAGAGCGGTATAGAAATTATATACATAAATAGGGTGCACGGAGTCTATGAAGGCTTTTTGGAATTTCTGTGCTGTTGGGAAGCAACAACATGAGCAGGCAATAGTCTGCAAGCTCTACCTGGGCACTTCCCTGAGACTTAGAAACAGGATACTGGGACTTGAGTCTGAGAAGGGAAATCTCTTATTATGTTGCTTACTATATGGCCCAACAGTCCAATGCAAGAGTGGCTAACATCTTCTTGAAGATGTTGATAGACTGAAACTCCCACTGTCCCTACCCATACTAGCTGTGGGTGAATAGAACTGTAGTCCCTCCAACTTACAGAGGCCACAGCTTAGCCATCTATGATCTAATGGTACTTATTTTATGGGGTGAAGAGATGGTGGAGAGGAAACCCACAGGGTGTGGTTGTTGCAGCATCCAAACTTGAAGCTTGGTGTGGCGTTAGAACCTCGGCCAAGAGTCGCACAATGCTGGCAGTGGGCATCTACGCCTCCTACCACTCACCAGCTCCAGAGCTCCTCAGAGGTGATGAGCACAAATTAAAAACAAGGCTGTTTGTCAGCAGCTAAAACCCACCCCGGCCGAGTGGGGCAAAACACCATTTCTGCAATATACATAGTTATGTTAGCAAAAACACAGCTTGGGCCTTTGGAAATGAAGAAATACCCTGCATCCTGCCACCTCCCAACAAGAATGCTGTAACGGGAGAATGCTGATTAAATGCTGAAGAACCCAAGGAGTCAGTAAGCATGAATATGGATATTGTGGGCTTAATGGCAACATATTGCCCCATTCATTGCAGCTGCATTTTTACAATTAGTTTAATTCATTTCCTCTGGCTAACTAGAGGCTGCATTAACTACTCACCCTAGAGGTGGGCAGCTACTAATTGGAAAACTGGCATGTGAAATTAAGGGAGATTTTAAGCCCAAGTGCCACCAAGGAAAATATTGCTGTTTGGGACAAAAAGTATTTTTAAAAACTGACGCGAAGGGGAATCTGCAGCCACTCAGGGAAAGAAAAGACCAGCTCCAGTCATTAAAAAGGAAGAGTGTCACCAAAACCTGCCAGGTGCGGTTTGCACTACGCACCTCCTCATCTCCTGAACAGTTCTGCAAATTGACACATAACTGTCGGCATGTATGATCCACGAAAGACACACAGATGCTCTAGGTAAAATAATGGAAACCCCCCCACCCCAAGCTCTCCGGTATTATATTTGGGTCATAAGAGACTGGGCAGTGATGCCTGTGCAAACTTTTATAAGCATGCATATATATGGTGAAAGCAACACAAATCTAGCTGGAAAACTCTCAATCACTTAAATTTCTCCTCTACCATCTGCTTCTGTTTTTGCTCTTTTCTTTCTCATGTCACAGCTGCAAAGAAAACAACCAAACACCAACTAAAGGTTAGCAATCTAAACCCAACACAAAGACAAAGGAAGAAATAATAAAGATCCAATTTGTAGGGATCCAAACCTCAAAGCCCGGGGGGGGGGGGGAGGCGGGAGAGGGGAGCAGTGAAGACGAGGCTCGCAGGTCGTGATTTTGTGCCCAAAAGTACCTTTCCAGCTTTCACACCGTTTTCAAAAATAGATAGGAGCTATTTTGGGGAAAATGTATTTATGGCACACAAATTGATTTATTCAGACAAGTATAGCGTGCTATTATCGCTCTAATTAAAGTTCACATCAGCCTACGGTAATCAGTTGTTGTGTCTGCAAAAGTGCAATTAGATTCTTCCTGGTAATTACAGGGTTTTTCCTAGCTATGCTTCCAGTTTGCTTACTTGGCTCGTTCATTCCAGCGCCCCAACTTCAGCCGTTCCCGTTCCCAGAAGCCTTCCTGGGACAGAAGAGCCGCCACAGCAGGTCGGGTGCAGCGCTTGTTCCCCATTGGCAGGCACCTGCATTCTGAAAACGCTGGGCCTGCTCCTAGCCCCTTCTGGCTTTGGTGGGGAGCCAAAGTGGACCTAGTCTCCTGACCCAGCACTGCTGCTCCTGTGTGCAACACACTAGCATCCTGAGAACTCCTAGCAGCAAGCAGCAAGACAAAGCTGGCAGTGACAGCCTCCCCCCATGTGTTAATTACAGGCGGGCAGCCCATTATGCAGAGAAAGAACACCCGCTGGCCGTGCAAATGACTGGGAACTGGCCCTTCCTGCACCAGAGAGTGAAATGGAAAATTCATTCCTCCAGGAGATAATAGTTTCTAGATTCCATTCCGTGTCTCTTTGACATGGGGATGTACTTAACATTTAAATAATCCACAGAGGAACAAACCTCCTTGAAATTTACATGTTTCAGGCTGCTCACACTTCACTTAGAAGGCTAGTTATCCCTGCTGGTTCCTTACTCAGAAGGCATATAGCCCATATATACACACACACACACACACACACATATATATATATATACACACACACACACACAGAGAGAGAGAGAGAGAGAGAGAGAGAGAGAGAGAGACCTTGCTTAAGAAAATGCATGAACCAGATAATAAAATTATCAGCCAGATACCAATTTCATGGCATTTGTGGATAGGGGCAACAGCTTATTTAAAGCAATAAAGTTAAAACTTGTTTAGAATTCTGTATCTTGTCAGTGTGAAATTTCTGCTTCAATCATCATCGCTGGGTTCCCAACCTGCCCCTTTTCTCTAAAAGCAACAACAATCCGATGAAATACAAAACCACCCCATTATTCCTCCCTGGTGGTTACTTTTTATTTTTAACTGGTCTCCAAAACAAGATGTGAGCACCATGCGATGAGGCCTCACTCTGACTGCGCTGGCTGCCAATGGCACAGACAGCACCGCATGCCATTTCCAAAGTGGCTCATCTGCTCACCTGCTCATCTGCTGTGGGAGTTGCCACAACTGAGGGGGGTATAAAATTATTTTAAAATGGCAACTTAGTACTGTTATTCCACACTAAATATTGCCCCAAGGGGAAACGTTCACCCCAAATATCACAAGAATGTTTCAGAGCTTCCAACTGTTGGTGATGGCTTCTGCATGTTGGATAAGTAAGGAAACATGCATGCGAAATCAACTGGAGATGTGGGCATTCTTCACAGGTGCCAGATCAGGGGAATTGCTCCCCCTGCCCCATACATTTCCAGAGCTCAAGGCAACTTACAAAAAACTCCCCAATAAAACCCAAACTGCCCACATAGCGCACATCTGATGCTGTCTGCCTGTGGAGCGGCCATGCAATTTCTCCATTATACGTAGACTGGCACCACTGGTAAGTATCTGAACCAGCCCCTGTGCAGAAGGCACTCATGTGCACTTTCCTGGGACCATTAGCTGGCTCCATGTTGGCATTCTTCTCATTAATTTATATATGAGCTAACAAATGTTCTTTACCAAACCTATGTAGCAAGGAAACAAGGCATCTTCCCCTTTCGCTCCAAGACCCCCGTGGGTCTGTGCCCAGGCTCAGGGGGACGCCAGCCTCCAGGTCAATCAGGTGCTCTTCAGAACCTGTAGGCCTCCTCTTTGCAAAGCCCGCTATTCCTGCCCCCGCCACTCCGCTCCTTAGAGGGAATTTAACAAGGCGCAGCACAAAGCTAACAGGATGGAGAGAAATGGGAGCAGCGTGAGGCTAGCTGGCAAATTGTAGGGATGTTGCCAATAGAGTGGGGGGAGCTGAACTTCAAAAGCTATTCTTAAAAACGTGGCAGGTGTTTATTGGTAAATTTTAAGTTTCTGCCAAAGCAAGGAGCTTTATATGTTGCCTAATGCAGGCGAGGGGAGGGGAGGGGAGCGAGAACCCATTATTTATTCTCTGCTGAGTAAATGTATGTAACTAACCAATATTTTTGCCAACAGGATACTGTAATCAAGGGGGAGAAATAGCTGGGTCCCCTAAAGTAATTATATTTTGCTGCAAGTCATTTTCTCTCAGAGGCCCAAAGCAGCAAACAGCAACTTTTCCTGAGCAGCTGGTGTGGCTGTCCCCAAACACACCACAATACTAATGATCGTAGCAGCAAAATTCAACTAGTTTTAAATTTATTAAATTTATCAGCCACTTCCCACAGCCAAGGAAGATTCAAGTGACTTACATTTTATCTAAATTTGGTATCCCTTTATAAGGTTCTCAAACAAACATTCCAATGGCTGGTATCCACCAAACTCATAAACAAGGTTATGGCGGGACTTGACAAATTGACCATCTGTTCCGGGAGGGAGGATGTATGGGTACGGGGGTAGTTCTTTGTGGTATATGTGGGGGGAGGGAGTCGCTGTTCTGAGTTTCGTGTTTTGAAAATGAATCTACAAAAACAAAGCAGAGTGCACTCCATAATCATCACTTAAAAACAAAGGTATCCTCCTCTCACCTACTGCAAGAAGGAACACCAACTAGGTCACCAAAAGCCGTAGCACTATTGTTGTTGAAATGCCTGGGGAAATACCGTATTTTTCGCTCCATTGGACGCACCGGACCATAGGAGGGGGAGAACAGGGGAAAATTTTTTTTCTTGTTCTCCCCCTCTAAAACAAGGTGCGTTCAAGGTACATTCACCAGAGCTTGTGGGGCTGGCAGTGGGGGGAAGCGCTGCTTTCCCCCACCGCCAGCCTCAAAGATCCCTGAAGCCTTTGGAGCGCAATGCCCCGCTGCCCTGCAGAGGTTTGTGCGCAGCCGTCGCCAAGCTAGAGCAGCGAGATGGAGCCCTCCCTCTCGCTGTTCTGGCTTGGGAACAGCCTTGCTAGCTTCTGCAGGACAGCAGGGTGAAGGCACCCCGCTGCCCTGCAGGGGTTTGTGCGCAGCGTCCCCAAGCTAGAGCAGCGAGACGGAGCCCTCCTTCTCGCTGTTCTGGCTTGGGAACAGCCTTGCTAGCTTCTGCAGGACAGCGGGGTGAAGGCACCCCGCTGCCCTGCAGAGGTTTGCGCGCAGCGTCCCCAAGCTAGAGCAGCGAGACGGAGCCCTCCTTCTCGCTGTTGTGGCTTGGGAACAGCCTTGCTAGCTTCTGCAGGACAGCAGGGTGAAGGCACCCCGCTGCCCTGCAGGGGTTTGTGCGCAGCGTCCCCAAGCTAGAGCAGCGAGACGGAGCCCTCCTTCTCGCTGTTCTGGCTTGGGAACAGCCTTGCTAGCTTCTGCAGGACAGCGGGGTGAAGGCACCCCGCTGCCCTGCAGAGGTTTGCGCGCAGCGTCCCCAAGCTAGAGCAGCGAGACGGAGCCCTCCTTCTCGCTGTTGTGGCTTGGGAACAGCCTTGCTAGCTTCTGCAGGACAGCGGGGTGAAGGCACCCCGCTGCCCTGCAGGGGTTTGTGCGCAGCGTCCCCAAGCTAGAGCAGCGAGACGGAGCCCTCCTTCTCGCTGTTCTGGCTTGGGAACAGCCTTGCTAGCTTCTGCAGGACAGCGGGGTGAAGGCACCCCGCTGCCCTGCAGAGGTTTGCGCGCAGCGTCCCCAAGCTAGAGCAGCGAGACGGAGCCCTCCTTCTCGCTGTTGTGGCTTGGGAACAGCCTTGCTAGCTTCTGCAGGACAGCGGGGTGAAGGCACCCCGCTGCCCTGCAGAGGTTTGCGCGCAGCCGTCCCCAAGCTAGAGCAGCGAGACGGACCCCTCCGTCTCGCTGTTCTGGCTTGGGAACAGCCTTGCTAGCTTCTGCAGGACAGCGGGGTGAAGGCACCGTCCCCAAGCTAGAGCAGCGAGACGGAGCGCTCCGCAGTGCTCCGTCTTCCTGTTCTGGCTTTGGGCTTAGCGGCGCAGCCTGCATTCGCTCTATAGGACACACACACATTTCCCCTTAATTTTTGGAGGGGGAAATGTGCGTCCTATAGAACGAAAAATAGGGTAAATACGCCTTTCCCTGACTCCGAAAAGTGGACACTGCTGAAGGCAGGCGAGCTTCCCTCCCTCCATAAACAAGAGGCTGCCACAGAGAGTGCCTGCTACCTTGTCGCCACCCTCCAGACATCTATTGGAAGGGAGACACGGAGAAAAGCCTCAGATGCTGATTTTAGGACCCCTGTGGATTCATATAGGTGAAGGGGTTTTTCTTGAGGTGTTGGGGTTTTCCTGAATTCAGCCTGATACCACACAGAAAACATGCAAGAACAGCCACCCCATCACCCCTTGAGAGCTCAAGACAGGAGGGAAAAATGTGTCTGTGACTTGAGGGCATCAAAGGTGTTAAAAAGCTGCATCTCCTCTTCTTAAAATGGCACGTCTGTCTTCACCCAAGGACTGCAACTTGAGAGATGTGCAAAGGCAGAGTCGGAGTCACTTGGCTATAGTTAGCAAGGGAACAAGAGGCACCTGAGGGGTGGAGGCTGAGATAATGGACACCCAGAATTTGAGCAAACTGCCACTGTGGAAAGAGGATGCTATATGCTATGGTGAAACAAGGAATGAAAAGGAGCAGGTTTCACCACACACCACGAACATCCAATTTTTATTTAGTGCAAGACTATCTGAAAGTCAGAATAAGAACAGGTGGGAATTAGCAAAGCAACTTCTGAATTTGAGGAGAGGAACTCAAAATAAAGGAAAAAAAAACCATATTGCTGATCTCCTCTCAACTCAAATGCAGACAGCGAGAGTATTCTATATGATTAAATTCCTTTATGAAAATATTCCATAGGAACATATGTTACAGCAAGTTACAAGTCCTGTACTATTAAATTAGGCCATGAAAAATCTGTATCTCTGGATCAGCCACTTAATATTCACACACACATGTTTTTGACACAGATTTGAACAGCTGCATTGTTAAAAAACCAAACAAAAAAACCCCAAACCACTGAAATCTTTAGAAGTTCAGGCTCATAAGACGGAAGTTCAGTTTTAAATAAAAAGACACGTGCAGCCTTACCCGCAGTAGTCCAAGAGGTGTGGAGGAAGGACAGGAATGTAAACATGTTGCCAAAACATTGGGTAAAGCATAGCTGCAGAGCCATGGATGCAGGCGGTTAACTGAAAGGCAAAAAAAAAAAAAAAAAGCAACATCAGCACATGCATGCACAAGAGGCAACACTATTCCCAACAATCTCCAAGGTAGAGACAGCGCATCCTCTTGCCAGTTCCATCACCACCCACTGTCCAGAATGCAATGAAAAGGCACGTCAAGTGTTTAAGACCTGACTGTATGGGCTGACCTTTGTCAGAAGGAGTTTATGGACATGGACATCATCATCATCAAAAATATGTTTTCATTAACAGATTTCCCATACCTTCAGTGTCTCTGTTTCAAATTGTAGGACTTTTCATACAGGTCAATTACAGCCAATTTGAGACATTTTTGTTGTAGACAATGTGGGGTTTAGGGGGAAAGAGAAAGGGGGAGGGTGGGGGAAAATAGAGAAAGAGGAAGAGAGGAAGAGAGGAAGAAGGAAGGAAGGAAGGAAGGAAGGAAGGAAGGAAGGAAGGAAGGGAGGGGGTTGGGGAGACAGTAAACTTTCATTCTTTGCAGAGTATATGAGTGGAGCTTGGTAGATAGGTATCTTATTTTTGCTGGCGGAGAGAGAGATCAGAGGGCCCAAAGTGTAGTTGGTTGCAGTTGATTGGCTGCAGGGTGTTTTGATGGGGGGGGGGTATCGCTAGGTTAAGTTAGCCATATTGATTCATATGTCGTTGGAGTGGATCAGTCGTTGTCTTTCTAGCCTGTGTATGTAGTAAAACGAAGCCACACCAGGGTCCTGGTTTGTTTGTTACCATGATAGTTTCGGTTCATTAGTTTTTCTAGTAGGGGGAGTTTACCATACCTGAGACTCTTTCAGGTGGTTTGCAATCTAACAGACCCCAAGATCTCCTGCAACGATTTCGCAAAGTTTTTTGCAGATAAAATCACTCATATTCGGAAGGAGCTAGACACCACTGTGGGAGCAGGGCCGGGGCGGGAGAGTGCTGGAGCTCTGTCTGGTCAAGTTGCATGGAATCAATTCCAATCCGTTACCCCCGAGGATGTGGACAGGCTGCTTGGATGCGTGAAACCAACCACCTGTCTCCTTGATCCTTGCCCATCCTGGCTTATAAAAGCTAGCCGGGAAGGGCTGGGCGATGGGCTCTGCGGGGTGGTGAATGCTTCCCTCTGTGAGGGAACATTCCCAGATCCGCTGAAAGAGGCGGTCATTAAACCGCTTCTTAAAAAACCATCTTTAGACCCGGCCAGTATGGCCAACTATCGCCCAGTCTCAAATCTTCCATTCTTGGGCAAGGTGATTGAGCAAGTGGTTGCTGAACAACTCCAGGACCTTTATTGTTTGTTTAAAGATAGTTGCTGTGGTGATACCATCTTGTTTCGATTTAAGTATTCACTGTATCACTGTTCATTGTTTTTGGGTTGTTTAAGAAGACACATAGCTGGTGACAGGTCTGCCAGGGTTTCTGGCTGTCCACTCATTTGTTTTGTATTTCTTGTATCGGTATGAGGTTTTAAGTCTATGAGGTGGTGCAGGCCTTTGACTTGCCATACCCTTGCCTGGAAGCTCTGTGCTGCATAGTGGAACTCTGGGTGAAGGGCCAAGGGGATTAGCAGGGATAAGGCTGAGGACAATGCTCCTGCTTTTTCCTTCCGTGGTTTAAGTGTGGTCTGTGTGAACCTGCTTTGTGTTGTGGGGCTTTTCTTTAGTTTGTTTTGGAAAAGTGGGGAGTTTAGGGGCTTTAGAACCACTTAAAAGTGGTTGCTGCTTTTTAACTGCAGAATACAATTAATGGCAAGTCAACTTTTGAAGGGCTTACGGTGATGCATGTGTTCAGAAACTTCATTTAGGTTACTATATCCACCAAGGCACTTTCAGCAAACAAGATGGCAGTTTGCTGGGTTACGTTATCCTATGGAAGATACCCAGGGAGAAGTACCAAAAAAGTGACATATACAGAGTGTTATTTTTCTAGAAAAAGAGGTCCTGGAACTCACCATTAACACCTCCCTTGTTCTCTTAGAATGGCAATGGCACCCACCTGAGAGGTGCCAGAACTGAGTTCCAGAGAGTTCTAGCTGGAAAAAAGCCCTGCATATCCACTTCAACCCTTTGCTTCAGCTCATTTTGTTCATTATTCCAGTTCTGCTAGTAGCTACGAGTCTGGATCCTGGCTGCAGGTGCTTCTCTACTGCTAGATCATAGCTGGATATCAGGGGGTGGCCAGAGATTCTGGGGTGCATTAGGGAGGAGACAAGCATTTCTGAACCTTAATGCAGGAAAGCAGCCACAAAAAAGGGAACAAAAATAGATTTCACCATTTGCTACTTGAAAAACAGATGGATTTTTAATCCTCCTTTTCTTTTCTTCCCCCACAATCACGCCCAGTGGAGGGCTGCACATGCCAAGCGTAATCCCTAGGCAGGTTTTTGTGACTGAGATACAAACTTCTCAATGTGAAAGTCAGAACTTTGTGCTTTGCTCTGGCTAAAATACAATACAGAGCAGATTCATGTAGAAATAGTGCTGCACAACTCTACAACCCAATTTCACCTGATGGAATCACTAAGTCATTCCTCTGTTCTGCTGTTTCTTTCCTGGCCCACCACCAAAAGAAATAGAGCTTACAATAACAGCTAATATTAATCCCCCCCCCATACAGATCCAACTCTTGCCTTTCATCATTTGCAAATGGCATCTATCAAGGGTTATTTTATGCCATTGTACACAGGGGGAAAAACCTGTTCACAACAAGGGGTGTGGTCTTCACCTGAGCACAAGAGACTCTGGCAATGCAAATCTCCTGCTAGGAGAAGCGGTGGGGGTGGGGGGCAAAGAATGAGAAAGGGGGATCAAGCAGTTAATGGCCCCCATGCACTGAATACACTTCTTAATTCACCACTTTCCCCTACACTCCTTTGTGACTATAAATACTGGCTTTCCTAGTATAGCGGAAAATTAATCTATTTGAATAATAAAAGCTTATTGTTGATTTATTCACCAACTCCTTCAGCGGGCTTGGTAAACTCAGTGAAAGGCTATACTGGAATTTAACTCAAAACTAACAGATGTCATAAATCCCCATTTCAGATAAGGAAAAGAGCACACATTAGTTAAGGGAGTGATGCTTGAATTTTTCTTAAAGCTTGAAGTTAATTTATTATGGATTGTTTTTATTTGAT
Source organism: Podarcis bocagei (assembly GCF_964188305.1). Lineage (NCBI taxonomy): Eukaryota > Metazoa > Chordata > Lepidosauria > Squamata > Lacertidae > Podarcis > Podarcis bocagei. The sequence continues at coordinate 1,420,976 of NC_138140.1, read as the reverse complement.
GTTTTAATTTGTTGTAAACCACTTTGAGATTTTTCTTTAAAATATAAAGCAGTATAAAAATGATAACAATAGCAACAAAAACAAGACTTCCACAAAACTTCTACTACATGCTGAAGAAGCAAAACACAGGAGCAGCCAAGCTACTCTCACAGAATTTGAGCTTGACTACGCAAAAACCAGGGATGCGGGTGGCACTGTGTCGAGGGCTTGCCGATCAGGATGCGGGTGGCACAGAGCCGAGGGCTTGCCGATCAGAGGTCAGCAGTTTGAATCCCCGCAACGGGGTGAGCTCCCATTGCTCGGTCCCTGCTCCTGCCAACCTAGCAGTTCAAAAGCACGTCAAAGTACAAGTAGATAAATAGGTACCACTCCGGCGGGAAGGTAAATGGTGTTTCCGTGCATTGCTCTGGTTTCGCCAGGAGTGGCTTAGTCCTGCTGGCCACATGACCCGGAAGCTGTACGCCGGCTCCCTCGGCCAATAAAGCGAGATGAGCACCACAACCCCAGAGTCGTTCATGACTGGACTTAACTGTCAGGGGTCCTTTACCTTTACCTTACGCAAAAACCTTTGACTGTGTTGACCACAGCAAACTATGGAAAGTTATTAAAGAAATGGGAGTGCCTGATCACTCCATCTGTCTCCTGAGAAATCTCTATGTTGGACAAGAAGCTGCAGTTAGAACTGGATATGGAACAACTGAATGGTTAAAAATTGGGAAAGGAGTACGGCAAGGCTGTATATTGTCTCCCTGCTTATTTAACTTATATGCGGAATTCATCATGCGAAAGGCTAGACTGGATGAATCCCAAGCCGGAATTAAGATTGCTGGAAGAAATATCAACAACCTCAGATATGCAGATGACACAACTTTGATGGCAGAAAGTGAGGAGGAATTAAAGAACCTCTTAATGAGGGTGAAAGAGGAGAGCGCAAAATATGGTCTGAAGCTCAACATCAAAAAAACGAAGATCATGGCCACTGGTCCCATCACCTCCTGGCAAACTGAAGGGAAAGAAATGGAGGCAGTGAGAGATTTTACTTTCTCGGGCTCCATGATCACTGAAGATGGTGACAGCAGTTACGGAATTAAAAGATGCCTGCTTCTTGGGAGAAAAGCAATGACAAACCTAGACAGCATCTTAAAAAGCAGAGACATCACATTGCCAACAAAGGTCCATATAGTAAAAGCTATGGTTTTCCCAGCAGTGATGTATGGAAGCAGGGGCGCCGACTTATAAAAAATATTGGGGGAGTCCGCGAAAGCTCATGAATAATTAATAAGCTCATGAATATGCAGATAAAGTGGCGCCGCCTCCTCGTGAGCGAATAGGGGAGAGTGTGCTGCGCCTATTAATCAGCTCCGAAGGAAATTGGGTGGAGCTTTTGCTCGGGAGGGAGGGCAGGAGGCATGCAGCCCGACCCTGTGCATTTTGGGCTGGGGGAGGGGCGGCGGTGGCGCTCTGCTGGAGGGGCGCCCGAGATTATTGGGGGGGCAGAGCCCCCCCAAACGAATTTTTGAGGGGGCTCGGGCCCCCTCAGGCCCCATGGAGTCGGCGCCTATGTATGGAAGTGAGAGCTGGATCATAAAGAAGGCTGATCGCCGAAGAATGGATGCTTTTGAATTATGGTGCTTGCAGTCCTCTGGACTGCAAGATCAAAGCTATCCATTCTTAAGGAAATAATAATAATAATAATAATAATAATAATAATAATAATAATAATAATAATTTAATAATAAATTATTATTTATACCCTGCCCATCTGGCTGAGTTTCCCCAGCCACCCTGAGCGGCTCCCAATCAAGTGTTAAAAACAGTACAGTGTTACATATTAAAAACTTCCCTGAACAGGGCTGGCTTAAGATGTCTTCTGAATGTCAGGTAATTGTTTATCTCTTTGACATCTGATGGGAGGGCGTTCCACAGGGCGGGCGCCACTACCGAGAAGGCCCTCTGTCTGGTTCCCTGTAGCCTCACTTCTTGCAATGAGGGAACCGCCAGAAGGCCCTCGGTGCTGGACCTCAGTGTCCGGGCTGAACAATGGGGGTGGAGAAATCACCCCTGAGTGCTCACTGGAAGGACAGGTCCTGAAGCTGAGGCTCCAAGACTTTGGCCACCTCATGAGAAGAGAAGACTCCCTGGAAAAGACCCTGATGTTGGGAAAGATGGAGGGCACAAGGAGAAGGGGACGACAGAGGACGAGATGGTTGGACGGTGTTCTCGAAGCGACCAGCATGAGTTTGACCAAACTGCGGGAGGCAGTGGAAGACAGGAGTGCCTGGCGTGCTCTGGACCAGGGGGTCATGAAGAGTTGGACACAACTAAATGACTAAACAACAACAACAGCAGCACCTTCTGTCAGGAGGTAAAAGCAGCACTTCCTTACAGGTGACAGTGGGGGGCGGGGAGGTCATTAAACTCTACTACCACAATCACACACCACAGTAGCCAAGATAGTTGCAGCATCACTCCTTTCACACCACTATTCAGGGTGGAGGTATGAATTGTTGGCGTCATTCTGAAGTGTTTTGTGATTCCTTTTTTATTTGGCTATGTGAAAATATGACAAAGCCAATTCAAATTAAGTGGAATTGCTTCCTCCCCTCCCTCTGAACTGCCTCCATGACAACACCATAGTTACTGTTTACAGCCCCCCTGATTTTTCATTTAGTAGCATGAGAAGTTGCTTGCAGTTTAAAACTTCTGCATGCTTGTACAGATGCTGTGCATCTGAATTTAAAGCGACTCTATGGAAATTAGATGCCCTGAATATATGCATCAAAACATTTTGGGTGGCGGGGGGGGGGGGGCTTCCTCTCTACTGCTGCTTCTGACTGTGATTCTTCCCCAAGCATGCAGAAGTTTTAAACTGCAAGCAACTTCTCATGCTACTAAATGAAAAGTCTAGTTTAATTAATTAAATTTATGTACAGCTTTATTGTAAAAAAACCCCAAAACCTCAAAGTGATTTACAAAGAGAACAAAACAATTAAAATCAGTAAAAATGGTTAAAAACAACTGTTTAAACATTTAAAGAAAATTAAAATCAACAATCAACTAAAAATAGATTCTAGCGCACATTCACATCCTACATATCTGGGTAGGCTTGTTTAAACAAAGTGTTTTAAAGGTAAAGGGTAAAGGGACCCCTGACCATTAGGTCCAGTCGTGACTGACTCTGGGGTTGCAGCGCTCATCTCGCTTTACTGGCCTAGGGAGCTGGCGTACAGCTTCCGGGTCATGTGGCCAGCATGACTAAGCTGCTTCGGGCGAACCAGAGCAGCGCATGGAAACACCGTTTACCTTCCCGCCAGAGCGGTACCTATTTATCTACTTGCACTTTGACGTGCTTTCAAACTGCTTGGTTGGCAGGAGCAGGGACCGAGCACCGGGAGCTCACCCCGTCGCGGGGATTTGAACCGCCGACCTTCTGATCAGCAAGTCCTAGGCTCTGTGGTTTAACCCACAGCGCCACCCACGTCCCAGTAAACAGTGTTTTAGCTGGCACCAAAAGGAGTACAGTGAAGGAGCCTGCCTGGTGTCAATAGGCAGGGAGTTCTAAAATACTGATGTCTTATAAATGCGGAACAGTGCCGGTTCCATAGATTGAAGCAGTCGAATGGGGCCTAGATGGGGTAAACTGCTTGTTAAGGGCTTTCTATATTAACAGTAGCACCTTGAACCTGGCCCGGTAGCAAATGGGCAGCCAGTGCAGATCTCTAGGCACAGGTGTTAAATGCTGACAAGGCCTCGCTCCTGCAGCATTCTGCCCTAACTGAAGCCCCCGGATAAAGTGTGAGGGAAGTCCCACATTGAGCGCACTGCAGCAGTCCAGCCTCGAAGTAACCAGCACATGAAGTGCGGTGGCCAAGCTTTCTCGGGCCAGGAACAGTCGTAGCTGTAGTACCAATGGTGGTTGGTAAAAGGCACTTGTAGCCACTGAGTGCCAATGGCCACCAACTTATAGCATTGAAGGCCATGACAGGGGATGGCAATGGGGAGGCTTAGGAATAAGGATGTGTAACAGACTAATCCCTTAACTTGTGTGTTTTTGAGTATCTGCTGCTCTGCGTCAGTTTCAAGCTAGATTTCTAGAAGAAATGGGGGAGAAGATTCCACAGATATAGAGAGAGGGGGAATCCTTAGACCTACCATTGTTTTCCTATTGGCTTAGATGAGCAACCTTACTAGCTCAGAGGGTAGCCAACATGGTGCCCACCAGATATAGGAAACTGCTCTCCAGTAGCATCTGGAGGGCACCATATTGGCTATCCCTGTCCTAGCTAATAAAGGAATAACCAGATTTAGCTGGGGACATTTAATAATAATAATAATAATAATAATTTTTTATTTATACCCCGCCCTCCCCAGCCAAGGCCGGGCTCAGAGCGGCTTACAAGCAATAATAAAAACAAGATGAGTGATTACAACTTAAAAACAAAAATAAAATACAACATTAAAATAATGGAACATTAAAATATTAAAATGGAGCCTCATTGCAGGAGAAGGAAAAGAAAAAAGAAAAAGGGGGCGGAGGGAATCAAATTGGCTCCAAGCCAAAGGCCAGGCGGAACAACTCTGTCTTACAGGCCCTGCGGAAAGAGATCAGATCCTGCAGGGCCCTGGTCTCATGAGACAGAGCGTTCCACCAAGTTGGGGCCAGAGTTGAAAAGGCCCTGGCTCTGGTTGAAGCTAATCTAACTTCCTTAGGGCCTGGGACCTCTAGGGTCCAGGATGCCTTGACACACCCTGAATAAGACCTTCTCTTTTAACCCTGAGTTTTAACACAGTAATAGAAAATTCTGCTTTGTGGTGAACTTGCAAGATCTGCACCTAACTGAACGGATCTCAACGTGTCTTAAGATATTTAAAGCAAGCAAATTACTAGGAAATTTGCTGGTACTGACTGAAAGACATGGAGGAGGAGTTTCCCTTCCCTCTCACAATAACTCCATATATTGAGGACCTCAGCAGCAGCAGAAGCATGTCTATCATGTTTTTACGTCTTATTCTTTACTACATGGCACCTTTTCAGAGCTGCCAAACCATCATTATATATTTACGTTAGGAAGGAGTAAGACACAATATCTCTTAGCTCAATGAATGAACTTGATCTCCTTCTAGCAAGAGGCAGCCACCGCCTTGCATAAACCACACAAGCAAAATGTTGTTGCGGATGCTCTGTTAATTTTACTAACCCAACATGTCAAAAGAATCTAAGTGGTAAGTACTAAAGCAAGTGTGTTAACAATTCTGAGCTGGGACTCTCTGAGAATGCAGCCGTTTCCAAACAGTGGGCCTCTTCGCAAAAGTGAAAGTGACATTTAGAGAAGCTTGCTTTTCTAGAGTTCTTGCTCAATGGACAATGATTTAATTGCCTCCAGTTACCCGGCAACATGAAATCTGTAATGACAGCAGCTGTAATGAAGCCATTTGTTGGAGAAGCTGTGGCTGCAACTCTCCACTTTGACACACACATGAAGAGTGGATCCCCCGACTGGCTACTCATGAGCAGATGTCTTACATTCTTGCGTGATAAGAACAGTTGCTGTGAAAAAACACGGGAATGAACAATTTTACCTGCATATACTATGGGATGCATATCTCTGTAGGGAAATTATAGGGAGTCCTAGCAGGTGCCACAAGGCTCTAGGCATATGACAAAGGCACCCAGCATTACTGATGCACAGAACTACCCATTCCTCATCTGAGGGAAGCAGATTTATAAGCACCAGACTTCCTGAGACCTGTAATCCAAGGTAGGTGACTGACGGGGAATCTCTGTCAGAAATTGCCATCCTGGATTATTTTTTTTAGATCAATGGAATCTCAGTGTGATAACTCTGGATAGTACGGATTATTATTCAACCAGGGATTGCTTTTATTCAGCTTTGGGTTGTTTTTAACCCCAAAGGGAATATTTTGGGTTTCTGTAATTTGGGGAAATTGCATTTCTTTCTTTGTAACATATGCATGCTTTCCATCTTAGTAAACCCATTTCTTGTTTCATAACCCGTGTGGCCTCAGTTTAATGTGAATACCGTCACACCCGTAGTGCTACTTAAGGAAGCAACAGTGGAGCACCAGGGAAATTTGGGAAGCTGATTGATAAGGAGCAGCCTGGAAAGTAACTGATCTGCTATCCAGAGTCAGCAAGTATCTCAAAGGAGGGAAGGGGGGGGCAAGTAGAGGAGTACACTTCGTTGTGGCCAGGGCTCCCCTTCCCTAGGGAACATGGGACTCAGGTGGCTAGGACGACAGTGACCCACCAACACCAAAAACCAAAAAGAAAAGATATAACTCATCAACCATATTCATCTCTCATCAGTGGCTGCTGCACAGAAAACACGCTGCTAATAAGAAGATAACTCACCTAATGAGAGATTCTGTAAAAGCTGCAGGATTTCAGCAGGTTGAAAATGAGATCAGCTCCATGGTTCCGCCTCCAGTGATTGCTGGGGGTGGGGGTGCCTGAACCCGTATTTCCCAGTTTGATCACTCAGCTCACATGCAGGAGCACTGCTCAAGAAGGTTCACTTGACAAGAAGAAACTGAGCCCAGTGCCCATTGGCCCAGCCCTCTGGAATACGCTGCCAATAGATGCTCAGGAGACGCCTTCTGTTCCTACTTTTAAACGTCTGCTCAAAACTTTTGGGTTCTTTCCACAATAGTTTTCTGATTTTAACCTTTTAATATGGTTTTCACTGTATGGTTTTATGTGCAATTGTAAACAGCTCTGGTATTTTTAATAAAAGAGAAAAAGAGGTGCCAGAACTGGCCATGAACACCTTTCCTTGTTCTCTTATAATGGCAATGGCACCTGCCGGAATTGAGTTCCGGTGAGTTCTGGCTGGGGGGGGGGGAGACTCTGAATAGAAGTATATGGTTTTAAAAAAAACAAAACAAGACTTCTATCTGGAAGTGCTCTTCAGTTCCAGTAGCCTTCTACTAAAGCCACTGGCTTATATTTGTAGAGAATGTAACAGGAGGGATCTACTGAGGTCAAAGTCTATTTGGTGAACATTCAGGCCAAATCACAACTGCTGGGTTCTACGCGCCTCTTTCAAGAGAAAAATGCAACTCACAGGCATCATGAAGGAAAAAACCTAATAGCAGTCATCTTCTAGAGGTTTGGCCCATATTAAGTGTTAATTCAGTCACTCTCTGTTCTCCACAACCCAAAACCTTGTTTCACTTTCTCAGACTGATAGGGCTTTATAAACCAGACAATTTCAAAGGACCACAAAGACTGTATCTTCACCTTAACTAAGCCCTGGAGATCTCTCATCTCCAGGAAAATTCCTCCCCAATGTAGGGCAGGTATGTGATCGTGAGAATGAAGAAACGACAGCAAGTCACTGCCAGGACTCCTGGCATATCTGAGAGTTCTCTGGGCTCGGTCACTTTCTGGTGGCAGCATCCTAGCTTCCGCAGAGGACAAAATAACACAGCTGATGTTTACACTGCTGACTTGCAGGAAAGTCATAGTATATCCAAGCCAGTCTTACAGAACCATCACTCTTATCTTTTCTGATGCATAGAAGTTGGGGGAAATACAGGAGAAGCAGATTCCATGCTCTCAAAAGCTGCCCCACCAATGAGGGTCTAGCAAATATCTTGAAAGGGAAAATAGAAGGGAAAGACCCCAGCCTGTGAACATGTTTCTTTAGAAAAAGGCAAGGATAAGCCTATATTAATATATCCATTACAAATCATATCTCTATTCCTGTTTCATAATAATGTGTTTTCTATTCAGCCACATGTATCAGAGGTATAAAACTCAAAGTGGAGGAGCTGCAGAGCACACAATAATGGCTGAAGTTTGTTGCTGTTTTTTATCCCGTCCATCTGACTGGGCTGCCCCAGCTACTCTGGGCAGCTTACATCAGAATACAGAGGTTAAACCTTCCAACTGGCTTGCTTGTCACCAGAACTTGTTGTTAATAATAATAATAATAATAATAATAATAATAATAATAATAATAATAATAATTTTTTGAATTTGGGCACAGAGTTCGTATTATTTGGTGTTGGGCCTTAACAATTATTCGTTCCCTTCATCTTTTCTATCAACAGGGCTTGGCCTTCCTTTCTTTAGGAACTTCAGTGTAGCTTGTTTCCCCTTTAGCCAACACATGTTTCTTGGGGCATCTGTTGCAATATCATACAATCAAGACCAGACTCTGTGAGTAGAGAGTCACTTAGATACCAGAATAACAGTAACACTGGCAAGCAAGGAAACAAGAACTTCAGAAAACACCCTTCTGCAATTTAAGTCCATGCTATTCAGCATTTATCATGGAATTAAAACCGATACAAACCCACAATCAATATCCATTTACACAGTGAACAGCAAGGAAAACTTTAGGGGTGGGGGTTTAATAAAAAAAAAATGCACAAGCTTATTGACTGTTAAAACCTTGAAAAACACAGATCTAAACTTTTGAACCATATCAAACTGGGGTGTTTTGTGTTGTTGTTTTCGAGTAATGATGTAGGGCCATTTCTGGAGTGGATGGCCCTTTGAGTGCACTACAGCTTTCATCTCTCAGGTGCTTGATGGACCCTAAGTAGCATTAAGCCTGCATTCGTATCAAACAAAATTGCGAAAAATGCAGTTCTTATCAGCCACCATCAGAGTTCATCAAGAGAAGGTCACGGGAAGAGCCACCTGAAAGCCATCGTTTATCAATTATTTTTTCATATACACATACACACACACAAACATACATAGAAAGATGGAGGCAGATGGCACAAAACAGCCCATTGTTGCTAATACTGAAGAAATGTTATTATAACACACCTGCACTGAGAGGAAAAACTTTGTACTTCAAAGGCTAAGAAGCCTCAGTGATGACCTGCTACACTCTCAGAGTTTTTGTCAAGCTCCTATATGCTGCTAAGGTTGCCATTAAGGCACACACAAAGCTAGGCACATTTTCAGGCACTGCTGGCAGCAAACACACGTGGGGCATTCAGCCTGAGGCAGGGAACATACTTGCCAGGAGCACATAAGGTGGAGAGGGCAGCCATCTCGGCCCAAGTTCTGATGCAGAGATAATTACTATTTTAAAATAGATAAAACTGCAGCACACATGTAGCTCGCCTTTCACCCCAGGAAGTGTGCATCAGAGGTTATCCCAATTCATCCCACACACCTGGAAGTGTGGCCGGCCCAACAATCTCTCCACGGCACTACAAGCCTCTGGCCAATCAACCCCCTATCTCAAGAAATAACCTTCTCTCTAGTTCCCATTCCTACTCCAGGAATTACCCTAGGGGTAATTTATCAGGCAGGAGGTGGGAATGCTGGTAGTAGATGGAGCCAGAGCTGGCAATGGGTAGAGTCGGGAGACAAAAGCTTTGTGAATTAACTATTCAAGGAAAAAGACCACTCTGCTTCAACTGATCTCAATATGATGCAGAGGATTTTTTACTGCTAGTACACCAATAGAGCTGCTCTGGAAATCACATGAAAGTAATTCCTTTACGATTTTAGTGTGCTGCACACACATTAACATAAATATATGCAGTGGTACCTCTGGTTGCGAACAGGATCCGTTCCCAAGTCTCGTTCGCAACACTAGCAGAACGCAACCCACATCTGTGCGGGTCGCGATTTGCCGCTTCTGTGCATGCGCATGACGTCATTTTGCGTGTCTGTGCATGCACAAGCGGTGAAACCCAGAAGTAACCTTTTCCACTACTTCCGGGTCGCCGTAGGCAACCTGAAAAGACGTATCATGAAGCAAACGCAACACGAGGTATGACTGTATGTCCAAAACCAAACAATTGGTTTTCAGATAGGTTTTTTTGGGGGGAGGCACTGTGTCTTTTACTCAAATCACTTAACCCATCCCCAGGAGTCCAGTCAGGGGGTGTGAAATGGTCTGTGAAAGTTCTGGAGGTTGAGCAGCCTACCAGACTGCTAAGGGTTCCTACAAGAGAGACTTCCCCGGCAGACCAAAAGGAAGCAAGCGCCTCAGTGTCAACTTACAGTGCTCAGTTTACTGCAGCAAATAAGGATGCGTCGTTCATACAGCATACTGGCGTAGAGGTGCAGCATGTTGTTCACATCTACAGCTACAAAATACTCCGTCAGATTTCTCTAGGAAGGAAGAAGGAAGAACTTTATGAATATGTTTTTTAAAGGAGATAGCAGTAAGTTAACTACCTCCTGAAGCAGCTGTGGCAACATCTGTGGAATGGGGGGACACAAGAACAGTTGCTGACAAGCAGCCCGGGGTTTGCAACTGCAGATTGAGGGGTTGTTTAGACTTATCCAGAACAACCCCAAGACATGGAGGGTGGGAATGTCTTAGCGAACCCACCAGGTTTGTCTACTGCCTGCAAGCAGCTCTCCCTAGAAATTCCAAACAAGGCTTCAAGGTTGGCCAAAGATACTGATTCTAATGTCCTCTGACTCTTCTTGCTGAGGACTTCCCAATCCAAGTGTGGAGCACAGGGGCCAGGCCCAGGCGTCACTCCACTGACTGTGCAAAACTGTGCTGATTTGTACCAGGCTGCTGGGTTTCAAAGCAGCAACAGAAGCAGCAGCTTCATAATAGAGTGATCAGGAATAACAGCTGGGTGGATGGCCACCAAGCCAAGATGAATCACGTGCTCAAGAGCTCAGCAAGCAGGGCTTTTTTTTACACTGCTATAAAGGTAAAGAGCAATCACAAGCAAGTGTATTAATAAAAGCACATTTATGCTCGTTATGAATTCAATTGAGACCTTAACCCTTTACAAAATGAAATAAACAAGGCAACACACACGCAGGTCCCCCCCCAAAAAAAAAACCACAAAGAGCAAATAGGATTTAGAATCATGAGGAAGCTCACAGAGCCCATTAGCACTTTTGACAGATCCAAAGATAGCTCTAAAATCCCCAATACTTGGCCTGAGAAGTTTGCCAAGAAGCTTCATACTGTGCTGAAATATGTTCCACAGCTTGTTGTTCAAATACAAAGGAAAAGCTACAGACCAAAAATTAAGCATGGGGGTTTGTAGAGAACCATTGTGCTTTAAAAAAAATAATCACATGCAACAACAAACACACATTGGTTAACAAAGGCCATGTCGCTATACCAGCACCACTCAGGCCTTATTAGACAGCTTGAAGTGAGAAAGGTCCTATCACATCCAGGTGGGAATGGGGGAGGGAGAAGAAGAGAAAGCAGATTTTTGTCAAAAAAACGTTTCAACTGGCATGTTCCCCCCCCCTCGCGCCGCCCCCCCCCCAAATGTTCTTATCCCATCTGTGCTGATTAGCAAGATGTTTGTGTCTAAACAGAAGCCGTTTGGAAGCTGCAGTTGCTGAGGGCACAGTGACGGCAGCAGCAACCACAACAAAAACCCAGAGTGTGGGGCTGTCACTGCAGGCCTGCCTAAGGCACTGTGGTGCTGGTGATGGAAAATTCAAAGCACAGCACCTCCCGCCAAGTAACATGAGATATGTAACCCACTAGGAAGTTGTCCTACACAAGCCCCACTCGAAAGCTGAGAGTAACAGAAGGTGCACAGGAGCACGAAGCGAGAAAAGCCGATCAGATACCCCATTTTGGCTTAGAGGAATAAACCCCCACCTCACTGGACTCAAGGGGTTATGTGGTCATAGAAGGAGCGTCATGTGCCTTCCACTTCCTGGATCCCAACTTCCAGTGATGTCATTGGGGCGGGGTTTACTAGGGTAGGTCTTCAGGCGACATCATCAATCAAACTCAAAAGGGCAGAGTTTAAGGATTTGACAGGAGGGGGTATTCTTATACTCCCCAGGGGACTGCATCCCAGATCTGTCTCCTGCTTTGCCACTGATTGTCTCCCACTCTACCTTGCGTCATGGCAGGGTCACCTGCTCTCCTTTAGAGATAGTTCAATATGTAACGGCAGGTTGATCTGGAGGTACGATTCAGGCCAAGCCTCACCCATAGCAACAGGAATTGGGCATGCCAGCAAAAAAGGGGCGCTGAGCACTTTTTCATTTGCTGAACGAGCTGCACCAAGACAGAGGCAGAATGGTCAAAGAAGTTGTTCACAGAAGGCAAAACAGCAAAAAGGAGGTTGGCAGTTTAATGGGGATTTGATAAGCTTTTGGGACTTTGTAAAAATTATCTGAGCGTGACAGCAGTTCTATGAGACACTGATGTAGTAAGACGCAGGAGCTTTTTCTTCGGAGTGCATTTCTCCTTGATAAAAAGCTGCCACTCCTGAAAGACTGGGGATTAGCCAGAAAGTGCTGAGGGACCAGTGACAGCCAGTAGGGAACCAAGAGACTCAGGCACTCTTTAAGGTGCTTTTGCTTTTAGCAGCAGCGGCAGTGGGTGCCAAACCAAGGTGGGCTGCCCAAAGCGCCTGTGCCAATTTGACACACATAGGGGCTCTCTTTCCCCACACCCCCAAGAGGGAAAGGATGGAATGGAGAAGAAAGGGTCCTGGAAAGAAAGGGCCCACACATGAGGCTCAGAAGGACAGGTGTCCCCAAGAGACAGGGGACTGCAAAAGGGCAAATGGAAAACTAAACTGCTGTGAGAGAAGGTAAAACCCTAACCCTATTTCCAAAGCAAAGCAAAGGCATTATGCTTGAAGCAGTTGAGCAGCCAACATAGGCTTTTGCCAGTACTCAGCTTTATTCAGCAGGAATAAAGCCCACTAAGCTGCAATTAAGCCTAGTCAAAACTGCAGATTTGGTTCCTAGTTGACGATTAGATCTAAAATGCACTGTAAATCTGATCTGTAACTAAGCACGAAAGGTTGGCATACAGATTATTAAGTAACATGGGGTGTCATGAATCACTAATAGGACATCTCCATTCTTCTGTTTCATGCCTTGCATCTCTCCAGGACTACAAAAGCTGCAAAATCGGCAACTTTGCTCAAAGGGATCTAGGTGACATGACTTAGATTTCCTGGCCTTATAACTGTTGGCACAGAGTTCTCTGGAAATATTAGCAAAGATTTACTAGCACAAAATGCTGCTGAATGTCTTTGTATCTCAGTTGCGCGCTAGGTGCTGTACAAGGCGGAGGCACAGTGAGCATCAGGCAAAAAAGACGAGACAATCCTGGGGAGGCTGCAGAGTGTGAAAGTGATGAATATGGAGGAGGAACTAGCAGAACAACAAGGAAGCAGCAGCCAGCCTCTGCATTCGTTTTGCATTTACTTCTCTTTGCTCCAAGACCCACACGTGCAAAGCCAAATAAAAGTTTATGGGGCTGTGCTTTTATCACTCTCATTGTTCTGTTGTTCTTCCCTAGTGGGCCTTCAACATCCTTAAAGCAACTTATTTGGACACCCCTCAATGACAACATCATAGACACCACCCAAATCTGCTGTATTCATTCTCCAGCCCTCTCCCCACGCCCTGCCTTCTCCACCCCGAAAGCGCACACTTTAAATGAATAGGTCTTCAAGCGCTAAAAGTTGCACCCTCCCCACAGGCTGAACATGCAGTTTTAAAATCCTTTCCAAGTCTTCCTGGCCTAGAGCCGTTGGTTTTTATAGCATCCTTTGATTCATAAGCATTCTGAATGTCTACTGCTCAAATGTTATGGGAAGTTGACTCATGTGTTGGAATTCTTGCCAACAAATGCTGGCACACAGCAAAGGCACTGGTGAAGCAGGGAGAAGCCTGTATATTTCTAAAACCAACACATGTGTCCGTGCGCATACAAACATGTGCTATTGAGACACAGGAACCTAAACAAGAGGTTGGAGGGATTCCCGCACCTTGCTGTGGCTTCTTTGGTGTGCTTCTCAATTTACCCACCTGCAAACTAAACCTAGCACACTCAAGGATGTTCCTCTCAGTGGAAAGAAGAACAGGTTACTTGCCTGCAACAGGTTTTATTTTATTTTTTAGCAGTCCTCTCTGGGGTCTCAGACAGGCATCTTTCCTAGCCATACCCTGAGATGGAGGGAATGAATGTGGCACCTATTACCTGCAAATCAGGTGCTCTAATATTCAGCTACAGCCCCTCCCCTTTAGCACTGAATCCCAGGGAAGCTTACTATTCTAAGCATGCTTCAAGGGGCAGGGAAAGCACCTTCCCACTCACATGTTTTATGACAGGAGTGGGCAACCTGAAGGCCACATGTGGCCAGTGTTCCTGTCATGTGTGGCCCCATGGCTGCCCCCGATCATCTTCCCCACCAAACGATGACTGCTGCAAGGAACATCTCTCTAGAGCAGAGCTTTCCTAACTGTGTGTCGCACAAACGGTCCCCACACTCCTTCTGGGGCTGGAAAGGGTTAGTTTAACCTCCAGTTTGCTAGTAAAACTGAATTATTGTGTCATGAAATGATGCAAAACTGAATTGCTATGTTGTGAATGATGAATGTCCAAAAAGTGTGTCTTCAGCTTGAAAAGTTTGCAAAGCTGTGCTCTAGAGAAAGGAGGGCAGACTGAACCATCTAACTTGCAATCTCACAAACATCTCTTCCAGGTAAGGAATCTGGTGTTCTTTACAGTCTCTGTACAAAAACCTACTTGGAAAAGATTAGCAAGTTGATGTTCCTGGAACTAATGATCCCAAGGAAGAAGGGGACTGAAAGCAAGTTTCCCAAAAGTTACATCCAATGTCCAATATGCACCGTTTCACAAACGTTGGTAGGTCAAACCATGTGGCTGCCTTACTCAGTTCAGGAAACAGCAGAATAGTAGCAGTCATGTTTTTGGTGAAGTGACCCCTGACAAGGCGCAGGGTAAGTTACCCTGCCAATGGAAGCAGAAGCAAGGGAAAGTTTCTGTCTTTGGAGAAGCTGGCTGTTCAAACAGAAAGCACAAGCTCTCTATACTGACTGTGTTCTCCCCCCCCCCACCCTAATGTGTACATATGCACACGCGCGCACACACGCACACACACACACACACACACACACATATAAAACATTTATATGTTGCTTAGTATTTCAAAAATCTCTGAGCAGTATTTGAGTGTGTTCACAATTTACAAGTGGCAGAGAAAATATATCCAAGTTGACACTTTCTTGTCTCTTTGGTTCACCTGACTCTCCCCACCACCACCACCACCACAAACATGTGGAATCTGCATTATGTGACCACCAGAGAGTATTACTCACATTTTCAGGTATGCTGGGAAGTTCTCTGTTGTCAGGCACAGTAAAGTAAGAGTGCTAAAAGTCGGGAGCAAGGGGGGGGGAGTAAAAAGGGTTTATTTGTCTGTTTGTTTGCACCATATATTTTGCATTTATTTAAAACATCTTATTCTGCTTTAAATGCAGTTTAGAACTTACATCATTTATATAACATTAAAAAACAAAAAGGTAAACCTAGTCATACAAAACAGAAACATCCCAAAGCCCCTGTGGTACAACTAAAAGCAGCTGCCCAAGAAACCAATTTGCTGCCAGTCAATATCTTTGCCGCACGAATGGGGCATGATGCTTAATTTATTTCAAAACATCTTTCCAGCACTTGTGCCGCAGGCACATTTGCAGCCACTGCTGCAAAGCTGGCGAAGAGAATCTGAGGAGGTTTCATCTCTCGCACAGAACAGCTTCCGTTTTGGGTGGCAAAGCAAGCTCAGGAAGGGGGGGGGGAATGCTGGGTATATGAAGAACCAGCTGTTCTGTTCAGGTGTAAACTGCAAAGCTAAGCAACATGCAACAACGTTTTGTGGTTCTTAAGGTGGCTATGGACAAACTTTAAGCAGCACTAGCAGCATCTGGTGGCACAGCGAAAGCTGGGGGTGCAGGGCTGATTTCCTTGGCGGGAGCTCCAGGGCTTCCACCGCTCTTCGTGCTTTTTTTGTTTTGTTTTGTTTTGCATAAGGAACAAACAGATGGAGATTTATATATTCTGGACATGGAACTGCTATTCCTTGTAGCGTGGAGTAAATAGAAGCCTCACATCAAGCTTCTTTGCAACGATACTGATGTTATTTTAATTCTGTACTGTGCTTTTATGAGGATTCTCAGAGTTTGCCCTATATCTGTTGTTTATCTGACATTTCAGCACCTTGCAAACAGCATATGGGCTGAAATACTCCGAAGCTGAAGAGGCTTTGCTCGTGAGAGATGAAGAAACAGGTACAAACGAAGCCTTCACTCTCCAAACCTGTCACTATATTAATTTGGCTGGAAGGGGGGAGGAGGCCAGGAACAGAGAGACAGCGAGAGAGCACTAGGAATGGAAACGGATGGTGCGAAATAAGCACGGATCCGTAACAGCCTGGAAAGAGGCAGGCAGAGCCTGAAACAAGCACAGCCTCTGTGCTCTGCTCTGACAGTCTTTCCCTGCTCCACTGCTCATGAAATGTCCAGGGCAAAGGGAGGTCAGGAGCAACGACCAAAACACACCTGCAAGGTGGCCTGTCCTCTGCATCAGAGAGATGCCCTGAGCAGGGATGTGACTGAGATGCCCCACACACCATCTGGGCACCTCAACAGCCCACGTGGCTAGTGCTCGCGGACTGAGCAAAGCAGTCCTTAGGGTGGAAACTGGGGTGGGCGGAGGGGGAGAAGAGAGTAAGGTTAGTTCTTTGCCAAGTGGCAGAGATTATTAACTTCCCAAGCTAATAATCGGTGCAGAGAGGACAGACATAGTCCACTCAAAGCTCCAGTAAAGACACGTAACAACTCACCTAAATTGTCCTCATTAAGATGGACTTCGAAGTGATTCAGTGTTATACAATTTAATGGAGAAGAGGCGTGATAACAATGTCATCTTGTAGCTTGGTACGCTGTTACCATTACTGCTCCTTGAAGATGGGTGGGCCATTTATTATTATTGATTATCTAGCTATTACCAGACCTGGAGTCCTTAACATGTGCACTGCGCTGCCCAGAGACCAAGGTCATCCACTAAGGCCCCCTGCCCCATTTTTATTTTGAAATTGAAGGGCTTTTTGCTCTATTTGTTTTGGAGGCTGCTGCCTGTTCTTCTGGGCGGGTTTTGGTTGTTGTTGTTTTGTCATGAGTTTCATTGTTTGGGAGTGTAGGTGTTTTAGCTGGGTGTATACATATATGAACTGCTTGCTCCATTATCCAAGTGGTGTACAAGTCCAATGAGATATAAAACATGCCTAAAATCCACAATCCAATTAAAAATAAGCGCACAGAACCAGCATTTAAAACCAAGATAAAATCAATAAAAGTGTAAAACAAATGTAACTAAATCATGTGTCTGGGCAGTCCTGCTGAAAAGGAAAAAAAATCAGCACGTGAAGCAGCATAGTAAAGGAGGCACCTGTCTAATGTCCACAGGCAGGGAGTTCCAGAGCAGGAAGGACTCCATGCAAATGTATTAGCTGTGATACTTACCACACTGAGATGAACAGATGAGCCTGGCTCAGGGATGGGTAGTTTATAAAGCATTTCTAGAAGTTCATACCACTGGCTGTCCTAGAACAAAAATAAATGGAGGGGGTGATTTCTAAAACAAGCGTTTTTGTTAACACACGATTGATTGATTGATTGATTGATTGGTTGATTGATTGATCTGCCACCCATCTGACTGGGCTGCCCCAGCTACTATGGGCGGCTTCCAACAAATTCAAACATTAAGCCCAGTAAAACATCAAACATTAAAAACTTCCCGATACAGGGCTGCCTTCAGATGTCTCCTATTAGTTGTGTGGTTCTTTATAAAGTGGTTTAATTCTTTATTTCCTGGGCATCTGATGGGAGAGTGTTGCACAGGGAGAGCCTGCCACTGCTGCCAAGAAGGCCAACTGCCTGGTTCCCTGTAACTCACTTCTCGCAGTGAGGGAACCACCAGAAGGCTCTTGGATCTGGGCCTCCGTATCTGGACTGGACAACAGGTGGAGACATTCCTTCAGGTATACTGAGCCGAGGCCATTTAGGGCCTTCAAGGTCAGCACCAACCCTTTGAATTGTGCTCAGAAACACCCTGGGAGCCAATGTAGGTCTTTCAGGACCGGTGTTATATGGTTTCGGCGGCTGCTCCCAGTCACCAGTCTAGCTGCCGCATTCTGGATTAGTTGTAGTCTCCAAGTCACCTTCAAAGGCAAGCGGGAGATAACCAGAGCATGTACCACTCTGGCGAGACAGTCCATGGGCAGAGAGGGTCTCAGCCTGCGTACCAGATGACAGTCAGCCTGTTTGTCTCTCTCATATATACACAAGCTGAGAAACAGAATCAGGGCAAACCCAAGGAGATAAGGACAGGCTTGGCATCCTAACTTTTGAAATCCGCAATGTCTGGTGGTAAATCCAGCTTCCACCTCAACTGCATGTCCTTCAACTGTAACTTTTCTTTGGTGCAAAGACAATGTTTCTTTCATGTAGGAGGAAAGTTTATTTTGCATTTGGGGAAATAATAAAACCTACTTCCTATAGCAGAGACTGTGAGAAAGGTTGCTGAAATGTGTCTCAACCCCCTGGCTGGAATTTTTGCAATTTACAGTCCCACCCACTTATTACAATGGCAGTTATTTTACTAAAATTTTTTAGTGTACTTTGCAGTGTTAGAAGCTGAGATACAGGCACACAGTGGAGCCTAGGGCTGGGGCCACTAAGGGCTTCCAAATGCAAGGGATCTGTTTGAAGAATGGATTTACACTGCAGATTTGGGGTGGGGATCAATTTCAATGCAAAATAAGGTATGTAATTCCAGAAGCCACATATGCTACCTACTACAAATAGGTTGTGCAAAATTCTGAGAAACCTACAAAAGCATTCTCAGGACAATTCAGATATGAAGCTCCTATGAGAAATCCCCACGTTTGTATATAAGTTGGAAAAGCATAAAGAGAGGTTGATGAACTGGGCAAAATTTTAGTCTTCTTTGCTCGGGAAGCAGGAAGTGTGATTTTGTTACTACCTATAGTTTTCAAGATATGGCCATTTCCTGCGTGAGTGAGCCCAAGATATAAAGCATCACATTTGAACAGAGCCTCAGGTTTGGCCTTAAACAATGTTTTAAAGGTTCTCTCACCCAGCCAGTCACACAATTCTCCACAGTTACCTGGCCCTTCGCTGTATAGTCTGCCAAGATGTTGAGCAGTTTATAGAAGACTTCAAACCACGGAAGATAACTAAAAAGAAAGGAGAAAAAGAAAAGCACAGGATTAAGTTTTTCAAAACATTTTAAGAAAAACTTGTTTCACTTTGCAGAGTGACCTCAACAAATATAAAACTGCTATAGTGCTTGTGCAACACAGAGGTTCCTTTGCTAGGGCTCTGGCACCGTCACTGCTGTCTCTGTTCCCTGGAAGGTTTGCTGGTGCAAGATCAACTGTGGCAGGGAGAGATGAATAAACCCAGTTCTTCCCACCAGTAATGCATCTTCCAGGGAAACGCCAACCCCACAAAAACAAGGGCTGCCACTGCTGTGTGCTGCAAGATCACTTTAATGGAGTTTTGTGGTTTTGAGGTCAGCTGGATTATTTTAAAAACTCTTCCAAGAATTCTGCTAAAACCATAATGGTGGACGAGGAAGCTACAAGAATGCCTTTGCCTCTCGCTGCCAGGGGAAACGGGGAACTGAACCGCACCACAAGTGATGAGGACCACAGCTCCTCCGCAGCCCAGCTGCCTTGGCAGAGGAGTCAGTGCTCTGACCGTCAGGCCACAGTAATAAATGAAGTGAGATGCAGAAGACGTGACAGATAACGGGAATAGCACACTAATGCTAACATCTGCCAGCAGCTTGCAAAGGCTACCGTAAAACTTAAGTACCTTATCAACCCTGCACTGATAAAGAACTTAAACTTTTCACATTCTAGGACAGAATTATCACATCTGTTGATACATTCTGAGCAACTCCAGGAGCTGTTGCTCACTGGCAGCTTGAGAGACAATTACTACTTTGGAACAGAAATTCTGAGTTTGGCATCAGAATGTAAACATTCCAGGGGGATTAAGAGGGGGTGATAAAGTTCCACTTCCTATTTCTTAGTCTCATAAACCTCAATGGAGCTAAGAGCCACCACAAGAGCGCGAGAAAGAGAGAGGGCCTCCTTGGAGCAGCAGCCTCGCTCACAGATTAAGAAGAAATCTGGTAAACACACCCAAGCAGGAAAGAGAGGGAGGCACACTGGAGTGCTTGGTGCAAGAGCTGCTTTGCTTCTCATCTTTTTGAAGACTTAACTGAATTATACTAAAGACAGGCTTGGGTCCTTGTCCATAGATGTTGCTTCGAAGTCTGCACTTATTCACTGAAAATTATACACCGCCTTTCAATCTTTTTTTTTTGGGGGGGGGATTTAAAGAAACATACAACCGATCAAATCATACTATACACACAATATTCAACAACAAACAATTCCTCCAGATGGAATGGGTGGGAATATAAATTTAATAAATGCTTTAATAATGAACAGCAAAATCCTTCAAACAATTAAGATTACAGGGCTGAATTTTACAAGTCAAATCTTGGGTTTTTAAAGAAAGATTTCTGTTTTCCTTACTTGTTGCCTGACACACACACACACACACACAGAGAGAGAGAGAGAGAGAGAGAGAGAGAGAGAGAGAGAGCGCGCACACCTCTTCTCTAAAATGGGATGGCTAAATTTAATGAGCCGTTACGCTATTCAAGGCAAAGCCTTCAAGCAGAACGAAGATTCAGGGCTGAGAACTACCGTATTTTTCGCCCTATAGGACGCACCGGCCCATAGGACGCACCAAGTTTTTTGGGGGGGAAATCAAGGAAAAAAAATTTATTTCGCCCCCAGGTTTGCGCAGCCATCCCCAAGCTAGAAGAGAGAGACAGAGCGCTCCATCTCCCTCTTCTGCCTTCAGGGACAGCATCTCTAGCCTCCGTGGGGGGGCGGCTTGCCCCGCTGTCCCCCGAGCTTGTGGGGCTGGCGGGGGGGAGAAGCAAGCTTGCTCCCCCCCCAGCCTTCAGATCAGGTCAGGGAATAGCGGGGTGGCAGCGCTGCGCCTCCCTGCTATCCCCCGAGCTTATGGGCTGCAGGCTGCTGCCTGCA
This sequence comes from Podarcis bocagei, assembly GCF_964188305.1. Classification (NCBI taxonomy): domain Eukaryota; kingdom Metazoa; phylum Chordata; class Lepidosauria; order Squamata; family Lacertidae; genus Podarcis; species Podarcis bocagei. The sequence goes on along the minus strand of NC_138140.1, from coordinate 1,400,060 downwards.
AGCCTTGCGACCCCGCAGGACCTCGCGCCGGGATCCGGGGGGTGGCACGGAGCTGCAGGAAGCCCTGGAGCGCAGGCAGCTCCGCGCCACCCTCCGGAGCTCCGCGCAGCTTCGCGCCGGGATCGGGAGGGTGGCGCGGAGCTGTAAGAAGCCCTGGAGCACAGGCAGCTCCGCGCCACCCTCCGGAGCCCCGCGCAGCTTCACGCCGGGATCGGGAGGGTGGCACGGAGGTGCCTGTGCTCCAGGGCTTCTTGCAGCTCCGCGCCACCCTCTGGAGCCCCGCGCAGCTCCGCGCCGGGATCGGGAGGGTGGCACGGAGGTGCCTGTGCTCCAGGGCTTCTTGCAGCTCCGCGCCACCCTCCGGAGCCCCGCGCAGCTTTGCGCCGGGATCGGGAGGGTGGCGCGGAGCTGCAAGAAGCCCTGGAGCGCAGGCAGCTCCGCGCCGCCCTCCGGAGCCCCGCGCAGCTTCGCACAGGGATCGGGAGGGTGGCGTGGAGCTGCAAGAAGCCCTGGAGCGCAGGCAGCTCCGCGCCACCCTCCAGAGTCCTGCGCAGCTTCGCGCCGGATCGGGAGGGTGGCGCGGAGCTGCAAGAAGCCCTGGAGCACAGGCACGCTCCGCGCCACCCTCCGGAGCTCCGCGCAGCTTCGTGCCGGGATCGGGAGGGTGGCGCGGAGCTGCAAGAAGCCCGGGAAAGCCTGCATTCGCCCCATAGGACGCACACACATTTCCCCTTCATTTTTGGAGGGGAAAAAGTGCGTCCTATAGGGCGAAAAATACGGTACTTTTAGCATCAGCACTTGTGTGAAGTCCACTGTCCTCCGCCACTCCACAGAGCCAGAACTAAGCTGCCCAGGTGCTGGCAACTCTTTGAAACTAAGGCAAGTACAGTCAAACCTCACTTCCCAAACACTTCCATTTTGGAATGTTTCGGCTCCCAAGCGCCAAAAACCCGGAAGTGATCCGGTTTCCGAATGTTTCTTGGAAGCCGGTTGTCCAACCCGGCTTCTGCAGGAATGCAGGAAGCTCCTGCAGCCAATCGGAAGCCACACCTTGGCTGTCAAACATTTCGGATGCTGAACGGGCTTCCGGAACGGATTACGTTCAACAACCAAGGTTTGACTGTATAATCTTTAGCAGCCTGAGGACAGTGTTGTGTGTCTTGCAGCACAAACAATACAATGAAAAAGGAGGAGTTAAGAGGGAGAATTCCCAGCCGAGAATGAAAGGAACTGGCCTGGGAGGGAGGGAGGGGCCTGGCTGACTCCAGCCAGAAGAGCTGAGGCTGCTGAACAGACTCTTTGGTTGGGGTCTTGTTGTGGGTTTGAGGAGTTGTTGCTATTGGTTTCTTGTCAGTTTTAGATTTTGTTGTGCTTTGTGTGGAAATTGTTCAGCCTAGTTGTGTACTTTTAATGTTTTATTTATATCGATTTCTGCTATGCTGTTGTTGTTTAGTCATTTAGTCGTGTCCGACTCTTTGTGACCCCCCTGGACCAGAGCACGCCAGGCACTCCTGTCTTCCACTGCCTCCCGCAGTTTGGTCAAACTCATGCTGGTAGCTTCGAGAACACTGTCCCACCATCTCCTCCTCTGTCGCCCCCTTCTCCTTGTGCCCTCCATCTTTCCCAACATCAGGGTCTTTTCCAGGGAGTCTTCTCTTCTCATGAGGTGGTCAAAGTCTTGGAGCCTCAGCTTCAGGATGCTGTAGTTATGATTTTATTTTATTTTTCCTTTTGTAAGTCCAAGAGAGAGAGGTGACCAGAGGAACCAACAAACTCAAATCCAGCAGGACTTAATACTGGCAGCTCTAAGCAGGGGGATCCACTGAATGTGCAAAAAAGCAAAGGGCTACTGGGAAATGTTATATAATGATATATATATATATATATATATATATATATATATATATATAGATAGATAATGTTTATCAAAAAACCAGAAGCCTTTTTTCTTGGAATAATAGGTGATGAATTACCAAGGAAGCTAAGGAGATTGTTTATGTATGCCACTACAACCACTAGAATATTATTTGCCCAGAAATGGAAAGAAGGAGAGGTCCCAATGAAAGAAGAATGGATAACGAAAATGATAGACTATGCCGAAATAGCTAAACTTACCGTGAAGATCAGGCATCAAGACAAGAAGAAATTCAATCAAGAATGGGAAAAATATATAGACTATTTTAAGGAACACTGTAAGCATGTTAAAACATTAGCAGGATTGATGTAACATTGATGAAGTAATTTTATAACTAGGTTTAAAAATATTTGGAAAATAAATGGAAAAAGTAATTATATACAAGGAAAAAGAAATGATTTTTTGGGAAACCGGGGGGAGGGGGAAGTCAAACAAATGAATATGGTGTTATTTTGAATGGGAAATTGTTGTTATATTGTAAAAAATTAAAATAAAGTATTTTAAAAAATGATTTCTGGTTGCAGCTAATATTAATAATAATAATATATTATTTATACCCCGCCCACCTGGCTGGGTTTCCCAGGGAATCCGTGTGCTTGGTGTTTTATAGTCTGAAAAGCTGCATCAGGGCAGTGCAGCCCCTTCAGGCACCCGGGCTGCCTGGGGAAGAGAACAGGATCTTGCAAAGACGAGGGACATTCCACTTTCAGAAAAACGGGGATGTTGCAATTTCAAACAGGCAGTTTATTAACAAAACAGCCAACATAAATACTGGCAAGCACAGAAGGACGAAAGCCAGAATATTTGATAAAAGGTTTAGATGCGCAGCCTATGGTTTTCTCTAAGGTATAGGTATCAAACGTCCCAGAGTACGTCTTTGGGGAGCTGGGCTCAGTTTGCTAAGCAACTGTGTGCCACCAGCTCCCTTTCCTCTAAATAGGCTCTTGCAACCGCCAGAGAGCTCCCAGGGGCCTGTCTTGCCCTTTCATCGGGGGAGAGAACGCAGCAGACGTTCTGCCTTGAGCAGTTATCTGGAGACAAGGGCCAATTTCAATGCACCAGGAAGTCTCGCTCGGGGGGGGGGGGTGTCTTTCTGCCAGCTTCTTCGTGCCCAGTCAGAATTCAGGGTAAAAAAACCAACTTCCAAATTGACTCAAATTGCGATAGGACAATATAGATTCCCCTCAATTAACGTGGCGAGGAAAACCAATCCCATGCCATCGTGTGCACAAGTAACAGGCTGTTTCAGAAATATTTTTGCAAGAGACAAAACACTAATGTATCCCACTCTGCCACTCATAAGCTATTCAATTTTATCCTGTGATTTAGTTTCGTTTAATCTGCAAGGATTTCATCTAGAAGCATTTGAATCCAAGCCTATGCTTGATTCTCTTGACCAGACTAACTTCCAGAAACAATTTAAAAGCATTTCTCACTTTCTGCCCACCCAAACAAAGCTCAATTTGCCCCACAGAAGTAGAGCAAAAGTGTAGACAGTGTTAGCGGCTGCAGAATCCCAACTTTCACATAACTTAGATTGCACTCTTTTAAAAAAGGTTTCAAGCCCCTGTGGCTGCAGATATATGTCTGAAAGAATATGGGCAATGCCTGCTGAACTTTCAGAAGCCAGAAAGCACAGAAGAAGATTCCAAGTGATACTAGGAGATACACAAGATACAAGAAGTTTATGAGGAAAGGCAAGATGTGGAGAATTGTGCAGAAAAGTAAAAATGTAAAGCAAGACATGCCAAGCAAGTGTGTGTGTGTGTGTGTGTGTGTGTGTGTGTGTACGTACACACATACATGCATGTGGAAAGCTGCTCAATTTGCATAGGTTTGTGCAGGTCACAGAATCTAGCTCTTCTGGATGCAGAGTTTGGAGAGCTTAAGAGTTGGATAGAACCATTTCAGTGCAAAGGGTTGAACAGCCCTGGGTTTAGGGCACAGAGATCAACGGACTTGACAGATGACACAGAGAGAATGCAGAGGGAACGTTCCCAGCCTGACCACTTGGAATACTTGACTAGAGAAGGCAGAGACTTTCTCTCCACTTTCAGCAACGTCTACACACAGTGTAATCTCAGCGCAGCAGCATTTTCAGGTGTGCCAAACTAGCCTTGCCTGCCAGGGCAAGTAAGCCGCATAGGGGACACCCACTCGCCCCCTGCTGCAATGGAAGCCAAAGTGCCTCACCCAACAACTACTATTAATACATTTATTTAAAAAACACACAAAAACATCTGGCAATCTGTAATTGAATGAGGAATTTGGTTGGGGTTTTTTTGCTATTTGTTTTTGTTTTTAATCTCCATGCTAAAATGCTTTCAGGATTGATGAGCAGCTGATCTTACAGAGGAATTCCATGCGAAACATTCAAGAACCGCTACACAGCATGCTTGTTGCATGCCTCAGTTCCACATGAATAATGCTCCTCACCACAAGCTGCACACCAGGGTCCCTCGCTGGTGGATCCCCAAGACATGACAAAGAGCTACAGGTCTGCCTCTGTTTTGGCTTGGTGACCCTGATGGAATTGACCATGTCAAACCACAACCGCCGGCTGCCAGGTTTCCTTTCCTTGATCCCATTCACACACTGCCTAACAAACTTTAAAGTCCAGCTGACCAGGGGACCAGCGGGGGGCGGGGAGAGAGAGAGAGAGAAAATTTATCTTGGGAAAGGCAGCTTGTCAGACTTACTTTGCATTTCCCCCTTTCAGAACACAGAGGCTGGATTTATAACCACAACGCCCTGCACCGCATGGAACTGCAATACAACCCCCCCCCCAAAAAAAACCCACTAGTAGCACGATCAGGGATTTATGGCGCATGGCTTGCTCATATTTAATTTGTAACCAAACACTTCCTCTTCCTCTTAGCTACCTCAGAACTTTTGATTAACTCTTGTTTTCGAAGGTCAGAGGTTAAACAAAGGAAGGGAAGCACTCTGTGCTGAAATTGCCCAGAGCTCTGTCACAAAATGGGGGCTGGAAGAACAAGCCTCTTCAAGAAATGCTAAAGTAAGTGATACACTAGAGATTGTTCCAGACAGTTGAAGTTCAAAGACTCCAGTGGTCATAAATCAGAGCTCTACTAGAGGCCAAGAAACCCACCTACCAAGAGGGGCTCTTGCTTCTCCCACAGTGCAGTTAGTTCTTTTTGGCTAAGATACAACAGTATTGTCCAGAAATCGCAAGAAACCAACACAATCACAGCCAACTTCTACCAGTCCATCAGTAAGCTCGTTTTTGAGCTTCTCTCTCAAGCCAGCAAGCCAGCAAGCCAGGCATGTGGCTGGAGCCAGGCCTGTCTGAAGGAAGTGTGCTTCTTTGTCTTTAAAAAGAGTGGGCACCAAAAGCCCCTGCATTTTTTTATGACCTGCCTCCTCTCCGTCGCGTGAGTCTGACTCCTTCATTCAATAAGGCAGGTATCGCTACCAAGTTTTACAACTTCCAGGAGAGTAGCCATGTTTGTTAGGCTGCACTGGTGTGTACTTGTTTTGTTTTTTCTTCCTTCAACAGACTAAGAATCCTATAACACCTTATGAGCTAGCAAACTACTGGGGGCATGAGCTACTGTGGGCAGAAGGAGGCTCTGTCAGATGCATGAAACAGACAGCGCATCTGGTGAAGTACAGTTTCACCAATAAAAATTCCACCACCATGATAATTTTTCCAGTCTCCGCTGCCAGAGGGCTCGCTGTTGTTCCACCTTCTTCTAAGTAGGCTGCACACAAAAACAAAGCGTTGTGGGCCGGATTGCATGGCCGTTCATATGGTGAAGCTGAAACTAAGCCACCCGCAGTCAGCTTGCTTGCTGGTGCTGCTGCTGCTCCCCAGATGAAAATGCTGTACTGTGGCCAAGGGAGCGTCCTGCTTCCCCCACCCAGCTTCACTCTGCGCTGGCCATGCTTACCACATGGGGAGGAAGGATCCCCACTTCATCAAGGCCCCACATTTCCCCCCTGCCTACCAACCAGGAGGGAGTGTCTAACAAGGGATTCAGGTAAAGAAGCTCTTGGAACAGTTTGGAGTCCAGAAGCAAGACAGTGTTTCATCTCTAGCCAACTTGGAAGAGTGAGAAGGAGGCAGCCCATTGGCAGCAGAGCTGCACATCAGGATGGCTAAACCAAAACCGTGAGAAGCAAGCACAGTGAAACTTTTCCCTCTGATCTGAAAACCTCTTAGCTCACTGAGGTGAAGAGATGTTACAGGTTAGAGGAGAACAGGAAAAATAAGTTCCGGCACCCACAGCATCCCACACAAAATGCTGCTTTGCACCAAACAAAATCATGTTCACAGATCATCTTGTTCACAGACCAATGAATTGGTTAATCAGCTTGGGGAAGGGCCATCGCTCTGTGGCAAAGCCCCTGCTTTGCATGTGGGAAGCCCAAGCTCTGCCTGAAACCCCAGAGGGCCGCTGCCGATCCGTGTGGACAACACTGAGCTGCTCAGCCCAGGAGCCTGGCTGGGAATAAGGAAGCACCCTGGGGACCACGCCACAAGCAGAAATGGCAGCACCATCTTAACAGAAGCCCACCTAAAGAGGGCTAAAAGAAACAAAAAAACCCATAGTATTGCTGTATCTAGAGATGCAGGCAGTTCTCATGACCAACCCTGCATCTTACAAAGATATGCAAGGGACAAAGGAAGGAGCAGGCGCTCATGGGTGCAGATCAGTGCAGGGGGAAATGCAGCCGGAGGAGACCCATTCAGCGCCTCAGAGCAGCAAAGCTGGCCAAGGCAAGAAGCATCTGGTGTAAGTAACCAGCCAGCAATTTTTTTAAGTGTTGGGAAATGTGTATTTCGCTACTGCAAAGGGTGTAAACTTAACAATTACCTTTAGAATTATTCCAGCCACATACAATGGCCCTGGGGGGTTAATAGAAATGTCCTTTATAATTATCCTTGCGGACTTTATCAGGGAGGCTCTGGGGGGATGGGACTCCGTTTCAAAGAGCGAACTGAAAGCAAAAACCAAACCAAAACACGTGGATCATAAATGTGTCAGCAGCATTTTAAGCTGTTCCTCCATGAATGACTCTTTCAAGCTCAGAACGGCAAATAATTCCATATGCTTTGCTAGCGGAAGGTATGTGATCCATTGTTCTTCGTTAACTAATTGGACCAGACTTAATCCACCAAGATTTAGTACAAACTAATAATAATAATTTAAAAAAGATAGCCAAAGTAATAAGAATCTAAAAAATCTGTCATTAGGAAAACATACTGGAGCTAACACTTTATCTGTTACAAATGTCTGAGCTTAACTTTTATTGGAATAAAGTGCAATGGCTCCCACCAGCCACAAATTAAAAAGCTTTAAGTGCTTGCAAAGCAAACAAGGAACGTTGCAAGCCCCACAGATCAGTTGCTGAGCACAGAGCGCATAGAGACGGGAGGCCACTGGGTCAGAAAACTCCAGGGGACACCCCCCCCCCCGGTTCAATGGAGTATACACCATCTCCAAGTGGTTAAGTCCAGCACTACCAGACACATTTTCCCTGGCTAACATATAGTGTGGGGCTGGCACGGCACATGGTCAGAGGGTAAGCTGCCCACTTGCATTTACACCCTGGAATTACCTCGGCTTGCACAAGTCATCTTTTGGGGGCTTTTACCCCTTTGACTTCTGTGGTCACTTGCTATCTACCACGCACTCAATGTCACCAGGCACAAGACCTAAACTGAATCCCCAAGTGCCTCTTTGAATATCATCAGGTGCTGGGGACAAGCAATAAGGGAAGACAACCACCAGCTCCCTGACGTATCTGATGGACCACTGCTGGAGACGCAGCGCTCGCCCGCTGGGCCTCTGGTCTGATCCAGCAACAGACCATTATACCCAGAGTTTAATCTGAGTTAGAGTTCATGGGGGTGGGGAGAGAGAAGCTTCAATGAGAAATGAAACAGCTGCTTTGGGTTTTGAGGAGGGGGGAGAGGAAAATGTATCTCTTTTTCCCCTTCCTTCTCATCAAAGATAAGGGAGAAATCGGCTCACATTTAAATTTCCTTCTGCATTGAAGCGGAGAGGAAAACTTGGAGGCATTTGCTTCTGACACTGTTTGGCAGGGCTTCCTGCTGAAGGAGCCCCATTGCTTTAAAGGACTTGGGGTCACCCAAACACCACAAACACACATCTTGCCATACATTATGCATGAAGTTTGTTGTGTTTATGCATTTCTCAGGCATCTAAAAGTCTGCTCATGAAGACGGAGTAGACAAGAACGCCAGGAGACATGGGTTGCACAGCATTCCAAGGGAGCACAACAGGAGGAGGAGCGGCTAGAGGAGGCAGGAACTTCCCAAGACGTAGCCACCATTCTGAACCCTCAGGATACGAAGGGGAAACAGAGGTGCATGGAATACCACCCCCTGGAACGGGTAAGCATTCACCCTGGCTTTATTTGCCTGGTCTACACTGCAGGCTCCAGCTTCTTGCGTCTCTGCTTTCTCTAGGCCTTGACACAAGCTCTCCAGGGCCTTGACGACACACCGCCTCTTAGCAATTGTTGAAGAATGGGTGGCTGTTATGCTGCCACCTCATAATACGTAAAGCTCAGTAGCAGAAGACCTGCTGCGGGAAGCCTTGGACAGCTGCTGCAAGTCAGAGTAGCCAATATTGGATTGGGTGGGACATTGGCCTGATTCAGAAGGAGGGGTTTTCATATTTCATGTAGGCAAACAACATGTATCACAAGACAAGTGATGCATGACAGCACATCCTTAGAAGGAACATAACTATTTCAGTGTGCTGGTTTTTTAATGAACACATCACAACAGAGGATGAGCAAAAAACACTGAAGCGCCGTTATACAGTTCAATGAGAACAACATTTAAATATTAGCTGATTTCTGCCAATCTTTGAAGGAGGGAGGTGGGAAACAAAGAGAGAGAGAACATTGCTCCCCCACACACCCCAAAGCCGAAGCAGCTGTTTCTTCTCACATCGAGACATTCCTAATGAGTCGAGGTTTGTATAATAAATATCCTTCCCTTTGAAATGTGAAGATTCCACCATTAACATCCCTTTGATTTTTTTCTTTTTAAAGAGCTCATTAGAATGGCAGAGAGGTAGGCATGGGATCTTCTTAATCACAGAGGCTATCTCCCAGTACCAAGCGCTCCCAAGGTCAGGTGCAACGAAGAGCTCGGTGCGAAGTATCTGCTGGGTGGGAGGCGGCAGTTGCCTCAAAGGGGGCTGGGGGTGGAAAAGATAAACCACCCTGATCACCTGGGAAATCACAGGCCCAGGACTCGGCACCCGGTGAGCTTGTGTCCAATCTCGGAGAATCCATTTTGCAAGATTTAGAAAACCAAACCAGCTCATTTATTATCAAAAGCACGATAGCAGCTTGGGAGAATCACCGAGACAATGATCTTGGAAATTGTATTAAATTAATTCAATTTGGTTTGATTTGTAATGATCTGAAAAATCAATAAAAATAATTGACAATAATCACTGCAATCGAGGAGTAAGGCTGGATTTTTATTCATTAACAAACTCCTCAGTATGAATTACAAACCACCATGGGTAAATTTTGCCCCCGCCCACACCGCTCAATGTACCAGACGCCATGCACAGGACAGAAAATGATGTGCGTCATGCAGGGGGGGGGGGGGAAGCCAGGTAGAAAGATGAAAAGAGGCAAAGCTAGTATTTTGATGCCATTTATTGACTGTGAATTTTGCACTTTTTCAGGCTAGTACAAAATTATGTGGCATTTCCATTGAGGGATACTGAAATACAGGGGAGACAAAACGAGTTCCCAGTTTGGTGGGCATGTTGTCAAATGCCTGTCCACCTATTTACCCCCCCCCCACCAAATAATTCTCCTGCTTCATTTGACATTTTTTAAAATTTGCTGGTTCGTTTTCCCTGCCATCTTTTGCTCTGTTTCTCTCATATTGTCTCAGTGGCATCATTAGGTTAAGCTATGGCCCTGGAAAACCACTTGCAGTCAGAGTAGACAATTACTGGGTTTGATGGACATATCATTTGATGCAATATGAGTTGCTGGATAAGGTGGTGCTATCCTCCCGGTCCCCACAAAGTCTCTCCGATTGCGTTGGACTACCCAAGTGGTCATCTCACAGGAAAGAGAGAACAACGGTACCAAACAGCATTTAAATGTGCAAACATTCTAAGCTTTTTGTGAACTCCTAAAACCCAACAAAACCAATAGATTTAGAAGAGAGTAGGCAGGCAAATAGATGATAGATAGATAGATAGATAGATAGACAGACAGACAGACAGACAGGCAGGCAGGCAGGCAGTGGAAGACAGGAGTGCCTGGCGTGCTCTGGTCCATGGGGTCATGAAGAGTCGGACACAACTAAATGACTAAACAACAACAAAACAAACCTAACCATACAACTCTAGAGGCAGCGAAGAATGCCCAAAAAAGCTGTTTCAGGTGACACCTTCAGCTCTTCCCACATCCTCATTTACAAATATGAACTTGAGAGAAGGGGAGACAGAAAAGATAACCTCTATTATATTTCTTGGCACTTGCTAGAAATTACTTGGCCAGCCACTTCCAGAAAGCATGCTCCCTTTCCCTTCCCAGTCCTCCTGCCTACCACAAATGAGTTGCACACACCTCTCACAACTTAACCCATTGTTAACGCCTCCTTCCCATCCTTATAGGCTCTCGGTCTATCCTTGCACTTGCAAGTTTAAGTCACACACACACATCACCATAGCAACAACAGTGCATGTTGATGAGACTCCGGTTCACCTACTATAGAACACACCAACAAGATTTCTCGAGACATAGCCCTTATTGTTCAATTTCTACGATGCAGGGAATTCAACCTCAGTCACTACAATCAGAACCAGATTCGTTAAAGGGAAAGGGGGGGTGGCCCTGTGCACAGCCTGTCTGTTGTCCTTTGAAGAAAGACGCCCCCCGAAGCCTTTACCTCCTGGCTTTCATGGCCTCCGCCAATTCTCTTCACCAAGGCCCTTTTGAGGAATGCCCAGTTGATCTTTCCATGCAGCTGAGTTTGTTTAGTTGCAGGGCCCCGAGAGATTTCCCTTAAACTTCTGTAGTCAGGGCATGCAGCCCCAGAGGCTGCATCAAAGACAAAGATATGACCCCAGATTTTAAAAGAACGTGGCCCAGAACAAGTACTTGTGTATCTTATTTTATGTGTTCCACTTGCATTTCTTTGCACACATGCCCTATACATATTATGCATTCCAGTGACAACGTGAGCAAGCCAAGACCAATGTTTATAGCACACAAAGGCAACATTAACAGAATGGAAGTTCCTTTGCAAAACAGAACCATTTGAACAAATCACTCTCCGACCAGGTCCAGCGGCTCTTACAGACACAAATGGCTGTAGGTTAACTCAGCTGTGGGGAAAGACTTCTTCACCTGCTTCCTCACCTGGCCTTGAAAACCATCCCCTCACCTGTGAACCCACAGGTGCTTTTCAAACACATTTCCTTATGATACCACATATACTATATGGTATCATAAATGCCTAATCCACCTGGACCTATGTGCTAGACTTTTGCTAGAGAAATATAGATTGCTGCTGCTGCTGTCACAGGCTCAGTGAAAACCGACCTTCCCATTCCACTGAACATTCGCAGGCAGTGAAATGGGAGCAGGGAATTTTTCAATGAGGCACAATGTTTGGAATATTCCGTGAGCTACAAGAGCAGGTGATGGGAGGCAGTTTGCCTCCAGGTCCCTCTCCTGACTTTTTTTCCTAGAGAGAGAGAAAGTATCTTTCCACCAAGCCAGACCATTGCCCTTCCTAGCTCAGTACAGCCATTTCAGGGGTGACCAGCATTGCACCTTCTAGGTTTTGTTGGACTACAACTCCCATCAGCTCCGGCCAGCATGGGAATTATGGGAACAGTAATTCAACAGCATCTGAAGAACACCCTGCTGACCAACTCCAGGGTCAGCATTACTGAGATAGATGGACCAGCGGTCTGGCTTGGTGGCATAAGGCTTCTTTCTATGCTACTGAGATAGTGGTTCTCAAGCTTTTTTCTCTGGGCCACACTTTCAAAATAAAAATTTGATCGCACCACACCAAACTTTTTATTGATAATACATTGGAAAACAAAAATAAGCAACTCCTAGCTTATTTTTCATAACTACTTTATAATATGATCATGGGACATCCAGAAAGTATAAAAAGTGTAGCTACATAAGTACGTGAATCACTCCCAAAATATAATTATAGACGAGCCTCTTACATCTGTACCTTAGGTATATATACAAACTCAGTGAGAGCTGTGAGCTTGCTGTTGTTGAGTAATCTCACTTATATTAGGTCTAATTTTAGACAAACTCTCCTCTCTTCATCAACACAAAGAAGCCTTTCTCTTTTCTGATGTTTCACATTTGTCAGAGTTGAAAATCCCTGTTCAAAACCATGTGTGGTTGAGCTCTTTAGAAGAATAGCCAAGGTTCTTGAAGAAAGGGATGGATACTGTTTCTGGTTGTATATCTACAGTGGTACCTCGGGTTACAGATGCTTCAGGTTACATACGCTTCAGGTTACAGACTCCGCTAACCCAGAAATAGTACCTCGGGTTAAGAACTTTGCTTCAGGATGAGAACAGAAATCGTGCACTGGCGGCGCGGCGGCAGCAGGAGGCCCCATTAGCTAAAGTGGCGCTTCAGGTTAAGAACAGTTTCAGGTTAAGAACGGACCTCCGGAATGAATTAAGTACTTAACCCGAGGTACCACTGTATATGTATATGACTGGACTTAACCGCTGAAGGGTCATTTACCTTACCTTTTACTGTATTGAAACTGCTATACTACACTGAGGTGTTTAAATGTTATTCTTGCCATCCTCTCCTGCCACACCCTTTGAGAATCACTGTCATGAGAGAACCTCTAGATCAGTGGCTCCCAACCCTTTTTTGGCCATGCCCCACCTAAGCATCTCTAAAATCCTGACCCCCCCCCCCCCCGTGACATATAATTCTTATTGTTCTAAAACTCCTATTCACGTGGAGGAAGACCTTCAACTGTTAATAACACATTCTCGAATTGCCCCCCTTAAAAATCAAAATGACCCCTGGGAACCACAGCTCTAGATCAACCACCCTTGGGAGCAGGGCTTGGAGAGCACAGCTTTGGTTCTCCTGGTCTAACCTGTAGCTCATCAGATGTTGTTGATCTATAACTCCCATCATTCCCGGCCACTGTTCAGGACAGCTGGGGCTGATGACAAGTGGAATTCAATAACATCTGGAGGGCCACAGATTAGCAGTCCAGGCACTAACTAGCACAGACTCTCCCTGTGCTGCCTGGAGATGTCAGAAATTGGCCCAGGGCCTTTTTCATTTACAGCCACGGTTCTCCTGGAGAAAGAGGGCGGAGATGCAGCACTTCTCCTGAAGGACTACAAGTCGTTCTCCATTAAGAACATCAGGCTCAACCTTAATTACAAATCTCTTAACCAGGAATGAGGTACCAACCAACACTATGTGCATCACAGCAGAGCAGAGGAGAAAACGCCCTGAACAGGGAGATTAAAGGTGGGGGAAGAGACTCAGCAGGCCTGACGTGGCCCATTCGATCCTTTCAAGAAAGACAACCTGCCACAAAAGAGGTGTGAGAGGAGTCCTCTCTGCTACTGGAGGGACAACAGCAGAGAAAGGTACACAATGGAGCAGCAGGATTATTCCACTCAGTTGGAGCAGAACCCAAAGAACAGCATGAAGGAAGAGCAGCAGCAGGAGGACTGAGGGCACTTCTTAGCCAGCCGTAATCTAACTGGGAGGACAAAAATAAAAACCTTGTCCAACAAAGCAAACCTCAACTCATCCCCTGAAAACAGAACCATGTGCAGATGACTTGAATATCCATCCATTCCCTGGTCCTGAATGGGGTAACCGTGCCCCTGAAGGACCAGGTGCGCAGCCTGGGAGTCATTTTGGACTCACAGCTGTCCATGGAGGCACAGGTTAAATCCGTGTCCAGGGCAGCTGTGTACCAGCTCCATCTGGTACGTAGGCTGAGACCCTATCTGCCTGCGGACTGCCTCGCCAGAGTGGTGCATGCTCTGGTTATCTCCCGCTTGGACTACTGCAATGCGCTCTACGTGGGGCTACCTTTGAAGGTGACCTGGAAACTACAACTAATCCAGAATGCAGCAGCCAGACTGGTGACTGGGAACGGCCGCCGAGACCATATAACACGGGTCTTGAAAGACCTACATTGGCTCCCAGTACGTTTCCGAGCACAATTCAAAGTGTTGGTGCTGACCTTTAAAGCTCTAAACGGCCTCGGTCCAGTATACCTGAAGGAGCGTCTCCACCTCCATCGTTCTACCCAGACACCGAGGTGCAGCACCGAGGGCCTTCTGGCGGTTCCCTCACTGCGAGAAGCCAAGTTACAGGGAACCAGGCAGAGGGCCTTCTCGGTAGTGGCGCCCTCCCTGTGGAACGCCCTCCCACCAGATGTCAAAGAGAACAACTACCACCAGACTTTTAGAAGACATCTGAAGGCAGCCCTGTTTAGGGAAGCTTTTAATGTTTGATGTATCATAGTATTTTAATATTCTTTTGGAAGCCGCCCAGAGTGGCTGGGGAAACCCAGCCAGATGGGCGGGGTATAAATAATAAATAATAATAATAATAATAATAATAATAATAATAATAATTATTATTATTATTATTATTATTATTATTATTATTATTATTATTATCTGAATATGTATAATCAGCTGGGGTGCAGGGAGACAGAGATGGAGAGAGAACAAGCCCTTGCATAGAACCATGACAGAGAAGTACATGCAGGAAAGCATTTTAATATCTTCACAATTGTCCTGTTTTCCAGGCCAAGGAGAAGGTAATGCACAAAAGAGCATACATTTTTCAGCAGCCATACACGTTGAGGAGCTGCTCCTTTCTGGTATGGCTGGAGAAGGGCTTATAGCTTGATGGCAGAGGTGGCAGTACCAGGTTCAATCCCCGGCATCCCTCGTTAAAAATGATATTGGAGAGCTAGTCTAGGAAACGTCTGGTTGAACTACCAGCAGTACTCACAGTAAAGAAAGCACTGGTCTAGTTGGACTGCTGACCTGACCTCATATGAAGCTACTCAGAATAAGGTACTGGACAACTCATAATTCAGAATGCCCTGCCCCCTCCCGTTCCTCTCCCCACTCCTTACCCAATCTCCTTCAATCCTCCTTCACAGAGACCAATTACCCAGGCTTATAATTCAGAATCTATCGAAAGCCTTTCTTTCCCTGGGTTTAAAGAACAGGTGAATGTTGGTGTTCCTCTCCCCACCTCTCTGTTTCAAAGAAAAGCTCAAGGTCCCAATTTGGCACACCAACAGTCCTGATCACTACCTGCCACCTGACTCTCTAGTGCGGTTCTTTTCAGATGAAGGAAGGACATTGGAAGGGAGCAGGGAGAGATGCCATCCTGAACACTGAAGCTGCTCCTGAAGGCCCTGCTGGAGACTGGCCTCAATGGCGGCAGTGGCGGTGGGCAAAGGCCATCTCAGAAGGGACTTCCATAGTGGCCTGGTGTTTCTTGAAAGCCTACAGCAACCTCTACAACCCCACAGATCCCTCATGGTTGCAAGAGACGTTTGAAGTTCAGCCTGTTCCTCTCCATGCTGTGACTCAGAAGGGAAGGACGTCCCTTTCTGTGTACATCGAAGCAAAAGGGTGTGTTTTTTGGGGGGGTAAGCTCTAAAGAGGTTTGCCCATTAGCCTGCAAAGCATTTGGGTTGTGGGGTGCAGGGGAGAAAGAGTGTGGTTTTACAGTTCCTCCAAGCTATGTTAATGTCCATGAAAATAGGTGGGAGCCCCAATAAACTCCAGAACACAGTAGTGCTGACTCCCTGCCCTCCTCCCTGGGCAGAGCTGTAAAAACTCTTTTAATTTTCTTGGCCTGAAAGCAAAAGGAGGCTGTTCTAAGGAGAATGAAGGATAAAGATCGGGGGGGGGGGGGCTCGTGACACCTAATAAAGGTAGAGACAGAGGACTCAAAATGAAAGTCTGTTTGCATTTACCAAGCAAACACTGACTATTAAGAGTACAAAGACGTCTCTAATAAAAGCAATGAAGGGCAGCCCCTCTGGCAAGGGGGGGCCAGAAGCACATGGCAAGAAGATGGGGATTGCCGACATTCACACAATGTGGTCGGCAGAGAAGATGATGAGAGATTTATCAAGGGCCACTGGGCTGTCTTGACTATGGAAGGAGAGAGTGATTGCATTCTGCTGTGTGCCAGCAAGAACCCTTTGAACTGGTTTTATGGCCCAGTAAGGAAGCAGGCAGAGCTCGGTGCATGTGCAGAGAGGCTCCTGGGAGTCCTAGGGCTCCGTTCCTCAGCAGTCTGTCCACCTCAGGGGATTTTTCCACCCTTCACCGCAGGCCTATCCACGCTGCCCTCCCCCACCACATCTTCTGCTTTTTCTTAATTGTGGCCATCGTATCATATCATAATACATAAATAACACAGAGAAATGGGAGGAATTCAGGGGTTTCTGACCCTAAAATCTATATTCAAATTGCTCTATTCCTTCAACACTCCAATGAAAGACCCAAGGCACCCCTTTTGCTTCCACTGTTCAAAGATATCCAAAGGCAAGGTATATTTGGAAGAAGAGGAGGACGACGACTGGACACAACTGGACTCAAGGCTGACTGGGACATCTCCTGCCTATAACATATTTGAAACTGCCACCAAGAGCAGGATTATAAAATGCTTGCTTGGGTAGCAGTTTCAACTTCCTCTGTTTGACTGAACAACGAGGACTTGACTACCGTGAAACCTTCAGGAGGAAAATATGAGAACCCCAGGAGCAGCAAGAAACCAGTGGTACCAAACACACATGTGCGCCCAAGGAGAGCCAAGACTGAACTTATTGAAGGCCAGGGGTCAAGCAGCCACAGCTAGTTACACACTTGTGCATTCCATGAAAGGTCAGGCTGCATTGCTTTTTGCTGACCCAAAGACCATGGCTAACATCTACGTGAAAGTCCGAGGCAAGGTGACCGACCCAGAAGATGGTTGGCTATCCCTCTCCTGCCCATAACTCAGCCAAACCTTAACCTTTTATTTTAATGTACAAGCACAGCTTCAGCTTATCTTGGGTGCTGCTCAGTTTGCGCTGTGGGGCACTGCACCCAGAGTTGGGAACCCCTCAAATGCCCCAGGGCACAAGGAGCAACACTAGAGTCACTGGCAGGAACAAGGGCAGGACTTGCCTGTGGATTAGCAGGGCTTGGAGTCATAGCACAGCTCATGTGCCCTTTGTGGGCCTGTCGTCAATTTCACCTAAGCCATTGCAGGACTGGGACATGAATTAGATAGGGATTGACAAATAAGAAGCAGTGCCATGATTCTGAACTGCACTGAGCAGAAACAGAAGTGGTTGTTTTAAGGGAAATGCACATTTGAGGTCTGTGGTGATACCTTGCACCCTTGGAGGCCTAACGAGGCAACAATGCCCAGAATGACTGGCAAGCAGCTTATACTTCCTTGCTGAATATTTTATGCCAGTCCATCAAGCAGTTGGGAAACCTGGTTGCTGTCAGTTCCACTGTGATGGGCAGGTGTTCACAATGAGACACCATGTTGCTGCCATCATTCGTAGGAACAACAAGCGGTACATGCCGAAACTTATAATAATTTTAAGGAGTGGAGGGAGGGGGGGGAGAGGCAAACACTAGTTATGGGAATTAATTATGTATTACTACATTTGAAATCCAGCTAGCCAACTTGTTCCAGCTACATCAGAAAATATCACAAGATGGAGAGCTGCAGGGGGAGCTGCAGGGAGGAGAGCTGCAAACTTGACATGAGCCAACAGTGCGACGCGGCAGCTAAAAAAGCCAATGCAATTCTGGGCTGCATCAATAGGAGTATAGCATCTAGATCAAGGGAAGTAATAGTGCCACTGTATTCTGCTCTGGTCAGACCTCACCTGGAGTACTGTGTCCAGTTCTGGGCACCACAGTTCAAGAAGGACACTGACAAACTGGAACGTGTCCAGAGGAGGGCAACCAAAATGGTCAAAGGCCTGGAAACGATGCCTTATGAGGAACGGCTAAGGGAGCTGGGCATGTTTAGCCTGGAGAAGAGGAGGTTAAGGGGTGATATGATAGCCATGTTCAAATATATAAAAGGATGTCATATAGAGGAGGGAGAAAGGTTGTTTTCTGCTGCTCCAGAGAAGCGGACACGGAGCAATGGATCCAAACTACAAGAAAGAAGATTCCACCTAAACATTAGGAAGAACTTCCTGGCAGTAAGAGCTGTTCGACAGTGGAATTTGCTGCCAAGGAGTGTGGTGGAGTCTCCTGCTTTGGAGGTCTTTAAGCAGAGGCTTGACAACCATATGTAAGGAGTGCTCTGATGGTGTTTCCTGCTTGGCAGGGGGTTGGACTCGATGGCCCTTGTGGTCTATTCCAACTCTATGATTCTAGGGTTTTTGCCCAAAAAGCAAAGAGACAAACACAAACCCCAGCCTCCCACTTTAGCTTGGAGCCGAGGAGTGGGAGGCAGGAATCACCCCTGCAGTTGCACAGAGGTCCAGAACGTTCAGCAAAAGGACGGAGAAGATTTCTGCCCCACTATTCCAGCTCCAGGCTAACAAGGATTGAGGCCAGTTGTTTTGAGGCATTCAACACACCTGCAGCACCCAGCAGCTACACAACAAGCAGCTTCACGTTGCAGCTGGAGGAAAGACCATGGGATTGTCCCAGACCCTCAGATGCCAAGGTCAACAACTAACAGCATTGCGAAGCAGCTCAACTGCTTTCAGTGGCACTTATGTTCAGGCAAGAGTGCCCAAGACTGCAATCCTGTGCACTTACCTATCCAGTCTGCATTTCAAGGAAAACTGACCTAGTTCACCTGTTATAGGTTCCTATGTGGGCTGGAATGCAGATATTGATCAGTATTCACTTATCAGAATTTTAGGAGGAAGCCATGGAAAACCATACAAAATGCATATTTTAGAGAAAGTATATATGCAAATGTGTGCAAAATTTATATGATAATTTTGTGCACTTTTTAAAAACCCAAAACGGAACAGAACGTCCAAGAGAAATATTCCTAGCCCAAATGAACACCATGGACTTACCTGCAAGTGAACATGTGCGGGCAGGATTGTACCAAAGGGAAGAAGCAGAGTCCTGGTGACACCACACATTTTGGCTTGGCTACTCAGGCCAAACATAATTTGTGGGTCCCACTCCCTGCATAGGCATGCTGATGGCATCACAATGTTAAGAAAAGTTTGTGATTCTGTATTCAAAAAACTTTAAAAGGGTGGGAGAACTCCCAGAAATATGTTTGCATTCAGTAGCAGCCCTGTGGGGAAAGCATGAATTTCAAGACAGTGCTAGTGTGCACATTGTTACCTATTTCACAAGCTTCTTTTTCAGAAACAACAGCTGCACTCCAAACTAAAGCAGTCTTTAAGAACAACCATGAGTACCCAAATTTAAAAATCATAGTTGTATTAAAGATGGAATCAACAAAATAACTTTCTTTCCAACTTTGCTTTCTCTCCACTAATCCTTGTGCAATTTTGAAACTGTTAAAAAACAACCGCTTTTAAACCTTACAGGTCTGAAAATGTCAAGACTTCATTAAATGATTCTCTCCCCTGCTGCCTGAGTCAGGGTTCTTCCCAGTACCTTCTCCCACCCCACAGGATGCAACACGTAGGAGGCTTGAGCCTAAGAATATACCAGCCTGGTCTGCACATCACAGATCACACTAAGCTGAGGTTTGGCTCAGCGTGTTGATCAAATTGGGGCTTGTGCAACCAAGTAGCTCAGCGCAGCAGCAAAAAAACCCAGGGGAGGAGTACAGCAGTGGCAAGCGTTTCTCTGGGAACCTGCACAGTTCTGCTAAGCCACAATTTGGATTTCAGACAGGGGCTTTCCCTGCCCTGCCTGAGACACCAGGGTTTGAACCTGGGACCTTTTGTGCACAAAGCACGTGCTCTTATAACTCCTCCTGTACTGGATTCCAGCAGCCGAAAGCATCCTTCTGGGGACATTCATTTTCAAGAAGTATAGCTTACATTAGGATGGCAGACCCAGCAGCTGCCAGTGAAGTCGGGTGCCTTGTTCATTTTGAAAACGTCCTTTTGACACTTACTATGTTGTGTTTCCTGATTCATGCGGATTCCACCTCGGCCGTGGTGCTGGGCTGCTTTTTTGTTGTTGTTCTTTCCTGTCATCATGCAATTAGTGTACCAAGAGCTTTCAGCTGCTTTCATTTCAAAGCAATGCTAAGCGCCAAGGGTTCAGAATACTGCATACTATTCAGTTGGGTGGGTTATGTGAAGGAGGAGGAGGAAGTTCTTATCAAGAGGTAGCACAGTGATATAATAATAATAATAATAATAATAATAATAATAATAATAATAATAATAATAATAATAATAATATCTTTATTGTCATATGAAATGAGGGGGGAACATGTGCACCAAGCTGAGTGTTGTCTGGGATGGGAGATCTTTACAGAAGCATCCGTCCACGCTCTGGACATAATTTCCTTCATTACTATTTTGACTATTTAGGGTAGGTAAAGGCAAAAGGTAAAGGAAGCTTGGACGGTTAAGTCCAGTCAAAGGTGCTCATCTTGCTTTTCAGGTTGAGGGAGCCAGCATTTGTCCACAGACAGCTTTCCGGGTCATGTGGCCAGCAGGACTACACCGCTTCTGGCGCAAGAAAACACCGTGATGAGCTCACGGAAACACCGTTTACCTTCCCGCCACAGCAGTACCTATTTATCTACTTGCACTTTGACGTGCTTTTGAACGTCAAGAGCTGGGACAAAGCAATGGGAGCTCACCCCGTTGCGGGGATTCAAACCGCCAACATTCTGATTGGCAGGCCCAAGAGCATGGGTAGGCAAACTAAGGCCCACAGGCCGGATCCAGCCCAATCGCCTTCTCAATCCTGCCCGCGGATGGTCCGGGAATCAGCGTGCTTTACATGAGTAGAATGTGTGCTTTTATTTAAAATACATCTCTGGGTTATTTGTGGGGCATAGGAATTCGTTCTCCCCCCCCCCTTTTCTTCAAAATATAGTCCAGCCCCCCACAAGGTCTGAGGGACAGTGTACCGGCCCCCTGCTGAAAAAGTTTGCTAACCCCTGCCCAAGAGGCTCAGTAGTTTAGACCACAGCACCACTTGTATCTCCATTTAGGGTAGCACTGCCATACACAAAAGAAAAATATTTCTTAGGTACAGATGATTGAAGATGCTTCAATTTTTCCTCCCCTCACTCCACTATTATGCACCATTACGTCACTTACGTACTGAGCTCAAAGAAAATACTGATGTTGGCTACAACATACCTCGTTCCAGCCGATCAGCGCATTCTGCTCTTAACCTATTCATGGTCTTAGCTTCATCTGCTGGACCTCTTTCTACCTTTTCATATTTTTACAGAGTATGGTTTTATTTCATAGCTTGGTTTTAACTATTGTTAGCTGCCCTGTGTAGTGTGTAAACACTAGAAGGGTGGGGTGAAAATCCTTATACAAACAAATGGAAACAACCAACTCAATCAATCAGGCTGATATTTCTGATATGTTAAGATATAATATACCCTTGGAACCTAAAATGTTTTTGCTTGGCTATCTAAAATATGTTATTCTAGAAAATTAAGAAGGAATTGTGTTCAACCTTATAACTACTAAGCTAAAAATAAGCTAAGCATTTAGCTGCTAAGCCAAAAAATGGGGAGAAAGCCTCTCTCCTGCTATATCTGAATGGATCGAATTTGGTCCATAGCAATTATGACTAATCTATCTTATTACAAAAGAATACATATAAACCAGCCTTAGAAGTTTATGGGGAAGTGGGTCTTTTTTGCAAAGTTCCGGGAAATGTTCAATTATAATGTCCAAGCTTATCCTGCTTTCAACCTGCTGAGCCACTTTGAGTATTTCTGTTTGCTCTTTCGTTTAAATTATTAATAAAATAAAATAAGAACTTTAGAAAAGAAGCAAGAGAACATAAAAACGCAAGAGCCCTGCTGGATTAGCAGCATCTAGCCCATCTAGCCAGCATCCTGTTCTCACTGTGGCCAACCGGATACCTGTCAGAAACTTGCAAGCAGAATTCGGGCACAAAAGCAATGCTCTCCCCTTCTGTGGCTTCCAGCAACTGGTATCCAGAAGCACTGCTGCCCCCAGCTGTCCAGGTGCAGCATGGTCACCATGGCTGGAGGCTACCATATTTATATGGAGCTGAGAAGAGCACGTGACACAGACGTCATAGGCTTATCCATGTGACCACCCAAAGCATGTCAGCCAACATACAACACCTTCCAGATGTTGCTGGACTTCAGCTCCTACCAACCCCGGCCAAGAACGGCCAACAGCCGGGGATGACTGGAGTCCAGCAACATCTGAAGGGACACAGCTCCCCCACCTGATCTACAGCGGGGTGCTTTTCAGCCAACTGTGCTTGTGCTGTCAAACACACTGTGAGCCACTGGCGGCAGGAACACTACCCTAGAGGCAGACCAGGTCACTCCAATCCCTGGTCCAAGGCGAGCGACAGGCGCCTGCAAGAACTGCCTGGAGGGAAGATCTCCTTTCCAAGATGCTTAAGCCGTGCCAGCACAGCAGGCGCCCATCCCCACAGAGAGCCCCCTCTGCTTCCACATGTGGTTCTCCTCCTCTCACACCTCTCCCTGCCCCCTTCTCTAATTATCAGTCTGTTTCCCAAGGGGCTCTCACCAGCTCTTGTTTTCGGAAGGAGGAAGTTGCCTTCTAATCTCCCGCCTGGATGTTGTGTGTGTCTGTCAGCAGTCAAGAGAGGCTTTACCCTTGACAGCTGCCTTCTGGACCCGCTAAGCAAGAGCCTGAACCAAAGAAGTGACCAGCTCCTGAAAGAAAAAGGAAATCTTCCTGGCTGGCTCTTCAGCTGCATCCCTCTTTTCCCCCTCTTTGATGCGGGGGATTTGGGTTTCCCCAAGGTGATGTGCTAATGCATTTTGCATTAGTGCTAAAAGAGGAGCTCCCAACCCACCCGGGGCCAAAGGGTTAATAAAAAGTGGCAGGATTTTAACGACTACTGTTATGGTTGCTTGGCAACTAGAGAAGGTGCCTTAGGAAGGCCTAATTAATGAATGGGAGGAGAAGGAGTTTCTGGTAAATAAAGCTCACTAGTGCTTTTGTTTGTGAAGCTCCTAAAACTTTGGTTTTCTAATTCCATCCTGAGGCAGGAAAAAATAAAATATTAGCACTTGGGAAACACTGCAGGAATATCTCCCAAGATTCTTATTAAGTCACTTTTTGCTTATATTTAAAAAAAAAACTTCCTTTGATAGTATAAAACACAGTACGTCCAGGAAAAACATGTTAAGATTTAGAGACTAAATGCACTAAAATTCACACCAAGGTTATGCCTGTGAAGATTCACCGGGAGAAAGGCTGCTGGATTTCAAGCCAGATGTTATTCTGCCTCTGCTGTTTATTTTTGGGCCAGGAGACAGATCCACTGGAGGGTTCAAGAGGTGAATACCAGGCAAGGCCACCCCAGCACAGCATGTCACAAGAGGGTCTCCATGTTGCCATGTGCCTCCCCGTGAGCTCTTGTGGTTGAGTCCTGATGCCCTCTCCCCAGCCTCATGCCCAGACCTAAACCTCCTCCAGTGACCAGAAGCCTCCATCTTCTTCCCAATACAGTGAAGCCATTCTCTCACCACTTACACAACTGGTAGATCTCACAAGGGAAGACTTTCCTTGAATGTTCCACCTCAGGGCTACCAATGGGAGACATGGCATAACAGAGATATATCCTGCATGCGAAAACTAAGATATCAGGGAGAAAGATTCTAGTGTTACCTTCTGCCTGATACGTTTATTTTCTATGTGCGATATTATTTTCTCTTTCCCCTTGCCTCCCCCGACTTTTCAACTGGATTATCCATACAGGATTCTCACCTCAACTGTAGCTGCAAGATCTGGAGTTTGCATTAACTTGAAGCACACCTGAGTCTTCCCTACTTCACCTTCACACCCCACTTCCCTATCCCTGACTCCTGCCCTCCTTCTTGCCCCACCGTGTGCTGAATGCAAGCCCCGGGTAGCACTATGGGTCAGCTGAGAGTTGCACTAGGCCAGCTTATGAGTGGCAATACTCAAACCCAAGCCCAGCAAGCGCTCTCTCCAAATCAGAACCCTCAAGGTCAGCAGCCTGAGCTGGAGTACAAGGCACAACAAGCAAAAGGACCGGATCAGGCAACGTAAGTACCAACTCCATCCAGTTCAAAGGCTCTATTCTCCTGCCAATCACAGAGGCCCACCACTGTTGCCCACCTGTTCCTTTCTGTGCCTGAAAGGGAATGGGGGGTGAAATTCAGAGCCCATCCCAACAGTAGCTCTCAAGGCTCACGCTCCGAGGCTTCCAGTTCATGGCCCTGAGTCCCTAACAAGACATTTTCCGAGAAAGCGAAAGTCCTTTCGGTCATGTTTGAACAACAGAAAACCCTCCCCACCCACAGCGCTCGATGGCAGCTGTCCATCCCTGCAGGTTCTAGAGTGAGACTTGGAAGCGTTTTTTCCCATCATAGTCCTCATAATTCAAACCCTGTTTTGTGCTTGCCTTTAGAGGTCATTGCTGGCCAGATGGAAAATATTAAGGAAAACGGGTTGCAACTAAATCAATCGGCTGCAGAGCGCTGCCAAGAACAGCCCCCCCCCCCCGGCTAACTACAAGCAGATTTGCAGGCAGGCCTGCTCTGTTACAATTGGAGATCTGGCACATCCTTTGCCCTGCCTAAGAGCGGGAGGGCAAGGGGCCAGCTGAGAGTGGCTACTGTGCCAAACAGACTGTGCAGGTCTTGCTGCTTGAATGCTTCAGCAGAAAGAGGGAGAATCGATGGGCTTCTTCTGTAAACAACTCCGTCCTTTTGGCTGTGGGAGACTTCTTTTTTTTTTTAAGCAGGAGTAACCACACAGATTATTCCCAGGGCAAAAAATACGACCGCCTCAAACAAGTCCCTCCACTCTCTGTGAAGACTGAAAGCAAAAGACAAATGCCTGCTGGTGACCACTTTAGAACTCCAAACCGGGAAAGAAAAAGCCGGAGGGGAGGGGAAGATGCAGCCACGCAACAAGCCAAGACCAAACCGAAGCCAACGTAACTTAGCTTGATTGTCAAAAGGCTTGGCTGGAAGCCATAGGAAGCTGGCTATTGCTAACCTCAGCAGCAAGCTTACAGTTGATAACTTTCATAAATGCAAAACCCTAGCATGGGAAGTTTCTAATAAAGGTCTCCCTGTATACACACAGCAGGCATCGAACTGAAGGGCTGGAGGGAGGAGGAGGAGGAAGAGAAAGAGGCCTCCATGCTCGTGGAGCCTCTAGCAGCACGATTAACACAGTGTCCTTTCCGAGGTTCAGCTGAGCATGTGCTAGGTTACCATGGCATCTTCCTGGTGCGCCTTGCGCTTCCTTAGCTTCCATGCCAGTTCGTAGCACATTCAAGTCCCATTACATAAGGAAGGGCTGGTGGGTAGTCTGGTCAGCCTCCTGCAAGCAGTTGGGCAAGGCTCCAGCTGAGGCTGGCAGGATGGATGGAGCCTCGCAGGAATGGCGGAAGGAAGGAAGGAAGGAAGGAAGGAAGGAAGGAAGGAAGGAAGGAAGGAAGGAAGGAAGGAAGGTGGCTAGGAACTGCCTCCAGAAAGCGACTCTGGGAAGTCTAGCGGCCAAAACAGAGACGGCACTTTTGCCACCTTCCCCCTGAAGGAAGCCAGGGAATAGAGGTGCTTCTTCCCTACACTAAAATCTGCCTTTCGCTGTCATCACCACTGGGCAAGCCTCTTGCCCAAGACATACAGAAAACAGCAGCTGAGGAAGGAAGCTGGAGGAGACAGGCTTTGTTTTCCAGCAGAAAGACCTTCGCCCTTGAAACAAGAGCTTGGAGAAGAGGTGCCGAAAGACCAGAAAAAACTATTTAT
Source organism: Podarcis bocagei (assembly GCF_964188305.1). NCBI lineage: Eukaryota > Metazoa > Chordata > Lepidosauria > Squamata > Lacertidae > Podarcis > Podarcis bocagei. The sequence goes on along the minus strand of NC_138140.1, from coordinate 1,374,193 downwards.
GTCTGCTACCACAGCTGCCCAGATGATTATATGCCCAAAACAGGGAAGAGGAGCCGACCCCAAAAAGAGACGACTGGCAACTAAAACTGATGGAATACGCAGAGATGGCGAAACTTACCAGAAGATTAAGAGATCAATGTGATAAACTTTTTTGTAGCAGAATGAAAACAAATATTTGTATATGAAAACAAACTGTAAACAATTAAAAGCATTGGCAGGATTGATATAAACATGAGCAGTAAGAAATCTAAGGGAAATTAAAAAATAAACTGGTAAAAAGGATAAATTTGGATATGCAATAAGAATATGATGGAAAAATAAAAAACCGCAGAAGGGGAGGAAGGGAAGTCGCAGGAAACATTACTAGATTTGTGCGGATTGACGTTTATTGTTGAATATTGTAAAATGGAAAAACGTAAAATATTTTTGAGGGGGGGGGGGCAAGAGCTTGAGCTGGGCTCTCTTTCAACCAGGCCAGCTTCAATCCTGCCTCCCCAATGGGCTGCCCAGCCCTCTCTTCCTCTGCCTCTGAGCCGTCACTCTCCCTTTGTGATTCTGCTGATGGTTCAAGGTTGCTGTTGGAGTCCCAGGACCCTTATGATGATGCACATGTGTGGAGCCAGAGCCCTTGGGCATGGGGGAGCTGTCAATTGTGGCCTAGGCAACAGGCTCTCAGGGTGCAACATGGCATGCTTTGCATACCAAATTCATACCCTGCTTTTATATGTTCTCAAAACTGCTTAATAGTCACGTTTCATGGCAGCAAGAGTCAAAACACATACATGACCTCCCCAGGACAGCAGGACAGGGGGCAGCCAGCTTGCCTCACAATGTAAGGACTTTTCCTCATTTTATCTTTTCAGGTTGAAGTCTGCAAGCAAGGAGCTAATGTTACATAGAATGGTTGATTTGCATGAGAGTTTTCAAAGTACAAGACATAGGCCTCTGCCCCAGGAATCTTGCAGTCTAAAATTGAACAGACAAGAGGCAACAACAGCAGTGTGGTACAGCAGTCACGAGTATTTGGCAAGGATCAAGGAGATACAGATTCAGCCCCCCACCCCACCCCCAGCCATGCTTCCTGGAGGGAGGGAGCCCATTCTGGGTCCATTTTGCCCAGAGTTCTTCTCTCTCCCTTCCCTTGTTGTTCCCAGCAACTGGAATATACACCCAAGGTGGTATATAGCCATTGTGCCAAGTAGCCATGGGTAATCAAATTCATGGGTGACAGAACAAAGTGAACCATAAAGGTGCTATACTAGTAGTAGGTGCAACCGTAACAACAGAAAAGGAGGAAAGCAGAGGCCAGGGTAAACTGGGGCTACAAATTGTCCCTCACAATGGATGCTCCTTCAAGAGAAGCCAAGCGCAGACTCCCTGAAGGACACGTGTTTTACAAGGACTGTATTCCAAGCTATAAAGTATACAGCTTTGATCTTAACTAAGTCTATTTTAGCTAGATTGGGCATGAGGAACCTGTGGCTCTCCAGATATTGCTGGACTACAACTCCCATCATTCCTGACCGCTGGCCACACTGGCTGAGGCTGACGGGAGTTCCTGGAACACCTGGAGGGCCAGAGGTGTTCCCCAACCGTGTTTTAGATTATCATTATGAGAGTTGCCTTGAAATCCTATTCTGGGTCAAACTTGGCAGGATGCAAATCCAAATGAATAAAACAAATGGTCATAGACTGGCCTTTTAAAATAGGCATCCAGTGCCAGAAAGAGGTCTGCAACCTGTTGAGCTCTCTTCTTTCCTAAGCTTAACCGCCTTTCTTTTGCCCATTTGCTAACCCGATAAATATTAGCAGCTCTCACTTGGCTGCACAACCCTCATTTGATCTGCTGCAATCAACTGAGACACCCAGGAGAGAGGGAGGGAGAGATCAGTGCACTCAACTGGATGCACACTCAAAACATCACTCTTCTTTGTGAAAAGCCTCATTCCAGCATAGGGACACACCCTAAAATGTAGTTTTGTGAAGTTTATCCTCAGAGTATTGGGGGACGTGCAAGTACTTCCCCTCCTCTAGGGACGGCATTTTTCTAAGAGCACTAAAACAGCAATTTCAGCAGAAGCCGTTCACCCAGTGCCCACCCACCCCTTCATCTTAGCTCGCCCCACACCAAAGCCTCAAAACATTTTAGTCTCCTCAATAAATCCAATCCAACAATTATTTCAACCATTTTCATATAGCTTGTTCCTATACAACCAACTTTTATATACAAAATATTCAAAGAAGCTAATAAATTTTAGGGGGAGAGGAATCAGTGACACTTTGATAATTATACTACCAGCTTGTGGTTAGGATTATTAAGGGCTGGGGCTTTAAGGCCACACTTCCTGATTCACAGCTCAGTCTGTCTGCTGCCACAGCTCCCTATCTCTCAGTATCCCACTCCTGACCCAGGTGAAAGCACAACCCTGACAGGGCTGTTGGGACAGACGACAGTCTAAACACAAGCAGGAAAAATGTTTAAAAGCTGAAAGGGAGGTGTGGATCTGCTCTATTGCCACATGAAGCACCACTCTACATTAAAGGCAAGGCAGTGAACCAGGCCTCCAGGCTCTGGAGTGATGAAGGGGTTTATACATGAAGCCCCAAGCGCATCTTTAAACCCCTTTTGGTTGAAAGGAGAAGTGATAAAGCACTACCCAGAATTTGTCGCTGATGGTTTAGGAGGCTGGATTAACAAGACTTGACAGTATTTAAGACAACAACAATAACTTGGGCAATTATTTTTAAAAATAATAAAATAAGCAACTGGTGACACTGCAAAGCCAGCGGATGCCCGCTTGCTGTGTCCCTTGCCAAACGCATCTGGCTGAAAATGGGACTTTATTAGGAAGGAATTCTGCTTATCCTCAAAGTCAGCACTGGCTGCTGAGGAAGGGACTGTGAGGAGACAGGCGAGAGCCCACTGCTGCTTTCAAGGGAAGAACTGAAGGCAGCAAAGACGACTTCAGCAAGAACTGCCACCACAATGCAGCTATTATAAACCTGAGGAAAGGGATTCTGCACAGCCTTCATTTCCGTGATATGTGTGAGTAGACCAGCGGCTGTTTGCCCAGGACAGGATCTGAGATGCTGATGGTAAAGTCTCAGTCCAGGTAACACGGCTGATGTGAACTCCTAGGAAGCAAATGCCTCATTAAGAGAGAGACTCAGTGGACACTGCATTTGTAGAAGTACTTAATTTCTGACACAAATGCCCTTGCTTCCAATTAGCTTCCAGGCTCAATTCAAAGTGCTGACTTTTGACCCATAAAGCCCCACGCAGCTCAGAACCTCTTCCCACACGAACCAACCCAGGCCCTGCAAACATCACCTGAGCCCCTGCTTCAAGAGGACCCTCCCTGGGGGGCTCAGAAGGGGGCAGCACAAGACGGGGCCTTTTCAGTGGTAGCAACCCTCTTGCGGAATGCTCTCCCCTGGGAAGCACACAATGTCTATCTATTTCTAGGTAGTGGGCAAAGTTCTTTCTTTTTACCTGGGCTTTTGGCCTTTAATTCAAAGGGTGGCACTGTGGCCCCTGTTTAGTGGTGTGTGATCTGTGAGTCCTGCTTTTTAACTGTATAGTTGTGGGTTTATTTTGCTGAATATTTTAAATTGGTTTTGATGTAAAGTAGCAAGCACTGTTGTTGTTGTTGTTATTATTATCACCAATAAATCTAATAATACAAATAGTAATAATGTGCCTTACCTTGGTTCTGAAGAGGTCCATGCTGTCACAATTTCTAGTGTGGGTTCCTGCCAAAATGCTTTCCTTCTGCCTACCTCACTGAGTCTGAACAGTGCCCAGTGAAAATGTGCAACTTATTTTTGCCAACCAAAAGTAGGAAGCAAAGTGAGAAGGGGGAAGTGAAACAGGATGCCTGGGGCTGAAAGGCCAAGGGGAATGTCTTAGGCAGCAACACTCTCTGCCCAGGAGCCTGGGATATTTTCCCAGCACTTCTCTAGCTCTTGCCAGTCATACTGGCAGGATCTATCCAAAGGCTGCATCTCTCAATAGCAGCCCTACTCATCTAAGCACAGCACAGCAAGGCTTTGGTAGCAGCGTTGTTATAATGCATGCATGCAATTATTTGTATCTTTCTTACAGCACAAAAGCTAGGAGATTTCAGGATTTCTAACTCCTTAACCTCCCCGTTTTTCAGGAGGCGGAGAGGAAAACAAATGAACAAGTTAAGGGGTGGTGTGGCCCTGAGGAAGAAGGTGTGGCAAGGAGACCGTAACTCCCTCAACCATCAAAGACACCTGTGGTATAATTCAAAGCCGTCCTTTTGAGGGGGCTCAAACTGCCTTCTCACCAGGGTCCCCCTCTGCCCTCCCCCATCTTGCAGCACAGAGTGATATTGCAGTACAGGAAAGTTATGTTTTATCTGATGTGTGTGTACACACACACAAACTACGGGCCCCCAAAGCTGTTTGTTCCCCTGTGCCTCGGTGCCCAGCCAGTTGGCAAGGCTAGGCCAGGAAGCTGTCAATTCTGATCGTGTTTGGGCCGCAGAGTCCTATTAAAAGAGCCTTGCCGTTGAAGGGGGCGTCCGCTGTTTCCAAAGCATGGGAAAAAGGGGGCTGTGCTTTCCTTGCCTTTGAGCTGGCAACTTGCACTGACTGGGAGTTTTCAAGGAGCTATGAATGAGCTGAACAAAGGAGTTCTGTGGCTAGTTTCTGGCTGAAATCCATGTCAACAGTTCTGAAGGTCACAGGTCATGCTAACTAACATTTATTCCCAGCAAAACCTGCTCCAGCTACAAGCTGTAAGAAGTACAAATTTGAAATCCCCCCACCATAATCCTTCAAGATATTCCTGATCCTTCCACATGTTTCTGCTCAATTAAAAAAGAACTCTCAGTTGCCCACAGAACAGAGAGAGAGAGAGAGAGAGAGAGAGAGAGAGAGAGAGAGAACATATACACAATCACAATCAACCACTCCTGTTCTTTCCACAACATAAATGGATGAAAGGCAGAGATTGCATCCAACCACACAAGAAAAATAAAACAAGAAGCTTCAGATAATGCTGAGAGGAACCAAGCTCAGGCAGTTAAATTGTCTTCCCACTGTTAGGCACTTTTGCAGACCAGGTCCTTTTAAATCCAGAATTGTGAAATTCAGCTACTGGAGACTTTGCAGACCCACACATTTGATTTAAAATGGCTATATGTTTTCCATTTCAGGTCCAGGGGCCAGATCGTAAATTTCAAAAATGATTCTCAAGAAATGCCAGAGCTAGGAATTATTTCTTCAGTCCCCACCCTGACACCACGCTCCATAATGCTTTCAGCTGCCCCAGGAAAGAAAACACTACTTCCATTCCGAACATCCACTAGGTTATAACTGTAGTCAGGAGTCGTCAAGGCTCAGGCCTGAAACACATGAAGTAACTATAAACTATAAATACCATCTCTTTGACCAAGTGCCAAGAGTTCTTTTCACCTCTATCTTCAGCCTGCCCTCACACATCTCAAGGAAAGAGTTTCGGAGTCAAAGGATGCGGGCTTCAACACCAGTACTGCTAATTTTTCAATTTAATCTTGCTCCCTTATTGGCCAAAACCATCTGTGCGCATGCCATTCATTCCAGTTGTGTTCAACATGCTCTAATTACTAATTTAAAGCAGGTCCCATGTAAAATACAGAAGCATAAGTCAGTTGTTGCCAAATGCAGCATCGAGACTGGATTGCTGTACATGGCGGAGGTGGGAGAAAGCGGAGTTTCCTGTGCGTCACAACTCTGCCTTGTTCAGAACGGATCTTTTGCTCTGGTTTTGCCCTTTAAAGCCCTGAAACAGGGATAAGGAACCTATTGCCCTCCAAGTGTTTCCGGACTACAACTCCCACAATTCTGAGCACTGGTCGTGCTTGGTGGGTCTGATGGAGTTCAGCAGCATCTGGGGCACCAAAGGTTCTCCACACCTTCCCAGCAGGCTTGGGTTACTTGAAGGCACGGGTGGTTTGCTCCATAGGTCTCTACCCAGACCCAAGAATCACCTTCAGAAGGCTTTCCACAGATTCTCCTGCTAAGTGAGGTGAGGCAAGTGAGCTACTGGGGAGTCAGCCTATTCAGTGGTTGTGGAAAGGATTCCCTTTACAGTGGTACCTCGGGTTACATACGCTTCAGGAGACATATGCTTCAGGTTACAGACTCCGCTAACCCAGAAATAGTGCTTCAGGTTAAGAACTTTGCTTTAGGATGAGAACAGAAATTGTGCTCTGGCGGTGTGGCAGCAGCAGGAGGCCCCATTAGCTTAAGTGGTGCTTCAGGTTAAGAACAGTTTCAGGTTAAGAACGGTTCCAGAACGAATTAAGTACTTAACCTGAGGTACCACTGTACTGGTTTTTGTGCCTTTGAAGTTTCAGTTTTAAAACCATGTTTTAGTGCTTCTTTCTTAACATGATAGACACTGTTGCTGTTTTTATTCTAGTTTAATTCTGATTCTAACTGTTCTGATATGATGTTCATGTTATACTTCAATATTCTGGGGAGTAAAAATGTATGGTTTTATTACTGATTGGCAGGAACAAAAAATGTTGTTAAATAAATAAACAGAATATAAAAGTTTCCTAGACAATACAGAAAAGACTGAGGACCAGAAAGTGAGTGACACTCTTGCTTCCTGTTACTGTGGCCCTGTTTTAATACCCAAAGGTTCTCCTAGCTGCCCTCCGCTTTCCACAAGACTTCTATCCCTAGCAGAGCCAGGCAATTAGAATAGAGTTTTCCTTGGAATAAGAGTGGCCTTGCCAATGGAAGAGGCAAGCCCACCCCCCTTTCCAATAGCCTGAATAGTGCTGCAAGAAGGGTGACCACGCAACCCTGACATAAGAGATATCACCCCAAGACGGATGGCCAGCTCTGCTTGGTCATTCTCAGCAACTGCTTTTGGGGGAAATTCTGTGTGTGTGTGTGTGTGTGTGTGTGCGCGCGCGCACACACACACACACACTCATGCTCGCAAGGTCGCTTGTGTAGCTCAAACACGAAGAGACCAAAAATCAAATGTACAAAATCACAAATTTCCAATCATTCATATCCAATAAACGTTATTCCAACAGCAAATAAGCTGAGCCCACTAAGGTAAGTTTCAATGAACTACCCCTTTTTAGTGTCTGTTTTTCAGGATGTTGATCAGCCATTCAGGTTAAAAACAACTTTGCAACAGCAAGCACACACAATTCTACCTGGAACCAATGAAACATTATTACATGGGAGACAAATCCAGCTCTGGAGCTCCTTTAACTTTCAATATTAGGGCAATTCCACCCCACAGGAAATAAACCTGCATTCGGGTCACACTGTTAGTGCGTTGCAAAATGGTTGCCCTTTGATGTGGATGTGGGAAACTTGAGTTCAATTCCACCCCACCTCCTGCCCATGCTCAAGAGGGTGGCCTTAGGCAATACAAAAGTCTTTGGCCTATCTTACGGGGATGTTGTGTGAGAATGAATTAGCGGAGAATCGTTCACACATTTTGTATCCCGGAAAGCGTGCGTTCGGACTGTGTTTTAGCATATATTGGCTTATAGGCCAAACTGTCTATTTTAAATTTGTTAGTTATAAAGTAAGACATATATTTAAAATAAAATAAAAGGGCAAGAGAAGCAAATGCTATTCCAGAAGCTAGTAACAACTAAACAAGTTATTTGGAAGCACAAGCAAGAGCCCCAGTTCTGGTTGTATATTTCTTCACTTCACCCCCAAAACATCCCAGACATTTTTCACTGCGCTGCCTTTGCAACTGGAGGTGTGGGAAGTAAGTGCTGAAAAAGCTGTGCAAAATTGCATGAAGCCAGGCATACCAACATATTAGCTGATTGACAAGATTCAGTTTATAACACTATATGTGCCCATTTAGCAGCGGGTAGGGGCAGAAAATAGTAGTGGCTGGGATAAACAGGAAAACCAGGTTTCACACACACACAAGCAATTAATGGTTTGGAGAACATCTTGACACAGGGGGAGAAAAGCAATAACCATATGAAAAGCAAACTAATCTAATCTTATACCAGCGTTCCAGCCCCCAACTAAATATGAACATACAGTGGTACCTTGGTTTACAAACTTAATCCGTTCTGAAGTCCGTTCTTAACCTGAAACCGTTCTTAAACTGAGGCGCGCTTTCTCTAATGAGGCCTCCCACCGCCAGTGCCCTTCCACCATTTGGAATTTGTTCTTAGACCAAGAGACTATTTCCGGTTTTGTGGAGTTCGTAAACTGAATAGTTCATAAACAGGGCTGCTCTTAAACCGAGGTACCACTGTACTGGCTTTTATTAAAGTAAGCTTTGGAACCAGCATTAGGAAGGGGTAAATCTCTATGTACACAAAAATAAAGTCTTGGCATCCTAGGAGAGATTAATGTTGACATAGAGATAGAGATATGTAGGTTTCTTATAGTTTTGTTATTTATAAATGAAAGTCAAAGGAAGCTTGGGTTTGGTTTAAGCAAAAAATGAAACATTTTCACAAATAACTATATCTTAAGTATTTTCTCTGCTCCCCCCCCCCCTCAGATAAATTAGGTATGTGGGGGCACAACAGTTATTTCTAGCTAGTTATTGGAAACAATAAGAGACTTGGTTAAAAATGCTGGGATGAATAAAGGGGCTTCAGAATAATTCAGAGCACACACGGAACACCGAGAAGTTGACTTCAGAGGCGGTCGCTCAGAAACAGCATGGATTAAAACCCATAAATTATCCCTTGAACTTGGAATTGGTTAACTAATATTCCTTTTGCATCAAGTACAGCAACGGATTTCAAATCAAACGATGGCTCAGAGGGCATTTTCTGCAACTGCTGAATGAAACTGAGAAATGTCCTCTTTCTTACACCTTCCAACAATTTAAAATTCAGTTTTTCTCATTCTCACCACAACCACCACCATTTAAAAGGGTGGGGGGAGGGAGAGAGAGACTATCTTTGATTTCCCTGTACAGATCAAGTAAACAAAAATCCCAGGCCAAAATTACAGCATATTCATAACCTCAAACACTTATTTCGGTAAGTTTATTTCCTTTCAATTTACATTATACATTATTTTATCTTTTCAAAGTCTGCTTCGACATTCAAATACAGTGCCGAGGTGCCTTTCTGGTTTCACCTCAAACATTTCAGAGCTGCATATTTCACAGCACATCCCTTTAAGGAGGAATAATGAAAACAAAACAGCCACGGCTTGTGGTTCACTTGTGAGGCTCTTCTTCTATTTAACAAAGGATTTTCCTCACTGCCTTCAATGGCTGACCAGTTTCTTGCAACAAACAATGGAAATATTTCCAAAGATTGGGTGGGGTGGGGAGGGAGGGATGCTTGTTGCAAGAGAAATTTAAGAAAGTCTCAGACCAAGGAAAACATTGTTTATGTCCTCAATCCAGAGACTGTTCCTCCTTCATGAATTACAACTATCTGAGCTGGATTTGAAAACAAGAGAGGAACAAATTAATTCAACCTAAATCAAGGAAGAAGGGAAGAAAGCCTCCAGCTTAGGCAATATTATTTATACGTGTCAAAGCAAAACAGAGTTTCTTATAGTGCATGGTGAACACAAAACAAACTTTATCCACCTAGTAATAAAAGATTTTTCCCTGAAGCCAACTGCAGCTACACAGTTCCCATGTGCATTTTTAACAAGTCAGTCTCAACATCAACATACATGAAGGGGCTCCCTCCTTTATTTTATTTTATTTTATTTTTGCCTGTCAGGTCTGCTGAAAGCCAATGGGAGGCCCCTCAGCGACTCTTGTTTTTCAGGGCTGGGAATGTGGCTGGCGATTCCACAACTGAAGCTTCACTTACCTGCAATTTTTCAATTCTGCCTGCAACTTCTTCTGTGGACCCATGCAGCGCATATTCATGCCCACAACAATATGCCACAGCCCCCTGCCTCACCCATCAGCCACTTGCCACCCGCCAGCTCCTGCTGCAGGAGGGAAAGGTGTTGCCAGAGCAAAGCTGAAGAGGCATCACCGGCTGCAATTTCAACGGGCCTTTAAAGGCCCAATTCTTCTCTATGGGAAAGGGAAAGGCAAGGTTTCCATACAGGAGTTAGTGAGCAAAATGTTTTATTATTCCTTTTCGCTTCCACAGGATGCAGAAGGGCATCTAATACTTGCCACATTTATGAGCCTTCTAGTTCACCTCACAGGTCAAAAGCACAACTATGCCACAGTAGTGGTGGGGATTTGTTCCCATCTCAAACACCTCCAAACAGAGGGCTGCTTGTGTCTGGTATTTATTTAAAAATCTGGTGCTGTTTTTAAACCTCTGCTCTTCTAGAACAGTGCTTTCTGGCCAGGTTCACACATCATGAGATAAACAATAGTTAATGGTTTGCCGTGAACATGCCTATCTTTGCTGTTTACTCACCCTTCAGAACACAAAGTGCAATTTCTAGTTTAGCCTTATATCAGAACAAGGCACTGTGGTTTATTTCACTGCAATGAACTACAATCAGTAGTAGTAGTAATAAATGATGGTGATGATGATGATGATGATGATGATGATGATAACAACAACATCAACAACAACAACATATTATTATTTATACCCCGCCATTCTGGCTGGGTTTCCCCAGCCACTCTGGGCAGTTCCCAACAGAATATTAAAAACACGATAAAACATCAAACATTAAAAGCTTCCCTAAACAGGGCTGCCTTCAGATGTCTTCTAAAAGTTTGGTAGTTATTTTTCTCTTTGACATCTGGTAGGAGGGCGTTCCACAGGGCGGGCACCACTACCAAGAAGGCCCTCTGCCTGGTTCCCTGTAACCTCACTTCTCGCAATGAGGGAACTGCCAGAAGAGCCTCAGTGCTGGACCTCAGTGTCCGGGCTGAACGATGGGGGTGGAGACGCTCCTTCAGGTATACTGGGCCAAGGCCTTTTAGGGCTTTAAAGGTCAGCACCAACATTCTGAATTATGCTTGGAAACGTACCAATATAGGTCTTTCAAGACTTGCGTTATGTGGACTCGGCAGCCGCTCCCAGTCACCAGTCTGGCTGCCACATTCTGGGTTATAGTTTCTGGGTCAACTTCAAGGATAGCCCCATGTAAAGCGTACTGCAGTAGTCTAAGTGGGAGATAACCAGAGCATGTACCACTCTGGTGAGACAGTGGGTGGGCAGGTAGTGTTTCAACCTGCGTACCAGATGGAGCTGGTAGAATTGACCTGCGCCTCCATGGACAGCTGTGAGTCCAACATTGCTCCCAGGCTGTGCCCCTGGTCCTTCAGAAGAAATAGAGAAGAAATGTGTGTTGCTGTTTTAATGAGAGGGCTGTGATAGAAGTTCATAAGCGTAGGGATAGCAGACAGGAAAAAAATTCTCTTCAAACACAAGAATGTGGGGGTATCCTACGAAACCAATCGGAAGTAACTAGAAGACAGACAAGAAGGAGTATTTATTCACACAAAGCATAAATAACTTGAGAAATTATTTGCCAGGACTGAAAGAAAGACTGCGTTAAAAGAAGAAAAATGCCCAGAGCAGGATGGGGAAGCTGAGGCTCTCCAGGAGTCACTGAAGGGCAACTCTCACCATCCCTGACCACAGGCTCTGCTGGCTGGAGCTAAGCGAAGCCGCAGGATCACAGCTCCCCCACGCCTGGTCTTTGGTGCCTGTTTATTTCCCTATAATTGTTAAACATGGGACATCATAATTCAGAGGCAGCCTCCCTCCAAAACATGAGCTGCATTTCACAGTATGTCTTCCTAGCGTGCTACAGAGACATCTACCAGGTCACTGCTGGAGACAGAACGCTGGGCAACAGTCACCGTTCACCTGATCCAGTAAAGTGGCTATTAAAACATAAAATAAAAATCCTCAAATTCTCACCAAAGAATAAAAGGGAGCAAGCTGGGACAGAGGAAACAAAGATGCAGCAGGAACAAATGTAAGTTTTGTGCACTTTAAAGAAAAAAATAGTACCACCATTTTAGAATAACTAATGGTATTATTATTGGTACTTTTTACAAAACAAGGCTTACAAAATGAAAAATGAGGCAGGGAAGGAAGGACGAAAAAGGAGTTGTGTATTAAAAGGAAGTACATTTTTAGTACAGATAAAAAGATATAAAATGCAAGGGTCTTCCTATGAAAAATATCCTGTATCAGGAAGCGAGAGAGAAAAAGCAGCAGAATCTCTGTTTGAACCTTCCTATTAAGAATACTCATTCAGTTTTCATTGCGATTTAATAGTGCCAAGATGCTTTTAAATTCAGAGAACATGCTTGCTGCAATGCCTCTTCCTTTAAATTCTCAAAAAAGGTGTTGTGTTTTTTAATCTTGCAGTGGGTAAATTGCAGGTTTTTAGGAAGATATATTTAATATAGTTTGGAACTTCAAAAACACAGAAGACAAGCTGACTGGGAAGAAGATGTGATGCTCTTTGTGCTCTGCAGCGCCCTCTGCTGATAGCAGAGCTGAGCAAACATCCTTCATTAACCTAAAGGAACCAGTCAGTAATCCACACACAACATTTAAGCATGTCACAGAATAAGTTTCAAGACTCATTAGAAGCAGCCCTTGAGGAAATGGGGAACTGTGGTTTGCCAAAGAAACTATAAATGCTAAGCCACAGTTACAAATGATCTGCTTTGATCTCCAGGATCAGCTGAGAGAAGCTTTCCACCAATTCTTTCTGGGCAGCAAATGTGAAAAATGACTGTGCCTGAAAGCACTCAGGGACCCTCAAGAGTTATATGGGATTCCCTTCTCCCAGAGGCCCCGGGGAGCCCTGACCATTGGGAGGACATTAAACCTTGGAAACACTTGCATGCTCTCCATGCAGAAATGTGCCGTTCTCATGTCCTATAGCAGACACACCTTCTCAGCCAGCAAACACCTTCTGAGAAACCTGGAGACCAAACCTACCAGGTGGGAGCCTTGGGGCACTGAGACCTCCCAGCCCTAGTGATGCTGCCAGGACAAAGCAGCTACACCAGCCGACTGAGATCAGCAGCCGGGTGCTTTCAGCAACTTCAAAACAAACCACAAACCTGACAGATTTAGATGAAACCAATTTCCCTTCAAGGATCTCTTACATCCACTTTATTCAAAATAAATTTTACAATCACCCAGGGATTACATGAGGCCACAGTTCCTCCTTTGAAAAGTAACTCCTTTCCAGCGCAGCAGGAGAGAGCAGGGTCTTATGCCTGTGCTGAGAGTCTTGAGAGGAGAGGGAGGGCCATAGCTCAGCGGTGGAGCATCTGCCTTGCAAGCAAGAAGCCACAGGCTCCATCCCCACTGCTACCTCCAGGTAGTTGGAAGAGAATCCCCTCGGAAGTCCTGGAGAGCCTCCTGCTTCCTTTCCAGAGCCATTACTGTTTTTAACAATAACCCAAGGAAACTATATTTACTCAGACAAACCTCATGGAAGTGCAAGCTAGCCATACCCTAACCTCCCAGAGTTCCAAGCAAGGGCAGCCTGAGCTGGCGAGGTGTGCTTTTGGCCCATGATAAACATAATGGGTGGAGGAAAAACTGCTGCTCACCAGGCTCAACTCCACAACGCATCTTCAGGACCGGAGCTAAGTCCAAGAGCACAAGCAGTACAAGAGCACAAAACTGTCCGGGGCACCGTATTTTTGAGCAACATTTATGTGTGGCAAAGTGGCAGTGGGCAAGTTTTATTTTCCTCCCAGCCCCTGTACGGGTGATATAATTTGGGTTTTTCTATCTGGATTTTCCACTTTAGGCACCAAAGCATTATTGGTCAACTGCTTGATGAGCCTTCACTTATCAAAAGCTTCCGTCCTGGTTTAGGAGCAATTAGCCACAAGTGTCATTCTTGAGGAAACTGATGCAAGAGGAACATAGCTGAACTGCAAGGGCCAGGGATACAAAACAGAACACAGCCGGCACCCTTAGTATTCTTTGTAAACAAGGTCAGCTTATTTACGCTGCAAAATATGTAGGGTCGTGGTGCCTCAGTTCTGGAACACCCTCTGCCTGGTGTCATATGGCTGGTCACATGTTTCTTTGTCACTGTTCAGGGAGAATGGGCTCATTTTTTCTCGTTTTGCTGGCTATGGTTAGAATGTTTCTGAGCCTTAGGTTTGTGGTTTCATAGTAATGATGCTGTGTTCTTGTAATTCGATATTGATGAAATTTTACTGTTATCTTAATTGTGCTCTGTGGTTTGTAATGGTATGATTTATTTTTACGTAAACAGCTTTGAGGTCACTTGTGGCAAAATGGTGTATATAAGCACATTATTGTTGTTGTTGTTTCAATCACTGCTGAGATGTGCAGCACTCATTTACATGCACTCTTGCACTGTTTATTCATGTGAATGTTACCAAATAGAGTGTGTCTGAACCCTTCCCAGGGCACCTCAGTGCATCACGGTCAGGACATACCCCTCTCTGGAATACCCTTTAATGTCTTTATTAAAAACTGAAGCTTCTCAGGGCAAGTGTGACGCGGCAGCTAAAAAAGCCAATGCAATTCTGGGCCGCATCAATAGGAGTATAGCATCTAGATCAAGGGAAGTAATAGTGCCACTGTATTCTGCTCTGGTCAGACCTCACCTGGAGTACTGGGTCCAGTTCTGGGCACCACAGTTCAAGAAGGCCACTGACAAACTGGAACGTGTCCAGAGGAGGGCAACCAAAATGGTCAAAGGCCTGGAAACGATGCCTTATGAGGAACGGCTAAGGGAGCTGGGCATGTTTAGCCTGGAGAAGAGGAGGTTAAGGGGTGATATGATAGCCATGTTCAAATATATAAAAGGATGTCACATAGAGGAGGGAGAAAGGTTGTTTTCTGCTGCTCCAGAGAAGCGGACACGGAGCAATGGATCCAAACTACAAGAAAGAAGATTCCACCTAAACATTAGGAAGAACTTCCTGACAGTAAGAGCTGTTCGACAGTGGAATTTGCTGCCAAGGAGTGTGGAGGAGTCTCCTGCTTTGGAGGTCTTTAAGCAGAGGCTTGACAACCATATGTCAGGAGTGCTCTGATAGTGTTTCCTGCTTGGCAGGGGGTTGGACTCGATGGCCCTTGTGGTCTCTTCCAACTCTATGATTCTATGATTCTAAGAAGGAGGAGGAGGAGGAGGAGGAGGAGGAGGAGTCCTCCTGTAAAATGAAGTGAGAGCAAAGGATATGGGAGCCAGGCAAACACCCTCCTTATTAACGCCAACAAAAGTGGCCAGTGCAGATTGCCTTTGTTCACACAGCAACAGTCTTGTGGCTTGAGAAGGACAAGATGTGTGCCGACTCCCAAGGAATCCCTCTCTTGTTCCAATCAAAACTCCTTCACAGAAAAATTACCTATACAGACTTCTACGCAGCCAGTTTGTGGCAGCAACTGTCCTTTCTCGCAGCCAGTTCTTCACAGGGACACGGCGATGATTCTCCCATCAACTCAGAAACAACTGAGTCAAAAAAAATTTAAAATGCTGATAACAGGAGAGAAAGAACGCCGGAGCACAAGAAGTTTTCTGGCACACACATGCGCGCGCGCACACACACACACACACACACACACACACATCTCCTGAAGTGCAGTGACTTCCCGAGGAACAGATAGGAAAGTGATTCTCTTAACAGCTGGAAAGTGTTAATTAAAAGCAACAGAAGCAGGATGTCAACATTGCTTCCCAGAGAAGGCAGTGGCGGCAGCAGAAGGGCTGCATTCTGACTTACCTTAAGATACATAAGCAAGTCTTGGCCCCCGACGATAAGCGGCAGAACCCAAACCTCTGCTTGCTGTCAATGTCTGTGAGCACAAAAGTGAAGTTCTGGCCAACTTGGCCAACTGTGAGGCTGGAAATGGGGAGAACAAAGGAATCTATTAATGGGCTGTTCACTGTAACCACGCCAAGTATCTAAACAGACTTAAGTCATTGAACCAGCAGCGCTTCCTCTCTCTGTGCTGCTTCTGAGAGAAGGAAGGCAGGGAAAGGTCCAGTTCAGCTGGACCCACCGTGGTAAGTACAGTACTACCTAAAACCAAAACTGCACCAGCCCCAAACCTTTGAATTTAAGGATCCCTTAAATTTATGATACTGAGGCAGAGCCAACACCACACGTGTGTTTGTTGAATCACCTCCCCTCCCCCCCAAGCTTCTTTGCAGATCATAACCTTACAATTTAGGAAGACTTTCATGATTCACATTTATTAATAAATAGTATGAACCACAGGGACAACCACCACAGCACCAGCCATAATACTAATACTCTGGCGTCATCATTGTACACAGTTGGGATGGAGCACCTGTGGCCCCCAGGTGTTGCCCCAGCCCACATGGCCAGTGCTCAGGGGTGATGAGGGCTGAAGCCCAGCAGCTTATGGAGGGCTGGACACATGACTGCTTTACCAAGCCCAAGAGGACAGGTCTCTGTCCTGAGGGGCTTCCAATCTAAAATTCAACCCAAGGGAGAAAACAGGGGGGAAGAAGCAAGGATAAACAAGGGGAAATAGGCAATTTTATTCAAATGGATTTAGGCTTCTTTACAGGGTGCAACAAACCTTCCCTCTTTGTCTTCATATTTCATGGTGTAACAGTCAGTGCTTCAGTAAAGGAAACAGGAATGCCCACAGCCAGATGAGAGCAATGTGTCAGTTCTACCAAAATGAGTTTTGAAGATAGCAGGGTGCATCTGAGCATGTGCAGAGTGTCTTTCCTTTAAATCTGGGATTGCTAGAAACAGGCTTCCATGACCTCTCTCCACCACTGGAAATTAGCCACTGAGGAATAGCACAATCACTCAAGGTAATTTTAAAGCACCTAATGGCCTTCTGAAACACCGCAGACCTTTCAAAAGGCATTCTGTCCCCAACACAGAGGGAATATGTAAGCTGAAGTCTCCTATGACAACATGCATGCATTGTCAAACAATGCTTTTTGCTTTGGTTAATTAGGATTATGATTATTAACTAATACTTCTTTGAACAGGTGACAACCCTAGTTTTTAAGAGCTTGATCTAACCCAGCCTCCCTCAACCTGGTCCATCCAGTTGTTACAGCTCCCACCACAACCTAATCAGCCAAACATTGCAATCTTACTTTATATAGGAGGGTTTCTGCAGAAGACTTGTTTGGTGGCAAATACCATCTAACACCTTCTCAGCTAGACAAGGCCAGTATTTTGGGTCTGACCTTTCGTGGGAAGTTATTTGTTTGTGTTAAGGATGTCATCACTAACAGAGATTCCAAATTACTAAATCTTTTTAAAAGCCAGCCATAAAATTGGCTAGGTAGGGAAAAACCCAGCACAGCTGAAGAACTGCATAAGCCTTTTGGCTGTTGTGGCCAAAACTGCAAGTTTCAGCCAGTGTGTGAAGACACTACCCAAAGAAAAAATGTTATCTCTCTAGCTAGGCCTTCATGTTAATTAACAGAAAGGTTATATATCTTATTTAAGAGAGATTTTAAATTCAATTCTATGTAACCGGGTATTTGATACTGCTGGTTACCACCAATTGAAGACAACTAGTTTTAGGTCTGTTTGTCCTAGGTCTTTGGGTATTTAATTATAGGTGGATAACATCATCATCATCATCATCATCATCATTATTATTATTATTAAATTTACACAAAGCTTTCAAACTATGTAACACAACCAACATAGTTATGCAGCACTCTCCCTTTTTTTTAAAAAAAAATAGACTCTATGTCCAGAATAGAAAGCTTTGAGTTTTCTCAAGAAACAGGGAGAGAACTTTTGGTTACTGCTTTTTTAAAACTAAAGTATTCATTTAAGAGGGAAAACTGCCACAAAAGGGACGCTGTGTTTCCAGGTTTGGATAACATTTTATACTTTTAATAATACCTCAATTCAAAAACGTTCAGACCCATTTCCCCAAGTTTACTACAAGTAAAAAATAAACTACTGTATTCCAGGGACAAAAGGGGGAAAAATTAAATGGGAGCACAGAATATGCCCTAACAAAAAGGTGCCGGCTTTCCTTTGAATTGTGCCTGAATGCTGATCTCTCCAGAGTCCTCCTCCAAGAGGTGCTGTAGCAGCAAGACTGCTCTTCACCAAAGCTCGCCCTCTCTGCACAATTGCTCCAAAGCACATCCCACACACCAAGGAACAATCTTGATAACACGGTTCACATCTGGGCCTTTTCTGAAAGTTATGATCAACTTGCACTCTGCGGCAAGGTGCTCATTTGCTTTGCCTACAAGAGAGCAAACAATGCAACAATATTGTTTGACAATGGTGGGCCCCCTCCTGCCTTGCAAAGGAGCTCACCTCTGTAGGAGCAACTCCTCAAATACTCTTTAAAAAATACATCTCTGGCTAAAAACCGAAGCAGAGCAGGGGGAAGAATGGCACCAGAAGCTAAAAGCAGGGGTACAAAGCCTCCTTTCCCAACACTATAATTAGTAAAGGATATTACTGCTAGCAGCTTGATACCTCTCTCATAAATAACAGCTTGCTTTATACCATGTGTGAAACCTATTACTTAAAGCATGAATTTCCAGAATGGAGTACAGGAGGAAAAACGTATATAACATGCAGTCTAATTTCTTTATGCTTTGCCAGGTTTTTGTGAATGCCACATCACACACAGGCAAATTGCAGGCTTGTGATCCTGGGCTCACTCCTACAGAACAATCAGGCATGACTCAGAGACAAAGCAGAGGACTGGATCATTCTTTAAGAAGGCCAAAGGCTAACAATACTTAGCATGTATAGAGCACTTTCAGCATTCAAAGTGCTCTATACTTATTTTCAAGAAATCCTCAGTGCATCTCCATTAAGGGTTAGGTCAGAAATATTATCCCCATAGAAGCAGGGGGCTGAGGCTTCAAGAGTGACCAGCTAGTCTAAGGCCACCTGGAAGATATGTGGCTAAGCTGAAATTGAACCAGTAGCCTTGAAGTCTCTTTCTTGTGGAAACTGCACAACAACAGCTTTTCTGATGCATGGAGTAACTCTCCGTTCATTCATACAGTTGTCTTGCTAACTGCTGCATTTGTAAATAAATTTATGGTGGCACACTGTTTATTCTTCAACCTGGGTTACCTTATACCCATTAGGAGGCATGTCTAATTGCTCAACCCACTTTTGAAGGTTTGCAAACCAAGATTGTCTCAGAACTTCCATTTGCCAAAATGTAATATGGGCGTAAAAAAATAAACTATAGGGAAAGCAGAAGGGCCGAGACTAAGGAATCTGGTGCACGAATCCTCTTCATGTAAAAACCTATAGGATGACATTATACTAGTCTCTCTGCCTGCCTTGGCACACCATCTGCAGAAAGATCAGGGTCAAACCCAGCATCACCCTTACACCAGAGGTTGTAAGGGTGGATAAGTACTGCCTGCTAGACACCTTATGAAATGTCTAGAGCACTACATTCTGTGGGCACTTTTCTGCAAAGCAACTGCTCTCTCCTTGGGTCTGGGCTTTGAAACTGGCAGGCATAAAGAGCTCTCAGCAGGGGATTGGGCCAGGTAAACACCCTTCTGAATTCAAGCTCCTAATTCTCTCTCATTCTCGCAGTGTAAAAACCTATGATGAGATCCAGGTTCCCTATTATTAAAATGCAGCTTGGACCTACAAGTAATGCAATCAGGAACTAGGGAGGCATCCTCACCAACATGGGAATCCTGTGAACAGCTGGGGCAAAAGGCCATGTCTTCTCCAGATGAGAAAACGGGAGCCTAAGAATGAGAAGGCGGCAGAGAAGGTCCCAGCAGTACAGAAAGGGAGAACAAACAAGCAATGCTTTCAATGCCAGGCCTCTGCCTAGGAATCTCCAAAGACCCTCTCCAATGGCCATTCTACTTTGTCTGTGGATGCAAGGTTACTATGGTGATTCAATGCTTAATTTTAGTAAGAGGAAGGTTAGAGGATGAGAGACATATGCCACGCTGGTCCACAATTAAAACCAGAGCATTTATGAGGCAGGCACAACTTTTATGACAAAAGGAGATTGGTTTTCATTAACTTGCTAAGGCACTAAGATAAATCTGAGTCTCCCTTTTCCACAAGTGAGAACCTCTGGTTCAATGATCCCTGAGGAACGGGAGCAGGAACAGTCTCTTCTATGGTTCAGCGCTGTGCTGGTAGCTGGAGCTGCAAAACCAGCATCTAGGAATTCCCTAAGCAGGGAAGTCAACATTGTGCAGGCCAAGAAAATAACCTGCTGGCCAGGCAGTCAGGCCCCAGACAACACAACCATTCACTGCTCTGCCATAGGCCAAGCTGCAGCTGACGACCCCCCGGGAACCTCACTCAGCTCTCCTTGCCCAGAGACAGATTCCCAAACTTACCAGTCACATCACGGCTCCCATCACCACCTGCACCATCCCCACTTGTCACTTTTTACCAGGATGACAAGGAACCATTTGTGAGTACCCTGGGATTGGTCAGTCAACCAGCTACCAATCCACCTATCAGTTACCTTGTTCAACCCACATTTTACCAGCTTCCTCGCAAGACTATCACGGGAGACTTTGTCAAAAACCCATTCCTTT
Organism: Podarcis bocagei; assembly: GCF_964188305.1. NCBI lineage: Eukaryota > Metazoa > Chordata > Lepidosauria > Squamata > Lacertidae > Podarcis > Podarcis bocagei. Next base: position 1,353,742 of record NC_138140.1, on the reverse strand, counting down.
TTGTGAATGATGAAACAGCTGCAAAACAGCAAGGACTCCAGCTGGGCCACCCAAAAGAGATGGACAGGATGAGCATAGCAAAACTGGGAGCCACCCAGAGTGGCAGGGGCAACCCCGTCAGGTGGGTTGGGTACAAATAAATTATTATTATTATTATTATGATAAGCCATCGGGAATTGTGGGAAGCCCCCAGAGTGAGCCAAGAAAGGGCACTGAGGGTAGGCAGAGAAGGAGGGGGGGGGCCTTCCCAGAGCAAACAGTGATTATTTCACCAAGACCATCTCTGGGTAATGCTTGCCAAAATTACAGCATTATCTCTAGTTATTCTTTTATTCAATTAAAAGTTCAAAGAATCGTGAAACTGAGATGAAAGGAACATGGGGTGGGGCGGGCAGGCCAATGTTCGAAGGCATGACAATTCTCCACCAGCGCCAAGGCCTCTCAGCCTTTCACTCCATCCCAAGATCCACCTTAGCTTGTGCCAAGAAACAGATGTTGGCTTCCTTCCAGAAAGGGACCTGCCCAGAATTGATTGTCTTAATCAGAGTTATAAACCTGGGGCTGTTCAGATCCGCATAAGAAGAGGTAGGGAAGTAATTGACAAAGCTCATTTCTGCTTCCAGGGTATGAGTCTTTTAAAGTTGCAACGGCAACAAAATGGTGGCGAGAGGATGGAATCAGACTCCCCTACCCCTAAGCCCTGCCACAGAAATTCATGAGGTTTTGCCACATTCCTCTTCCACTGGGGTCTCTTTATTTAAGAAGCTGCGCAGATATATGGACAAAATATCTTTAAAAAGAAACTTTGTTGCTATTGTTTTCAAGGAAAAGAACAACCAGAAGTTTTTCCCCCTAGAGGGGAACTGTGAAATTGTAACTAAATCCTGGGAACTTGCAGCTGTTACTGATTACAACTGTGGGAAAGGATTTGTGACCTTGTAGGACAATGCCTTCAGAAGCACTGTTGGGTGCTTTCTGTAAAATAAATGCCCTATTGGATCAGTTAAGTCAGAAGACCAAAACAGGAGCGTGCCATGACAGAACAACTGAAAGAAGAGGACCTTGCTGAATCTTCGGCGCCAGGGATGGAGGGACTTTTGGCCCAGCAGGAAAATGAGCCTTTGGATTTGACAAACGAACTTGGAAAAAACCAGATTTGGAAAGACAAAGTTTGGCTGGAAATGGGGGGTTGGACTGACCCCCCTATGCAGGGATGTTTGGACTTTCCGAATCTGGCAATGGGCCGTCAGAGGTTTGGAGCTGTTGGGACTTCCAATCTTGGAGGGAATTTGAAACATGTTTTAAAATACCACATGGAGTCTAGTCTGGACTATGAGAAAGGGGCTGATGTGTTGAAAAGGGTCAAAAACACTACTAAGCTGGAGTTCCCACGAGTGAAAGGAAAATACTGTATGAAGAAGAACTGTGGAAGGGACATGGAAGAGATTTGAAGGCCTCGGATATAAGATCACCAGGTTAATGTGCCAGACTAATGGGATAAAAAGGACTGACAATCCCGGGACCGGGGGGAGGGGACGCTGGAAGAAGATTGGATTGTTTTTATTCTCTTTTTTTCTGTCATCAGAAATGTTTTATGAACGTTACAAAAATGTTGAAATGAAATTACTTGGCTCTTGTAAGAATGTTTAAAGAATTAGGTAAAAAGGTAATGGTTATGAGAAGCTGGTAAAAATAAGATTTAAGTTTTAAGGTTTTTTATAAGATAAGATGAAAATAGAGCAAGGTAATGTAATGACAGAACATTATGAATTATGGAAAGGATTTGCTGTGACAATTATTAATCAAGATACAGGAGATGGGAGGAGGAGGAGGTCATGGAAAGAAGGTAATGAAAGTGAAGAATTTGAAAATGATGGTTTTATTTTTTATTTTTTCTGTTTTTGTCTTTCTTCTCTGTAATTTTGTCTTTTTTTTCTTTGTAATTTTAAAAATTCTTTTTTCAATAAATATTATTAAAAAGAAGAAGCTGCACAGATAAACAGGCAATTCAGCAGAAGACCAGTGTATCTGCAGGGCAGGGAAGGAATCCAGTGGTTAATGTCTACGGGGAGGGGGTAGGTCCTGGAGCTGACGCTTATTGTGAGCCCCCTTCTACACTAACATGAAAGCTCTGTAGCTCTGTTGTGTCCCCAGACACAAAGGACTCTGCACACCACCAGAGGCACTCTTTTCTTCATTATTTCGCTTGTTCCAACAATTGAGTCCAGCATTCAAAGCATAAATTACAATTGAGTTGAGTACAGCATTCAAAGCATAAATTAAGCCCCGGCAGAAGTGTGTGTGTGTTGTATATACAAAAAATATCAACCAGTTATGCAAACAGGGTTGGGGTGAGTGAGAGAATGGGCTGATGCTATTAAAATGCCCAACTCCTGTGTTTATCCTCATGTCAGTAGAGTTTTACTTAGTTTTTTTAAAAGGGATTTTTGGCTTTTAAAAATATATAAAGAACATATTGATTTATCCCCTGGATACATATTCAGTCTGGCCTGTGGGGTAAAAATGATAGGTGAACAAATGCTCAGAGGAAAATACAAGTATGAATTGCAAATAATCATGATTTATTCAAGGGTGGGGGTGGGGAGACCCTCCTCCCTGCAGATGCCATGCAAATTCCACAGAAATGAGGAAAACATGTTTCTGGAACGATTGTGATTAAGATCAGATTTAGATTATGGTCAAAAATAGTTCTTGACGTTAGCTACTGCAAGTCTAAGGAGATGGGAGCCCGGGAGCGGCAGGGGTACCACTTCACACGATGTGAATATTTACTACCAAGTGAACGACGAAATACTGCTGTTAAAAAGTCGGCAGCAAGAGCATCTGCTTCTTCTAGATATTTGCACTAGAAGACCAGTTGTGTGGTTTAAGACCATGCTTTCCATCCACTGCAGAGCCCAGGAGGAAGGTGCTCTTGGCAATTCGCTTCCTTCCCTAAAGGCTCGGCAGAGCTCATCTTGAGACATCTTGCTTGGGCACATCCGGGGTAAAGGCAGCATAAGAAAATACCAATACACAAGGCAAAAGAGAATTTTGCTTTTTGGTTGGTATTTGCTATCATTTCTGTAGCTGGGTTAGAGATTTGAAAGTGCTTACCTGGCCCAGAATGGGGCACGTTAAGAAGCAAAAATAAGTGAATCAGCTATATTATCATCACTATCATCTCAGTATTCCTAGCTCAGGAAAAAGAGTTCCCAAAGAGGTCACAGGCAAACTATTCAGCTAGTACTAATACAGCTGCCCCAAATATTCCCCATGAATATATGAAGCCCCCTTCCAGTGAATTGGATGGCAGTCCAGTTAGCCCACTACGGCCTCCTCAGGCTAGAAGGAGCTCTTCAAGGTCTCAGGCAGAGAGGGCCTTTTCCCACCACAGGCTATGTGGTCAATTTGAGTGGTGACACTGGAGGTAGGACTTTCTGCAGCAAAGGCTGCACTCCACCACTGAGCTCTCCAGGTGAATTTCATATGGATATTCATGCCAAAACTAGCACCAAAGGAGAACGGATGGGCCAACGCTGCGTGCATGCTGTCTCTGTCAGGAGGAGCCAGGGGGGTTAAATGGCCAGAGGCTGCTGCTGCCACTGCTGCTGCCACCACTGGCTGGAAGCTGTTCCCCGCTCCTTCCTCTCTGCAGGAGGAGGAGGAGGAGGAGTTGACCACTGAAGCAGCGATGCGCTCAGCTTCGCGGTTGGATTCCTGCACTTCCTTTGAGCATTGGGGGAGGCTGGCCCCCTCTCCCAAAAAATATTAAGGGGGCACAAAAGGGCTCAGCCCCTAGGAGACGGCACCCCTGACTAGCACATTTGGCACTGCGGAATGATTAAAAGAAAAAGAATTACTCACCTTGCCAATGCTATTCAGAGCCTTTTTGTCCTCCCTGGAGTCTGGTCCTGGTTTCTATTTTTCCTCCTCTGTTTGGCCTTAATGCCCTTAGCCTCATTGCCTGCACCGCCATGTAAGCCTAGTGGCTGGATTGGCCCACACTGATTTTAGTTTGCAGACACCCGTGAGCATTGCATAGCAACGCCAACCAAGTCATGTGGCAGTGAGGACAAACAGGAAGGCAAATGATGGCAAGAAGAGCAGCAGCAGCAGCAGAACAATGAGACTGAGGGCTAAAACCACCAGATGCGGAGGGCACTAAGTAGCTCTGGCTCAGCCCAGTTCAAAATCCAGATATTTAGATATTGAGAGTGCATGGGCGGGAGGCAGCACACATATTTTTACTACTCCAATCAAAACTTTTGAAACTCTAGAAAGTGAAGTTCCAAAATTAAATAGTCACAGCAACTCACACTTGCAGAATACCTATAACCATGGTTGTAAATGCAGCAAGTTGTCAAGCACAGGAGCCTAACTATTAAATCAGCAGAAGTTTTAAGTTTGGCATTAAAAGCTTCATTAGTAGCAAGAAGAAAAGTGATACGACTGTTGGTCGAAGCATGGTAAAATTTAAACTTTTTTGATGGTGCCTATAAAAATCCTTCGAAAAAAGGATGTTGCCACTGTAATTTACACTTGGGTGTTTTAAATCAGGTTCAGGGAGAAAAAGCATTAAGAACGATGCGGTTTTTATTCTCTGCAACTGTTTTATTGACAGAGGGCTATTTGTTTTTGTTTTTCCCTTCTTGTAAAGTACAGAAATCTAACATTACCTGTCCACATAGAAGGGGAAGCAGAACTTGGTCAGAGTCTGTAGAATTTCCTGTGGAGAGAAAGGGAGAGAGAGAGAGAAAAGAGAGAGATAATTTATACATCTAATGGGACCAATAAATCTAACATTAACCACAGAACACAATCTTATAACTTTGCCCTGAAGAAACAAGAGACAGATGAAGAGAAATGTGCTTTATCAATTACATGGAAGGAGTACCAGGCAGTCAATCATGTGAAATAATAAACATGATCAAACTTCATTAAAAATGAAAAATTAATCAAGATTCACACATGGGCAGGCAGCAGGAGCCCTCCAGCGGACCTCCGGAGGGAAGGAGGTGGCTGAGCCAGTGTGCGTTAACTTGCCTCTGGGGAGACGCTCCGACCTGACCATATGGACACCAGCGAACACCATCCGGCCAAGACAGCTCTTTGGCCTGGCAGCATTTCCTCTCCTGGCACATTACTTGCTCGTATCCTAGGAACAAGGGCTGCTGGGAGTGGAAAGGACTTCCCAACAAACACAGCACAGAATAAAACCAGCAAAGGCTCTCCGGAGCTATCCTAGGCACACTGTCCCTCTCGCCACACTGCAGGGGGGGTCACAGGCAGCATGGAGGTTTTTAAGAGAAGGCTTAGCAGAAGTTTGCTTTCGGGAGAAAATTACAAGTCACAGTAACTTACGACAGTGAGCTGAATAATACAATGCAATAATGTAAGTAAGGGCTGAGGGGAGGAAGTTAAGACTCCATCTATATGTATATTTCTTAAATCTTGAAAACAAAACACTTTAGGACCATCTGTTCTCTGAATATCCCTCTAAAAGGAATCACAGAGATTAAGTTCTTCTTTGTTCAATGTAGTTCAGGAAGTGAGGTACACAAGCACAAAAGCGCGTCGAGGGAAAATTACCCAGAACAGTACAAGAACCGGGGAAGCTCTAGCTCTGTGTTTAAAAGTAAAAACATTCAATATTGTCCTTTTTATAAAAACAACATCACGTTGCCCATTCTCTACATATTTACATATTCAAGAATGAAGAATAAGTCAAGTGGTTTTTGATGATTTTTTAAGTGGAACTACATTAAACAAACACTTGATAAAATTAATGATCAATTTACAAAACGAAGCACTTTCCAGGCCAGTAATAATAAATTATCTGTGCTAGCAGAAGTGATGCTTCGTGCTTCATTTATTTTTAAAACCACTTCCATCATTTAACAAATAAACCACATCAATCTAATCACCCATTCAATGGAGCAGAAAACATATTGACTCTCCTGGCAAGAACATGGTCCTCCTACACAATTCAATTGAGCATGCCCCATTCCTTCATATGCTTTCAAGCTCAATTGCTCAACACTGCATCACCTATTTAAAAAGTGGGGAGAGGAGTAGTACAGTATTGCCAAATTAAAGGTTATGGAGCACAGCCAAGGGAAGAAAGGGCCAGGGAGAGAGAAAGAGGAGTGTTTCCTAAGGGGCACAATCTAGGGCTGGGTTGCTTTATAATTTCTCTTTTAAAAGCACAGAACAGCTTGTTTAGACAATGGAATAGTTTAGTGCTTGGTTTATCCTAGGTCTAATGCTTGTGGAAACCAACAAGTGAGACAAAATTCAGTACCTATGTGGATTCCTGCCAGGAGCTTAACAACCCCTCTGTCCCAGGAAGACAGTGAAGAAGAGAAAATGAGGTTGATTGTCTGCTGGGTACGGTTTGGTTTAATGAATCACAACCAGTGCCTGTTAGGGCCGGGCAGTGTCTGGTTTTCAACACTGTGATCTATCACCAGCTAAACATCACAATATGTAGCAAAGTATTGGAAGACACAGGATCTACCCACTCTGGAAGAATGGCAGACGAAGGTGATAGACTATATGGGACTGGCTGAAATGACTGGCAGAATCCGAGACCAAGGGAAAGAGACGGTGGAAGAAGATTGGAAGAAATTCAAAATTTATCTTAAGAAATATTGCAAAATCAATGAATGCTAAAATGTTGAGCGTATAGAAAAAAGGGGATTACAGCTGTAAAAGGTTAAGTAAAAGAACAAGGGAAAATTAGATAAACTTAAGGGGGAGGATTTGCTGAAACTAATTTGGAAATTGGGATGCAGAAAGGGGAGGTATGGGGAAGTCGGTGAAGTAAGGTTTAAGAAATAAGGATTTAAAATTATACATGTTTGTTTATGTGTTTGTCTGTTTGTATTGTGTATTGTTTGTGTTTATATAAATTGTGGAAAACCAATAAAAAAATTTATATATATAAAAAAATCACAATATGTAGAGGCTAAGAGGGAATGTCTTGGCAACTGGGGCCTAAAACTGACAATTCCTTACTTACCTTTAGCCTACTGCTACAACTGTTGTCTTATAGTATGGGTAATTTTCTCTAAAAGTAAAGCTGTAGGAGTAATTAGTACCATAGGTAAATTGAAAAAATGTTCCCTAATAGACACGAGAGACACACAGACAAAGAGAAGGAGAGAGAGAAGGGGAGAAGGGAGGAAAGAGGCAAAAACAAGAGGGCAAGGTGTTTTTATTTTCTTTAACTCAGAAGTAAATAATCCCAGTTAACTTTTCCAGGGAACTAGCACTGGCTTCCCAGCAAGCCTGGCAGCAGCACTGGTATTCTGGGGAGGCGAGGCGGAAAGGCTTCCTCTTCTTCCAAGGGTCACAAGAGGGCTTGGGTGTCAGGGTCTCGCAGGCAGACGCTGCCAGCAGAGGGAGCCCAAAGAAAGAGGAAGGAAGGGGAAAGGGGTTCCCAGCAAGACCAGCATCTCCCTCAACCACCTACCAGTCTGGCGCCTGCACTTAAAACTAGAAGCTCAAGAGGAAAGTTCCCGGGTAGGCGACTTTCTTCAGGGCCTGCTCTTGAGGTTCACTGCAGGTGGCAGAGCAACAGGGGCAGCAGGAATGAGTAGAGGAGCAATGACCAAATTCATGTTTTCCCACATTGCGATTTTTGCATAGCACATGCACACATTGTGATTCACAATACAGTGGACCCTCTGGATACGAATGTAATTCGTTCCAGGGGTCCGTACATATCCCGAAAAATCCTTAAGTAGAGGTGCCGCTTCTGTGCATGCGTGCGCGGCGAATCTCGGAAGAATAGACTTCCGGGTTTGCCATGTTCGCAACCCGAAAGTTACGTTACCCGAAGGTAACGTAACCCAAGGGTCCACTGTACATTGCCACGTCAAATATTACGAAATTAGGACCACAAGGTAGACTTCAAACCAGAATTGGACAGTGTATTGACACTTCGCCCAGCCCTAATGTCTGTGCCAGGCTATTTTGTGTCCTAGGCAAAGCTAATCCCTTGCACGCACACCCCCAAAATGCTAACTTCAATTTTCAAAACCAGGCATCCTGTAGAGAAAATGAAGAATACAAAAGTTTAAACTGCTATGTTTATTTTAAATTGTAAGAATAAGGAATACAACTTTGATTATCTGTCTGAAATACAAAAGAAAATGTTTTAGCACATAAATCGTTTTGAATAATCTTGCAAATTTAAGTCTCTTTGAGTTTTTCCTTTGCAAATTTTGTCACCAATTCCTTCAGGTCAAACGATTATGCTTGGGCACGTTTAACTGACGTAGCTGCCAAGCGAACTAGTCTCTTTCTCAACATTGTTAAGCATATTTAAGTTTTTTTATGTTTGAGCTTTGAGAAACTGCTTGCCACTGACACTGGAAGTGTGAGAAGGATCCTTAGAGCAACAGAAATATTGGGCTATTGCTCAGACCTTCAGCACCAGTATCTTTTGTTTCCATTGTGCATCAATGATTTTTCCAAATCATTGCAAGCCTTCAGTACATCTTCGGTAGATTTTTTGTTGATACTGTAAGTATCATACAGGAAGCCAAAGAAGGAATCACATTGCTGTGGCTGTGGGAATATATTCAATAGATTGTAGGGTCATGTCTAAGTCAGCATAGCAGAAACCTACTTTGAATTTCTGTGTTGGATCTTGAGGTCTCTTCCTGGGCCTCATCCTCAAACTACCCTTTCTTTCTCCTTTCTCTAACTTGTTCTGTCCTCGAAGGTTGAGAGAATTTCTAGTTTCTTTGCAATCTCAGTAGCATCTGTCAAAACCCCTCATCACCTCTGCAGCCCACAAGGTAATTCTTGGTCACTTGCAACTGGCCGGTAGCTGAATTTTTATCAGCTTCCTTCTTTTGTCGTAGCTTGCTTATAAGACTGACTTCAAAAAAGGGTGCTGTACCACGTAACAAGGAATACCACAAACCTGAACTTACAAATTGCAACAGCAAGCTTCAATTCAATACATATTTCCAGAAAAACCTTTTAGGCTTGTGTTTTCAAAGATCTCTACTAAAGCATCATATATACTACCAAGATGATATCTCAGTGGTTTCAGAGAATCGATCTGACTCTCCCATCTTGTTTCACTCAATGGCTTAACATTTATGCTAAACACAGCTAGTTAGAATTTGCCAATGCTGGGTCAATGCAGAGAAATAATTAGACATCTGTTGAACCAAACTGAAGAAACTAGTTGCTTCCAGACAACAACAGCATCATTGACTACCAAGTTTAAAGAGTGTGCATTGCAGGGCACACAAAAGGCACATGGGTTTATGTCCAGGACTTTCTTTGGTATGCAATTTTTTTTGCCCTTCAAGTTACTCCCATTATCATAACCTTGACCACACAGATTCTCAAATGGTAATCCCACTTGCTCAAGCTGTCCAAGAAGAGTTTCTGTCCTAAAGGCACTTGTAGTCTCCTTTATCCCCAAAAATGTTCTCTTACGATAACATCAGGCTCAGACATCTCATTATCTAATGGTTTTATTACATCAACATAGCGTACAATCATTGTCATTTGTTCAATATGACTAATGTCAGGTGTGCAGTCCAGAATAACTGAGTTGTATTTGGCTTAATTTGCATGTGCTATAATTTTCTGCTTTATAGCACCTGCTACAAGCTGTTTAAGCTCATTTGGGGTATCTTTTCCTACATAGTGAACCAATTTTTTTTTATCTTCAACACTGCACAAATGGTCATTCATGATGAGATCAAAAGGGATAGATATTCTACAAACTCCAAAAATGTCCGTTGCTAGCTATGTACAACTTTTCAGCTGTACCACGGGATACCACATTTTGCAAAAGCAATCAAGCATTCCCATATTCTTCAGAATATAAAATAAAAGTAAAATATTATCAGAAATTTGTAAGATTCAACAAAAGCTAATCTGAATAAAACTATGCCCCTCAAAGGTCAGTACAACGTCTGCTCTCTGAGGTCTGCACCCCAGGCGGCTGCCCAGTGGGGCTGATGAGAGCACCGGCCCTAGTCGCAACCGTGCAGAGCTGATTCAATCCTATCTTAGCTATGTCAGGAATTGATCCCCAAAGCCACAAAGGGAGGCTTTCTGGTTTGGAAGCAGGGACATGTGGAAAACAAGGCGCATGGATATTCCCACCTACTTGCTGTCAACAAAATTGGCAGAGATTTGGACTGTTCATTTAACTGTCTATGTAATTCCAAAATCAATCCTAAGCCCATGCAGTACAGAACTCAATATACCTTCTCTTCCGAAGAGCGGTGCTATTTGAGATCAAGGCGCACTGTCAGCAGCTGTTCTACAGCTCTGGAAATTCCTGCCACTAGAAACTCAACACAGACTGAACATCAGATGGGAACACTCCAAGTCATTGTGTTCATTTGGGCTGGTGATGGTGGAGGTTAAGTTGGTGATTAGCATGAAGTATCTTCAGGTTCACTCATTTTAAGCCTGACTGCTTTTAGCACAAAGCGGCTCCAACAAGGAGAGCTACCACCATTAAATATTTTAGGTCTGTGGAGCACCACGTGACTACCGTTTCAAGTGAGTAAGCACAGCTGTGCTCCTGCTATTCTGTGGGGCAGGGAGTGTTACTCAGCCAGAGCTTTTCTAAGTGGGTGGGATACAGAATTTAAATGGCTTAGGGTGGGCCAAACCAAACATGGTGCCAAGAGAACATGAGAAACCACAACCTATACGCTCTGTAGGTCTCATCTCCCAAGTCTGTGATGCCAACTCTACGTTCATATTTAATAATACCCTCCACTCACTCATTATGAAGCCGCTGAGCGGGCATGTGGGGCCTGGAACCATTGCCAGCTGCACTGGGCAAGGTGCAGTGATAACACCTGGCTACAAGAGCCATGCGCTACCAAAGCAGGAGTCTCCCCCACATCACGCCTTCACCTCCTCAACAGATTTGCATACAAGCCCTTCAACAGAGAGCCAGGGTGATGCCGTGGTTAACAGTGTTGAACCCTGGTTTGCCAAATCCCAACTCAGTCATGAAGCTCAATGGGTGACCTCAGGCCAGGCACTCACTCTCAGCCTAACCTACCTCACAGGGTTGTTGTGAGGACAAAGTCAGCAGGTACCATGTATGCCACCTGGGAAGAAAAATGTAATAAATAAACAAACTCCATAGCTGCGTGCTTTTTAAAAACTCATTATCCCACCCCATTGCATTGCATTGTTTGGGGACTGAGGGTCCACCTTTGTACATGCAGGTACACAAGCTTCTCTTCTGAAGCAAAGGCTCATGCCAATGCCCACACCTTTCCTACAGCTAACTTTGCTTTGTTATGGTAACCTCAGGGAGATAGAAACAAGAAATCACATTCATTTTTGCTTTGATTCATGGTGCCTCCATGTGACAAAAACTGAACATGCCTCCCCTCGCCCCCCCTTTTTCTCCACCATCGTGTGTGTGTGTGTGTGTGTGTGTGTGTGAGTGTGTGTGTGTGTGTGTGTGTGTGTGTGTGAGAGAGAGAGAGAGAGAGAGAGAGAGAGAGAGAGAGAGTTGGGGGTTGGGGGGGGGGAGCACAGACACATACACAAAGCCCAGGAACCAAGACGGAGGGGGACGCAGCTGAGAAGATGCAAATCACCTCGGTAGCTGCTGCTCAGGGTCCCAAGGGCAGAGTGTGCCTGCTTTCTGGATCAATCTCCAAGTTTGTATTTTCACAAATCTTTTTGTATGCAGTTTGATTTTTAACATTTTAATGAGCATTAAAGGAGAAAGAGAGTGAATCCATATCAGCCAGTCCCTGCCGTTAAAGCGCAGGGCATGAACCGCGTCCCTTGGGGGTCCCAGGAAAGCGCCTCACCGCTGGCTCCAGGACATTTGCCACCTGGCTCAGACAAGGCCCCCCCAACTCCCATTCTTTTCATAATGAAAATACTGCTGACATTATAAACCCCACATGGGCTTTTTAAAATCCCTCTTCATCGATCCAGCAAAATGTGTAACTTATTGGCGACAACACAGCACTCATTGATTAAGTTTGGTTTCAACACCAAAGTTTTCAAAATAAATGAGTCACAAAGGCAGCAAGGCAGTTCCCTTGTGTTGTAAAGTAGCCAAGGGAGAAGGGGGCAGCCTTGGGGAGGGACTGCCCCACTCCGGCCACCACAGACAGAGGCACCAAGAAACAACTCATTACTTACTCACTTTTACAGCCCAAGGAATTTGAGGCAGGAATTTGCTGCTATTGTTGTTTTGTTTTGTTTTGTTTTGTTGTTGTTATTCCAAGGGGAGGCCAAGCATCATTCACACACCCAGTGGAATAGATGAGAGAGACAAGAGAGATAGAGACACACTAAAGGTTCCCCCAACCCATTTCAGAACTGAGTGGAGAACTGAACAAAGTTTCACATATTCAGGCCTAACCGTCTACCCAGAATATTTTATTTTATTGTTTATTTCATTTATACCCAGCCCTCCGCCAAGGAGCTCACGGTGGCATGCGCCACTCTCCTCCTCCTCCTCCGCATTTTATCCTCACAGCAACCACCCTGTGAAGTAGGTTAGGCTGAGAGTGAGTAACTGGCCCGAGGTCGCCCAGTAAGCTGGTGGGGGATTTGAACCCTGGTCTCCCAGAGGCTCAGAATTTAACTTTACAATCTAGTATTATAGTTAAAGAAGCATATGGCGGTGAATGCCAGAGAAGCCGAAAGAAAGGCTAGCTCAAGCCTAACCCTCCAACACCACCTATCTGTTCCTGTTTCCCGTGCCCACCCAGTCCCTTACTCTCCCTTGGGGCAGAACTCACATTTTTCGAGCAGCTCCACGAACGACTATACGGGTCACATTCTGTCTCTCTCCCCACACTCCAATCCTTCCTGTTGCGGTTTTCCCTCGAGACACTCACACACTCAAAAACTCTCTCTTACTGATCTAAGAAAACAACTCCTCACCTGACTCCTTTCTCTGCCCTTTGGAAATCCATTGTTAGCAATAAGAACAAAAGAAGTTTTTTCTAAAGCAAAGCAAATCCCCCCCCAAGGGGGTCCTGTGCTGTTTACCAGCAGGGCAATGGCTACCAATAGTTTTGAGGAGGAAGACATTCTGTTTGAAGAGCAACTAGCTAACAAGATGGCAGCCCAAAGCTTCCAGGGCTCAATCCCAAAAGCTGTTTTCAGTGTTGGAACTCGACAATACAACCTGCACCATGAGCACCCCAACGCAACACAACAGCAACACTTGGTGGTACACATTTCTCTCATCTCTGCATAACCACAGCTCACTACCAATTATTTCAGTGGATGGGACCCAGGACATGGGACTTTCAACAAATGCCTACTGCTCATATTGCTCATCCTCTGGGCAAATAAGCTGGGTGGTTGTGACTAAGGGTGCACTGACTCGTCTTTAAATTAAGACTGTTAACAAGACCACAAATCTGATACAGGGGCAGAATCAGATGGAGAGGAAAGTGAATAGAACCAGAGCCAAGTGGCAGGACATGTGCTTTGCCCAGTTCCAACCCATGGCATATCCAGTTTAGAGGAGAAGGAGGAAGGATGAAGGGGCAGAGCTTGGAAAAACCCTCCACCACTGCCTTAGCCAACAGGCAAGACTGGGCTTGCATAAAGTAATTTCCTGCACTCCTAGAAGTCCCCAAGTTCAACACAAGTGTCTAAGGAGCCTTTATTCCAATCATTTGTATATTTAAAATATTTACACTCCACTCTTCATCTGCTTCAGTTCAGGGGCAGTTTACAAAATCACAACACAATTCCCTTTGCTTGATAACATCAGATGTGCCCCTAAATGTAAAACTTCAAAATAAGGCTGCTGTGGGAGACCAGCAGTCCTTTTGAGCCCTCTCTCTTGCCTGTACAGCTGCGCTGGTGTTTTAAAGGGGGCCTCCAGGGCCAGCTTCCAATCTGATTTCAGGCAAACTTAACTGTGAAGAGGAAACCTGGGGGTCATGGAAAGATATAAACATGCAGACTGCCCTCGAGATGGTTGGCTGGCATCACGCCATGCTGGCCCAGGTTCCTCAAGCTTTCATAACGTAGGAGCTTGCTCAAAGACAACGTCTATGGAGAAATTGTCAATGAGGAGGAAACTTGCTCCCCCATGAATGGACGATCTAATCCACTTTAGGAGAAGCTGAGGAGTTTCACAGAAAGGAAAACTGCTTGAAGCTGCAACTGGACTGGCAAGGCAGGGAGTGGCAAAAGTCATCCCTAGAGAGTGTGAAGAGGCAGCTCAGTCAGAGAACCCGCTGGTTGTGGGGCGGACCCAGACACTTTCCTTCTGTGAAAAGACACCAGTCAAACAGTAAATCGCTCAGTTATGAACAACGTATAAAAAGGGATGGCTTTGTGACAAAGTGGATATATAAGAAGCAGATTATGAAACAAGAGAGTTATTTGGGCAGCCCCGTTGTGTTAAGGAGCTGTTGCTGTTTTTAATGAAAGCAGGCCATAGTTCTTCCCTGTTATTTGCAGCTGAAAATAAGGCTATTTAAAAACAATGCTTCAGAAACATGGTATTCTAATAAACAAAAGTTGCTTGCTGACTGTCCCCCAAACTATTGAGCTTTTAACTTTGTGCACAATTAGAGCAACGCAGAGGGAGAACACTGGCACACATATTTCATCTTGCTTGCAGGAGCAATGAGAAGCTAAGTAAAGGGCAATGGAAATACTTTTAGTGGAAAGGCTCAATTGCCCCACATGGGGAGAAAGAATCTCAAAATATAGGGGGAAGTTTTGTAAGCAAAGTAAGAGATGTATGGATTTAAAATCAGAAATTCAAAAGTAGCACACCGATGGGGAACTATTTACTGTCTGGTAAGCAGGGTGGGGAGAGAAGCCTGTTCATTATCAGTTTCGATAACCCCTGACTTTTTTTTAACTTGATTGTGCCTGTTTCGTCAAATCCACCCCTAAGGCCACCAACCCTTCAAATCTGGCTTGGACGTTACACAGGAGGAAAGTCCCAGCCTCCCAGAGGTCCTGCTCCTTATACAACATAGGCAAAAGCAGGAGATAATGGGCCTGGGTTGAATTCACTGCTCTGTGCTTCTCCTCCTGGGACACAGACCTAGCAGATGTGATAGGAAAAAATTGTGCCAGAGGAAAAAAAATAGCTCCGGCTTGTTCCTTTAATGGCATTCACATGCAAAGAGAGGGGAAAGGGAACCTCTCTCTCAGCCATACAGAATTTAAACACAGACATAAAACATTATGCTAACTTAATTCAAACATAATTTTGAAATTCAGACTTTCTCGGTAGCACTAATAAAAAATTAAATTCAAATTTAATAAATAATAATTAATGCTGCGCTGAAAATACATACACACAATGGAAAGCTGAAAGTTCAGATTCCTTTAGTCCCAGTTTATAGACCAAATTACAGGGAAAGAACCACTGAGATGATTAAATCTATGTATGCGTTTGTCCTCATAGTGTCTTACACTACACCTTTCCTTTACAAATAAAAAGCAGCTTATAAATACTCTGAATAAATAAAACAGCACCCACAAAATATGCAAGAGTGCTAAATGTACTGAGCAAGTTGATTTTGACGGCGTGGTCTTCTTTGGCGATCACTCGTGGCCAAGTAAGATTGTCTTCCATAAACACAGTTTTAAAAGTGAGTCCCTAAGCAACTGTGGAGGCCAATTCTGGATCCACACACCCTTCCACAGTGGGGACATAGGTTTCCGGGCAGGAGTTGATCACAGTGAGGGTTTCTTCCTCTTGGCGCATTTCTCCCTTTCATCCTGAGTTCAAGTGTCTTCAAAACCCATGACACCTTTGGAGCGCTCACAGACCAGAGTTTCCCAGCTGTCAGTGTTGATATAACATTTTTTAAGATTTGCCTTGAGAGAGTCTTTAAACCTCTTTTGTTGACCACCAGCATCACGCTTTCCATTTTTAAGTTCAGAATAGAGTAAGCTCTTAGGTAACTTTAATTTCAATTGGTCTTCTCCAAGTACCTAGGAATATCACCTTCAGTATAGGCAACAAAGCAGCTTTAAATGAGCTGAGAAAAAAGTGCCGTATTTTTCGCTCTATAACACGCACCCGACCATAACACGCCCATAGTTTTTAGAGGAGGAAAATCCGTAGGCATGCCACCCGTAGGCATTCCCTCCATAACACGCACAGACATTTCCCCTTACTTTTTAGGAGGAAAAAAGTGAGTGTTATGGTGCAAAAAATACGGTATGTACTAGGTACCCTTGCATTTCAAAACACAAGCTATTGTCATTTTATCTTCTAACTCTGCAATGCAGAGAAAGTTTGGGAACGTTTCCTGCAGGTATTCAAATCCTCCTGGAAACTAGTCTTCAGAAGATTCCCGTTATACCAAGCAATGAGGAATAACGATTCCCAAAAATCATCATTTGGCCTCTCAAGGGCAAGCTCGCTAAATATCACAATAAACTGCACCCTCTTAATCAACAATCCTGCTTCCTTCAGGTGAGAATCCTGCTCCCCACCTCCTCCATGCCACCGTGTGTGTGTGTGTGATAGATGACAGATAGATGTAGATGTAGATGTAGATGTAGATATAGATATATTGATGATATAGATATAGATAATAACACTGAACTGCCAGATAAAACCAAATTAATGCAAATCTTTTTTATAAACATCCACAAACAGTTATTTAAGCTTTTGAAAAGTTGGCCTCATTTGAAAGCATGAAAATGGGAGTAGGGAGAAAGGAAGATGCGAAGGGCAGCTTAGAGGCTGGCTCCTTGCATAAATATTCAGAAGGAAGATTATAGGATCCGTGTTTGGCTGTCTTAGGTTTCTCCAAAGTCCACATAGAATAGCAAAGAACAAAACTAACGAGAAGGAGAGCAGATGTTAGACAATGCAGCAAACCCCCCTTTCCTCTCTTGCCACGGCCCCCCTCCTGCCCGCCTCCCTTGGCTGTACTAAGGCGCTTTCATCCCCCTCCCCCTTTCCCAATATGGTTAGGTCATTCAAGGATTCTCCTATAGACTCTGCATTGTGGTTGAGAGCTATAAGCTGGACCTCTGTCAGCTTTCCAAAAGTTCCCAATAAAAAGGCATTATGCAAATGCTACCTCTCTCCTACAGTCTCTCAGAAAAAGCAGAAAAGGCCTCCAATAGGCAGTCGTTGGAGTATTAGAAGTCCCAGCCTTCATTTCTGTATGGTTGTGTTTGCCTTAGGGCCATGCTGCTTGTTTTGACAGTGGATCCCCCCAGATAGTTGGGATTAGTCGAGCTTGTTTAGATAAACTGGAAAATCAAGGCCTTCTTGAGGTAGATGGCTAGATGTAGCTACCGAGTTTCCAGCTGCTGCCTTCTTTCATCCCCAAACAACTGCAGATCCACAGTAGATATCACAGCCACAGGCTATCTCCCATACATAAGTACAAAATTAAAGGCTGCTAAAAGAAGCCTTTGTAAGTCTTAGTGCTAAAATAAGGAATCTGTACTGTATAGTTTAGACATGTTATTCAAGCGAAACACTGGAGAGCCTTGCAAAGGACAAGTTTACTGAAAGAGGAGGAAGCCGACCATCCCTTTGCACAGAAACAGGCAAGGCACACGTCTTTTAAACGGATGGCCAACATTTTTTTGCTACCGATTAAAAGCTAAGAGGCCAGTTTACCAAATACTTCAAAAATGCATAGTATCAAAAGAGATATTGTCAGGAGAATTGTGATGGAGCATGCAAACCTGCCTTATACCAGGGTCAGAGTAGCCCTTTACGAACTGGCAGTGGTTCTCGGGCAGAGAAATGTCTTTCTTGTCACCTGCTAGAGACACCAAGATCTAAACCTAATACCTTCTGCACAAAAAGGGTGTGTGTTACCACAACTTGATTTGCATCTTGGCAACTTTCCACAGCAAATCCTCTAAGCTGATAAGGTGTCAGTCTACACACACTATTTTATGAATTCAACACACAATAAGAAAAAGCTGAGCGCACTGAATAGCCCGCTACTCCTCACGAGAACCGGAGCTGCCACTCTATGTATTTGTTTACTTTGCCAGTTTTTTCTTTCTTTCACAACAAAAGAATCCCAATGAAAGATTCCCAAGTGCACGCAGTCCATACAAAACCCAGCACGAAGAGAATTGTGGGCTCAGGGAATTACTGTAATGTAAATGCCAAGTAATTGCTAGAACAGCAAAGAGAAAAAGGAAGCCCACCATCGGGTCAAGGAAGAGTAAATATCTTAATTCTTCCTTTGCCACTCAGGGTAGCTGATTCAATTAGTAAAGAGGATTGAAAGGAGGAGAGCAGCATAACTTGAGGGAACTGACAGGTGGAAGGGAAACAGAGTACACAAACCCATCGTGCACTTGAGGATCCCGCTATCCAAGTCAAAGAGAAAGCAGTAGGCCTAGAGTATGGCAGCCCAGTTCTACCACTGGATTAACAGCCTGGCCTTAGGGAAAATCAAGATTCAGGCAGGAGACTGGGGGAAAATTTGCCTGCCTACATTCTGCAGCACTTCAGCCTGACAGAACAACAAAGCTATTCAGTGCGGGCTGAATTATCATGGGGCACACTATTTGGGCTCAGTGCTGTTGGCTTTCATAGAAGCGCCCCTAGTCTCATCTCCAAAAATCTGGCCTGCATGAGCTGGACAAACAGCCAAACTTAACCACACCAGAAGAGAAATGAATTAACCATATTGGAAGTTATTGGTGGAGGTGGTGTGGTATTTATCAACCTAAAACAGAAGAACGATTTCTGCAAAATTGCAATATGTAACACAAGTAACACCACTCTAGAATTTAGAGACTGGCAGGATAACTTTTCTTTCTTTTTTGAAAAGAACAACATGGAACAGTGCCAACAGGTATACATATCCTGGAAGGTCTATTTTTCAATTTGCTTCCAACACTCCAAGCCACTTTAGTGAGCTATAGTGAACATTACAATCCCTCCCATATGGAGAAGATCATATTCTTCTGTTTCTGCTATCACCTTAGGACTCTTGCTTAAATTGAAAACGCTCTTGTGCACCACAAGTTATTGCAATTACCTTTCCACCAGAGTCTGGAGTTGGTTTGTACAACTAATCAACTAGATTATAGTAATTGTTTTTGTGTACTTCTGAACTTTAAGCTTCCATTGATATTTTTACAGAAAGGCAGGATGTACATTTTGATGACGACGACAATGATGATGATAAATTAGCAACACTCATAGAATGCAAAAAC
The DNA here is from genome assembly GCF_964188305.1 of Podarcis bocagei. Lineage (NCBI taxonomy): Eukaryota > Metazoa > Chordata > Lepidosauria > Squamata > Lacertidae > Podarcis > Podarcis bocagei. The sequence continues at coordinate 1,334,563 of NC_138140.1, read as the reverse complement.
TATAACAAATGTCAGAAAAGGACTGTTGCATGAGCCTCAAAACAAATGTGTAAAACTGTGGTCAACCTAGGTATTAGAGATCCCCATAAATAAGCACTGTACAAAGTGGAAAGGCAAATTTTGTTCAGGAAAGTTTTGCTAACTGAGAGCAAACCTGTTGCTATATGGATTAGCTTTTATAAAAAGCTGGAGAAAAACAAACAATATAAGGGCTGTGGCTAAATTTGATTTCTTCTTCAAGCTACAAGGAAAAGGGGAAATTATGCATAATCAATAACATTTTTACTTACCTTTGTTTTGATTCCTTTTATTTTTTTCCCATCTTAATTAATTGAAATTTATTCTGCATGTGCTATGCATAATTTTTTAATTCACCTGTGTGCTGCTCCTTTGGGTTTTATGTTGAAATAGCAATGGCTATCATTACTAGTCCATGGCTGCATGAAACACATCCTGGTTAAGCCATGGTTAAAGGTCTGCCATTAACAGACAGGTCTCTCCAGCTTCACTCCTCCCTGCTAGTGAGGGGGAGCAAAAACCATTATCCTTGACTTAGTGTTAGATCTGAACCAGGGGTTCTGGCTTGTTTCACTCGAAACAAGCCTTAATTAGTGAGCCAAAACAAATTCTGGCTTCAGGTAGCTCAACTGGTTAGAGCCTGGTGCTGATCATGCCAGGACTGCAGGTTCGATTCTCATGTGGAACAGCTGCATATTCCTGCCCTGCAGGGGGCTGGACTTGGTGGTCCTCAGGGCCCCTTCCAACTCCATGATTCTGTTTCTATAATGGAGTGAAACAAGCAATGGTAACTGGTTCAGATGTAACACTAAGCCAAGAATTCTGTTTTGTTTCTCCCACTCACTACTGGGAACAGCAAAGCCAGGGAGATCTGCATGCTCACGGTAAGCCATTGGCCACAGCTAAAAAGAAACGATTTTGCCTGGCATGGCACAAGGGTGTCATGCAGGTGTTCCTGTGGAAGGCATTTCTAAATAAATAAATAGAAAATAATTTTTTTTTTTTAATGCTCAATTAATCACTATTTCAGTAGGTTTAACCTGCAATCCTATACACACTTCCCCGGGGAGTAGATCCTATTGAACTCAATCATGCTTATGTCTGTGTACACATGTATGGGATCTGCACTGTAATAAATGTTTTAATCCAATAATCCATTAATCGAATCCATTAATCTAATAATCCATTAAAGGATGCATCTTTGCTAAGTATGCTGATGACCCCACCAATAAGCGGGCTGATGAGTCAACATACAACTCCCGACAAACTGGAACAAATACTTACTTATTTTTAATCTGGACTTAGTTTCTGCTTAGTTTCGTTTTTCCAAGCCGCTTCAAACCTCTAATCTCATTCATCCCAACAACGAATTCTGATACATTAGGTACATAAACACATTATCACAAGAGGGACTAGTCCAAACCCAATGAAGTCTGTTCTCTGTCAAGTATGGCACGTCAATCACCATCCCATGCCAAGACGTGTTTTGCTCACGAACCCTTTCTTGTAAATCATTACATACATAAAACACAATTAAGTTACAGTACTATTTTGATGTCTACTTTATATCAAATCTAGAAAGAATGGCAAAACCAGACAGGTCAACAAAATTTGTTGCCCAACTTCTCTTTTAAAAAGTCGCTTCTAAAAACACAATGAAAGATCTGCCTTTGACCCTACCAGCGCTTTAATTCTGATTAATTTTGGTGGCCATCTATGCAATTATGGCTGGGGAAGGTCTTTGGACATGAATTGTCAGAGAACATTCTTAGATACTGGTCACATTCTCATGCAATGATAAATCAGGGTTTCTGGTTTACCATGGTTTATGCTGAACGAGCAACATACTGGTACATGTTGCCCAATCACTTTCACTTTGCTCGTCCCCTAGTGTAGCTAAACAAAAAAACAGAAAACAGGAAGTCTTGGCTTCCTGCTATGTCCGAATCAAGGAATGTGGTTTGTTTTTCCTGTACAAGTGATGATCCACTAGCCAGCAATTAACTATGGAATCAATTCCAGAAAGCCACGTAAGAATCTCATGGATTGAACACCACACAATTATTTTTACTGATTCTTTACTCTTGCTGAGAAAGAAACACACATTTTAATTATATCAATAATGTGAATGCAGAAAAGGACGGTGACTACAGCTCTGTGGCTCATGCTATGCTCCTAGCAAGGAAATCCAAAACTATAAGGTACATACCATAGCTTCTCCCATACAGATCATATAAAAAAATATTAACAGTTATAGCAGTAAAATGTTCACATAAAACATCAGTCTCAAAGCTGCTGGAATAAGTGCAAAGCATATCAAACCCAAGGATAACAAAACGCTGTTCTAGGATACAGCTTCTTTTGCCCAAACAACCCAATTGCCTCAGCAGACAGAAACACACACAAACTTCACTAATGTATTGATTTAAGTGTACGTAATTGGACTAAAGAAGAAAGGAAATCCAACCAATTCAACGCAGTGGCACCTGGCCAACCAAGAAACATTCAGACATTCCAGCCTAATTCTTATTTCCCCTTTTAGGAATAGTAAGTGCCCCTCCAACAACTTGTAAGAGAACTACACTTGCAAGATTTCAATGGTGACTATATTTGGCCTCTTCTTGCAAGGTACTCAGAGATTACCTCAACCAAAACGTTGGGCAAAATGGACTTGCATTGTCAAGGAGGGCAGGATCTCTCTTACACACAAAATGTCCAATCAGTGCCAAGCTTTGGGCGCCAAGAGGTGGGAAACTGAAAGCTTGTAAAGGATATTCCATTTAGCAAAGACTGGAATGTATCCTCCCACCAACCCCAAAATGTGAAAATAGTTACACACCACTGTTACCTACTGTCCCAATATTTAATTACCGGTAATTGCCATATTTTTCGCTCTATAAGATACACCAGATCATAAGACACACCTAGTTTTTGGAGGAAGAAAACAAGAAAAAAAATATTCTGAATCTCAGAAGCCAGAACAACAAGAGGGATCGCTGCGCAGTGAAAGCAGCTATCCCTCTTGCTGTTCTAGGAAGCACAGCTTCAAACCCCCCACATGATCAATGTACTGCTGTTATGGAGGCAGAACATTCTGACAAACATCAGAATAGGTCTTTTTTTATTTAAAAAAAAATGAGACAAGAAGAGAATGAGGAAGGCAACATGGCTGCCCACTAGGCCTTGGGTCAGAATCTGACTTAAATTCACAAAGGAATGAGCCTTAAAAGGGGTTCCTCAAAATCTAGGTGGCAAGTCTAGTACCAGCATTGCTTGTGGAAGTGAACCACGCTTTTTGAAAAGCTATATTCTGTATACACACTCTTAAAGGGGGCAGGGAAGAACACCAATGCTTATTTTCTACACAAAAGCAGGCATTCAGACAAAAGGCAATGGGTCCTTTGGTGTTCCCATTCTAATTTCTCCATCAGTGAGCTGGTGGAAAGATTATAACTATCTAGGATTCCTTCCCTCCTTTTTGGTGGGAATGAGGAAGACAATGGCCCCAGATAAGAAGCAAAAAACATCTACCTCTGCCTGGTATTTCTGGAAGATGGCTTGGCAGAGGTTTGGAGTCAGAAAACATGGACAACAGATCAAGTGATCAACCGAAAGAAGGAAGTCAAACACATCATCTTGATAGGTGCTCCTCCGGAACAGAGATAGTAAATGTGACCCAGCAGGAGGTTTGGGTCCCTTTATAATCAAAAAAGTTGTTGTTTTTAAGGTTTTTAAGGTAAGAAAAACCTGATGTTTCTGATGTTTCACTCATGCACAGTGATGATAATAGTTGGGCCTTTGGGAGCAGGGGACTAGGACTTGTGCATGATTACCATAATCTGTTCTGAGCCACCAGGATAGGAGGAGGGTAGGGGATAAAATGGGGGGTGGTAACTACATGTAAGAAGTTGTGCTGAGATTTAATTAGCTCTGCCTCTAAGAATCACACTCCAAAGCATCTATTTTAAGTTCTGAAATACTTAATGAACCATACCAGCTTCACCCTTGTGATGACTTCGACGAAATGTCAATTGTATATGCCAACTATGGCTTGGATTGTAGCTTTCAGAGCGAACCATCTCTACACATGCAGGGTGGTGAAGAGAGAGAAAACAGAGGACATGACTCGTCGTCACAATACTCAGCATTATGTTGTCCCACTGACATATGCAATACTAAAGGAGTTACCTAATTTCATCCATTCATGAAGCGGTTTTGCTCATCTCCTGAAGGAGCAGGCAGAAACATAAGCTGCAAGCCAGCTTCAAGGCCAACAATTCAGTTCCTAGAAGTTCATCCTCCCTGCTCCCCACCCTGACTCCCACTTTTACCATAATGAGGATCAAGTACAAGGACTCCTATGATCAAACGAAATTCCAAAAATAATTACGCACACAGCCATGGACTATTTGTTTGACTTTTTTGCATTGTAAATCTACAGACACAGATGCCCTCAACCTGAATATGACTGGATTACACATACTGAATGATTTATAATTATTCCATATAAAGCACCTAACGATGCATTAGGCACTTTACACAACAGTCTATCTATACATTACAAATAGAGAAATAATGGAGAAACTTTTTATGCAATCAATAACTGCAATAACTGCTGACCCAAGGCACAACTGAGCTGGGGGTGGATAGAATCCAAAGGGCTTGTCATGCTAATTAGAAGGTGTACAATCAATCCAAACTCTCTTGTGAATAAGCTTCACTGGAATGAACTGTCTGTGCATAGGTCCCATTTAGTCATTCATTCATTCATTCATTCATTTACAACATCTGTATCCCGCTCTTCAGCCAAAAAGGCTCCCAGAGTGGCTTACATAACATTCTAAAGGAGATAGGTAGGTGGGAGATTGTAGGTAGGAGATTGTTCAGTGGGTTGTCCTTCCTGGGTCAAAACCATTTCCACACTTTGCTGTCTGCAATGGCACCCAACTCACCTTCTCCCATGGCAAGGCTGCGTCCAACTCTCTCACGGTAGAGTTAGGCTTCCAGCACACATGGCCGTGAGGTTGCAAGTTTTACACCACGCACATACAACCAACGCAACACAAACGTTCTCCAAATCAGTTGGCGACGTGGTAACGAAAAGGATATTCCTCTTTAATTTTTTACCACCACCACCACAGCCATGTTTCTTACAAGAAAGGCTCTTAGTTTCTATATAAAGTGGCCCATATAAAGTTTACGGTTTCAATATAAATGTGTATGGATTCATTACAGCCACTGTTTCTGTGCCCATGGAAAAGGAGGGGGAATACCTGCAAAGAACACTGAAGTACCCATTCTGAAGGAGCACCTCAGCCTTCATACAACAGTTGATCAAATTATACACAGAACGTCTGTCATCATATGCCTACTAAGCAGATGGAGCATATAAATCAAAGCTGTGTGTGTGTGTGTGTGTGTGTGTGCGCGCGCGCACACACACACACACACACAAAAAAAATACCCAATAAAAGAATTGCAGAAGAGAGGAGGCTCTAATACTAGAGATTATGCAAGAATCTTATCTAATATAGCAGAATGCCCTAGTAATTCCACTTTTACTCCACATTCATTATGTCATTCATACCAAAATAATAATATTCTTAAACTTTAATCTTGATTACAACTTTTTTAAAAAGTAGTTTTTGAGTCATTTTAAGTGGCTTAAAAGTCTTCACTCACTGCTACCGGCCATGGTGTACCCGTGTGGAGATGACAGTAAAGGCCCAAATGTGCAGTTGACCACAATGCAAGCACTTTTAGGTCTTGCTAATTTCAGTAGGGATAGATTTTAAGCGCATGTTAAATCTGACTGGATCATGTCTATGAATCAGATCAGAGAACCCAAGAGTAAAGCTTTGCTGGTGTTCATCTTCAGGAACAGGTATAATAAATATAGAATCATTAAAACCTCAAATTAAAAGTTATATGGGGGGAATTGAGACAAAAAATTAATTTGGTTCTTTAAACACAATTTATTTATTAACCATCCAAATTTGTGTTTGCTTGCATTTCCTCACAAAGGAGCCTTTTTTCTAACTGCAGAGGTTATTTAGAATTTTCTTTAGGAACAGAGGGGCTGAAAATTATTTTAAACCTTTTATCTGCTTGAGAATCTAAAGTATAGACTTGAAGAATGACAAAACTGTCGCTAAAATTATTTCAGCAATTTGGAACATGTCTTCTAACATATGGGATATATTATGTAAGATGGTAGAAAGAGACCACAACCCTTGTGATAATTATACACGACTTGCACCAAAGCCAGCGTGCAAAACATCTACACCAAAATTTAGCACACACCTTTTTTAGAAATAAAAGAAGAGGGAGAAGGGCGCTAGCTGAATGTGTTTGAAAAACAAGTTATTAATTTTGGACATGCTATAAACAACGCCCAACATGAAAGCATAGTCCTCTAAAATGATTGATTCTATTACCAAAAAATTAGAAGAAATCACCAGCTCTCCCTTGGATGCCCCCTCCTGTATGATGCATATGACCTTTGAAAATAAAATCCCAAGGACTGGAATAGGTTTTTTACAGATTTAAGTCACTTTCACTGTTGTGGTCTGACCCACAGGGGTGGGGGAGGACAAGCAGGGGTGTCCACCTTGGTGGGTAATTACAATCAAGATTCTAGCAATGTGGCTCGTCGGCTCATTACTTCCTCCCTTTGTACCAAACCCCTTATTTACATTTCAGATTACATTTTTCATGAAACAGCGAGATCTATCAGAGCTGAGGGGGCTGAAATAATGAGGGAGAAATATTTTAATAAAAATGTGTTGGGGTCCTGCATTTCCGCCCGTGTCGGAAAAGAAAGGAGTTCTTTCTGTAGTGACGGATCATTTATTCTGCCTCTAAATGAGAAGCAAAAAAGAGAGCGAGAGATGAAACTGATGAACTTTTACTGCCCATTTGTCTTTAGCAGACAATTAAGACAGGAGATCAAAACGGATTATCGTGCCATGCAGACAACTGGCCCAACAGTAATACATCTCCAGGACCACAGATTTGTAACCTCCTTTTATCACTCCCCCCTTTCTTCTTATACTCCTTTTTCCTCTCTAAAGGCAATGCTAGCTTTGTGGCTCAAGGGGAGCCAAAAGGCTGCCCATCATTATTCAGCCACAGATGTCAGTCTAACCTCCCTTTTTTCTCAGGTTTCTAAAGCTGGGAGCCACAATAATTTGTGACAGATTCTTTTACTGTTAGGTACAAAGAACACACAGAATAAAACATCCAGCGGCAGCAAGAGCTCTGATCAGATGCGCTGCCTACATGGGAAACACACTGTATGTAAAAACAAGTGCCAAGAATTTAGACTGGGGAAGTGGGGGGGGGGGCAGAACTTGGGCTTTTTCGTACTAATGAGAGAATTGCCTTGTGTTGATTTAACTCACAATATTCCTCGCGGATTTGGATTGTCAGCAAGAAACATTTGTGTACAAGTTGCACATGCATCACATAAAAACAAAAGGAACCGTTTTGTTTTTAAAGGTATGCTACAAGGGGGGGGGGAAACCCCCACAGTAATTTGATTTTTTTCTTCAAAAGGCCACCACACCTAAAACTCCCACCTTTGCTGCAGACTGAGCCTAAATAATAAAAAGAAACCCTGCAGTGCGTTTGCCGTTCAACTTTCCACCCTCTGCTAACGAATAACACATACTTGACACCTTCAAAAATGTGGCATTTAGGTTTGCCACATTTGTTAACTAAATTAAAGAATCCTCATTTTGTTTAGAAATGGCGATCTTCTGCTTCCGAACCACTTTCACAAGCATTCAGAAACGATATGCTGACCATAAGTCTTGCTTAGTTTTGTTCACACAAGCGCCCGGTGTCTCTTCAAGGCTTAAACGCAGTTTACGTTCTTCCAGCCCCTTAAAAAGGCACCAAAAGTAAGGTCACTCTGAACCTGAAATTAGTGTGTTTAAGGTTAAGAAGTCTGCTACTTCCCCACCTCCTGAACTGATTGTCCACATTTTTTTTGTTTGTTTGTTTGTTTAAAGATCTTTTAAAAGCACGAGCTGAATAAAAAGATCAGGGAAGTTCCAGCAGCACATTAGCTTTGCATCTTTGGATTTCTGTAGGTTGTACTGCGTTTCTTCAGAGGTGGTTTACAGCATACTAAGATTTCTCTCCTTTTTTGTTGTTGTTTTACAAAAAGGAAAAATATTTTATGTATGAGACAGTCCTATAATCCATAGATCACAGGCACAAGAGACAGCAACAGCTCGGAGGGACCCTTAATCCGACTACATTTCATATGATAGACTAGCGGCTCTTTCAGCACACATTGTGGCCCAACGCTGCAGAGTGTACTTAGGGAGCTATTTATTAACAGATTATTGGCACGAGATGGCAATGAGGACTTCTGTGTTTACAAAAGGATGCTTTGTTGCACACCTCAACGCTATGGTGCAAGTACGGGGGGGGGCAGGCACTATAAAACTGCAACAAAAAGCACTCAAGCAATATGCCGGGGGGTGTTGTTTTTTTAAAAGAATTATATTAATACTACAGGGGCTCTCCAGGACTGCAGGCATCAGGGGCGACTATTGTCCCGTCCGCTGCACACACCATTACAAGACAAGGTCTGTTCGCCCTGAGGGGCCCACGCTGGGACGTGCTCAGCAGCAGCAGGCAGGAGACATCGCTGCACCTTCCACGGAACAGAAATGTTTTTTAAACGGGAGAGGGAAGGAAGGGAAAGGATCAGAATCAAACACTCCCATAAGAAAATGTAACTAAAACCTGATAGAGACTATTACGGGAGCCTTTCTGTACGAACTTCACCGCACCCAGCTGAATGGAGATTTTTCAGGGTTGTAACAATTAGGAGAATTTGGTCCAGAGATCAATTTTCAACCCAGACTAGCAATGGCTGACACGATACCCCTTCCCAAAGGTCGAGCTTCCTAGCAAAAACAACTAGAGTGTACTAAGTACACCGATGGAGCAAAAAATAAAACTTCCCTCCCTCCCTCCCAACATTACTTTATAACAAGATGCATTTGAAAGAGGAAGAAGCCATCAAGATCAGCAGTAGCTTTCAGTCACCACAGCCATCCACACGAATTTTGCAAAGCAGGATGTGTCCCCTTTCCCCTCTGCTCTGAGCACTAATTGCAAAATTCCCACGGCATTTTACATGCAGTCACTCCCTCCCCTTTTTATATTCCATCATTCTGCCAGATTTGATGTGACCATGAAATTTTTAAAAAGTGATGTGATGCCAAGTAAACTCATAAACCCTAAAACAACGAGATGAGGATTCTGTAACTAACAGCAGCCTGCAGCACCTCCAAGGCAAAGTAAGTTTTTTTTTAAAGGAGTGAAATTCATGAATTTGCTTTCTCAAAATAGATTCTGAAATTGGGAAAGCCTTATTGAGGACCAAAACCATCTATTCAAGTTTATGCATGCAAGTTTTACATGTTGTGTATACATTTTTTTAAAAAAAAATCTTAAGTTTCTAATCACAATTCCCTTTTTGCCCCCCCCCCATGCTTTCTATTTTGTTTTGTGTTTTTTAAGGGAAAAAGAACAGCTATAATACGTTGAACAACCCTGAAATGAATTTTGTCATGTAAAAAATTAATTACGCATTCCAAACCTGGTCACTGTAGTCCTTTGGGAACTGCCTCCGCACCTCAGGATCTGTAAATAATTGACAGATAATATTAATTGGCTTTGGATTAGTGAGCAAGCAGAGAATCACACATTAATATTTGATCAGAAGATGATAGCAGCCCTGGCAGGGGATCCAAGGAGGGCAGCTGAGGCTGAGGCACTGATAAGAGGAAGTAAGGACTCCTCTAGGCTCTCCTTTTACCCTCTTTCCAGAAAGACAAAAAAGAAATTAGAGAGACCTGATGCTACTGTTAACTTTAGGCTGTTATCTAATGCAAAAACCTAACCAGGTGCAAATTGCCAGCTACGTGTGCTGCAAGGGAACAGTGCCCCAATCGTGCTTAGACTCTTTATTTTTAATCAGACACCTCTTTAGTCAACTACAGGACTGGACTTTAAGTGGGGGAAAGGCAACCCATCAGCAGAATTCAGTGGGACCCAATCATAGCTTTCCCCCATCTTACTCAAGTGTGTGGGTAGAAGGGAAAGCGGACTATTTAAAAACTGAAGTGGGAGGGATCATCATTGGTAAATATCTAATTAAAGTGGCACTGAACTACTTTAACATTAGGAAGCCCGAGTTTTAAGCCTTCATTATACCAGTAACATCCCTCACTCCCCAAAAAGCCACAAGTTCTCCCGCCATCGTTTCTCAGGATAAACATGGCAGTTCGACATAAGAAGCAGTAGTTCTGAACAAGTTCAATTGCATAAAATGGAACAGAAGCAACAAAAAACAAAACCCAGACAGAAATAATTTCTATGACAAACCATCTCAAAACAACTCTGTTGCGGCCATCTGCTTTTCCTAACAGTGTTTCCAGGATTGCCAGGTTCCGTATTATCAGTGTAATTATAATTACAACAATAATAGATTAAAAACTAGATGCCTTGAATTTTGCAAAGGAGTTGTCATTTATTCAGGGAGCCCGTTGTCAGACCAACATTTGGGCACAATTGTGAGCACATTTTGAATTCTTTGGGCTTGCAATGCAGGATGCATTGTTAACCAGATGCTTTCCATTTCTGCAACAAACAAAAAAATGTTTCCACAAGTTTTGATCATTATGGAGGGAGCAGGGATTTGTAAACAATCTTTACTGCTCAATTACTGCTCCCCTCTGACAGAGTTAAGGCTTGTGGGGCAGAGAATAATTTTATGATGTATGCATCATATACTTAAAAAAACAAACCCACCCTAGCTCCCTCACAGGCAAAGTTTGTTTTCCTAATAAATTGGTTAATTGGCAGGTTCAATTGTTAGCAGATGCAGAATTTTCACTAAACTATACTTGCTTTCAACAAAGTATTTAAGATGTACAGTCAGGGTACTTAAAAAAGAAAGAAAGAAAGCTAACTGATGGAAGCTGCTATTAAATTTTCCATGTGGATGCAAGTTTGATCACAGTCCTTCAATTGTGCATTTGGACTTGAGAGGGAGCCTTTGCACAGGGTGGGGAAGAGGGAGATCAAGACATGAAGTAACTTATCCAGAAGATGGCAGAATATTAGACTCACAATCATCAGTTATGAAATAGATTAGCCTTCAATATATATTTTTTACATATTTTATTCATTTGCTTTTCTGATAACATTCCAAAGCATAAACAAAAACAATACAACAAAGAAAAGTATTTCCTTTCAAAGATTTTAAATAATCAACAAAAAATCAGAAAACATTCCTTGACTTCCTATCCTCTCTCTCCATGGTTCCTTTTAACCCCTTTGTGTTTTCTTAGTTCACCCCATCTATCGCCACCACTTTTATATACTTTATTTATTTCTTACTCTGCTGAAAAATTTACCATCCTGCTAGGTAAATTGTTTGCTTATAACGCTTTCCCATATATTCTGTAAATTGTATCCAGTCTTCTTTATATCTTTCATTGTTTTGGCTACTTATTCTAGTGGTCATCCCTGGAGTTGCCTTCAAGATATTTTAACTCAAATCTTCCACTCTACTCTTACAGCTTCCAAAGAAAAAATTAAAAGATTGCTAAATATATGTGTTGTACTGTAGCACTTTCGGTTAACAGTCTGCAGAGAGTAGCATGAGCGAGCTGCTTTCAGAAAAGCATATGGACTATTGACGGTCCAGTGAAAGTGAAGTATACCCAACCCCCCAACCCTACTGAATTCAAAGGGTTCCAGTGGTGTCCAAACTTTTTTCAAAGAGGGCCAGATTTGATGAAGTGAAGGGCCAACCAAACTTGTTGACCTTTTTTTAGGGTTGGAATTGTTGAGGTTTTTTTGGATTTTACCTCAGGAAATAAACTGCCACAGAGGCCAGCGGGCCGGATTAAGGCCAGCGGGCCGGATTAAGTCCCTGAGACGGACTTTGAACATGCCTGGTTTAGGCACACCCAACTTACACACAGTGTGAGTTGTGTGAGTCTACTGTGTGAACCCCCTTTGTCCCTCCTTTGAAGTGAACGGAGAAGCCAACTTTGCACTTGTGCACTGATGGACACATAGGAATACACACAGAACTCCAGAATAGGGGATCTTTGCAATACCTCTACTGTTATGATATGGGACTTCCTCCTATTTCATAGTAACACATTCATGTGCTACAAAGCATATTCTTCTTCCCAACATTCAGGTAGGGGTTTCTTCTGTAGCTGCCCTACATGGGCAGCCAAAACAACGTAAGAAGGGCTCTTGTAAATCAGACTAAACGTTTTGACTAGTCCAGCATTCTAAACTCACAGTGGTCAACCAACTGCCTCTAGGAAGCCCTGCTACTCAACATCCTCCATGCTGGAGATGCCAGAGGGTGCACCCTGAGTTTCTGGGTGAAAACCAGGTGCTCTGTCATTCAACAATGGACACTTCCTTTCCCTGCCACTCCCCACTCAATCCAGCACAACCTACCACACAAAGGTCAGTGTGCATCTTGCTCTCCTACTCTTCTTTTAGTCACCAAGTTAGCTACCAGAACCAATGCAACCTCAATAAAGAATTGGATGTCCTCTTCAAATACTTGGTCTGTACACAACAGAGCTGCTTGGCAATCTTCACTCCATACAAGCCATGTAGAAGAACAGAAGCCTAAGACCCTGTTCCACAGGACTCCCTTACCTTGAAAATACAACGTAAGTCAGCTTCCAAAGAACAATAATTTTAAAAAACCAATCAAAAGAAAAAACTAAAGCTAGCAAGAAGTACATACAGAACTAACCTAGGCAGTCAAGATTGAACAAGAAAACAAGAGGAGACTGAGAGGAGATACGATAGCCATCTTCAAATATCTCAAGGGCTGTCACATGGAAGAGCAAACTTGCTTTCTCCTGTTCTGGACTTGAATCAATGGCTTCAAGTTATAAAGAAAGGAGATTCAGACTCAACATCAGGAAAAGCTTTCTGAGAGTAAGGGTTGTTTGACAGTGGAACGGTGTCCCTTGGGAGGTTGTGGACTCTCCTTTCTCAGAGGTTTTTAAGCAGGGGCTGGGTGGCCACCTGCCCAGGATACTTGAGCTGAGATTCCTGTCTTGCAGGGCGCTGGACTAGATGGCCCTTGGGGCCCCTTCCAACTGCATGATTCTATGATTATATTCCTAACCCTTATGCTTTTTCAAAGGCTTCAGGTAGGTAATATTAGAACAGTTTGCTTGTTTTCCTCTTCCCAGCCCTTTTTTTCTTTTGTGGCATGCGGACAAGGATTGTGCTATTTTTTATTAATTGCGAGCCACCCTAAGGCGTTCATGGCTGAAGAGCAAGATGTAGATACTGGGGGAAAGCAACCAGCAAACATACCCTTTACTTTAACAGTGGTCTCATTAAAGGGAAAGGGAGCTTGTTGTGTTACCCCTCCTAACTCCTGAATATCTTACAGAATTTTCATTTATTGGATTTATATCCCCTGCCCCCCTCTTCCTTCAGGAAGCCCAAGATATGATTCCCACAACCACATTTTATCCCCACAACAATTCTGTGAGCTAGGTCAGGCTGAAAGAGAACAACAGGGCTAATGTCAACTCCCTCATATTTTCAGATTTTCTGGTTAAGTGGGGTTTAGAACCTGGGGCTCTTGGAACTATGCTGGCTCTTGGTTCTTGGCCCAGCTCCTAAACCCCTCAAACCGAGGCTTTTACAAACCCAGGAAGAGAGTGGGGAAACTGCTCCTCTCGTCAGAGAGACAGTGTGATGCAGGAGCCAGAGTGCTGGACTAGGGGCCTGGGGGGAAAGGGTTCAGCTCACTGGGCCGGTCACTCTCAGCCTGACCTTCCGCACAGGATTGTTTTGAAGACAAAATGGGTAGAGAAGAATGTAAGCCGCTTTGAGCTCCCTGGAGGAAAGGAGGGATATAAATGTGCAAAATAACACAAGCGAAAAAAACATTTTCCCATTGAAAACCAGGATGATTTGGTACCACCAGCCAGTTTAGGTGAAGTTAATAATTCTAAGGTTAACCTATGAACAGTGGCCCTCAAAAGCATGATGATGCAAGAAGCGCAATGTTACGAGGAGCTAGCAAATCAAAATTCAATGAGAGTGTCTCTAAGTAAAACTCTGGGCATTCAACATGTGTGTCTGCATGCAAAAACCCAGGGTTCAATGAAAAAGGTGTTCTAATGAAGGTTTGTGTTTAAAACTGATTCATTAATTCTAGACACAAGGTAGCTTCAATGATGCATGGATAAAAGATGATAAGCAGAGCCCCGGTGAATCCTTCTGGGAAGCCCACAAGCAAGCCCACAAGTTTAAATATATTTTAAGTATACTGAATATTCAGAGGGCATTTAAAAAATAACAGTACAGTGGTATGACAGCTTGGATCTCCACAGCAAAGGACCTCATCAAACCAATGCCCAAGTTTTTAATCAGGGCTCTTTCTCTATAACGTTCTCCAACCTGGTGCCCTTCCCGGTGTTCTGCACTGCATGAGTGTGCTGGCAAGGCTTATGGGAACCTGAGTCCAAAATATCTGGAAGGTACCAGACTAGGGAAAGCTGATCTTCATGAAAGGATATGCTTGCAACTGTGAACTTCTATTTTGTTGTTTAGTCGTGTCTGACTCTTCGTGACCCCCTGGACCAGAGCACGCCAGGCACTCCTGTCTTCCACTGCCTCCCGCAGTTTGCTCAGACTCATGTTTGTAGCTTCGAGAACACTGTCCAACCATCTCATCCTCTGTCATCCCCTTCTCCTTGTGCCCTCCATCTTTCCCAACATCAGGGTATTTTCCAGGGAGTCTTCTCTTCTCATGAGGTGGCCAAAGTCTTGGAGCCTCAGCTTCAGGATCTGTCCTTCCAGTGAGCACTCAGGGCTGATTTCCTTCAGAATGGAGAGGTTGGATCTTCTTGCAGTCCATGGGACTCTCAAGAGTCTCCTCCAGCACCATAATTCAAAAGCATCAATTCTTCTATATATAAATTTAAATCTCTGTTTAGACCAAGGATGGGAACCCTGTGGCCCTTCAGATGTTGCTGGATTCTTAACTTTCATCAGCCCCAGTCAGCATTGCCATTGGTCAAGGGTGAAGGGAGCTGTACTCCAACAAGGTCTGGAGAACTGCAGGTTTTCCATCCCTGATGACCAACTCCACGTGATGCTTAAACAATAGTTTGGAAAGCCATTAAAACCAGGATATATTTCTTGGCTGTTTTTTCTTCTTCCGGGAGAGAAGTGCAGACAAATGTTTCTGATGTGCCACAAAGTTTTAAATACGGTATATCTAAGCTTCATACCACATATATGAATAACTGGGAAAATTTAAAAAAGGGGGGAATACGGCATTTAGAAATTACCATGGAAAAGCCATAATGAGATCTTTCCAAAATGTGGGGTTTGCACCAATAAAGCATTTACAGATTAGTTAAGAAGGCTGCTTACATTTTAAAACAATTTGTGTCTCCCATTAGAAGCTTTGTTTTCTTGTGCTGTAAAACATGAATTAGCTCACTGCCCCAGTGGGAATACAAAAATGTCCCTTCAGTTTCATTCTTTTCTTGGGTGGGTAGTTGGGGAGAGAGAATACTTCCTGCATTATAAAAAATATGCTGGTTATATAAGCTGGCAGAGGCAAGATCTGGTGGCTGAATTTTGAAATTCAGACCGGCTTCTGTTCTCCTTTTAAACAATCTATTTCTAGTTTTAAATAAGGGAATACTAGCAACCGCTCAGTTATGTGGCCAGTGCTTTGCCTCTTCACTTTGTCCACATGCCGAGTTCCAGTTTTGCATTATACAGTTGTACCTGTGGATATGCACACCTCTGGTTGCATATCCTTCGGGTTACACACGCGGCAAACCTGGAAGTATTTTTCCAGGTTTCACCCTGCACGCATGCGCAGAAGCGCTCTACCGCACCGCACACATGCGCAGAACAGGCACCTCCAGTTGCACATTCCTCAGGATCCGACCGGAGCTCTGGAACGGATCCTGTGCACAACTGGAGGTACCACTGCGTATGCAACACAATCCTATGCAAGCTTACTAAGAAAAAAATTTCAGCTTACTTACTTTCCCTGACCCTGCTGTCTTGTGTGGGTCTTTTAGAGTTTATCTACAGGTTTTAAAAGGGTTTACAGCTCACCCTGAACATTCAAAAAAGGATCAAAATTAGATCAGGCTAGTTTGTGCGTGGTATTTCACCTCAAACTGGACTTTTGTTCCTTCATACAACACATTCTGGAGACAGGACGACTGCAAAACAGCATTAAACTGCTTATATAAACTTCTGTTGGAGTAATAGATCTAGTGTGTTCATGAGCTAGTGCCTTCCACTATTTATCACATATCCAACTGAGCTTTAATTTGCCAAATGCAGTTAATATATTTGTGAATGCAGACCATTGTTAATGCCCAGCGGTAGGGAAACATCCTTAACAAAGACCTTAAAGCAGAAATTTGTGGGGTTTTTAATCGCATTCTGCAATTTCATGCCTTTTAAGACACTACCTGCCCTTCCCTGCAGCCTCAGTGTTAATCCCAAACTGGAACCTGATTTAATTTTCCAGCTGACAGGGTGGGAATCCGCTGCATGTTTGTGACTGCTCTTTTCTGTGACCATTTCCGTGTCACTTGGATACCAAAATTCAGCAAATCGAAAGAGATGTTTTGGTGCACCCTTCAACCACAAGGCCAGAGTTTCAACAATTTGGCTTATGCTTAAGATCATCCATATCGGAAAAATTGCATCTCTCCAGCTGGAATTTGGAGGCTCTGTGCTGCTGCTCATCTTTCAAAGGCTCCTCTCCCTGCATCAAGGTGCAAAACGCCAGTAAAATAACATGATTGCTGATATTCGTAAGTCTTTAGAAAATTGAAACTACCATCTGAATTCGCTGAGAACTATAAAAACTGTGACCACTTGGCTATTTACAGCTGTTCATAGTTCGATTTTCATTATGCATATGTCTTTTTAAAAACTTATTGTCACCCACCCCGGGCCTTTGGGACGGGTCTGGCTGTGTAAAAGGGGGGGGGGGTCATCTGAGTATACAACAGAACATCATTTGCCAAGCCATTCTGGCTTCCTCCACATCATCACAGGTTAACTCTGCTCTCAGTATTTCCTCCCTTTCCAAAACACAGAACTGAGCAGGGAAACTCGAATTCTTACAACTCTACGCAAAAATTCTGGGAACATGCTACGAACTCTAGTACTTGCTGAAACAAAATGAAACGCTACTTTCTTCCCAACCGTTTAGCACAGTTGCAGGCTGCAAGCGTCCGTACGGCCTATCACAACAACAGAGGCAAAAAGGGGGAGGGGTAATTGCAAGTAAGAGAAAGTGAAATAAAATATGTCTGCTGAAATTAATGGGATAATTATTTACTTTTCTTATGTTTTATTTGGCATTGTAAGAACTGGATCTTCAAGAAAGAGCTACAATACATTTGCTTTATAACTCACTGCTGAAGCGCATTTTAGAGTATCCCCGTATTGTGAAAGGAAATGCTGGCCCTGTTCTTCCTTGCGCATGTACTTAATTGATGCAAACACAAGCCTCTGAATCAGCAGGATGCAGGACAAGGAAAAGCACAATCCACCTTCGACCGGCTGACCAAGCCTCCATTCATGGGAAAGATTACTACTCCACGGGAACAACGAATCCTACCCTTCAGACACAACCGGCATGTCTCCGGCTATTTATGCATGAAGAGTAGACACTGACCTATTGTCTTCACTTGCGAGAGCTCTGCTCTGAAACTAGTACAGTCATCAATTAAGGGAATCCACAAATACTAAATGCATCAGCTGTTGTATAATAAACTATTGTCAATGAAAGCAAGCAAAAGTGCGCCTACATGTGGGTTGGGATTTATTTCTACAATTACCTCCTCCTACCCCCCACCAATGCTTAAAAATGAGACTTTGCTGCCAGAAGCATACAAATAACTTGGAAAATGCTTTTATGCCACCACCATAATTAACCTACAAACAGACTCAAAGTGTACGGCTGACATCCAACAGAAAGGGGGTTCACCCAAGGAGCAGCGCTCGTGCCTTTTCATCCCGCCCTCCCACCACGGAGCTCAGAGAGGTATAGAACGCTGCTCTCCAATCTCTCCTCTACCTGACAAAATGTTATCTCACCCTGACAGAGAAAGCTTTCATTTAGGACATTTTGCTCTAGCAGGAGAAAGAAGCAGAAATGTGACAACACAAAAAGGAAAATGTGGTATCAGAAAAGGAGGAGAGAGATGGAAAAAATAACAGGTGACATTTTGGGTGGGTGACAGCCGTGACCTGCTTTCGTCATATTACAAACTGGCCCCTGAAACTGCTTATTATACGTGTCAGAGCCCATCTCTGATAGCTTTCAAACGTCATTGCCTACATGTTTTGCTGTGATGTCCATTAGGCTTTAAAGAGATGAGGCATGGACAGATTCACAAAGAAGTCATCTAACAATATTACCCACAATATCTAAATGGGACATCCACACTAAGAGGCCATATGCAGCAGGGTGCTGGGAACAAACCACAGGGAATTGCTGCTGCCTTCATGCCCTGTTTAGGCTGGGCTTCACAAAGTCATCTGGCTGGCCAGTGCTGGAAACCAAATGCTGGAAGAGATGGGACGCTTGGTCAGATGAGTAAGGCTCTTTGATCTTTTTGAACCCAGTATGTCCTTGACAGGGGAAATCAGTGTGTCCAGCTCAGTCTGAAACACAATCCTATATGTGACTGTCCCTACAAACCACTGTTTAGTGTGTGCTGCTTACTAGTGCAGTACTGTGGTCTGCAATGCAGTGTTGACACTGAAAGCACGAAGTAACAATTGCTTGCCTTTGTGGGCCAGCTATGGCTCAGTGCAGCCCTGCAACTAGAAAATAAGCAGGCCATAGCGCTGGGAACATTTAGAGAGCTGACACAGGCAAAAATAGCTGGAGCCTTGCCACTGGAAAAATAAACCAAACTTTTTATTCTGCTCAAATGATCCTTCAACTCAAGACCTTGCATGCCAAACCTCCCCAGAAATCGTAACCTCCACAGTACCAGTTCCACAACTTGCCTAGCACACAGGAAGGTTACGAACATGACTACACTCGGAATTTATGAAATCCCTTGTACAAAAGGAAGCCCATACAAGTTATACATCAGGGATAGGCACCTGTGGCCTCCCAAATGCTGCTGGACTCCATCAGCTACAGCCAGCACTGGAAGATTTCGCTTCCAGGAGGAAACAACTTTTTTTTTGGGGGGGGGGGGACCGCCAGCATTGCAGCCTTTGGCAAAAAGTGCATGGATGTAAGATCTGAATCTTCGCGAAGCTCACTTGTTGCTCTACAAGGTTTGAGATCCCAAAACTTGACCTCTGGAATCTAAAACACTAAGTCTTGCAATCAAAACCCAGAATCTGCCAAGAGCAGGTACCTTGAGGAAGTCAGTTCAGTTGGTAGAGAATGAGACTCTTAATCTCAGGGTCAAGGGTCTGAGCCCCACACTTGTGGCCCCTTCCAGCTCTACAAATCTATTATTAATCTGAGCCATATATATTTAAACAATTCACCTAGCAAACATAGGTGACCAGGAATTCTGTACTAGCCACAAGGTTTGTTCCTCCATGACCAGCACAGGGGCAGGACACCATTCATACCACAGCCTCCAGTCCAATTGGCACTAGCCCATTGTCACCATCAACCATTTATCTGATGTTGACAGAACCAAGAGAAACACTCACCTGAGGTTCTTAACACCTGGGCAGGTTCATATAGGGAGATACAGACTTTCAGGTAGCCTGTGTCCAAGTCCTATTGCAAGCCACCATCACCGGTAGCTTAGTGTTTACCCACAAGCTAGTTATAAAATTATTCTCCCTCCTCAGCAAAATGGACCATAATGATGAAAGTACAAGTTGCTTTCCCCAATGTTCTCATTCCAGAAGTCTCCTTTCTACTCCTTCTGCAACATCAGCAATTTCACAAATGGTTGCCCAGTCAGCATCCTCAGGTAAACAACTTCATCCCAAAAATACTCAATAGCTTTATTTGTGGGCAAGGTGACACGTGAAGATCGGGGGGGGTGGGGGGAATTGACCAAGTTCTTGCAAGACCAGTATATTCTTCTGGAATACCACTGTCAAGAAATGCACACTGGCAGGAAGCTTTTAAATTACTAAAACCATCATACGATCTGCCTGGCAGACATCCTTTGATCAAATGTCAAACTCCGGCTCTTCAGATGTTTGGGACTACAATTCCCATGATCCCTAGCTAATGGGACCAGTGGTCAGGGATGATGGGAATTGTAATCCCAAACATCTGGAGGGCCAGAGTTTGCCTATGACTGGTGTATCAGCTGTAAAATATGTGAAGTTCTATAGAAAATTGGGAGTAGTAAAATATTTGCTTTGCTGACATAGTGCAAGCAATATGAAAGTGTAATAGGAGATCTACCTGGTATCTTCACTGTATGTAACGAGCTGAGATTAGAAGCACCTGCTGTAAGGAAGAGGTCTTACCTGTAATCCCAGCTCGTTACAGTACCTGTACAAAAGACACCTGTCGACAGAAGCAATCAATCCAGCAGATTCCAAAATAGCCACCATGACCAAGACCAAAGAGCTGTCCAAGGATGCCAGGGACAAGATTGTAGACCTGCACAAGGCTGGACTGGGCTACAAGACTATTGCCAAGCAGCTTGGTGAAAAGGTGACCACAGTCGGTGCAATAATTCGCAAATGGAAGAAACACAAAATAACTTTCAACCTCCCTCGGTCTGGGA